>NW_025814823.1:70050000-70682500 GCF_022079265.1 Lynx rufus
ACATAAAGATAGCAAGCAAGGAGGTCAAATGGTTTTGCCTTTGAATAATTTCAAACCTTGGAAGAACAGAGTAGGTTCTAGCACCATCCTGAGGCACGGGACTTTTCATGACCTCACCACACAATCCCAGCACCTGCAAGAGGTCAGGGTCAGGAAAGCAGCGGTGGTCCCTACCGAGGAATAGAGGGCAGCAGGAAGGGGACAGTGCTGGGGCAATCCATCCACCTCTCAGTGCCCGCGATGCCTGGGAGAGGAGCTGTCATCTAACGAGAGGCATTGGCCCCAAAAGTCATTTCTAAAGAATAAAAGGTGCACTTGGAAATAGATGAATATGAAGTATGAGTCTCCACATATGTAACACTTTCATCTTGCACACTAATACCACCTGCCCCCCCTACCAACTCTCAGGATTCGCTCACCTGCCTGCTGCACCTACAGTGCTCTCCGGGACAGTGAGCTCTCCTCCATCCCTGCAGTGACTCCCTTGGGCGAAGGAGGGGAGAGCGGGGTCAGCCACATTCTCTTTCAGTGCGGGCCGCCACAGGCTCCCTTAGGAAGGAACAGCCCCGAGAACTTCTAGTGTCTTCCTCCTGGTCAAGGAGGCAGGGTCCCCACCATCATTTCACATTAGTGCAAAGCCAGGTACTTCATATGGAGTTTTTCACTTAATTCTCCCGATAATTCTATCTGCTCAGGTAATCCGTCTTCTGCCCTTGTAGAAGTTGAGATGCCGGGCCAATGACAAGAACGGTGAGGAGCTGGGGCCACTATCTAGGTATTCTGGCTGAGGCAGGACCCAAACAAAAAGCACTGTAGTGAATGCACAGACTTCGGCAATTTCTAAAGGAGACCAGTGAGGAAAATATCTAATGTAACTATCCTTAACATTTAACTGGTTAACTGGCTTCCTTTTATAAACCAGTGAATTCTAAACTGATTGCTGGGAAAATACACTGATTTACAAAACATTTGCCTATAATTTGAGGGATTCACATGCCCCACTCCACCATGCCCAGTTTAAGAATTCTTGTCCTAATATCCTTTAGTAAATTGGAAAGAACACTGGGCAGTCCTGAAAATGGTCGTCTTAGGGCTTATGTCACAGGGTTGTCTCTTTCCAAAAGGGCTGCCTTGTAACTGTGTGTGTGTGTGCATGTGTGCGTGTTTTAGTAGTTAAGTCTCCCCAGATAGGTACTGAGATATTCCTCTCTTTACCATCAACACAAAGTTGACACGACTTGATACCAAACAGGAAGTTCCTATGCTGAATGCTCATGGGTAATGAGATGAATAAAACCATTCTGCTTACATTTAAAGACACTTACAAGGTAATCAGGGATATACATTCACAAATATTCTACATCAGAGAAAAGAAGCATGAAAAAAGTTCCCTGGAAGGTAAAAGGCTCTTTCCTCCCTTGCATCTATCCTAATAAGACAGCAAACACCACAGTCAAGACTCATAAACTGCCAGGTTGAACAAGTTCTATGCCATAACCATGCCATGAATGTGTTCCTTCTGCAAAGGAAACATTTCTAGTAATCACAAGATTATCCTTCCACTAGGTGAAAATCTTAGCAGCCATTATGTGACATATATCAGAAATACTGACCACAAAAACCATAAAATCAGAAGCAATAATTATTTAAGTTTACTTTGAGAGAGAGAGAGAGAGAGAGCATGCTAGCACTTAAGTGGGAGAGGGGCAGAGAAAGAGGGAGAGAGAAAGAGAGCGAACGAGAGAGAGAAAATCCCAAGCAGGCTCCGACACGTCCATGCAGAGCCCCATTCAGGGCTTGAGCCCACAGACCGTGAGATTATGGCCTGAGCTGAAACCACGAGTCAGTCAGGCACCTGACTAAGCCATCCAGGCACCCCAAAAGCAGTGATTACTATTACTGAAAACTTAGTGTACTGAGTATTTGAGAAAGACTCAGCCCAAAGAGACAAGACAGAGTCAGGTGAGTATGGCTGAGAAAGAATAAAAACTTCACTGTGTACTGCAAATTTTTAAGGAAGTGCCTTCAGTGTTACAAGATAATTTATGGATTTGGTAGATTCACAAAAAAACAAATGCTGTATTTTAAAATGCGGGAGTGCAAGTTCATATTTAGACTCTTACTGCCATGCGTGGAGTTTAACCTCAAGGCAACTGGCTTCTGACGCAAAGGACTCTGCACCGTGCTGGTCTGTTCAGTGCCTGATTGTACAGCCTCTGCTTCTTCCTTCCAACCTGCGGGCTTGCTTCAAGCCGTCGCTATTTTCTGCACAGTCCTGTTCTGAGTGAACAGTTAGACGCACGCATGCGTTCTCAAGCTATACCAAGTTTGTTAATGATGAGCTCCTGAAAACACTCAAGCTGTGCTTGGATCAGGTGTGCAAATCCCAGGTGCCCTCACCGAGCAGCCCTGCAGCTCAGAGGTCAGGTGACCCACGGCTGAGGGCACAGACTAGTGCTTTCTGCCCCCACATCCCACCATGGCACGAAACGGCACCAACACCAGCCCCAGCCCCAGCCCTGTGTCCGCACCCACGAGGAAGACCCTGTTGCCGCATGTGAAAATGCACACAGCGCGATCACAGACTCGTACAAAAGAGCCCGCCTCGTTGCTCTGGCTGGCACCTGGCAAAATATGTTCCTCCCAGGCAGGATTCAATAAAAGGATGGGTTCTGACAGTCCATTTTCCTTATTTTCAAGCAGATGTCTTTATTTACTCCAATGCCTAAAAGTCCTGCTGGGCTGCATGAACTACTGAACGAGGAAAGAATATACTTAGCTCCCTGGGAATGAGTCTTCCCTTTAATTACATACCAAACATCCTCGCTTTACATAATCTAAGATCCGTGATATCATATATCATACCATTTTTTAGAAGTTTACTCAGAAATATATAAGTTTTAGAAAAGAAAGCATATGGCATAATTATTTTATCTAAATGCCTCAGCTGCGTTTTCATCCTCCAGATGGAAGTTTAAATATGCAGAACATGGATGCTGAGACAGAACGAGAAATACAATTAATACTTATTTTAATTTATAGGTAGCATTAGCCAAAAAAACAGAGTTGAGTTTCTTTTTTGGTGAAGCAAAATATTTAGCCTAATTGGAATTTTAATTCATTCAACTTTCTGGATAGAAAAACAGAAAAAGGAGCTGCCAAATGTCTTCGGGGACTTTCTTCAATTACACTAGGACAGTGTGTTCAGGAGAGAGAAAGGGATCCAGTCCCCATCCTCAGAAACATTTCAAAGCACATCTTTTATATTATCTTTGGCACTGAGCCTACGACTTTCCCCCGTGACTGATTGCAAAATGAAATGTATTCCCTTGTGATATGAAAGCAAGATTTACTTTCAGATCTGTTCAATCCGCCCGAAAGAAAAGTTTTGTTTTTGCCCACGGTCAGCCTGGAGTCTGATAACTGGGGACTTAACGTACCGTGTCTGTTTTCCCCAGAAACGCAAGGACGGACACTTGCAAAGTGAGAATCACTCTCAGAGAAAACACATGTGCTGCTCCCTCTCCCAGAAGCTGCAGCTGTTCTGGGCTGTTCTGGGGGATGCAGCTGATGCCTTCCAAATGGCAGTGGAGGGAAGGAGGCCTCCACCACGTGCTGCCTGTGGGGGTGGGCGTGGGCATGGAGCCTGCTGTCCCACTGAGGGCCCCTTCCCCTTCGGCTGAACCACAGTGCAGATGGGTACCCATTAAAGCAGGGGAAGGACCCCTCTGCAGGGAGCGCGGGAGGGGCAGCAGAGCCTTGGGCTCATGGTAGAGGGGGAGAGGGGGAGACATCCGAGCTCGCTCGCAAGGAGAGGACTTCCGGAATCAACACGGATGATCTCCCAACCTCGACAAGGCAGCAAAAGTGGAAAAGAGAACTGTTAAAATTCTATTTGAGTCACAAAGAAAAAGCTTTTGTTTATTGCTCAGAGAAAGGGAATTCTCATGGAAAAAAAAGCAGTGTGACAGCATATCAAAGAGGACAGGAGGCCACTGCCCAAGGAAAAAGCTGCCCCCAGTGTTGGGAGGACCCAACAGGTTACTGAGCCAGTTCTCTGTGCAACCAGAAACCCAGAAACAACGGGTGAAACCACTCAGCCCCCAGCAAACTCAAACCCTCAGTGTCCCCAGGACAGGCTCTGCCTAGGCCAGTATCAGTGTCTCCTCTGGGTGCTCTATCAACAATCTGGCCGTTCTTAAAGAACACTGTACCTCCTCCTCCACAACATAAAAAATCCAATTTACCAACATCTGGGAAATTACCGCTCAAATAAGTCTTTTAAAGAGCTGTGCATCTGACCATGTATATAAACTGCACATGAATTTTCTTTTTTTTGGAGATTCAACTTATTATATTTGTGTACTTAAATGGAATATTTCCAAAACCAATTCTCCGTAAAGTAGATTAACTGAATCCAACAAAGAGCAAAAAGAGAAAGCAGCAGCACAGATATTTGGAAGTGACTCCAAAATCAGTTTTGTTTAAAGTAACGAGCCAAAAATCTAAGAAAACAACACAGAGGAATCACAAAACGATAAAATGGACAAGTCATATCATTTCCCGGCACACATTCTACTCTCCCTTCCAAGTTTTAATTTACTTAGAGTGAGTGTAACAATTTTAGGTCAGGCATTTCTAGAAGCAACCAGCATATTCCAGATTCTTCTACCAGGTTCTGGCACAGGCCAGGGAAGCAAGCAAGTCTCACACAGAAGCATTCCTTAGCCGCCAGGCAGGCTGCTCCTGGCTCCCCTGCCCACAGCACTCTTCCTCCAAATAGCCACCTGCTCAGCAACCCCCTGTGTGCTCCCACCACAGGAGCAATGAGACAGCCACTGGTGAGAAATGTTCTGGTAACTGTGTGTCCTAGAGACCACTGGTGATTTCATGAGGGCCTTCAACACGGTGCCCTTAAAAACACAGCTTCATATAAGGGCCTAATATTCTTGACATGTTCACCCTTATAAAAGCACTGGCCACATTTCTAAGGTATCTTCCAATGCATGGCCTAAGAGGGATCCTGCACTTCAGAAATTTAAATTGAGCTGTTCATCAATGCAGCCAGGTCACTGTCTCCAGACCCCAGGTGAGGGATGGGATGGGGCATCTGCAGTTTTCCAAGCCCTTTCAAATGTTCCTGCTTTAAGTTACTATCTCTGCCTTAAATAAGTTCCTTCTAATCAATCCCTTCCTACCTAATGGGAACTTCTTTTCTAATTTTCGTTTGTTTTTTTTTTGGGGGGGGGGAGTGCACACGCAAGAGGAGGAGAGGGGCAGAGAAGACAGAGAATCTTAAGCAGGCTCCAGGCTCAGGTGCAGAACCTGACATGGGGCTCGATCGCACAACCCTGGGATTGTGACCTGAGCCAAAATCACGAGTTGGACTCTCAGCCAACTGAGCCACCCAGATGCCTCCCTAATGGTAACTTCTGATTTCACACAAACCTAGCCCGCCCATCAGAGAGAAAAATCCACTGCTTTGGGCATGTCAACTGCAAAGTTCCCATGGGACGTTCTAGAGGACTATCTGGCAGATGCTCCCATTAAATGGATCTGAGGCCTGAGGAGGGTTCAGGCCAGACACTGAAGCTTGGGCAGGACTCAAGAGCCTGGACTAAAGGAGTATGCAAAGAACAAGCAGGAAAAGCAAGCCAATCATTGATGGTCGCCAAGGTAAAGAATGGCCAACAGATGGTAGAAATTCCGATCAAAGATCAGGAACTGTCTGTCACATTCCCCAAGCCAGTCACCTCTGCCATGCCCTTAGCTGCACTCCACACCCCAATATAGGGACCCACCCTGGCAGCTTATTAAGATTCAAGCATTAGGCAACACCTCTTTCCTCTCACACCTCACTAGACTCCCTTCTCTCCACCCATGGAGCCCAGTTACAGTGATGATAATAGGTTCAGCATAAAGACAAAGGCTGCATGGGCCCAACCCAATGAAATATAGTGTAAGTGCTATTGGTGGCAAATTTTCATTATTCAAGAGACTGTGAGAACAATAGGCTGCTTGCATTTTTAATTACACATCTAGACTTTGAAAGTCTCACACCTCCATGTCCTCAAGTGCCCACACCTTCTCCTGTAATATACAATAAGTAAAACATGCATATCCACGGCAGGCCAGCAAACACTGTCGTTCCAGAACCAATCTGGTCATTCCAGTTACTGCTTAAACTCTGAAATCAGGAGACAAGAAAAAAAGAAAGGGAAAGCACAACAGAGGTTTCCAACAATATTTATATACCATCATTCACACCTCGCATGTGTGCTCTGAAACTCGTGAGTCTCTAATTAATTACCCAAATGAGTGAAAACAGTTCAGACTTCAGGAACTGAAGAGGGGGTGGCCTGCACAGTCTCCCAGGAGCAGAGCAACCCCAGGCAAGGGCCATGCTGGGTCTGCATAGCCCTCCTCCCAGGCCCTGATGACCCCTCCTCTTCCTCAGCCAGCCAGGGGTGGGCAGAGCACTGGCAACAGCCAAGAGAGACAGGAAGAGATTCAGGACAACTGTCAAACTTTCACTTGTCAGGGGCCCCCTGGGTGGCTCAGTCGGTTCAGCATCTGTCTTCGGCTCAGGTCATGATGTCACGGTTGGTGGGTTTGAGCCGCGCATCGGGCTCTGTGCTGACAGCTCGGAGCCTGGAGCCTGCTTCGGATTCTGTGTCTCCCTCCCTCTGCCTCTCCCCTGTATGCAATCTCTCTCTCAAAAATAAACAAACATTAAAAAAAAAATTTTAAAGCATTTCACTTGCCAAGTGAAAATTTTATTTGAATTTAGGAACAGAAAACCATGCTATGTGGATAATAAACTACAAAAACTGGGCGCATGTATAGAAGTGACTGGTGTGATCAAATCCAGTTCAAACTCAAGTTGCCTGTCATTGAACAACACACTTACCTACGGCCCCCACAGTATGACAGGCACAACACAGCAGTCACAGAATGACTCCTTTCTACGGCCCAAAGCTCCAGGATGTTTTCCTTTCTCCCTCCTTCAGTTGGGTATCTTTTTTTTTTTAATGTTTATTCATTTTTGAGACAGCATGAGCAGGGGCGGGGCGGGGCGGGGGAAGGACGGAAGATGTGAAGCAGGCTTTGAGCTGTCAGCACCATGAGATCACGACCTGAGCTGATGTCAGGCGCTCAAGCGACTTGGAGCCACCCAGGCGCCCCAGTTTTTTTCCTTTTGTCAAAATGCATCCACGTTGTCATAAAGGAAATGGTTCACCAAGGTCACTAGAACTGCACGGGCTCCCACTGACCACAGTCATCAGGCAGCCAACACACAGCCACTCTGCACAGCGCCTG
Organism: Lynx rufus; assembly: GCF_022079265.1. NCBI lineage: Eukaryota > Metazoa > Chordata > Mammalia > Carnivora > Felidae > Lynx > Lynx rufus. The sequence continues at coordinate 70,057,321 of NW_025814823.1, forward strand.
GTGTGCTCCCCGGGGCACAGCCACACAAGAGCCGGTGTCCCTTCTCACACCTGCAAGGGCCAGCAAGTCCCAAAACACCCAAACACACTCCTCTCCCAGTCACTGTTAACAAGGGGAACGGGAGGTCTATTAAGAAAGTCAGATCACACTTGGGTCAAAATCAATTTCAACAGCCACACTGAAGCTTTTCAAGCTTCACACTGGAACGGTCAGAATGAGACTTTGCTCCCAGCAGCTTTTCTCAAGGAGATGAAGTTAAAATCTGTCCTCATTTCAACCCTGTAACTGAAGCCTTTAATTGAAGGCAGAAAATAATTAAAACAACAGAAATATGCTAAGAAACACACTAATTCATTCTGATATAGCTAGTCCTTTAAGAAAAAAAACAGTACAGCAAGAGGAAGCAGAATCCCTACCAACGACAATCACGCCTGTCTAGGGTTGCAACCCACTTTCTAAGGAAACGTGAACGTCTGGTGCACCATGCCCTCCCTGGGTCAAGACTTGGAGCATCATCTTCTAGAAAGTTCCAAGCTTGGTCTCTGAAATTGCACACGCCTACACCAGAGGCCAGGGTACTCACCACAGTGGTTACCAGCAACTCCATCAACAGTATCTCCCCTAACAGAAACAGGAAGAGACATACTCTGTGCAACCTGTCCCCAAATAGCAACAGCTGCTCACAGTGACCAGAATTACGCCCAAAGCACGGTGAGAGACAGACACGAAGCCATCAAGGACTGACCATGAGTTCAAGGCCACCAACTTGCAAGTTCTTTGTCCTCAACCAAGAGAAAACTGCCACAGCTGTCTCTCACTCCATTCACTTCTAACCTCTGTGGAAGGGCTACCTGTCACCTGAGGAAGAAAAAAAAGCCTCCAGTCCTCGACCACAAGTGTACAAGGTGTGGATGGAGGCTGGGCTCAGGGCCGCTGAGGAAGGCACCTGCCTGTCTGGGCAGCATTGGCAGAGCAGCTTACCTTGGTGGAAGGCTGTCGATGCCAGGGTCATGTGCCCACTGTCCATCGGGCTGCCATCCCTTTGAGGAGAGGGAGACATTGATGGGAACCAAAGGTCTTCTAAAGGCAAGTTCTTACTGCAAGCTGGCCCAAAGGTCCCTGCAATCAAAGAAATCATTGTGGTTTTGCACTTGGCATATTTATGCCCCCTTTCTTCTAGGAACAAGCCTGTCAGCCTCTGAATGGACCTCAACTTTCAGAAAAGAAAAGAATCCAGGAATACAGATCCACCAAAGGCATGAGAGAAAGGCAAGAAGTCTTCGTGCTACCAACCACAAGCCAACTGTACCTCATTAGGTCTGTTCAAAATATGTGAGCAGTAATGACTGCAAAATCTGTGTGTTACCCTATACGGGCCTTTGCTAGAGGCAAGAGGAAAGACTTGTACATAAACAAGAAACGTAGGTGTTTAGCTTCCGTAAGCACTTGCCTTGCCATTGTCCTGTCTATCATCAACCTTGCCACTGTCCCGTCTCTACTGATTTTCACTTATAATGACAGGGAAAAGTCATTAGATCCAATCAAACCATATAACCAGAAAGCCTATCTCATTCCAAGTCAACCGAAAATCATGAGAATTCAGTGAACTAAGTAATCCGGTGTAACAATTCTTGGTCTACTTAAAAGGTTAAATTGTTTTTAGCAATTCCATCTGCACTAAGCCAACAGCACCCCAAAGCCAAAACAGCAACACTTCTCAACTAACTGCATAACCAGCAAAACCATTTGTGTATGTTCTATTATGTATCATCTCACAATTTCCTTTCTTAAAAAATCCTTTCCCTCAGGCAAAGAAATGCCTCAAGATAGGTGATCCCTGCCACTGCAATAATGCAAATAAACAGAAATCAGAATATTCTGTTTACAGTTATCTGTGCATCAAGCACACCAAGAAAAGAAGGAAAAAACCTACTCATAGTTTTATGAGAGAGAATGTTTCTGTGTTTTAAAAATTTGACTCAAATGTTTTTTGTTTTTTTTCAAATGCATGTTGTAGACATCTATTTAAAGGGCAGGGAGAAAAGTCACCTTTAAATTAATTTGCTTCTCTAAAGATGAAGCATCACAAAAGAACTCTTAAACATACCAATAAAACCGTTAGGTCCGGTGGGTTCTCAAAAGGCAAGCATCTAAACCACTTCTCCCCTGCCCCAAAGGACTAGAAACCAGCTCCACATCAGTCAATCTTCCAGAGCCCAAAGGGTCTCAGATGTCAGGCCAAAAAAGCAATGTTAACACAAAGGACCTGCCCTGGGACGTATAGGTGAAGAAGGAAAAAGGCAAGTTATCTGGAAGAACTCGACTCTGCAGAAAGCAGGTTGGCTAATACAATAATTCCCCCTCATCCATGGTTTTGTTCTTGGCAGTTTTAGTTATTTACCGGCACTAAACCACAGTCTGGAAGCAAATGATCTTCCTCCTGATGAACAGTCCCAAAAGGTCAATGCCTACGTCACTGATGTCACTTCATCTCAGCATGTAGGCATTTTATTCTCTCACATCACAAGGGGGGGATGAGCACAGTACAGTAAAATATTTTGAGGGAGAGAGAGAGCCCACATTTACATAACTATTATTTCTATATTACTACGGTTGTTCTATTTTTAGCTATTGTTGGTAATCTCTTAATGTGCTTAATGTACAAATCATGTATGTACATTTAAGAAAAAACATAGTATATACAAGGCTTGGTACTATTGCAGTTCCAGGCATCCACTGGGGGTCTGGAACTTACCCCCATTGGATAAGGGCAGGCTACCTGAAGTAACTGGTACCAACCACTGTAAGAAGGAAGTAAACTCTGCCGGATCATTTTATGGGCGACCACAGAATCAACCACAGGTGAGGAACAAGGAAGGTGGTGCTAACAAAGAAAGCTACAGGACCACAAAACCAAAATGGGATTCCTGGCAGAGACTGGGTGTAAGCAAAGGAGGGACAGGGCTGCCCTGCATGGCTCATGTGACAGCCAGTTCTAGCAGCCAGGCAGCTCCTCATTATCGCAAGGGAGTCCAGTTACCAGCCACGGAAGACTTTCTAGGTGTTGGCTAGGCCTCTGGATCAACTTCAAAGTGGGCCACAGCTACTGAAACAAATTCAAATTCACCCATTCAACACACAGGAGCTACAGAGGTGTCCATCATCTAGGCACCGAAGAGTGAAGAAACCATTTAAACGTGTGAAAGGGAGTAAAGGAAATCCCGTTTAAAATGGGAGTTCGGAGGCCAGGAGACCACTCTTTGCGGCCTTTTACAGACCCAACAGAAAGCAGCCTATACCACTCCCGTAAGGGGAAGGCTTTCCCCTCCCCCCTGCAACACCCCAGCCAATGAGAGACAGTCACAGCTCAGCCAATGAGAAGCGACTACACTTCCAATTCCCAGCTCACGCCAGTGGCCTTTCTGTTTATAGCAGTCCCACCCAGCTTCCCTTTTCTCTATAAAAGAGTGGGTCATTGGGGACCTGGATGGCTCTGTCGGTTAAGATTTGGCTCAGGTCATGATCTCTATGGTTAGGGAGTTCAAGCCCACCCCCCCACGCCCCCAGCTCTGTGCTAACCAGCTCCAAGTCTGGAGCTTCAGATTCTGTGTTTCCCTGTCTCCCCTCTGCCCTTCCCCCACTCCTGCTCTATGGACCGCTCTCTCTCTCAAAAATAAATACTAAAAAATTAAAAAAAAAAAAAGCGGGTCAGTCTTCTCCTTTGTTCTCTGGACTTGACTTTGGCTTTTGCTACAGCTTGGTTGTGCCGAGTTGCAATTCCTCTTCTATTCCCAAATAAATAGACTTTACTGGTAAAATAACAGGCTGTTTTACTTTTAAGGTCAACACGTTGGGCAAGAATTTCCCTTGCTGAACTACCCAAGAAAAAAGGTGGTGTTAAGTAAAAACTCAGCACTAGGACATCTTTTAAAGATGATATCTCAGTCTCAGATTCAAGGCAGGCGTGAAAAGATGACCTAGGGCCAGGTGCCAGCAAGTCCAGTGTCTGGCTCATTTGATCAAGCTTCCAATTGGATCTCAACAGCCACAAGCAAAGGAAGTGCTCACAGGTAAGCAAATACCAGATTCCACAAGACGGTGGTAGCAGAGCTCCACAAATGAGCGCATCCAGGGCAGGAACTAACAGAATCCCTTTTCGGAGGCTCTGATGGTTGATCTACTCAACCAACACCTCCCCATTCTCCCTCCCTTGATTTTGTGCCTCTGGCTACGCCCACTCTTCTCCAGCGTAAGAAGTAAATCCTAGGGGGGGCGCCTGGCTGGCTCAGTGGGAGGAGCATGCCACTCCTGATCCAAGGATTGTGAGTTCGAGCCCCACGTTGGCTGTACAGATTACCAAAAATAAAAATAATAGTAAGTAAACTTCAAAAACAAAACAGTAAGTCCTATTTGGTGGGAGCCAACAAGGTGGCCCCATCCCTCCAACCAGGAGGTGACTGAAGCATCAGCCTATGAACCAGTTCTGAGGAGTCAAAATATGTAAGGAGGTGGCCTGGGGAGGCTGTCTGAGAAAGGTTTCCTGTACCTGAAGAAAACTCTAACAGAGTGGGGAAAAATGCCCCTTCATCTGCCCACAGGCAAAGCCAAGACCCTAAGGACTACAGTATGAAAAGGAACCTGGATCCTCGATGACACCAGTTACCACCAGCTGCACTACACCTGGCGCTGCCCTTCTGGAATTTGCGTGGTGTAAGGAAACGCACACCCTTCTTGTATAAACCTTCTGAGTCAGTTTTTTCTCTAACACTGAAAGCATCCTTAGTGGTCGTTTACCTTCTGTGTGCTGCTCTCTGCTGATGCTGATGCTTTTCACCCCTGGTGAAATCACCCGGGGAGCTTTTAAAATTCCCTCTGTCTAAACCACAGTTGAGAACAAAGAAATCAGAATCTCCAGGTGCAGCCAGGCCTCAGGGGTTTGTAAGCGCCCCCCCACACACACACACAGGTGATGCTCCCGCCCATCATCACACCTCTGCAGGTGACTGATCACCCACCCCAGGGGGAAAACAGGGTGGTGCCTAATTAAGCAACAGTAAGGCACCCCTTCCTTGGGGCTGAATGGCTCAGCTTATGCAAAAATGGTTAAACTACTGGCTAGATATCTGAAATCTCCCTGGTAGAAGGGGGAACAAGCCACCAGGGAGAGGAAGCCCAACAAGGAGAATGGGAAAGAAGGATGTGACAGGACAACAGTCAGGTGCAGGGAGGCCACCGGGGGACAAGGAATGAGGAACCCGCAGGAGTGAGTCCTGAACCCAGCTTAACTGTGATACCGGGAGAAAATGAAACCAGTCAGCTTGTCTGTGCCTTGGTTTTCTAATCCAGACAATATAGAGAGTGTGTCAGGAGCCCCCAAAGTCCTTTCCTGCTCTGATAATCTATGGTTCTAATTTCCCTGCCTATATGTAAGGAATACTTATTAAATGGCAAGTGAAGCTGAATTAGAGACAGGAAGGAACTTCATTTTGCAGATGAGGACACAGGTCCAAGATGAGGTGACCACACCACTGGTTTAACTCAGGACCAGGGCTACATCTTCAGAGGTAAGACTCTAGCTCCCTAGGGATGGGGTCAGAGGGGCTAGAAAACAGAAAGGTGATGGGTAAAGGCGATCTCTCCCTTTCTAACTAGGTCTCTTCTCTAGCTCCCGTAGAATACTGCCCAAAAGCAAATTTGCAGACCTTTTCCCCAATCCCCAAGCCTCTATCCCACGTCAAGTTGGAGCTGTTATTAGCTTACAAACCTACCTACCTCAAAATGCAGAAAGAAATGACCAAAGTGGAATCTAAAACCAACAGATGAAGAATATTTAGTATTACAGTAAATTAAAAAATGTAAAGACATGCGGCTCCCCAGGGCAGATCAAACCACCCAGGATCCATCCTTCCTCTCCACAGCTGCCCACCACCTAAAATACTCCTGTTTTGTCTTGGATGGTCCCCAACAAAGGTAGAAAACAATTCCAAGTTGAAATGATGACCACCCAGACCTTCCAGACACCATCTGAAGGACTCTGAAAGAGACAAATCTGCCAAGGTGTCACCCCACAAGTAATCCGTCGTTGCCAGTTTCAAAGACAAATATTTTCTGCAACCTGGAAACATCTCCTCAAATTCAACACTGCAAGCCAGTACAAAGTGTTTTCAGTTCAGGTGCTTTCAGCCAGGTTACCCACCACACCAGGAACCCACAGAAGACTCAGGAGCCAAGATGCACAGTAACTGCCAGCACAGATGTGAGTACATCACTCAGTCATCAATTGAACAGTCAGCTAAAATTCTCTGTCTGAGCATCATTCCTAACCTATGACCAGGAAGGAAACACTGGGGAGGGGATCAGTAATGGGGTCTCTGCCACAGCCCATCACCCAAGGCAAGGTCAGGTTCTACTTCTCTGCAAAACTGCAGACCAAATGTAACAAACTGCTTCAGAAGCAGATCCTACCAGTCTCCACTAATAAAGCCAACTCTGGTCTTCTGGAAGCATCAGCTAGATAGAGACCTTCTTCCTGTGTGAAGCCAAATTTCTCTCTGAGAAGTCAGGGCACACCTTAGATCTAGCCAACTGCTATCTGTTTACACCAAAACTGAAGACAGAAAAATCACGTAACTATCTTAAAAAACTACAGGAAAAAAAAAAAAAAAACAGGTGGTATTGTTTGTTACTTTGTTTTTAAAAAGCCCTCTAACTAGGAAAAGAGGCTGACTTTAAAAAGACAAAAACAAAAGTCTATACACCAAAATTCTATACGAAACACCAAACCTGTTAAAGAAAACTTTAAGATGCATTCTCTTTAAGATCAAGAACAAGACAGGTATATCCTTCCTATCCCTACATAGTCAACACAGTACTAGAGGCCACGCCCAAAACCTAAGACGTAAGACACTGATGAGGTGGTGTAAGGGAAGACAGAAAACTCATTATTTATAGATGCAAGCATACGCATAGAAAACAGGAATTCAGCAAGATTACCGAAAACAATGTGGAAAAAAAAATCTTCACAGTGCCCTACACTAAGCAATCCAAAAATATATCATGCCAAATAGCCATAAAAAGGTTATGTCCAGGAACTGACCTACAAATCCACAAGATCTTTATGGCAGAAAATTTAACTTTATTAAAGTTCACAGAAGACAACCCCCAAAAAAAGGCAGGTGTTTGTATTCAAGGATAGAATGGCTTAAGACATCAATTCTCAAAAATAAATTTTTAAATTCCAGTAGGATCTTAAACAGAAAATGTACAAATTCATTCTAAACACTGCATGGAAAAATAAAGACCTTCAAACAACTCATGCAAATGATTTTGTTGCATGTGGGAAAGGTGAAGTGGGTTATCCCTTCCGGATATTAAGACTTAAAGCCAAGCCAATAATCACACACTCAAACACACACAAACCATGAATGATACCAGTCTTGCAAGGGAACAGAAAATCCATAAACAGGTCTAGAAATACAGAAGACTCATACCTGTATGGGGGAAGGACAGATCATTTACAAATAGTAATGGACAGCCTATACCACTACATGGGGAAAAATAAAACCCCTCCTTCCTACTATATACCGACAGATTAAAAATCTAATAGGAAGTTAGGCTAAAAGAAGGAAAAAAAAATTTAAACACTTTATCACCTTAGTGAATTCGCAGATTCCTTAAAAAGGATCCCAAAAGCAGAAACCAGAACGTGAAAAATTGATGGATTGAACCATATCAGAACTAAGGATTTCTTTCAACAAAGGATACTCAGTTAAAAGTACAACAGAGTCCAAGAAGATACTTCATGATATCTAAAATGGATTTAAAAAAAATCAGTAACCAAAATATACATATCAAACCCTAAAAAACAGGAATGTGTATGTGATGATATATACGTGCAATGCACTACTATTCAGCAATAAAAAGGAATGAATTATCAACACATCCTATAATAAGGATGAACTCTGAAAACAGTATACTATGGGCACCTGGGTGGCTCAGTTGGTTGAATGTCTGACTGGTGGCTTCGGCTCGGGCCATGATCACAGTTCATAAGTTCAAGCCCAGGCTCCACGCTGCTTGTAAAAGGAGTGCAAGAAGCCAGTTACAAAAAGCACAGACCATAGGATCCCATTTATATGAAGCTTTCAGAATAGGCAAATCGATACAGACAGGAAGTACATCATTGGTGCCTAGGGCTGGGGAAGTTGGGAGGAAATGCAGGGTGACCAGTAATGGGAAAGGCTTCTTTCTGGGGTGATGACAACATTCCAACGTTCACTATGGTGATGGCTGCACAACTCTGTGAATACACCAGAAACCACTGCATGGTGCAATTTTTAAATGGATGAACTACATGGCATGTGCAGTCTATCTCCTTAAAGCTGTTTTTAAAAAGGAAAAACAAAAAATAGAGAAACCAGAAAAACGCAGAGTATAAGGTAGTAAAGCTATTCAGAACATGCTGGTATTAACTAAATAAGTATCCCACTCCAGACTATATAGTCCAGAGGGCTGACGGGAATAAGAGCCACATGAAAAGATACTCAAAATCCTAAGTCACTGGAGAAATGCAAATTAAAACCACAATGAGGGACACCTGGCTGGTTCGGTTGGAAGAGCATGCAACTCATGATCTTGGGGTTGAGTTCAAGCATCATGCTGGGTTTAGATATTCTTAAAAAAAAAAACCCACAAGGAGATACCATTACACGTTTACAAAAATGGCTAACATAAAAAATGCTGATAATGCCAACGCAAAAAGGTACAGTCACTGTAGAAAATCAAACATACACTTACCATACGACCCAGCAATCCTACTTCTAGTATTTACCCTTGAGAAAGGAAAACTTATGTTCATATAAAAACTGTATGTGAATGTTTACAGCAACATTACTCACAACCACCAAAATCTGGAAACCACCCAACTGCCCTTCGACAGGCCAATATGGCACATCATTACAATAGTATACCACTCAACAATACAGAAGCACAAACAACTGATAACATGCACAAACACGGATTAATCCCAAATGCATTATGCTAACTGCAAGAAGCCAGTAACAAAGGTGTATGATTCCATTTATATGATGCTCTGGAAAATGCAAATCACAGGGGCAACAAACAGATCAATGGATGCCAGGAGTTGAGGTGACGGATGGGTCGGGAATTCTTTGGGATACTGGGATTGTTCTGTGTCCCATGCGTGGTGGTTGTAAGAAGCCATATGCCTGTAAAGATGCACAGAACTGTAAGAATTATACATCCAAAAAAGTTTTCACTGTGCAAATTTTGAAAAATAACTGTGATCGGGAAAAATAAACTCATACACAGTACACAAAATGTTTATCTATTGAAGACACACGTATCCTAAGACATATCAAAACCTATGCTACAAAAGAAAAAGGCAGTGGGGATGAAGGAGGAAACGTAGCAAATCAGAACAGACCAGGGTCTTACACAAATCAATGATGATGGTGCCACAAACTGAAAAATAGGGGGGAAAAAAAGCTCCAAATGGAAAAGGTGAAAAGAAATCCAGTAAGAAAATGAGCAAAGCTTGATTTAACAGAATAAAACAGGCCACTTGATTGGTTAGGCAGTTAGCCTAAAGCTCAGAGAGGCTATAGTAAGATCTCTGCCTTAGCACCAAGAATGATGCTCCTGGTTTAAAAACAACAGAGGCCAAAGGGCGCCTGGGTGACTCAGTCAGTTAGACATCCGACTTCAGCTCAGGTCATGGTCTCGCAGTTCCTGGGTTCGAGCCCCGTATTGGGTTCTGCAGTGACAGCTCAGAGCCTGGAGCCTGCTTCGGATTCTGTGTGTGTGTGTGTGTGTGTGTGTGTGTGTGTGTGTGTGTGTGTGTGTCTGTGTCTGTTCTTCCCTCGCTTATGTGATCTCTCTCTCTCTCTCAAAAATAAATAAACTTTAAAGAAGTGACCAAAAAGGGTTAAAAAATTAAAAACATCTTACGATACACCAATAAAAAAGGAAAGAAAGCAACCAAGATAACAGCATCTCACTTGCTTTTTCATGCATTAACTTCTGACCTTGGTTGTCATCAATCTGCCAGAAAACATGGAAAATGTTAAAAAGATGAGGGCCTCCTGTTATCCAGCACTAGTCCAGGTATTAATTAATGTCCCAGGGATATGAATTTTGCAGTAAGCCCGCAAGTGCTCAAGGAAGACTCACTCTTCCCATGAAGACACCCGTAAGTGAGGGGAAGGACTTCTCCCTCTCACTCGGGTGAACTGCATCCCTGGGAAACCAGACCAGCACTGCTCTCCACTGCTTTGTTTAAAAACAGCAGAGTTTATATAATGGACACTGGACTAGAAAGGCTCAGAGACAGTATTTAGGTAAATGATACCTGCTGTGAACAAGCTTCTTTGGCCCATAATGTCCTGAGGAATCCTACAGCCTTTGTCCTGTCTTCTATCAGAACAAAAGTCACCCAGAAAAGCATCTTTCGGATACCACTGTCCTCAAAACACTGACACTGCACAGTTTAGCCTAGCATACAAAGCCGTATAAAATCATTGTCCCGAATTTGGACACCTCCTGCTGGTGATGCTCACAAAACCCAAAAATCTGGTCTGGCCATAAAAATCACACAGGCATAATCATGGTCTCTGAGACTCTCTGTCCAAAACGCCCCTTGGGATATTTCCAAGAATCTCAATGCCAGCCCTAGAAATACCATCCCTTCTACCTATACATATGGAGACAAAAGATCGCTGTTCATTCCATGGGGCAGCATTTTCTCGCCACTGGCACTATGGGCGCATGGGCCATGTGATTCTTTGTTGTGGGGGCTGTCCCCGTGCAGCGCAGGACATGTAGTAGCATCCCTGGTGCACACCCCCTGCCAGATGCCAGCAGCAGCATCCCCCAGTAACAACAACTAAAACGTCTCCAGACATGGCCACAGGTACCGTGAAGTGTGGGCAGGTACATGATGGGGCAGCTGGCGAGAGGTACAGCAAGAACTGTATTTAGGTGGCTGGGCCCCAATGTCACATGCTCTTTGTCACAACCACAGAAAGTCCCACGCTCCGTAGGGACTTCTCCAAACAGGAGTCCTGACTCTCTTCTCTGGCCCTTTAAATCTGCCTTTTTGACTCAAGTTCAATTAAGGTGCAAATCACGTCTCACATACTGTACCAATAGTATCTTATTTTCTGTACCTCCGGGAGAATGTGCCAGGACTGTCTGCCTTCAGGGGTGGGGAAGACATGAGCGAGAAGGAATCCATGCACTTGAATGAGAATTCCTGCAGCGTAACAGAGTTTGTACCCGTACCAGGCATATATGTTGAACGCAAATGCTTCCCAAAACTGAATAACCCATCTGTGTTCCTAACTATGTCAGAAACCAGGTCAAAACAAAAGCAGGATCTACCATGGGGCAGTTTGGGAAAAAGTGTGAGTAAAGATAAATTCGGACGTGTCCCAACAGGTATGTTTATTATCATGTAGCAACATTAATATTTCTTCTCTGAGATAAAAAGATCATGAAATTATAATACAATACAGGAAAGCAAGAGACTGTAGTTTTGTTTTGTTTTCCTTCTGGAGATAAATCGTAATGGGCTGATTATGTTATCTAAACTTGGATGTGTCTGAAAGTCAAGGGAGAGGCGATTAGCAGTCACACTGGGACAAGGAGTCCTAAGAAGTGGGTGGATGGTAGCCTACCCAGCAGCCTCATTCACAAACACGCCACCATTAATATATGTTTTTCTTTTACTTCTTTTCCTAAAGGCAAAATGATTGGTTTTTCTATTTCATCAGGAGCTACTATTCGCCCCTTGGAAAAGAAAGAAGAAAAAAAGAGACATGAGAAATCAAAATGGGATGCCCGGGTGGCTCAGTCAGTCGAGCATCCGACGACTTTGGCTCAGGTCATGATCTCAGTTTGTGGGTTCGAACCCCGAGTCAGGCTGCGCTGACAGCTCAGAGCCTGGAGCCTGCTTCGGATTCCGTGTCTCCCTCTCTCTCCTCTCTGTCCCTCCCCCCCTTCTCAAAAATAAATAAATATTTTTAAAAATTTTAATAAAAAAAATTTTAAGTCAAAATAATTTAACCCTTAAAAAATTACTGCAAAGTGTACTTGTAAGGTACATGACACAGCCAATCCTTTTACCAGCAGAATTTGTATTTACACAGAGTAGTCAATTTTCTAAAACTCATCAGGGGACTTTTCCATATTAGTTTTCTAGTGAATCTGATGAGTAAAACTACCCAAAAAATTTTTAGGAACTGAAGAAAAACCTAACTCTTCCGTTGGGGATCTGAATCCACATTAGACGACTACTCCATGGACACGTTTCCCTAGCATCAATACTACAACAAAAACAACTAAGATAAACAGCTTTTCTGTTTTCTAGATTTTTTTGCCTTGCACTTGATTTGCTCTGGTTACACCGGCTTGATGTTTGAGAGTACTAAGTAATTTATTATAAAAGAAAATGACAAACCTGATTTTTAGAATTTTGAAGCATCTGGCACAGATATCTTATCTCTTATTAAAAAAATAATTAAGGGGCGCCTGGGTGGCTCAGTCGGTTAAGCGTCTGACTTCAGCTCAGGTCATGATCTCGCAGTTTGGGAGTTCGAGCCCCACATCGGGCTCTGTGCTGACACCTCAGAGCCTGGAGCCTGCTTCAGATTCTATGTCTCCCTGTCTCTCAGCACCTGCCTCCTTCCCTCCCTCCCTCAAAAATGAATACACATTAAAAAAAATTTTAAATAATAAGAAATAATTAAGTCATCACTTGCTAAAAGTCTCCTATATGCCAGGCACTTTATCTATATGTTCTCAATCTTGATCAGTAATCCTGCAAGATAACTGTTATGTTTCTGTCTTTCATCCTCAGGAAGTCAGCAGCCTGGAGAAAAAAAACCCTGACAGTTGAGTACCTATGCTAGGATCCAAGACTAAAGTCCTGGCTTTGATTCCAAGTGAATCTCAAAGTGGAGATTCTAATAATCTGCCTATCTCTGCAAAACAAAACAAAACACCTGAGAGATCTGTACAGCTAAACAGAATAAGTAGAATTTGTAACCACTGCAAAAGAAGAAAAGAGGCTTAGAATCCTATGTGACATCATCATGCCCTGTTAAGATCTTACTGTGCCCTTACTGCCTAACTAAAAAACCAAACAATTCTCTCTCTCTGCACACCAACCAGATCACCTCCTGCACGCACACATATGCATGCACACACACAGTTTTATTATGACCTTGAGGATAGTATTTTTGTGACATAAGATTCCAGTGGTTTATGGCTGGGACACAGAAGCTTCTGGTTAAATATCCTCACTGGTTTAATCTCCCTAATATTAAACCCCTAAACTACAACAAAGGAAGATCTTTGGTGTGTAGTAATACCCTTTAAGGACCCATCCAGGCGTCAGATTCATCAAAAGAAACTCAAGTTCTCACTGCTGAAATTAATTCCCTCTGCTCCTTCATCTGACCTTGTTTTTGTTTTTAATCTTTGGGGGGAAAACTTGCCACACCACACTGAAGCTCCGTGATTTGATCCCAGCCACCAAGTGGAAATCAACTCCACTCACCTCATCTTCGGTAACATTCAGTTTATTCAGACCACTACTTACCTATTGTTCTTAATCTCTTTTTCTGGACCGGATGATTGAAACTGACACAGTTAGAGACCTCTGAACGCTAACCCAATAGGAAGAAACTAGTTTCTGCTCATTTCTTCTTTGCCCCATCTTGGTATGTGAAAGTCCTTCACACCAGGTGAAGTCAAAGGCCCTCTCTCCCATCACCACTTAAAGAACTAATAAGAATATTACCTCTGAATGCCATGGGGAGCTTTTAAAAGGGCAACAAAAACCAGAGAGCACAGGAATTTTCAACTTAGTGTCAAAGACCCATTGACCCATTCGTCTTTTGTGTCAATTTATTTTGTATCTGACTGGACAGTCAGGACTACACAAACTTAAACTTCATGAGCCTACCGAGATGATAGAAGAGCCTCTGGCTTGTCACTGAGCATCTTCCCTGGGCCAAAGAACTTCATGAACTCTGTTATACGAGAACCAGCAGACAGAGTCACAGGTCTGGACTCGTGTTCTGCCCAACTTACAACAGCCGATATTGTTTAACTAGAGAAGTCCCTTATGTTTTTAATTAGAATCATCCATCTTTTATACGGTTTAAGAAATCAAGGTTTCACGGTGGTGATTATTATTTTTGGCATTCTTGAGGCAGTTATAGTCTCTAAAAGACAATCTGCCTAGTAAAATATAAGACACTCTAGACAAAGTTATCCAAATTTTTCATCCTGTCTGAAGACAGTCAGTGGAAAAAATCACTCCATGAGTTACTCCACTTCCTTTACAGAGTAAGTGACTTTGAGCACCAAGCCCATTGCCTGTTCCATGACGCACATGATGAGATGCCATTTGCCAGCTTCTCCAGAGTCAGGTGTGGCAGCGTGGTGGCGCTCTGGCCAGGGGAACGTGGGCAGGAAGAATGTGCTCTTTATCTAGGCCTGGGCACATGGACACTTCTCACGGGAGCCTCCATTTTGGCCCTCACGATGACTTAAGGCAAACGAGCACAACCATGTATGGAAGACGGAAGGAAGAACAAGACAGAAGAAACTAGGATTCCTACAAAACTGGAGGAAAACCACTCATCAATCAGGACTACCAGGGAACAAGAAATAAACTTCTGTCAGATGTGCGCTATTGGAAATGTGGGAGGTTATTCTAGCAGCTGGCATTATGCTAACCAAACAAATTTACTGGGCAACTCTAGATCAAGGTTAGGCTGACTTGGAATGGATGCTCTAGAATTAGTGACTCAGGCAAGAACAGGACATACCAGATGGAATCTCTAAATATGTACAGTGAACACCATGTTTGGCCATAATAAATCTATTCCAGTAAAAATTTTGCTGGAGAACTGAGGTTGCAAAGATACTTTTGCACCACTGATCCTTTATTTCCATAGCTGGCATAAATCACCAAAAATCTGTGAGAATCTTCAACCCTGCCTTTGCCAAAGGTACCATAATTCATATTAAAATACAAAACCAGCATACCACAGGAAACCCAACTCTGAATTTACTATAAAACTACTGTTGAAGTCATTTCACAAAGGATATTATGTGATACAGCAGAGTTCAAGCTGAGTTTCTTCATTTGTTTTTTCGCAGTAGAAATTTAAGATCAAGAAGACCTTTGCTTTCTCGTATGCAAGTCACATGTGTTCTCTTGGAAGAGAATCAAAACATATAGTGCTTCCCTTCCTGCCCTCTCGGGACCGAAAATGGATGTGCACCCCCCACACACACACACATACAACATTCACTGTCATCACTGGGGTCCTTCCTCCTCCTTGCTTTGACCTCAGTGAGCATGTCCTTCACTGCTAGATTACTTCAGAGATGAGGTATGAATAAATTCATCAATTAAGGAAGGAAACGAACACTCATTAAGTACCTACCACATGGTAGGTTATTTTTACATGGTCTTCATACCATTTAATCTTTGCAACCGTTAAATGTATATACCATAATTTTCCATTTTACAAAGGAGGAAGCAGGGAATTTTTTTAAAAACAAACAAACTTGCTCAGGGCCATACACGAAGACAAGATACAAGTCCAAGACATAGGACTCCAAAACTTAAATCTTTCCATTTCAAAATGCTGCATTTAACCTACGACCATCCTCCGGGCCATCCTTTGCCGTTGGACCTACGCCATATTGCCAAAATAAGAAAACTGGATTACTGCTCAATTTTTATTTCATTAAATATTCATTTTAAGTGAATCGATGGTTCTCAAGTTGGCCATCCTTCCGCTTATACCTTATTATCACATTTCCGCAAAATCAAAGCGTGTACTGTGCACGCTACCCCATGAAGATTTTAGAGGATAAACCCAGGGCAGGAGGAAGCACGGCCGTGCATTATCTGGGCTCACTGCTGCCTCTCTCAGGAAGTAGTTCTTTCTACCTAGGAAGTGTTGGTTTCCCCAAGGGTTATTTTAGAATTTTTGTTCACCAATTCTTAAACATTTCCAAAACTCTGTCTGGGAAGATACTACACTGCTAAGGTCAGTAAACAGGCACAGGCCAAGGAAGCTGAAACACAAGCGACAGTCTTCTACTTTCTCAGCGGGGCGGCAGGAGTGCCCTACAACATCTAAAATGGTTCCATGCCGGACTGGAAAACGATTTTTAATGCTCTTCTTTTTCCTACTTACAGAACAAGGTGAAATCAAGGACAATTTGTAGTGCTGTATCACAACTCTTTAAGTAATTATTTACTTCCCTAGAATTCTTCAAAGTCAAATATAGATAAAGTAGTTCACAAAATATTATCAGTTCCAGCAGTTATTTAAAACAGCATTAAACTACAGTTGATCAGTGAGACTATCAAAAGGCTAATATTCTTAGGTTAGCACGAGTTTTCACCATGCTAAAATTAGGTAAATTCATGGTTGTCAGTTACAATACCTTCATAATCAATGTGTCTCTGGTGACCAAGTCCTGCTCAAAAATACGCTTTCCTGTTTGAAAGGGAATTTCAACACACGCTTTAACCAGAATATATTTCTATAGGTGACATTTAAGATGATAAAACTATCGACACCAGGTTCTTTTGACTGCTAAGGTCAGAACATTTCTCCTTCCTCTGAAAGCCTGCTGTGCTACTGACGACCTTTATGTACGCCACTCCAGCTCGGTCAAGCGCTGCGTCACGGAAAATCACGCTCTTATTTTCAGGCCTTACCTTCAGGTAGGATCCATAATATTTGGTTACGTATGGACTGTCACACTGACTCAGCACTGTGATTTCTTGTTGAATGTCCTCTATCTCATCTTCAGCTTCTTCCAGATCAATGATTTTTATGGCAACCACTTTCTGAGTCCGAAGGTCAATGCCTTTGAACACCTCACCAAAAGAGCCCTTTCCAATTTTCTCTAGTTTTGTAAAAAGCTCTTCTGGATCTGCTTTCAGGTTCTGTAGAAGAAAAGGAAAAGAAGGGAGACTTCAATAACTCACAGTATGGGGACTGATTTTTCCTTTTACTCATAACATACACAACACGGTCTTCCAAGGACTGATCCATTTTCTTAAGGGTCACGCTGGTTGTGACCACAGTTCCTCACATTTGGGACACAGAGACTTCTAAGCCTCACCTGTACGAAACACGGCAAGTGTGCAAATAAGAATAACCCAGATTATATAACAACTGGGAAAGGCTCCAGCATTTGTATAATTAAATAAAAACCCAAACACTTATTTGAACATATTATGATATATGGATTTATTGAAAAACACTCTTGTTTAAGCAAATATTCCACTTTTCTCCCTTCCTTCCCCCCCCCCGCTCAAAATTTCTAAGTGGTATATACTAAATTTAGGTTACGTAGTACTTAATCATTTCCTAAGAGGCCATGTTTTAAAGTCCAACAAATACAGTCCTATGCATCTTCACTTACAGCCTAAATATTTTAACCAGATCCCAGAAAACAAGAAGAACCTGATTGCTTTTGTATTGTTAACATTACCTCCTTGAAATCGCTGCGAAAGCTCTTAACCACCAACAGGATCACACGAACACACACAGCGTACGTTTCCAAGGGGCCCAGATGTAGGGACTCTGGCACCCATCCTAACGGCTTCCTGACCACAGAGGTATGAGCAGCTGAATTCTCAATGGGCAACACCCTGTCATCCCCAGGGGATGTCTGGAAATGGTATGAGGCAGTGTTTGTCACAAACCGAGGGGCTAGACTGACATTCAGCAAGGAGACCTGAGGATGCTGCATATCTCGGCACAAGGAACTGCCCAGCCCAAAACGCTGCTGGCATCACCTGAAACCCCACAGAGCAGGAGAGGACCGGGCGAGCCGCCACCTTACACACCTTCCCTCGGTGTACGTGAGCAAGAGGACACCGGGCCCCCCCTCAAAGTCTCCCAGTCCTTGTAAGAAACTGAAATATGGAAAAGGGAGTAAGATGGGGAAGGAGGGGGGCTAAAGAGGCGGGAGAGTAACAAGCACAAGGAGAGGACGTATGGGGGGGACAGCGAGTAAAGAGGGGAGAGACAGAATCACAGCATTTTGGCGGCACTGTCAGACGAGCTCTTGCAGGCTAACCAGGCGCTAACCGGTAACTTGTTCCCACAGGGAAACACAAAGAGTTCCAAGCATGAGCTGGAGCCCAGCCAGCCAGGCCCCGATGTGGAGGTGCTGCTGTGCCAGCGTGAGCCCTGTGGAAATCACGTACCCCAGTAACGCCTGGGCAAACTGACGGTCGTGGGTGGTCTCAGGGACCCCAGAGAGGTCCCGTTTCTGAGAATGCACATCAAAGTGTAAAAGCTCATAAAACCCACCCACCCTCTCAGTAAAAATGAGCAAAGGAAGCAAGAAACGCAACCTGCAGTCGCCAGGAAAAAGGAACAGGAGAGAGACCACGTCCATTTACAGCAGCTAGAAACCCCTGTTTGCAAACCCCTTCCCTTACCTCCTTCCCTCCACGATGAGGGGGGGTGGCCCTCCTTTTCCTCAAGGCCAATCCTAAACGCTGAGCTTTTGAGTCCATCCTTCTGTCCCCCAGGATGTGGCTTCATCAGTAGCCCCCTTCGTCGCTCCCTCTTCCGTTCAGCCCTCTCTACAGACCCTTCGCCCTTGGCGGACGGATCCAGTTTCTCCCATTAAAAGAAAACAAAAACAAAAACAAAACCACCTGGCTTCTCTGGTCACCCTCCTCCTCCACTCTCTCCCTCCTTGAGAGTTCCCTGCAAGTCCCCGGGACCAGCCAGGCGCCCCGCCCCTCGCGGGTCACCGCTGCAGTCTGGCTCTGGCTTCGGGTGGCACAGTGCCGGATCTGAACCTCCTCCACGAAGCCCTCCCTCTGGGAACTTTCCAGTCCCTTGGCATCTAAACCCTGCCCTCCACTCATCTCCTCCCCAGGCCCTAGTTCCAGAGGAGTCTTCCCACAGACTCTACCCACGCGGCCGAATCACAGGTATTCTCCCCATGGCTCCACGCTGGCCTCCCAGCCCTTCTCTACTCGTTCTCCCAGTATAGTTTCAAGGTTTGATACCAGGTTCCCCAAATCCGGCTGGTCAGAACTACCTGGGATGCTTGGGAGATCCCCAAAACATTCTCAGTCATACACGGGGGCAGGAGTACACAATCCATGTTTTTAAAAAACCCCAACACCTTTGAGGAAGAACTGTTTTTAAACTATTGTGTATACGGTAACTTTCAAATTGCTAGCGCCAGCCTCGCCTTTTGAATTTTAATTCCTCGGATCAGTTACTAGATACATATTTCTACCTGGACATCTCAAGCACAACATATGTGAACTGAATTTGTCATCGCCCTACTGAACTGGCCGTCCTCCCAGAGCACACTAGCTCCTTCACCAGACCATAAGCTGAGGGAACTGAGGGACCATGTTTTTCACTGCTGTGCCCACGTGCCCGGGCACAATGACTGCTGGCCAATAAGTCCCCTGAGTAATAAGAAAGCCCCAGCCTTACACTGACACAAACACAATCTAGGGGGAGTAGATACTACAAAGAATACCCTAATTCGGACAGGGTCAGAGAGTCCAAGAAAGTAGGGGAGGGGGGCCATATCTCTGGCTTACAAGGGTAAGGAAGTGGCAGTAAGAATTTGCAGGAATGGGGGCACCTGGGTGCCTCAGTTAAGTGGCCGACTTCAGCTCAGGTCATGATCTCACGGTTGGTGAGTTCGAGCCCTGCATCCCCGCATCAGGCTCTGTGCTGACACCTCAGAGTCTGGAGCCTGCTTTAGACTCTGTGTCTCCCTCTCTCTCTGCCCCACCCCTGCTCCCTCTCTCTCTCTCTCTCTCTCTCTCTCTCACACACACACACACACACACACACACACACACTCTCTCTCTCTCTCTCTCTCAAAAATAAACATTTTTTAAAAATTAAAAAACAAAAACGAATCTGCAGGAACAGTGATTCTGAAGTCTCAGGGGCATCGGAATCACCTGGCAGGCGTGTTAGAGCACAGACTGCCTGGCCCATCCCTGGAATTTCTGGTTCAGCAAATCTGGTGTGGGGCCCAAGAATCAGAGTGTGCCCAGGTGATACAGAACCACAATGGTAAGGAAATCTGGGGAAAGGAGGAGAGCAGCCTTCACAAGGTGATGTGCCACGAAGATGTGACTTGTTTTAGGTTAGCTACCCTGCCAACCCTCTGCTAAGTCTCCCACCCCCAGACTAAGAAAAAACAGTGACATTTCCTTTTCAAGAATTAATAGAAAACGAAGCCAACAAAAACGTATCCAAACTCCTACAATGGAGGGGATGATAGCGTGGGAGCCTACTACCAAAATAACCAAACAATTCATCACGTCTATGTTCACGCCCCTCTACGATGTGACTGGCACTCCTCCCAGCAAGAGAGAGCCCACAACCCCATCCCGGAATCTGGGCGGATCCAGACCCGTGTTCTGGCAACAGAATGTGGTTTCTAAACCTAGGCCCCAAAAGGGCCGGCGAGGCTGGGAATGGAAGCATGTGGGAGGGACCCGCTTCAGCCTCTGCACGCAGACCAGGTCAGATCACCCTCCGCCATCCAGCCTCAGCCCCGGCCACCTGCTCCCTGCAACCACCTGACAGCACCCAGTAGAGGCCAGTCCACTGCCCAGTCAACCCACAGAATCATGAGATGTAATAAATCTGTTTTGAACCACCCAGCTTTGGTGGGCTGGTTACTCACCACCAATGACTGACACCACAACTGATGCCCAGACGGCATGTGCTGGGCTAGACCCCAGAGCTGCTGGGGACAGTTTACTGCTGTACACTGCTCACTAACCCCCCTCCCTCTTTGAACAGTTACCTTGTTCCCACCTTGCCATGTTTGTGTGTTTGTTTTTGGGGGGTGTCTTTTCAATTCACAGCTCTCTGAATCAAGAGGAGCCAGACTTCGGGGCTCAGCCGGTTGAGCATCTGACTTCGGCTCAAGTCATGACCTCACGGTTCGTGAGTTCGAGCCCCGTGTCAGGCTCTGTGCTGACCACTCAGAGCCTCGAGCCTGCTTCAGATTCTGTGTCTCCCCCTCTCTCCGCCCCTCCCCTGCTTGTGCTCTGTCTCTCTCAAAAATAAACTTAAAAAAAAGAGGAACCATACCTAAGGAGCTATAACCTAGTGGCCCTGCTGCAGCCATCCTTAGCGGAGGCAGGCAGGGCACAGATTTTCAGGCCGATGCTGTGCCACAAAGGACGGGCAAAAATGGGAAAGGAATACGTCCTACAGGTGTGAGGGACACGAATCCTTGGGGACAGAGGCAAGCTGGTAATTCCAGTAACAACTCCATCCTCCTGTGTCCACACCCCAAAGCCATTATACTGCTCGCTCCCACCAAGAGGTGGCTTGAACCGGGACTGGCCTTGAGGATTTCCTGTGATGCTGTGCTATTTCCAAGGTCAAACCTTAAGAGGCCCTGCAGTGTTTGCCTTGTCCTCTTGCAATGCCTCTGTCAGCACAAAAACGGGCCTGGGCTAGCCTGCGGAAGAGGTCACATGGAGAAGTCACTAGCCTCACACCCAGGCCAACTGCAGCCAGCCAGTTCTCCAGCTGACCACAGACATGTGAATGAGCCCAGACAAGGCTTGCAGGACCCCCCACCCCCACCCCCTGGCCCGCCGCCACCCCTAGTCAATGCCAGGAATCATGAGAAACACTAAATCATCGTTGTTTTAGGACCAAAGCTCTAGGGTGATGTCACACAACGATAGGTGACAAAGTCAACTGAGATTACAGATCACTGCAGGAGAAAAATGTCCATCCTGGGAGAGGGAAGCAGGTACAGATGGATGTTCTATACTCTGGAGGATGTTTCATTGTAATACACCGCCTGAACTCCCTTTGGCCTCGTTTAAGACGGCTGTTCACACCGCACTTCGACCACCTTCCCCAAAGCCCTTTTCCCCGAAGCCCGTACTGTCCGAGGCAGCTGCTTTGTCTCACATCTGCTCGAGGGTGGGGTGTCATTCCCCACTCTCTGCCACAGTGTCGGCAGCTGTAAACCAGGCTACAAACTGTCCCTGGTACGAAGGAAGACATCTGCTAATTCGGTGACAGCAAGGGACTACACGAGGAGGGTCCCTTGCCCTTTGGCAATTCATTATCACGCAGTCAGAAGAAAACCAGTGGCAACGATGGCCTAGTTCAAAGAGGAACGTCAAGATTCTGTTGCCAGCATCTGTTCTATGAGCAAAGTGGATTTCTCTGGTAGAAGAGGTGCCCACTCTGCCAGCCGCCTTGAGGACTTTCTGTTCAGAAAGGTTTATGATGAACGAAGCACTGGCCTTCATCCCAGACGAGAAAGGCCTGCCAGAGCCTCAACCCACCTATGCCACCTGCCTGACGGGCAGCAGGGCCCCCGCTGCTGGAGTCCCAGCCAGGTCGCGGGCAGGAGCCAGGACACGCAGTGGCACAGCCTTCTCTGAAGCAGGGGCAGGTCGGGACCCTCCTGCCAGCACTCGCCTCTCCTGGATCAACATATCAACATGGCTGGGGGGGGGGGCGGAAGCCCCAGGTGGGGTCCTGCCTGCACAGAAACATGCCACACCTCAGCTCCCGGACTCGTCGCTCAGAAAGACCAATTAGGTGCATCCGGGAAAATTCCCACCCACGCTGCTGACCTAGAGACCCTCATTCCGAGGCAATGAAGGAAGGTGAGGCTTCTGATGGAAGAGCAAGAATCTCATTTACATGTTTGCTAAACCCTATGACCCCATTAGCAGCATCTAAAAGTCTGTTTCCTCCTGAGGGAGGGGTCAAGGGGATAGAAAAGTAACAGCAGAAATGACAGCGTCTCCAGATACAAGCACTACTGTGACTCACGGAGAGCACGAGGCCCACACTTAGGTTCTCCAGCAGAGAGGGCTCTTCTCCAGGCCCGGCTCTCCAGCCCCCTCGAAACCTCCACCGCTGCGTCCAGAAACGTCCGGGAAACCACACTTGGATTCCACTTCTGGCTGCTTTATTCTCTTTCCCATCACCCTTCCTTCCTAACGACACCAGGCCGCCTGCCCCATTAAACCTTAGCTAAATCCTGGACCTTCCTGGGCACTCATGCCTCGGCTTGCCTGTTTTTAATTACAAGATCTAGGGAAACCAGAGCCTGTGTTGTACTTCCTCATATTAGGTCAGGATCCCTGAGAACGGACCGAAATAACTGGAAGATGCATTCCCTCAGATGCAAGGATCGGACACAAGTCTGGACTCCAAAAATGCTCCAAAGCTCTACCCCCACAAGCCCAGAAAACCTTCAGGCTCGAGGATTGTGGGAAGAGCCAAAAAGCCACCAGGGAAAGTGCCCCAGGTGAATCCAGAGTCAATGGTTTCACCGAAGTTTCTCACTGATCAAGACCTGGAAGTTTCAGGGTGACCAGCTACCCCAAAAGCCAGGATCTCCTACCAGCCCCGGTTTGTAACAAACAAACACGTCCACAGCGGTAGCGTCGCACAGGCCACCTGCACCTTCAAGATTCCTGTGGAAAGAAATGCCACGTGGGCAACATCCTCCCCACTCCAAGACTCTGAGACGCTGCAGGGCTGTGTCCTTCTGAAGTTCAGGCTTCTGCAACAATTCACTGTATTTCATAATCCCTCGAGAGAATTCATTAAAATAGTTCTACGATGACAAGTATTCTGTATTTTTAAACCTGAATAGCTCTTGCTGTTTTATTTGGATTGTTTCTGGCAACAAAACACGCATCTGGCATTACTAATCAACTTTCAAAGCTCCTTGGCTTTAGACAGACCGCTCGCACAGCCGTGCCGTACTACACCGCTCTGGGTTAAAGCCAAGCTTTTCTCTTTGTTTCTCCAGAAAGAGAAAAAGGAGCCAAGTTTGATATGTTCGAACGCTTGCTACTTGTTACATTACTACCCCTGCAGCGGCAGAGGGAACGCTGGATGGGGAGGGGGAGTCCGTGGCAGGCGTGCCCCGTCCCCACCTCTGGACCAGGGAAGCATCCGTCTGACAGCTGAGCTCAGCTGAGCTCGGCCTCGAGTCCTGCTCCCCACCCCCACCCTGCCACCACCCCAGGCGGCCACCACCAAGGCAGCCGACAGGCACACAGCTGCACCTACGTGCCAGCCAGATGCACCCCACCCCCAACCCGCCTCCGCCCTGGCTGCTGTCACTTCCCTTCCCTATCTGCCTGGCTCTGCCACCCCGTGCTCCAGCGCCACTAGTGTTACCGCCTACCATTGCCAAAGCTGCAAATTCCGGCACCCCAACTCCTCTCCCATCCCTCCCTCCAAACCGTACACATCACCCTTCTGAGACGTCTCTCCGAGGAGCCCCCTGCCTGACTCGACAGCGGGTGTGCCTCCCACTGACCCACTACGCGACCTTCCAAAACCTGTTGGCAGATTTCAGCTTCCAGAGAGCCCACGGTTTTCCTCTGCTGCTTAGAACAGCTGAGGACAACGCGTCATCTGGAGACCGAAGTCACACTCAACTGTGAAATCTGAACCTCACGGCTCCTTCCTTACCCCACTTTTCTGTCCCCACCCCCACCGATCCTCCCATCGCCCACCTTCTCAACACGGTCTACAAACACCAAGGGCTGCATAGTGTATGATTCCACTTACAGAGCATTCCTGGAAGCGACAGAATTAAGAGTGACGCAGAATAGCTGTGGGGTTGCTGGGAAAGAAAGGACAGGCAGATTCTCTGCGGCAATGGAACAGTCCTGCATCGCGACTGTGGTGATGAAATTTCACAGAACTATACACCCCAAAAGAAAATAGTCCAAGCAAAAACCAGTGGATTAGGTCTGCACCTGAGTGAACAGCTGTGCCAACAACTAACTGGTTTTGACGCTGGAAGATTCAGTCACCTGGGAAGGCGAGGTGAAGGGCACACTGGGACTACACAGCGTTTTTTGCAACTTCTTCTAAGTCTTAAGCCATTTAAAAATCAAGTTATTAAAAATTCTTAAAATATTTGAGAAGAAAAAAAAAAAAAAGCCCAATCTCAAATCTGTGTCTTTCTACACCTTCTTCCTTGTGCCCCAGAGAGGCCACCCCTATTTCCAGGCTCTAGGCAGGAAACTCCCATTTACTGCTTCGTGCCCCTCAAACCCCACCGCTCCCTCGAGCAAAGGCAGCGGTCTCCTTGTCCAGGGAGCACATTTTTTTTTTTTAGGCTGTGGGTTGAAAACTGTATTAACGACATTTTACAGGTTGTTTTCCTGCTCGAGATTGTGATCAACCGCTGAAGAATGTGTCTTATAATCTTGCCAACTAACCGGGCCAAGAGGTGAGCAGCAAGACAGCATCCACACTTCCTTAGAAAGCAGCCTCGGCCACCCTCAAACACTCGAAAAGCCCAGCCCAGATCCAGAGCATTACAGGGAGGAGACAAGGGAAGTGTAGGCACAGCCTCAGAAGGCACCCAGTATGAGCCGAACGGCTGCTTTGCGCTTGTTTCGCAAAACCTCTCATTTGGGGCGGCAGCTACTGGAGATCTGGAGAGAGGAGACCCAAAATAAACTACCGGACAGGTACTCGATACTGACCTTCTCAATACATAAATCGTCTGCCAAAACCTATGGTTCCTAGGGGGCCATAAGCACTTGGGAGGCCAAACACAGGAGTTCAGACCTCTGCTCTGCCAAATTACTAACTAGCAAGTTACTGAACCACCCAAGCCTGTTTCCACATCTGTAAAATGAGGCAATACTACACCTTTTAAGGTGCTGAGAAAAGAACCTAAGAAAAACTTCTTGTATATGTGCTGAACAGTAAATACTTCACAGAAACCACTTTTGTTGTAGTTAATCCTGAGCTACTCTTTCTGACAATACTTGGTCACGATTCAGTAGTATCTTAGAGGCCTTTCACTTGAGCTAGAGACAGAAGTAAAGCCCAGATCACCTACCTCACAGACCAGGGCACATTCCACTGCACTACCCTAAAATCAACTAAAGTAATTAATCAGTCCTCTCCTCCTTCAGGAAAGGGACCAGGGGAATCCTAGGAGGCCTGAGGGCTCATCGTCAGTCAGAAAGGGAGAAGGCAGCATCTGCAAAAATCCTAAGGCGTGGAGGCCAGCCCCCTGGAGGTTAATGAACCACTGACCAAGGAGGCCAGAGGGTCAAACCGCCTGAGGGGCTCAGTTAAGTGTTGTCAGACTCTTGATTTCAGTTCAGGTCATGATTTCACAGGTGAGTTCGAGCCCCCACCTCAGGCTCTGCACTGATGGTGCAGCACCTACTTGGGATTCTCTGTCTCCCTCTCTTCTCTGCCCTTTGCCCACTCACAATCTCTCTCTCTCTCAATCTTTCCCTCTCACTCCCTCCCTCGCTCTCACAAAAAATAAAAAACATTAAAAGGGTAGCTGGGTGGCTCAGTCGGTTAAGAGTCTGACTTTGGCTCAGGTCATGATCTCACAGTTCATGGGTCCAAGCTCCACGTAGGTCTCTGTGCTGACAGCTCAGAGCCTGGAGCCTGCTTTGGATTTTGTGCCTCCCTCACTCTCTGCCCCTCCCCACTTGTGTTCTGTCTGTCTCTCTCAAAAATAAATAAACATTAAAAAAATTAACAAAATAAGCATTAAAAGGCTCAGAGGTCTAAGAAATGTGCTAGAACTATCAACAATGAGAACCTTCTGAAGACCTTAAGTTCCCTACAATGGTGGCTACTAAATCCGGTAAAATGGGACACCCTAGAAGGCTGGCTCTGCTCCACAGGCAGTCTCAGGAGAAGGGACTCGAAGTTAGATAAGCATAAGCAACTTTAAATGGAAAAGAAGAAATACTGCAATGTAGGAAAGATGCAAAAGGCACTGCCCCGGCGGACACAGCATGCCCAGGAAGCTTGTCAAGAGGTTCATGTGGTTCCCAGACAGAAACCTACTTTTAGACAATTTATGAGACATTCTACTAATAATTCCTGAGCAGAACCTTGAACCTAAGAGACTGTCTTGCAAAACAATCTGCAGAAGATTTGAACACATAAGGCAGCTGTATTCTGACACCCAGAGAGGAACCAGAATCCCAGAGTTCCTGGCCTCCCCTCATTTCACAGATCAGATGAAAGCTGCAGACGCAGGCTGTGAAACTCTTTGGTCTTGGATGTGCCCTGGGCAGAATGAAGCCCTAAGAAAAATTAAGCACCCACTCTGGGGCGCCTGGGTGACTCAGCTGCTTGAGCGTCCAACTTTGGCTCAGGTCACGATCTCACGGTTCTGTGAGTTTGAGCCCCGCATCAGGCTCGCTGCTGTCAGCTCCTCTGCACCCATTCTAATAAATTTAAAAAATTTTTGGGGCGCCTGGGTGGCGCAGTCGGTTAAGCGTCCGACTTCAGCCAGGTCACGATCTCGCGGTCCGTGAGTTCGAGCCCCGCGTCGGGCTCTGGGCTGATGGCTCAGAGCCTGGAGCCTGTTTCCGATTCTGTGTCTCCCTCTCTCTCTGCCCCTCGCCCGTTCATGCTCTGTCTCCCTCTGTCCCAAAAATAAATAAACGTTGAAAAAAAAAAATTAAAAAAAAAAATTTTTTTAAACAAAACTTAAGCACCCAAAGAGGTATCCCCACCGGTGTGCAGCAGTCATGTGATCAGTCCAAGAACACAGGGTATGTGACAAACCCTGAACTGGAACTCAAGGCCACCTGATTCCAAAGTTTGAGCACTTCCAGCCCTGCCTCCCAAGCTCTGGTGGCAAAATACCTAGAGCATAAAAAGACCCTACTGTCCCCCTGCAGCAACGTGACTCCATGACCTTGAGCAAGTTCTTCACTTCTCAGTAAAACAGAACAGCGGTGCCTTGAGCATTTATTTACCTCCCCACTGTGTCAGAGGATCAAATTAGCCTAAGTAACAGGGAGAGGGCGGCACACGGGTGGCTGACTAGTGCTCCCTCTGCTGGAGCTGGCGTGGGCTGCACGCGAGCACTTCGAAGAACGAGCGAGGTCATCCTGACAACACTCGATTTTGGAGACCTTTTTAGAAATCACTGAAAACACGGGCCAAAACACTTACTGAAAACATACCATTTATAACACGACGCAACACGGTCCCAAAGAGAGATGGAAAACCTGTCATGTTTAAGCATGGCTTCCCTGCACAAGCCTATTTTTTTTTTTTTTTTTTTTTTTTTTTTTTTGGGACAGAGAGAAACAGAGCATGAACGGGGTAGGGGCAGAGAGAGAGGGAGACACAGCATCGGAAACAGGCTCCAGGCTCCGAGCCATCAGCCCAGAGCCTGACGCGGGGCTCGAACTCACAGACCGCGAGATCGTGACCTGGCTGAAGTCGGACGCTTAACCGACTGCGCCACCCAGGCGCCCCCACAAGCCTATTTTTAGTACAAGTCATTCTTCTCACAAATAAGACCTCTGAAAGCTGATTACCAGCAAATAAAATGCCCCGAATGCCCATCTCCTCAGATTAATCTAACCATTACATTTCAAAAGGCCTTCTGCATGGAGAGTAAGATGCGCGAATTTGTCTACTCACGCCCATTAACCTGTAAAGGCTTTCCCCCTTGTATCAAGTTTAAAGCTCGTTCTTTATCGGGGTCTTTCCCATGCCTCCCCATCTGAAAAAAGCTGCCCTTTTTATGGAATGCATACAGGAATATATACGTACGAAGCCACTATAGTATCTATAACCTCCCAACCGCCCCCCCCAAAAAGACCCCAAAAAAGCCAATGCCTTTTCATGAGTATTTTCCCAGAAATCCTGTCACCAGAAGTCTCTGAGATGTCTGAATCCCCTTCAATTCTGGGAGTGGAAGCAGCAAAGAAACTTGGTGGTACACGCCTGGCCTGCTCCCTTGCCCGGGAAGCCCCCTGCACGCTGCTGGGAAGGGTATCCTGGTTCAAGGAACTGAATCGTCACACATTAGTAGATCCCCCCACAATCAGATCACTGGGGATCCCCCTGCAGCCAACTCTGGATGCATTCTGACACAAACAGAACGAGGGAAATTTTGAGCTCCCCTCTCTGACTCGATAAGGGAAGTGTCTGGTTAGGACTCTGGTTTTCACACCCAATGCTGATTCAGGACACCAGACTCCTCTGCAGGGGGAAGGACAAATTTGCACAACGGCATCCCACTTAAGTAACAGGTTGTGGCCGGAAGGAATGACTCACCACCCAATGGGGCCAAGATGGCCTGAGCCTCCTTCAGAAGGGAGCAAAAGCCACACCAACCAGGACATAGGACCAAGAGAGCAGGTGGGGAAGGGCATGAAGATGACCAGCCACCGCCCCTTGCCCTGCAAGCCCACAGTGAGTTCCAGGCAGTGGCCCTCCCCGCTGCGTGTGGGTGAAGATCCCAGCAGGGGCTGCACGCCAGCCCAGCCCCAGACCATGAAATCCAAATCTCTGGGGATGGGGCCCCAGCCTCAGTACATTTTAAGCTCCTTGGAAGGTTCCACCGCGCCCCCAAGGCTGAGAACCAGTGGTCTGGGGCAGGGACAGCACAAACTTGACCTGGAGAACTTTCACCTCACCCATCTGCTTTTCCCCACCCGGGAAGCAATCACATCAGGGTGACTAGGGACACGATCAGGGCTGGGCTATCTCGCCGAGGCTCAGCTTTGCAATCTTCCCCACCTCTGACACCCCAGCCTCCATGGACTTCAGCCTCCTAGTAACTAGCCAACCCTGCAAACCCCTTCTCCACCTGTAGCCCCCAAGGGTGTTCTGTGTATTAACTAGCTGGTTAATTTAAGGTCTCCAAAATAAAAACCTTTATTTACCACACAAAGACCTTTAGACAGCAAATGGCTTCAATCAGCTCAAAGAACGGACAGAGTTTTCCAATCCTCGTAAGAAGTCTTATTCCTGGCTAACTGATGAAAGACCATTTTGTCATTGGAGACCTGAGTCCCAGGTTTATGCAGAAATGACGATGAATCCACGAACACGCACAGGAGGAGCCACTCAGGGGCCTGGCTCCAGGAACAGAAGAGAGAACCTCCTTCTCTCGGCAGGAGCCCTGGCCTTCTCCACCTAAGCTCTCTGAAGCCATCACAAAGCCACTAACTACCCCACAACCTGACTTGGGAAACACTACTCCCCCATTCTGTACACTTCATTTCAACCCTGCAAAAACCACATATTCTAGATGAAACTGAGTAAATATTCTACAGCATTTGGCAAAAAAAAAGAAAACTGAGAAAAAGATGTTAAATCCTATGAATTTTCTTTTTTTTTTTTTTTAATTTTTTTTTTCAATGTTTATTTATTTTTGGGACAGAGAGAGACAGAGCATGAACGGGGGAGGGGCAGAGAGAGAGGGAGACACAGAATCGGAAACAGGCTCCAGGCTCTGAGCCATCAGCCCAGAGCCTGACGCGGGGCTCGAACTCACGGACCGCGAGATCGTGACCTGGCTGAAGTCAGACGCTTAACCGACTGCGCCACCCAGGCGCCCCAAATCCTATGAATTTTCATGTCTAGGCCTACATGTCCATACCACCAGGAGTTTTAGGGAATCCTAGTTCCAAGTATCTACTCTTCTTTAAATGGATGTTTGCTTAAGGTAGAAACTACTTAAGTTTTAAAAACACAAATACCAGTTTAGGGTTTTTTTTAAACATTATAAATGAGGGGGGGAAATGTACCACCTAGTTGAATCTACTGTTTTGGCCTCAGTACCTAATAATCCCCCCCCACACACACACACACATACACACACTTGTCCCTTAGGAAAACACTGTCTGAAACTCTGAGCTCAGAGCTCAGGGAGATGCCACTTTTAGGAAAGGGAGGGCAAGCTGAGACCCGTGTGCCAGGGAGGGGAAGGGTCCAGGCCGAAAAGACCACTTGGGCTCACGCTGTTTCTCAGTGCAGACTGAGCAAAAGGGTCTGAGGCTCTTACCACCTGCCCAGGGCCAAATGCTCATCCACAACCCCATGGACCACAGGGGGACTGATCGCAGAGGGAGCTGAGGTCACAAGGGCCCAGGTCACAGATCTTTGTGCCAGCCCCGGCCTGGCTGAGCTTCTCTACGCCCCAGAGTCCCCACAAAACAAACCTCTGACCCCTTCCAGGGGTTACTGGGTATACTTCCCTCCCATCAAAGGCTCCCTGCTGACCAATGATGGCCTAGGGTTTCTCTGGGATGGTGAGCAGGCCCAGACACCCAGGCAAAGACTGAAATCAGGACGGCTTTGTAGGGCAAGCACTCGATGAGAAACACACAATGCATTCCAAATAAATGATCTAGAGCTCACTGAGGAATGGGTGATGGCACCTCCTTTACTGAAACCGACCCATGCAAACAGGCTTGCGCCCTACTGGAAGCCATGACAAACAGCAGCCCCTCCAGTTTCCAAAGCTCCCCCACTCCCCAGGCTCTGTGCTAAGTGGTCCGCCTAATATGCCTTTCCAGACCTCACCACCACCCCAGGGAGAAAGAGAACATGATCCTCGTGACGCAGCTGAGCGCAGTCGGGTGCTGAAGCGAAGTCACTTGTGCGCAGTCCCCCGCAGCTAATAAGGGGCTTAAGCCCTGCTACCTACGCATCAAGGGTCATCCTCCGTGTGGGAAAGTGCACGCTGGCAGCATGCCTGGCTGAGCAGAACCCAGCCGGCAAGGTGTACCCTCGGGTTGTCACCACGGAATACTACAATGAGCAGGAGGAGTGCAATCCGATGTCACCTCCAATTCTCTGCAGATGAACCCCCCCTGCCTGTATTTTACAGAAGATTTGCAGTAACTAGCATCAGGGACTGGTCTAAAAACCAGATCAAATAGTTGTCGGTGTATTTATATTTCAATCAATAATCACATTTCCTCTGACTTGAAAATCCTCAGCTTTTAGAGTGAGGCATGAAGGGGAAAATGGATGAAATAAAAACGCTAACGCAAAGAGCAAGGTTGATCTGTCACGAGTAGGAATACAGGCACCCCGCCACCAGGGACACAGAAGGCATCCCCGAGCGTTCTTCTAGCCCTACGAGGGGTGCCAAGGGTGACAGAGGGTGCATTCAGTGTTGGCCAATCTCCCGTTTCTCAGAAGCCCTGCTGCTCCCACTCAACCGGTAAGACAACTGTCAGGTCAGCTGTCCTGTGTGATCCTGAGGAGGGTTCAGGCCCTGATGGCAGGGACAGCAAACCGCTTCCAGGAGGAGACAGTAAACACCTGAGCTTTGGAGGCCAAACAGTCTCTGTTGCATATTCTTCTTTTCCCTTTTTCTTTAAACAACTCTTTAAAAATGTAAAAACCATCTTGGCTCAGGAGCTGACAAAAATGGGCCAAGAGGAGTGGCGGGCACTTGGGTGGCTCAGTCAGTTGAGCCTCTGACTCACGACTCTAGCTCGGGTCATGATCTCACGGTTCGTAGGTTAGAGCCTCACACCTGGATCTGTGCCAGCAGCTCAGACCCTGGAGCATGCTTCCGATTCTGTGTCTCCCTCTCTCTCTGCCCCTGCCCCACTCTCACTCGGTCTCTCTCTCTCTCTCTCTCTCTCTCAAAAATAAACATTTAAAAAAAAATTTTTTAGGGGCGCCTGCGTGGCTCAGTCGTTTGGGCATCCGACTTCAGCTCAGGTCATGATCTCATGGCTAGTGAATTCGAGCCCCACGCCGGGCTCTGTGTTGACAGCGTGGAGCCCAGAGCTTGCTTCAGATTCTGTGTCTCCTTCTCTCTCTGCCCCTCCCGTGTGCTCATTTTCTCTGTCTCTCTCTGTCTCTCTCTCTCTCTCTCTCAAAAACAAACATTTAAAAAAACTTTTCTAATGGGCCAAGGGCAGCTGTAGTCTGCCCATCCCCACGTCAGACCTCCAAGACGGTTAATACATAAGACTTTGTCTACCACCTACTGTGTGCTCCCAGTGCAGGACAGAAGCTGTGGCCTCAGAGATAACTTCCATGCCTCCCTCAACAGAACCAAGAAACACCCACCCTCCCATCTCCTCACTGCCATGCCCCTTCGCTGGTCCTCTAGCTTCCCAAAGGCAAAGAAAGACCTGTGAGCACCTGTAACGTTGTACCCAGAGCTCTGCTCTCTTGGGCTAGTCTCATCTCCTCACCACACCCTCTGAAGAAAATACTTCTACAGGTGAGACAATGGAGGCTCAAAGAGTTTGTGCTCCTCAGAGCCAGAGGGGTGGTGTTTAGCTCTAAAGCCCAAGTTCTATTGCCCTACACCATGACCCCTAAAGATGCATCTCAGACGGACAGACTACCCGGTAAGGACATTTATTTCTCCAGTAAGTGCCAGTGATGGCATCTCTTTGGGTCGTGGTCCCCAGGCGGGGTCCCAGGGAGACAGGCCTGTCGGGGACAACTGCTGAGAAGGGGAAAGAACTACCCATCTTCGAACCACCCTCTAATAACAAACACAAACACCTTCAACCTAGCATGCAATTTCTCCACCGTAGGCCAGCTCTCAGCTCCGCTCCGCTGCACAGCCCGCCCTGAACAACGCGTAAGGCCGTGAGTCTGTATCGGCCTCGCCTGATGCACAGAAGGAGAGAGTCACAGCAGCCCACTGCCTGGCATGGAGCAGACCCTCGTACGTGTCCACTGCATGAATCAACGGGGAAAGTGACGCACAACCTAGAGGTCTTGAGGCCACAGCTGCTGTGCCAGCAGAAGGGCAGCAGACAGGCCCTCCTAAGTTAAAGTAGCAGCTGACGCACGCCCGGGGGCCTGGTGTCACCGGCCACAAGGCAACGGCTCCCATCCGGCTTGCATGCTAAAGGTGGAGACCGTCGGTGGCTTTCAGGCAGTCAGCTCTGTACTCTGAGCTCCCTGCTGGGGAATGTTCAACAGGGAGCGAGAAGGAGCAAAACTATTTCTAGTCCTCGTCTGGGTCCATTTCCACTGCCTTGCATCCCGACAGCGGTTAACAGACCATGGAGCCCGACCGCCTGGATCTGACCCCCCGCTCTGAGGAGGGACCCTGGACAAGCTGCTGAGTTGCTGTGGACCTCTGTTTCCTCTTCTGTAAATGGGGACGATAAAAGCACTTGCATTGGGGGCGGTGGGAGGTTAAGTGGGTTCACCGGCGCAAAGGGACTTGGTACCCAGCTGTGTGAGATAGCCAGCAGCATCATACCTCGCTACTTGGTTGCAGGTTCAGTTCAAGTTCACAACCGGCAGACCCTACCATGCAGATTTTACTGGCAGCCTGCATCCTGGTTTTCCAGCGTCACATCAGATACGTGCTTTCCATCGCCCCTCATCAACGTCACAAATCCACAGGGATGCAGCAAATCCTCATCACTTCCAGAATCTCCTTCCGGAGGACCACACCAGACTTCAGGTTTTAGTAAAGAAAGAAGTGTTAGACCCTAAAGCACAGTGTCTGGCCCAGGTGATATTTCTCATCCTTTATCCAGTTACCTGCACCTTAAGTTGGCTTTGGGCTCCAGAGCAGAGATGCTATCCTATTCACTTTCTGCGCTGTGTCATCCTCTGTCCCCTCCGTGGACCTTTCTTCCCTCCCACACAGCCCCTGCCCTCCCTCCCTTCTTGCTCCTTCACCAGACCCGAGGTGAGGTTAAAAAAAAAAAAAACTCATGAGCACTGAGGAAACCACAGTAAAGGTATTACTTTGTTCTGTCCTACCAACGGCTGTCACGACTCCTGGACGATATCAGAAGAAACATTAAATGAGGAGACGCAGGAGTCCAGGGCTGGGCGGTGACTGAAAGGAAAGCTGTAATAACTAAAACTTACAGAAAGGGTTGCTCCACAGATCCTCACGCCCACCAAACGAAACAGAAAGGACAAGATGTTTATATTAACTCAGCCTACAGTCCACCTGGCACACTGGTCTCAATTTCTATTCTTTTTTTGTTGTTGTTTATTTATTTTGAGAGCGAGCACGAGTGGGGGAGGGGCAGGGAGAGAGAGGGGGGGAGGGAGAGACAGAGAGAGAGAGGGAATATCTCAAGCTGGCTCAGCGTTGTCAGCGTGGAGCACAACGTGGGGCTCAAATCCACGAACCATGAGATCATGACCTGAGATGAAATCAAGAGTCGGATGCTTAACCGACTGAGCCACCCAGATGCCCCTCAATTTCCATTCTGTTCACTCCAATCACACTGCCCTGAAGCACACACCTCTTCAACCAGTGGGTACAAAGGGCTACAACCATAAAATGCCTCCAAAAGGGTAAATAATGTAACAATTTTTTTGTTGCTTTTCTCCATTTTGCCATGTTAATGGAACAATATCATTATATTGGATGTACTGGTAAGTCTATTAAATCTATTGGAAATAGGTCGCCCCTCCCTAAATTGCCAGTTGGATATAAAATGGTATGGCCACTTCAGAAAGCAGTTTGGCAGGTTCTCAATAAATTAAACACAAGACCACCATACGACCCAGCAATTCCACTCCCAAGAGAAGTGGAAATCCTAAGGGTCCACACAAAGACATATACGCGAATGTTCACTGGAACACTGGAAACAGCTTAGATGTTCCTCAGCTGGTGAAGGGACAGACAAAATGAGGCACATCCATACAATGGGACACTATGCGGCAATAAAAGGGACCAAGCTACTGACAACACATGCCACATCACGAACCTCGAAAACATGCTAAGTGAAAGGAGACAATCACAAGAAACCACAGACTGTACGAATTCCCTTCTATGATGTGTCCGGAAAAGTCAAAGCGATGGAGACGAAGGAGAGTAGGGGATGCTGGGAACAGAGGTCAACTGTAAATCAAGCACAAGGGGTCATTTGGGGAGACGGCAATGTTCTCTACGGACTTACCGGGAGGGCTGCACCGCTCGGGAATGTTCCTAAAAATCACTGAACTGTACACCCGAGGGACTACATTTTGTGGTCAAATACAACACACCACCATCCCGCAGGCACATCGCACACCGCGTGCCCGTATTCACGTGTGTCCCCCAAAGGACTGTGAGGCCTACAAGGGCAAGGACTTCCCACGGTTCGTCTTCTCTCATCAGCTAGCGCAATACCTGGCATGCGGGGAGCGCGGCGATGTCCATAAATGAATGTTTTTTGGAAAACAAAACAAACAAGCTTTGGGGTTTTCCATAGCTTCCACAGATCCCCCAAAACTTCACACTGCTGTCTACTCTTCCACCCAACCTGCCCCCAAACACAAGGGCCACGGCAGGCCACAAAGCAAGGGTACCCATGAAGCTTCAAGCTGCTCAACAGCAAGATGTATCCTGATCAACTCTATGAAGAGCAGTGTCGGTCTCTGTTCCAAGCTTAAAAAGAAGAAGAGGTTTTGGCGCCTGGGTGGCTCAGGCGGTTAAGTGCCTGACTTCGGTCGTGATCTCACGGGTTCGTGAGTTCGAGCCCCACACTGGGCTCTCTGCTGTCGGTGCACAGCCCACTTCAGATCCTCTAACCCCGTCTCTGTCCCTCCCCTGCTCGCACATGTGCGCACTCTAAACATTAAAAAAATAAAAAAGTTAAAAAAAAAAGA
Source organism: Lynx rufus (assembly GCF_022079265.1). Lineage (NCBI taxonomy): Eukaryota > Metazoa > Chordata > Mammalia > Carnivora > Felidae > Lynx > Lynx rufus. The sequence goes on from NW_025814823.1 coordinate 70,093,758, forward strand.
AAAAGAGGCTGTCTTATGTCTTCATTATGGCATTATCACGAAAACTTCCGGGATCGTTAAGAGGAGAAGAGCATGATCTTTAGGATCAGATTCCGAAAAGATGGCGGCTCAGGGAACTTACAATCGAATCTAAAATAAAATCTTAACGTCTTTCAGGAAAGATTTATTTTTGACTCAGAAGCAGCCAATTTAATAAACACACCAGATACTGTCCCAAGAGGATTAAACACAGCAAGCAAAGCGATATAAAGTCGTGGGCTCACTTGCGCTCTGCGCCATTTTATCTGCCTAGTGAACAGTCCCCAAGAAGAGGATGCTTCAAAAGACCGTAATTATTACGGAAGAACTACATTAACCTTGCCTTGGAAATGCAAGAGTTTATTTTCTCAACCAGTACAGTAGCAAAAACAGTGCAGCAGTGAGGAAAAATGTTTTTGCTCACTGTATCCCACACGGCCTAGAACTCACGTACTTCCTACCATCTCATACCACGACCTGTTGTTGAACAGAGAAATACCACATACTTCCTCGTGGTAGAAACGTGAAGTGAGTGGTTAAGGGTGTAGGCTTTTGAGACAAACTCATTCAAAGTCTGCCTGCCTCTACCACACATTTGCCTAATGATCTTGGGCGACTCACCTAAGCTTTGTGTTGTGGTTTCCGAATCTTTTGAGGGGATAAAGATTCAATGAGTTCATTTCCCCTAATCATCGGCCACTTATCGCACCTGGAAGACTCAGGTGGTTCACAAAACTGCCTTATTTTCTGGACAAGGTGATCAACTCTCATGATTTAATATTTTCCGGCACCACGTTCCGCCAACCCCAGCGGAGGCAGGTATGTCAGCCATTCTCAAATAGTATAAACAGGGACTACAACAGGCAGCCCTCTGGAAGGTATGCAAACCTACATCGATGCTGCTGAATAAGGACCGCTCCCAGCCAACCCTGGGGGTCGAGGAGGTAAGGGCAGCAAGTCTGACAAAAAACAACACACTTACCCTTTGCATAGTCTCAGAAACAATCTCTACTAAATAAGGAGGCTGGTTCCAACTTCCTCCAACCTCCACCCTGCATTTTATTGACCGTGAGTAAAATCGAGCCCACCTCATAGACTCTGGGCTCAATTCAACTATAACACAGTAATCCCGCACACCCCTCATACATACGACATCTTAGACTCCAGACAAGAGTACAAAAAATAGTTTACTTCAGATTAAGAAACGGACACATTAAATCTCACATAGCTGAGGGGCACCTGGGTGGCTCAGTCGGTTAAGCGTCTGACTCTTGGCTTCGGTTCAGGTCATGATCTCACGGTTCGTGAGTTCAAACCCAGCATCAGGCTCTGCGTTGACGGTGCAGAGCCTGCTTGGGACTCTCTCTCTCTCCCCCTCTCTCTGCCCCTCCCCCACTCGTGCTCAGTCGCTCACTCTCTCTCTCTAAAAAATAAACATTAAAAAACAAATTTTAACAATACGTAAATACTCAGGTTTCCTGGCTCCTAATTTCCACAGCACCTTTGTGTATCAAATCCCCTTTTCAAGGAGGGGAAATACTCGGGGCGTGAGGGAAAAGTCGCCTCACCAGAAGGCCACCAGGGTTAAGAGGAGAGAAAAGATGGGCCCGGGCTCTGCTCCCTGGCTGAGTGAGAAGAAATGGCCAGTCACACCACCCTCCACAAGTTCACCACTTCAGTGAAATCCGTCCCTACCCAAGGATAGTACAGAGCTGCTGCATTCCCAAAAAAGAGAACTAAACACTTGAAAAGCAAATCAAATGAATAATGCAACAAAGTCCCCCACCCCCACCCTGGGCTGGACTGCAGCATGAAGGGGGCATAGATTTAAGGGACGCTAGCACGATGCTTGTTCCCAATTGTTCCTGTAGAGCAACTCCACTTTGATTCAGAGGTCAGGTTTTAGAAACCTCAACCCTGAGGAAGCACGATGCCTTCCACTTCCAAGCGCAAAAAGGCCTCCGAGCACAGAAATAGTGGTCACGAATGCTAAGCCCTGAATTCACCTGCACCGCTCTGCCCAGGAGGGGACCTCAGTCCCTCTCTCAGAACGTTCTGGTCCACAACACACACTCTGAGAAAGGTCCCTAACCCACAGCAGATTAGACGCAGCAGCCCGGGAGAAGGGGGGCCAAAGAAGTGGCTCTGCTCGCAGTGGAAAGAGGGAAAAGGCAGAGAGGAGCCACCCCTCCATTCCCAAGGTCGCATCCAAGGACACCCCTGACTTACAGACCTCCCAACTGGCAGAAAATGCCAGCCATCCCCCACCTCCAAGGGTGAAGTCTGAAAATACTATGCTGAAATAATGAAGAGGATGCCCTGAGACGCCTGGGTGGCTCGGCAGTTTAAGCGTCCGACTTCAGCTCAGGTCATGATTTCGGGGTTCGTGGGTTCGAGCTCTGCGTCGGGCTCTGTGCTGACAGCTCGCAGCCTGGAGCCTGCTTCAGATTCTGTGTGTCTCCCTCTCTCTGCCCCTCCCCCACTCATGCTCTGTCTCTCTCAAAAAACGAATAAACTTAAAAAAATGAAATACAAAAGTGCTTCTGCACTTCTGACACAGAAAGATTCCAGACTTGCACCAATGGTAAGTTTCTCCTTAAAATTATCTTTTCAGTATTTCTTCAATTCTCTGACTGCAGTCAGGGAGGTAACCTCTGCGAGGTCCCTTCCATAAGGAAGCTGTTGTGCTCCCGTTGCAGGGAAGGAGCTGGGTGGGGCGGGCTCCTGCCACCCCTACTGACCACAGTGACATACTGTCGTCTCCCGCCAGCGGAAAAGAATAAGTCATCAATAAACACTATGGAAGGAAGCTTTAAACCAACAGGCACATCTTTAAAGGACATCACCAGAGCAGTGAGCCATCTCCTGCTGGACACCTGGGAGACCCAGTCACCCGCGCACCTGTCTAGGCCACACAAACCACGTGCTACACAAAAGCTTCATTTTCCTCTGGGGTCCTCCTTGGCCCTATGCCCAAGGAGAACAGCTCAGCAGGCAGACTGGCCAAGTGTGAATATCTGGGCGTCAATTCACAGTCGATTACGTTGAGGGAACCCAAGCTTCACACCCTCACTGCAACGAGACTCCCAGAGAAACAAAGCCCACGAAAGGCCCATCTATGCCGCTCTCCTCCGATCCACACTGAAGGTAATGAAGGATGCCATGAGAAGTCCGCCTCCAACAGAAGGAGGAAAGAGCCATCACACTGAAGACTGCCTGCCAAGTAGAGGGACACCTGAGCCAAGCTGCGGGAAGAGGAGGGACCCAATCCACAACTTGCGGGGCCCCAGGCAAGCAGCGGCTTCTCTGAACATGAGATTCTTTTCTAGGAAAAGCAGGGGCCAAGGCTGCGGGCAGGGGAATCGTTTCAAAGACTTCTCTTGACTCAAAGAAACTAGACAGGGCTGATGTATGGAAGTGCTGAATTACTATACTGTACACCTGAAACTAACACTGTATGTTAACTAACTGGAATTGCAAATTAAGTAAAATTAAATTAAAAAAAAAAGGGGGGGGCGCCTGGGTGGCTCAGTTGGTGAAGTGTCCGGCTTCAGCTCAGGTCCGTGGGTTCGAGCCCCATGTCGGGCTCTGTGCTGACAGCTCAGAGCCTGGAGCCTGCTTCAGATTCTGTGTCTCCCTCTCTCTCTGCCCCTCCCCCACTCGTGCTCTCTGTCTCTCTCAAAAATAAATAAACATTAAAAATAAAAAAAAAAACTAAAGAAAATCAGAACACTCCTTTAAAGATTTTTTAGTCCCCCCCCCAAAAAAAATCTAGTCACCACAGTTGAAGGTAATAAAAGCCATTATCCTAATAAACATCCATGTTAAAAGCAGAAAAAGTAAAATACTGCTGGCAAACAATGAAAAAGAGAACAAAAATCACCTAAAAAGGAAGAACTAAAAAGATACACGTGATCAGAGAAGGTGCCAGCTAGGGAAGCAACAACATACATGAACCATCCCTAAAAACAGAAGTAAATACAGGGCGCCTGTTAAGCATCTGACCTCGGCTCAGGTCATGATCCCACGGTTTGTGGGTTCGAGCCCCACATCGGGCTCTGTGCTAACAGCTCAGAGCCTGGAACCTGCTTTGGATTCTCTGTCTCTCTCTCTCTCTCTGCCCCTCCGCTACTCACATGGTGTCTGTCTCTCTCTCTCAAAACTAAATAAAAACATTTAAAAATATTAAAAAAAAAGAAAGAAAGAAATGAAAGTCCTTCTACCAATATATCCTAAGGAAATAACTAGGTAAGTGGAAAGATTCGTATAATCATTGGCATTTCCCTTTTTTTTTTTTTTTTGCTGATTTTATTTTATTTTTTTTTATATATATTAAGTTTATTGACAAATTGGTTTCCATACAACACCCAGTGCTCATCCCAAAAGGTGCCCTCCTCAATACCCATCACCCACCCTCCCCTCCCTCCCACCCCCCATCAACCCTCAGTTTGTTCTCAGTTTTTAACAGTCTCTTATGCTTTGGCTCTCTCCCACTCTAACGTCCTTTTTTTTTTTTTTTCCTTCCCTTCCCCCATGGGTTCCTGTTAAGTTTCTCAGGATCCACATAAGAGTGAAACCATATGGTATCTGTCTTTCTCTGTATGGCTTATTTCACTTAGCATCACACTCTCCAGTTCCATCCACGTTGCTACAAAAGGCCATATTTCATTTTTTCTCATTGCTAAGTAGTATTCCATTGTGTATATAAACCACAATTTCTTTATCCATTCATCAGTTGATGGACATTTAGGCTCTTTCCATAATTTGGCTATTGTTGAGAGTGCTGCTATGAACATTGGGGTACAAGTGCCCCTATGCATCAGTACTCCTGTATCCCTTGGGTAGATTCCTAGCAGTGCTATTGCTGGGTCATAGGGTAGGTCTATTTTTAATTTTCTGAGGAACCTCCACACTGCTTTCCAGAGCGGCTGCACCAATTTGCATTCCCACCAACAGTGCAAGAGGGTTCCCGTTTCTCCACATCCTCTCCAGCATCTATAGTCTCCTGATTTGTTCATTTTGGCCACTCTGACTGGCGTGAGGTGATACCTGAGTGTGGTTTTGATTTGTATTTCCCTGATAAGGAGCGACGCTGAACATCTTTTCATGTGCCTGTTGGCCATCTGGATGTCTTCTTTAGAGAAGTGTCTATTCATGTTTTCTGCCCATTTCTTCACTGGGTTATTTGTTTTTCGGGTGTGGAGTTTGGTGAGCTCTTTATAGATTTTAGATACTAGCCCTTTGTCCGATATGTCATTTGCAAATATCTTTTCCCATTCCATTGGTTGCCTTTTAGTTTTGTTGGTTGTTTCCTTTGCTGTGCAGAAGCTTTTTATCTTCATAAGGTCCCAGTAATTCACTTTTGCTTTTAATTCCCTTGCCTTTGGGGATGTGTCGAGTAAGAGATTGCTACGGCTGAGGTCAGAGAGGTCTTTTCCTGCTTTCTCCTCTAAGGTTTTGATGGTTTCCTGTCTCACATTTAGGTCCTTTATCCATTTTGAGTTTATTTTTGTAAATGGTGTGAGAAAGTGGTCTAGTTTCAACCTTCTGCATGTTGCTGTCCAGTTCTCCCAGCACCATTTGTTAAAGAGGCTGTCTTTTTTCCATTGGATGTTCTTTCCTGCTTTGTCAAAGATGAGTTGGCCATACGTTTGTGGGTCTAGTTCTGGGGTTTCTATTCTATTCCATTGGTCTGTGTGTCTGTTTTTGTGCCAATACCATGCTGTCTTGATGATGACAGCTTTGTAGTAGAGGCTAGAGTCTGGGATTGTGATGCCTCCTGCTTTGGTCTTCTTCTTCAAAATTCCTTTGGCTATTCGGGGCCTTTTGTGGTTCCATATGAATTTTAGGATTGCTTGTTCTAGTTTCGAGAAGAATGCTGGTGCAATTTTGATTGGGATTGCATTGAATGTGTAGATAGCTTTGGGTAGTGTTGACATTTTGACAATATTTATTTTTCCAATCCATGAGCAGGGAATGTCTTTCCATTTCTTTAAATCTTCTTCAATTACCTTCATAAGCTTTCTATAGTTTTCAGCATACAGATCCTTTACATCTTTGGTTAGATTTAGTCCTAGGTATTTTATGCTTCTTGGTGCAATTGTGAATGGGATCAGTTTCTTTATTTGTCTTTCTGTTGCTTCATTGTTAGTGTATAAGAATGCAACTGATTTCTGTACATTGATTTTGTATCCTGCAACTTTGCTGAATTCATGTATCAGTTCTAGCAGACTTTTGGTGGAGTCTATCGGATTTTCCATGTATAATATCATGTCATCTGCAAAAAGCGAAAGCTTGACTTCATCTTTGCCAATTTTGATGCCTTTGATTTCCTTTTGTTGTCTGATCGCTGATGCTAGCACTTCCAGCACTATGTTAAACAACAACGGTGAGAGTGGGCATCCCTGTCGTGTTCCTGATCTCAGGGAAAAAGCTCTCAGTTTTTCCCCGTTGAGGATGATGTTAGCTGTGGGCTTTTCATAAATGGCTTTTATGATCTTTAAGTATGTTCCTTCTATCCCGACTTTCTCAAGGGTTTTTATTAAGAAAGGGTGCTGGATTTTGTCAAAGGCCTTTTCTGCATCGATTGACAGGATCATATGGTTCTTCTCTTTTTTTTTGTTAATGTGATGTATCACGTTGATTGATTTGCGAATGTTGAACCAGCCCTGCATCCCAGGAATGAATCCCACTTGATCATGGTGAATAATTCTTTTTATATGCCGTTGAATTCGATTTGCTAGTATCTTATTGAGAATTTTTGCATCCATATTCATCAGGGATATTGGCCTGTAGTTCTCTTTTTTTACTGGGTCTCTGTCTGGTTTAGGAATCAAAGTAATACTGGCTTCATAGAATGAGTCTGGAAGTTTTCCTTCCCTTTCTATTTCTTGGAATAGCTTGAGAAGGATAGGTATTATCTCTGCTTTAAACGTCTGGTAGAACTCCCCTGGGAAGCCATCTGGTCCTGGACACTTATTTGTTGGGAGATTTTTGATAACTGATTCAATTTCTTCGCTGGTTATGGGTCTGTTCAAGCTTTCTATTTCCTCCCGATTGAGTTTTGGAGGAGTGTGGGTGTTCAGGAATTTGTCCATTTCTTCCAGGTTGTCCAATTTGTTGGCATATAACTTTTCATAGTATTCCCTGATAATTGTTTGTATCTCTGAGGGATTGGTTGTAATAATTCCATTTTCATTCATGATTTTATCTATTTGGGTCATCTCCCTTTTCTTTTGGAGAAGCCTGGCTAGAGGTTTGTCAATTTTGTTTATTTTTTCAAAAAACCAACTCTTGGTTTCGTTGATCTGCTCTACAGTTTTTTTAGATTCTATATTGTTTATTTCTGCTCTGATCTTTATTATTTCTCTTCTTCTGCTGGGTTTAGGCTGCCTTTGCTGTTCTGCTTCTATTTCCTTTAGGTGTGCTGTTAGATTTTGTATTTGGGATTTTTCTTGTTTCTTGAGATAGGCCTGGATTGCAATGTATTTTCCTCTCAGGACTGCCTTCGCTGCGTCCCAAAGCGTTTGGATTGTTGTATTTTCATTTTCGTTTGTTTCCATATATTTTTTGATTTCTTCTCTAATTGCCTGGTTGACCCACTCATTCGTTAGTAGGGTGTTCTTTAACCTCCATGCTTTTGGAGGTTTTCCAGACTTTTTCCTGTGGTTGATTTCAAGCTTCATAGCATTGTGGTCTGAAAGTATGCATGGTATAATTTCAATTCTTGTAAACTTATGAAGGGCTGTTTTGTGACCCAGTATATGATCTATCTTGGAGAATGTTCCATGTGCACTCGAGAAGAAAGTATATTCTGTTGCTTTGGGATGCAGAGTTCTAAATATATCTGTCAAGTCCATCTGATCCAGTGTCTCATTCAGGGCCCTTGTTTCTTTATTGACCGTGTGTCTAGATGATCTATCCATTTCTGTAAGTGGGGTGTTAAAGTCCCCAGCAATTACCACATTCTTATCAATAAGGTTGCTTCTGTTTATGAGTAATTGTTTTATATATTTGGGGGCTCCGGTATTCGGCGCATAGACATTTATAATTGTTAGCTCTTCCTGATGGATAGACCCTGTAACTATTATATAATGTCCTTCTTCATCTCTTGTTACAGCCTTTCCCTTTTTTTTTTTAAGTTGCAAACTACCTGAGCAGTTATCAACGTAGGATTAATTTCAGGAATTATTCTGCAGCCTTACAATGAAATACCGAGCAGCCACTCAAAATAATGGTTTGCTGACCTGCAGAAACATTCCACGGTTTAATATGAAAAAAAGAACATTACAGAACAGTATGTACAGAATGGTTCTGGTTTTGTTGCATGTGGCAGGACGGGTGGGTGATTCACAGAAAGGACTTCAGAAGAACGTACATTAAAATGTTAACAATGGATGTTTATGGGCTTTTTTATTGATGTTTTTCTGCATTGTCCCAAGTCTTAAAACAAGTAAGCTTATTTTACAAATTTATACTAAGAAAAAAGCAGAGCTGTAACATTTCCATTTCTAAAGAATACAGACAAACACATACATAACCTAAAAGATTTTTTTTTTTTTTTTTTTGGAAGTCCAGACTTGACTTTAGGGTGATTTTAAGTTTATGGTCCAGAATGCTTGGCTCAAACCATTCTGGTTGGGAGAGGTCAGTTTTTGGGCATCTCTAATCCATTACCCTCAATCAATGTGGACAATAATCAAGAAGCTAAAAGCAGCAAATGGGCTCCTATAATACATTAAACATCCTGAACTGTATTACACCAAACACTGTAATTACTCCATTCCTCTTAAACAATTCTCTCCAAAAGAACCAATAAACAAAAGCAAAAGGCTAAAAAAGATAAATCACCTGAAAGAAGAAAACTTAATTTCTGCTATATTTGCATTTACTTTAACCCCATTACAATGTTTCCTCTGAAGCTAAAAAAGGAAACATGAAAGTTGAAAGAAACCGGGAAAAATCACAGGAATTTCTTAAGAAATGGGTGTGATTCAATACCCCCCTCAAAATCTTTGTCATTCTAGGTTCCACTGAAGAATGAGAGAAATAGTTTCAATACACGAAATCGATCAGTTAAAAGGACAGTGGCTCCCCACTTGCAGACAGAGAGCAAGGTAACAGTGGCAGCAAAGGCTGCAGAGGCTGCAGGGCCCAGGTGGAGTATGACGCCCCTTTCCCAATGAACCCGATAAAGGACAGGCCTACACAGGGCACGGATCACCTTGCCCAGTGACACTGGGTTCTCCCACCAGAGATGTCCCAGATCTCAGATGGCTCATCTGAGACCCTTCGCTATCAAAGGCCTACTTCTCTTCTTTCCACTAAATGTTACAAAAACCAAATGGTGGAGTAATTCATTTTTTAACTTTGTTTTTATTATTTTGAAAGAGAGAGAGCACGCACACAAGAGAGAGAGCGAGCACGGGGAAGGGGCAAAGAGAGAGAGGGGGGGAGAGAGAGAATCCCAAGTAGGCTCCGCATTGTCAGCGCGAAGCCCGATGTGGGACTCTAACTCACGAACACTGAGATCATGACCTGAGCCGAAACCGAGAGTCAGACGCCTAACCGACTGAGCCACCTAGGCGCCCCTGGAGTAATTCATTTTATAAAAGACTTTTTTCTATTTTTGGTTTTGCTTTCCTTTTTTGAATGATGAAAATTATCAGACCTGCCAAAAAGCTTAAACTATGGGTGATGTTGCTATAAAGTGACTAAGTTTGCCAAGAGTATGGTGAACAGAGGCTTTCTTCCATCCACTGGCCAACACCACTGCTCATGGGCAGCGAAGGCCTCACCCACCACCCCGCTGCCTGCCTTCCTCCTCCTCGGCCTCCTTTCAACCAACCCAAAGGTAAGTGGGCTGCTTGCTCACCTTCCTCATGAGCACCCACAACAGGGCTTCCCATCTCTGATCCCACAAATGCAGGCAGCACACACGCCATCATGGAAAGTCAAATTCCCATTTCTCACTTTCTACAATGTGTCCAGAACCAAGCAGCAGGCTCAAATAAGCAACAAGATGGATTTTCTCAACTCAAAACTGACATAACACATGAATGACTCTTCACGTGTCTCAGCTCCCCTTTTTAACGCACTTTTTAGTTGAAAAAATTTAAAAGATACAGATTTTTTTTTTTTTTTTTACATCAATAGAGCGCTGGCTGTTTGTTGTTTTCCCAGTATTGGTACTGAGACCCCTCTTCACTGATTCCTGCATAGGTTTGCCACAGGGGTGGGGAGGTAAGAGGAGGAGATGAAATCGTAATTGTGAATCACCGTTTTCTCTGCAAGGGTCCCAGATACACTCAGCAATCAACCCAGAAACCTTGGCCTTATTACCAACTCTTTCTGACCAATTGAACAAACTGAAAAAATGCACAACACGTACAAGTAACCTTTTCTAAATCTCAATATCACAGCCTCCATCACCTACCCAAATATTCCAATAAACCCATCCCAAACTGTAATTATTCGTCATACAGAACAACGGTCCACTGCTAAGCCCTCAGAGTAGGTGATGCCATTAATGGAGCTAGGTCACCAATTCCTCCCTTCTCCCTTGAGAACTCAACTGAAAACCCTAACTCTCCAGATCAGTAGGCCAATCCACTAGAGAACCTGGCATAGTGGAAAGAAAAGAATATGGCGCCCACGGCCAGATGCACGTGGGTTCAAAGCCATCTCCGCTTCTTGCTAGCTACTCGTTTCTGCAGGCCTAAGTTTACTCATCTGTAAAAGGACAGACAAATGCATAAATATAGTTTTCCTGAGAATAACAGATGAAAAAAAATTTTTTAAAACCAGTATATAACAAATGCTCCTATGTTCCCATTATAGTCTGACCTGAAGCCCTACTCGAGTTTTTCTTCTGAGTCACAACTGCTAAAATTACATGCAGTAGTTGAAACGCAGATGACGGGCACTCAGTGAACTTCACTAATGGCTGGAGATGGGAAGCTAAATCATGCAGGTGTCAAGGAGTTGACCTGTCCCAAGGGTTTATCCTCAAATCACACACAGTAGCCACATACACATGCCACCACGCCCCCTCATGCCACATCTTTCTCTAAGAAAAATGAATAAACTGCTTAATCTCCTTAATAAAACTATTCAATCCACTGTATGGCCTTCAATCCGCATCTGGATCTTTCGGGTAAGCCCTAAGTAACGATAAGTAGAGAAGCCCCCATTGTTAGCCAGGGCTAGGACCACAATGGTCACGATTCAGAGGCCTCTGCAACTGGACTGTTGCTAACACAACTCCACTGGCAACCCCGCCCTGACACCGTGTAGATGACCACAATGTGACACACAAAGGTTTCGGGTAAAGGGAGTTTTTCACCCCAACCACATGAAATATCTTCAGCTAATCACAAACTAAGATGATCAACTTCCTGTATCAGCCTGATGCCACCCACTGTTCCCCGCTAAGCCTGGTGTAACCTCACAGAGCAGGCAGTCACATCTTACAACTCTTCAACTTAATGATCTGGACTTTTCTACAGGAATCTCACAGCAGCAGGTTCCCCCTCAGCAGCTAACCTCAAAGCGGTTCTCATCCCAAGTCATGACACATCGCTAACGCTGATGGTCGTTGCCAACTGAAGAGACTCTTCAGAGAAGGCGAAAGTTTCCTTGTTTCTTTTCTTTTTTTTTTTTTTACTAGGAGCTGCCTCCGTCCCATAGTTGTGTCTCCTCAAAAGACAAGCCACCCGTAACTGCTGCTGAAATCCACCTGAGCGTCCTCACACGCCAGCCTCCTGAGAAAGCTCAGGGACACAGCCAGCCTTCTTCCAGGTGAACACAACCCAAAGGTCTGGGCTCAGAAGTAAAAACACTGGGGGCGCCTGGGTGGCTCTGGTGGCCAAGTGCCCAACTCTCGGTTCCAGCTTAGGTCATCATCTCACGGTTCGTGGGATCAGACCCCACGTCAGGCTTTGCGATGACAGTGCGGAGCCCGCTTGGGATCCTGCGTCTCCTCTCTCTCCAAATAAATAAATAAACATTTTTTTAAAAGGTAAAAATGCTCATTTGCATGGTATTTTTGCTTAGTTCCAGAGGCCCAACTGTAAGCATGCAAAATATACAGCCTTCTGTCCTCAATGTGTTTTTAGCCCAATTTAAAACAAAACAAAACACTTCCAAATCAGGAAAAAAGACTAAGTTCAACTTCCAAAAACGTGTATGTATGTAATATACTGGGACCAGCCTGTAGAAATCAAGACCTACCTAGGTTTTCCAATCTCGACTTGTTATCTGTCCTCCAAGCAGATCAGAAATAAACTAGGAAGCCACCTAAACCACTTTAGGCCAGTTTTGGATAATCTGGATTATCCAATCCATTAAGGAGACACCACCTGACTCGAAACCCCCAGATGTCACCTTTTTTAGCACTCTTACCCTACTCCAAACTGAAATCTTTCCAATGCCTTTTCTTTCCCATTTTCTTAGGTAGGAAGAAGAAAAAAACATTAATCTAACTCATCTACACCAGTTACCCCAGACTACAGCCAATTCTATGAAAAGACCCCATCTGCTTGGAATGCCCTTCACCCACTAGCACTTTAAAAAACTACTCAGATACATGCTCAAATGCCACCTCCTCCAGGAAGGCTTCCTTCCTTTCACCCACTTTGACTAGTATCACCTCGCACTCCCAGCGCTTGCCGGGCATGTCAGAATGTCTGCAGGACAATGGGCTGTGAGCGCATTAAGAGCAGGCATAGCTCATCCACTTCCCCAGCTTCCAGCATGGGGCTTCAACATCGCAGACATCCAATCAATCTGTTGAGGAAGGAGTTTCCCGTCTCATCAAGACTATGAAAAGCACTTAAGTGCTGGCAGAAACTGGATTGCTTAAGAGGTCTTAGAGGTTGGTGACATTTCTGATGGAGCTGCTGAGATTGGGAAGAAAAAACATCAAAAGGCACTCCCAGCCTTCCCCTTCAGTTCTGAAAGGAGAAGAGTGAACGCCCCGCCCCGCCTTTGTAATTAACGCAACCACAGAATCCTAACCCTCAACATTAGCTACCCCTGGGGAATAAAAACCATACAATTCTGCATTGTTTGATTTTTTTTACAGTTAATTATGTATTCCATCTGTAATATTTTAAATAAATTAAAATTTGTAATAGCTCAATTTTTTTAAAAGGAATCTACATTATTTGGGGGGGGGAGAAGGGGGGTACCACGTGGATTTCTTCCCTCCGTACCATCCCCAACAGCCTTCCACAGAAACTGAGTTATAGGAAGGGGTTTAAACCCTAACTACCAAACCGAGGTCAGAAGCATGAGAGACGCTGAGGACAGGTCAGCATGAGGGCAGCTTCTCGGAGCCTCAGGACATGAAGGCGTGAGGCCACAGGTGGAGGCAGAACAGGCTCAGAAGCAAATCACCTGCAAAGCACCTAATTCCACCTAATTCGCACCTAATTCGAGATGTCCTTCCACCCCACCCTGCTGGGAAAGGAGGGGATGAGGGAAATTTCAGGGAGTCAAAACAAAAAGGGAGATCTACTTAGAGAAGAAGGTACGACATACGTACCTCCATGTTCAGTGTCCTTTAACTTAACATGTCTGTTAACAGTCACAAGATAATTGAAGGAGCAGAGAACCAAAAAGGAAGTGTGCAGAACCCCCCCCCCCATTAGAATCTCCCCGGGGTCGGGTTCCTGGATGGCTGCCAAGAGCCACTAACTTCTCAAGACATAATTTTGGATGCATGCATCTTGACAACTCCAAATGCATGCAGCTTTCACGACGACAGAGACCAAGGAACCCAGGCTCCCCCACACTGAGAGAAACTACTTGGTCAAGTCAGAAACTAAAAAAGCCAATGAGGAGAAAATGGGGTACAGATAAAAAAATATTCCAGTGAACCAAAAAGACATGTTTTTAAAATACAGAGGCTTTCAGGGCAGTGAAACTATTCTTTCTACTATAAGGGCGGATGCATGTCATTACATTTTGTTAAAACCTATATAGGATGTGCAACGGTTATTCGAGCCCTAACATCAACTAAGGACTTTGGATGATAATGATGTCCCAGTGTAGGCTCATCAATCACAACCAATATAATCTGGTGCAGGATACTGACAGCGGTGGGGAGGGGAGCGGACAGAAGGGAAAATCTCTGTATCCTCTGCTCAATTTTGTTGTGAACATGAGTCTCTTTGTTGTTCCAGTCACTCCCCCCAGAGTCCACACTTCCCCAAAACACGTACTGTCCACCGCTCTTTACAAAACAGAACTGCAAAATGAGCCATTTCACTTTACCTATTAAAATTAGTTCTGGCTAGAAGAGTACAAAAAAACTGAGCAGTTCTGATTTAACCCAGCAACTTTCATAAATTGTCATCTCCAGACCCCCAAGTTACCTAAACCATCAAGCCTTAGAGATTAACTAAAAGTAAACCAACTAGATAAAACTCCAAAATCCTTTTCTCATGGGAACCGGCATCTTATCATGCTTAAGTTGTACACTTATTAAAGAAAAGGATTTTAACAATGCAATCACCGCAAACAACCCACTCCAACACTGCTTTCATTCTTCCCAATTCCCTCTCAGGTTGAACCAGGTGGAGTAAGGAGCCCCGCAGGAAAATCAGCATCATTGATGGGGATTAAAACAAAGCTCTTTGTTTAGTTGATCTAGAGGCTTCTACACCGATTTTTCCAGGTGTAACCAAAGACTAAAATGTGTGAACGTGCTTGTTGAATTCTGCTCTCCAGCTCATTGGAAAGCTGCTTTCTGATCCACCCCAGGAGCCACATCCATTAAACCACCCATGAAAGAGATTCAGAGTCAAAATTAAACAAATGCTAGGTACTTGGAGCTCTGGCATAGGATTTAATCCGTTACAACTTTTTCAAAAGAAACTCCTGCCACCTCAGAAAACTGCAAGCTGCTCCTGACTTCAGGGCAATCAGCTCGTGAACTCTGCCCATTGACAGCAGATTAACACCCATTCCTCCACCCTGGGGCCTCGGGTGGCAATGCTCTGATGCCGGGACAGCAGAGCTCAGAGCACGACGACTCACAGGTCTCGAACAGAGCTCGGGCACCATTTCTTTTATCGATTTTCAAGCTGCCACCTCCTGGTTTTTCATTACTCCCTCCTCTGTGCTGCTTCCGTGCCTGACACTTCTACAGCTGCCTCGAGCCCACTGACAAGCATGTGTACATACATGCCCCCTGCTATTAGAATGTAAGCTCCCTGGGGCGCCTGGGTGGCGCAGTCAGTTAAGCGTCTGACTTCAGCCAGGTCACAATCTCGCGGTCCGTGAGTTCAAGCCCCGCGTCAGGCTCTGGGCTGATGGCTCAGAGCCTGGAGCCTGTTTCCGATTCTGTGTCTCCCTCTCTCTCTGCCCCTCCCCCGTTCATGCTCTGTCTCTCTCTGTCCCAAAAATAAATAAACGTTGGAAAAAAAAAAAAAAAAGAATGTAAGCTCCCTGAAGACAGGGCTTATCATTTACCTTCCCAATTCCAGTGCCAGCACGGCGTATGACATGGCAGACCCATCTTCCTCAAGCATATACGTCTTCGCCTACAGATGCCATCGACCTTTCACTGCCTGACACTCTGCATTTTAGGTACCTAGAGTAACACACTTTCTCCCTACAATCAAGGACTACTGCTTGTAGCAAATAGTATAGATGCTTTCCCAACAGCCAGCTAAAATCAGTTTTAAAACAAGGAATCGGATCTTTAATTGGAAACTACTGAAACCTATTGCAGGGGGTGCAGTAAAGAGGTCCCATACCAGAGCCGTAGTACCAAGGAGGTGTTAACAGATGGAGGACAAAGGGCCTGGGAGTAACAGAGCCAGCACCCTGCAAGAGGCCACCCTGGCCTGCACAGGGCCAGTCCTACGCCAAGAAATGAAAGGAAAAGGCTTCCCTCTCCTCCAGCTGTCTTCTACCAACTGGCTTCCTGCCTTCAGAACCAGGACTTTGACCCTTAAATTATAGCTCAGTTGGGCTTATCTAGCCTAGCCTCACAATTTACCCACCATTTATAAACTCATTTCTATAAGAAAACACGTAGGCGTTCTAACCAGCAAAATTACAAATGAAATCAGAAATGCATTTGGTGAAGATCTGTATTTTAAACTTTATTTCTGACACATGAAAAATTTTGCTTCTGTTTGCATCAAACTGTAACCGTGGTGATTATGGCAATAAATTACAATCAAAATATTAATATATCCCTTACCAAATTTTTCTGTTTTATAAAATACTACAATGCATGGGGCGCCTGGGTGGCTCAGTCAGTTAAGCATCCAACTCTTGATCTCAGCTCAGGTCGTGATCTCGTGGTTCATGGGTTTGAGCCCTGCATCGGGCTCTGTGCTGACACAGTGGGGCCTGCTTGGGATTCTCTCCCCCTGTCTCTCTCTGTCTCTCAAAATAAATAAACTTGGAGCATCTGGGTGGCTCAATCGGTTAAACACCTGACTTTGGTTCAGGTCATGATATCACAGTTCCTGGGCTCAAGCCCCACATTGGGCTCTATGCTATCAGTGCAGAGCCCACTCCAGATCCTCTGACTTCCTGTCTCTCTGCCCCTCTCTCACTCACGTTCTCCCTCTCTCTCTGAAAAATAAACATTAAAAAAAATTTTTTAAGAAACTTTAAAAAAATTTTAAATGCTACAAGGCAAATGGCCAGCCAGTCTACACTTTCAATGTTTCATCTTAAAATAGCAAAAATTTTTACCACACAGTATCTGACAGCACTTCCTCTTCTTTTTAAATGTTTTTATTTTTATTTTTGATAGAGGAAGAGCACAAGTGAGGGAGGGTCAGAGGGAGACACAGAATCTGAAACAGGCTCCTGGCTCCGAGCTGTGAGCACAGAACCTGCCACGGGGCTCGAACTCACAAACTGTGAGATTATGACCTGAGCCGAAGTCGGACGCTCAACCGACAGAGCCACCCAGGCGTCCCTACTTCCGCCTCTTCTTTAATTGCATGTCTATCCACCAACACCCATTTTCGTGTCCACGCTCATAAGAGCTAAACAAATAAAGACAATCAATCATACGATAAAGAAAAATTTCTAAATTTGAATAAAGAGAAAAGGCAAACAGGTTCCGGCAGAATTCGGTAATGCTAAATTCTCTTATCGTTTGCCTTGTATTTCTCAAATTTTTCTATTCGTTAAAAACATACGTATCATAGAAGGGTACTAGTACAGGTTCATGTCCCTTATCCCAAGTTCCAAAACCCCCAAGTCTCTGAAACGCAACCGTTTTTCCTAACTCCTTTAGAGGGAAGATCTAAACTGATCTGAAACCAGCTGGCAGGACAGGGGCAAGTGACATGGCGTGATCCCCTCTTTGCACTAACAGACTGTGGTGGCCCCCGCCCCGTGGCCGCTCCATGCAGCCAGGCATACGGACTTCAACACTGGGACCACTGCTGCCAGCAGCCCCTCGTTCATGTGTGCACCATGTACAGGAAGGAAACACGAATACCCAGCATGAATCATATGCTATGAAACTGCTAAAAAGTAGACTGGTCCTATTCGGGGTGAATGTTTGTTCAGAGCAGTGATCTTAAGTCACCATGTTTGTACCTCCCGTGGTACTGCCAGTTTCCGTATCATCTATTACCTCTCGTTAAAGCAAAAGACCGGAAAGAAACATACATGATATTAAAGCTACCTTAAAACTAGAAAAGCTTATCACATATATAAAGTCTTCA
This sequence comes from Lynx rufus, assembly GCF_022079265.1. Classification (NCBI taxonomy): domain Eukaryota; kingdom Metazoa; phylum Chordata; class Mammalia; order Carnivora; family Felidae; genus Lynx; species Lynx rufus. The sequence continues at coordinate 70,111,484 of NW_025814823.1, forward strand.
TCTGAAGAACAATTAAGAATACAATTCAGCCAGGCAGAATTCCTGCCGTTCACCTCCCTCAGGTCCCTACAATTGCCTGACCCGCTGACTAGAGGACGCCCAGAAAGGAGAGTGGTTTTGTGGTCGAGTTACTGTGCACACCAGTGTAGGCATGCACACACACGCACAGTCTTTGCGGGGGGGGCCCAAGTCCATATGCACTGTCCTCCTCCTCCTCCAGCAGGGGATAAGGAGCCCAGCAGGAATTTGCAATACCACCTCATCAGTGGTCCAGCTTATCAACGTAAGCAAAGCAATTAACCACAAAAACATTAAATAACAGTAACAGTGCTCTCCAATAATCCAGTTAAAGGAGAAGGAATGATGAATAAGCTTTTCTTTCTCCAAAGGTAAAAGAAAGTGGCAAGATTACTCCAACCAGCAGAGCCAAACAGGACTGTGCTTTCTGGCTGGAGCTCTGTGTCCCACAGAAGAGGCACGCCTTACACGGAGGAGGCAAGGGTAAGTCTGTTAAGGTGATAAAACAAATCACGTGGAAACGGGGGACGATATCTATGATCCATTTCTGAATGGAAAATATAAAACGTGCACCTGTGTATGTGTAACTGCAATGTCTTAAATATATGTATGCACAGAGACAACCAGAAAATAAGCAAAAAAAAAAAAAAAAAAGGACCAAAAAAAACCCCAGCTATATTCAAGTAGTGGAACCAAATATGCTTTCGCTTTAACAATAATTTAATGGGGGACCAGGGCTCCTGGGTGGCTCAGTCGGTTGGGCATCTGACTCCTGATTTCGACTCAGGTCATGATCTCGCAGTTTGTGGGTTTGCGCCCCTGCACTGGGCTCTGAACTGACAGTGCGGAGCCTGCTTGGGATTCTCTCTCTCCCTCCCTCTCTGCCCTTCCCCTGCTTGCTCTCTATATCCCTCAAAATAAATAAAACTAAGGGTGCCTGAGCGGCTCAGTCGGTTAAGAGTTCGACTTCGGCTCAGGTCATGATCTCGCAGTTTACAGGTTTGAGCCCTGCGTTAGGCTCTGTATGGACAGCTCAGAGCCTCGAGCCTGCTTTGGATTCTGTGTCTCCCTCTCTCTCAAAAATAAACATTAAAAAAAATTTAATAGATAAATAAAAATAAAAGCCTTTAAAACATTTTTAATAATAATAATAATTCAACGGGGGAGAGAGTAAGAGTATTTTCCCAGAGGCGGGGGGGGGGGGGGGTCCTATTTCTGGACCCATCTTCAACCCCACGTTTCACATTACTTTTTAATAGACTACACACAGGAAACGTGGCCAGAGTTAGCGGTGAGGCTCTCACACTACAGTGGATCACCACGTGAAGGCCTTCCACTGGTTTTCAAAGAGCTTTACGATCACAGACTCCTCAGCAGAAACAAACGCAATTATCGCTACTCTGACACAAGAGGACAAAGGGAAGAATCATTTCCATGGAATTTCAAGACCAGCCTTGACTTCTATGGCTAAAACATGAAGAAATAATATGTGCAACAAACCCTGTAGAAAAAGTACTGAGAACTTCACCATCTTATTTTTTTATGTTATCTTTTAATTTAAATCCAAGTTAGTTAACATGCAGTGTAATAATGGTTTCAAGAGTAGTATTTAGTGATTCATCACTTACATATAACACCCAGTGTTCATCACAAGTGCCCTCCTGAGTACCCATCATCCATTTAGCCAACCCCCCCACCTCACCCCTCCAGCAACCCTCCGGTTGGTTTCTGTATTTGAGTCTCTTACAGTTTGCCTCCCTCTCTTCCCTTCCCCTATGCCACTTAAAAGGGCTTTACATATTTTATCATTTAAAGTAACTTTCACTCTTATTTTTCAGGAGTCAAAGAACTTGTTCCTTTTGAAAATAAAATCTAAATTGTGTGTTTTTTTTTTTTTTTTGCAACTACAAAGAGGAAAAACAACTTCTGACCAGGAGTGCTACAGCACAAGCTTTTTAAAGGCTACTGATAGATTACAACAAAGAAAAAAGAAATTAACACACGTTATCGGCCCACACATTCATTAACATAAACATACACACACATTTATGTTGGTGGTGGGCTGAAGGGAGGGATCAGGTGGATCCTTGGCAAAACTGCTTTTCAACTCAAAACTGTTTTAAACTATGTAATCACTTAAAAACATGGCCTGGGGCTCCTGGGTGGCTCAGTCACTTGAGCGTCTGACTTCAGCTCAAGTCATGATGTCACAGTTCATGAGTTCAAGCCCCACATCTGGGCTCTGTGCTGACAGCATAGATGCTACTTGGGATCCTCTCTCCCCCTCTCTCTGCCCCTTCCCTGCTTGCATGCTCTCTCTCGAAAATAAATAAGGGTTTAAAAAAAAAAAATGACCCTGCTTCATGCCTAAGCAGAAATTAAATTTCAGCCCCCAATATCTACAGTCACACCCTGGGCTGCTGGTGCTAATGACCCCAGGCCCCTTTGGAAGTGTGAGCTGAGACCACCACCACCGTCAGGTGTGTCCCCCTCCAGCCACATTCCACCTCCCCCCCACACTTGGGAGACAAATACAGGCAGCCTAGGTAACTACAATGAAGCCAGGCCACGTAAGCACCTCGCTGTTTCCTAAAGGAGGCAAAATGGAGAAAAGCCCTCAGAATGACACAAAGTCTATTTTTAGAAAGACTTCAGATTCTTCACTGACAAATGAGAGAGAGGAACCCAAACATCACAACTACCCTTCCTGACACAGTCCATCTCCTAAGTCTGCGTAATATCCCGTTTACCCTTATACCGGACAAAGCCCTATAACCAACCTCAGAAAAATTACAATGCACTTTCAAAAAACATCAAGACCTCTCCCTTCCCCCCAAAAGCCATCCTCAAATAAGCAAGTGTGGTAAAACTAGAGTCTAGCTAATCACAGAACACTCCAATAAAAGACTGCTAATACAGAAATACAAATCATTTTTTGAGTTAAAAACCAAATCAACTATTTATACATAAAAGCACAAAACCTGTCACATCCCAAACATTAAAGAGTCTACTGCCCCAGAATGTACTTTTCCCAGTTTAAACATATATGTGTATGTTAAGTGTTAAACAGAACACCCACAAGAAAGAAAAGCAAATTTGCCAGGAGACAGCCCATTCATTTCCTGACTGCCCTTCCCCTACCAGGTGCTCCTCTTGGGGACCTGTGCTCTAGCACGGTCAGGGAGCTAGCTGGACAGTACACACCTTCCCTGAAGGTCTGCCCTTCAAATCCAATTAAGAAAAAAGAAGGCAGGAGCGCCTGAGTGACTCAGTTGGTTGACCGCCTGACTCCAGCTCAGGTCATGATCTCACAGTCCGGGAGTTCGAGCCCTGTGTTGGACTCTGTGCTGACAGCTCAGAGCCTGGAGCCTGCTTTGGATTCTGTGTCTCCCTCTCTCTGCCCGTCCCCCGCTCATGCTCTGTCTCTCTCTGTCAAAAATATATAAACATTAAAAAAAAATTTAAAAAAAAAAAAAAAAAGGAAAAAGAAGGCAACATGATATAAATACTAACAGCTCACCAGAGGTTAGTTACTGGGCAAAGGAACCAGGGGATACCCTGCTAGGTGAGCAGACAGATGGGCAGAGGCAGAGGGGAGCGGTGAGCTGACCAGGGAGGACTGAAAAGCAGGACAAGAGGAAGCCCTCTATTAACAAGAGGCCCTGAGTTTTAAGCTGGAATTTGTATTTGATCAGGAAACAACCAGAGATTCTTAAGCAGGGAATGGCATGATAAAAACAACAGTTATGAGAGGTTATCCTCATTGGGGTACCTGGATGGCTCAGTCAGTTAAGCATCTGACTCTTGATTTCGGCGCAGGTCATAACCTCACGGTTCTTGAGTTCAAGCCCCACCTCAAGCTCTGTACTCCCAAGCACAGAGCGAGAGCTTGGGATTCTCCCTTTCCCTCTCTGTCCCTCCTCCACTCACCCTCTCTCAAAGTAAATAAATAAACTTCAAAAAAAAGAGAGAGAGAAAGAGAGAGAGGTTATACTGTGGAAGACTATCAGGTTCAGGACTTAGGTACTGGTTCGGGGTTTTCCAAAAGAATCATGGAATGCCAGCTCTCAGAGATGCAGTCCTTACAAAGTAAGGTTCTGACATCAAAAAAATGCAGAACACACATCTTCCTCTATTCCCCCTAAGTTTTATAATACATGCTAAAACGGTAAAGGCTCTAACAAGTCTCACAAAAGTCTATTCAATTCCCAAAGTCAGTCTTCTACAATCCGTAAGTTCCAAGCATTGGTTTTCTTTTTTTTTTTTTAAGATTTTATTTTTGAGCAATCCCTATACCCAACGTGGGGCTTGAACTCATGGAGATCAAGAGTCACATGCTCCACTGAGACTGAGCCAGCCAGGCGCCCCTAGCACTGACTTTCAATTGAGCTTTCAAATGGGCATCACTATAGAGTGTCCCACAGCGGGGAGCAGTAGGCATTTAAGGATTTTGAATTCTCCAGTTTAATGGTTTCCAAAATTGTGGTCCCTGAGGCAGCCACGCACCTGGAAAACTTTTTAGTTTCTATCCCAGACCAACAGCCTAGCAGTGTGCAGTTCATCAAGCTCTCCAGGTAACAACGATAGATGCTAAACCTTGAAAACCACTGGTTTAATTATGGGTACTTTTCTCAGCTAATCCGGGCAAGAACTGAAAGGCACTAAACAGAGGCCAAAGGCCCCCATCCCACCCTGGGGGATGGGGTGGGGGGGGCCCTAGGGGCTCAGGAGAGGGACTGGGGATCAGGAATAGGGAAAACATCTTACCATCCAAGTCACCACCCCCCACAGCCACAATCCAGAAAGCTAGGAAGCAACTTAAAAATAATACTGGAGCATGGACAAAATCTTTAAAAGTCCAAAAGAAAAAAAAAAGTGGGAATAAAAGGGCCCAAGGTACCATCACTTATCAGGCCTGGACTGGTTTCATAGAAGCCATAAACACAATTTGACCCTTAGGGAAACAGGGGCCTCCACGGCAGGACCTGAAAGGCTCGGTGGCAGGACTTCTGGTGTAAGGAAGACCACTACCACCACCAATGCTGGCATCAAAAGTTAGGACTCTACCCCCAACAGGGCTGTTTTCGAGCTGAGGGGCCCTGGTTAAGCCTCCTGAACCTCAGTTTTCCCAACTGTAAAACCGGTGTCCGAGCCCTTCCATGCCGGGCAAGGGCCTTGAGGGTTGCCCGAGGGCCTAAGCTGCCCACCAGAGCCCTACCCTTCAGGAAGGCCAGATAGGTTCATCCTACTCCTTCAAGGCTTCCTTCCACGAAGAGTAACAAATATTTACTTTCTCAACTGATCAATACAGCAAAGCCAAAGGCACCTTTACTATTCAGGGACAGGAGCAAGAGGAGAAAGAAAAGCCGCCCTTCCAGTAGGAGCCACTGAGGAAGCGAGTAACTCTTTGTACGTGACGCCTTTTCTTCTCTTTTTTTCTTTTCGAATTACCTCTCAAGTAATTTTGCTATGATGAGAGTGCATCAAACACAAGGAAACTCAAACAATACCTTTCTTCGGCTGGCTCTCAGTTCGTCAGGAGTTCAGGAGGCAATTTAACAACTGTAACCACGCTACACATAACTTCAAAAATTATCCCACGAGAAACTGCTCAAGATAACTGCTAACCGACATTGAGCCCCCAAGTTCCGGGTTACTTTTCATTTTTCCTCAGTGATTTATCACTGTAAATTCCTACCCGAAAAAAGTACTTGGTTCTTAAGTAGGAAATCATTCTAGGGGAACGTCCCAAAGAGCTGCCTTCCCTGTTCATAACGCGGGGTATTTAAGGAGCAGCGTCGGGCCAGGCGTCAAGGCTGCAAGGGGCAGGGAGCGAGCGGGGACCCCCCATGGCCCTCAGTCCCCAGCACACGATTCTCTAATGTGGGGCTCTGCCATGTGTTGCCACAACACCCCGGCGGCCATTCAACACCTGCCCCGTCTCCCCCCACAACCTGGCCGACCACCACAGAACCCACGGCCTTAACGGACACCGCCCCTACCTGCCCCCTCCCCCGGGTGGCACGCACTCAATTCCAGGCCGCGGGCTGGGCCCCCCAAACCTACAGCCACCAAATAAAACGCTTCTCCCAAGAGCTACACGGAGGCTCCCAGCAATGGTTCCATGCCCACACGATCCTAAGACTAGAAAACGGGGCACAAAGTGGAGACAAGCAGGTTGGCAGCCCGAGTTAGGGAAGTGGAGGTCACTGCTGGGGATATGGAAAAACAGGCATGTATTTACATCATCACTGACTTACAGAGAGAGAACAGAAGGCACACTCTCCTGAAGGGAACAGGGCCTCGGGAGTCCTTCCCGGCGCCAGGGTGCTGCGAAGTCCTGACCGTGGAATTCACATTGTACTCTTCCTGTTCATTCATTCATCTGTAACAACTGGAGAGAGGGACGTCCAGGTAGAGAGCGTCTACTCTGGTCAATCCTGAAATCCCACTAAAACCATAATGAAAGGAGTTTTCTTAAAAGGCTAAGACTCTTGCCTACGAGGAGGGGAAAGAAGACCAAAAGCAATGAAATTCCAGAAGTGGGAAGAAAGAAGGAGGGAGAGATGCTCAACTTGAGGTGGAGAGAGCAGAGAACCAAGCCCATTCGCAGCGCTGAATCCCCACAACTCAGGAACCGGCAGCATCTAAAACAAGGAATCAAAGTCAATTAACGAAGTGGTTAGACACCCAGAAGGCCTTCCTCGCTCGGAGCTAGGCAGCTGCCCGCCGCCTTCCCAATCAAGGAACTAGGGAAAGCACAGTCCCCAGAAAGGAAGCTGAGGGGGTCTGGAGCCAGCAGCAGCAGACACAGCTGAGGACAGAGGCGGTGTGCTAAAAAACGGGGGATCCAAGCTACCTGCACCCACACGCAGTCCTTCCCCTCCGCCCAGTGCTCCGTGGGCATCAGGCCTCGGGAGGCAGAAGGGGTCGGCCCAGGGGAGCATCAGGTGTGGGCAATAAACCGTGCAGACAGGAGCAGGTCAGAGGCTTCTCCCGGAAGGTGAACTGCATAAAAAGCTGAAAGAAACTGACATCAGCCATTCCTTACCTCTCGCGTCAATAGAACCACCCGGTATCACTGAGGTTGGAAAAGTTCCATTCAAGGGCTCGGATTTCCAACCAGCTCAATTGTTCCCCCACTCGTAAATACATGGGAGGGTGACCTCTACCATTAGAAATAAAGACCACAAGAGGCACCAGGGTGGCTCAGTTGGTTAAGTGTCTGACTTCAGCTCAGGTCGTGATCTTGCGGTTCATGAGTTCAAGCTCCGCGTCAGGTTCTGTGCTGACACCTCAGAGCCTGGAGCTTTGGCTTCTGTGTCTGCCCCTCCACTGCTTGTGTGTTCTCTCTCTCCCTCTCAAAAATAAACACTAAAAAAGGAAAGAAAGACCACAAAAGGGGCACCTGCGTGGCCCAGTCGGTTAAGCATCTGACTCTTGATTTCAGCTCAGGTCACAATCTCAGGGCTCATAACTCTGAGCTCTGTATGAGGCTCCATGCCGACAGTGTACAGCCTGCTTGGGATTCTCTCTCCACACCACCCCTCATAAAAAATAAATTAATTAAAAAAAAAAGGTAAAAAAAAAAAAAACCAAAAAACTAAAGACCACAACCAACAAGAGGGGAGAAAGGGCTGTGGAGGAAGATCTATTCTGAGCAGAGGCAACGTAACTGCAATTAACATACCCAAGGAGGTAAGAGCAAATATTTCAACTGAAACAATAAAAGAACATTCAGAGAACCAAAAAGAGCTCTTAGAATTTAAAAAACAAGAACAGAAATACTCATTTAAAAGAGCTAGAAGAAAAAGCTGAAACAATCTCCCAGAAAGCCAAGTAAAAAAGACAAAGAAACAGAAAATAGGTTTAAAAGCGTAGAACTACCAGTCCAGGAGGTCCAACATCCAGATAAGAATTTAAGGACAAGAGAACACAGAAAGATGTGAGCTGCCTGATTTAAAGGGCTTCCTGCACGAAGGCATGTTATTTGTGAAAACTGAGATCACCAAGAAAAAATTCAGATCCTATTAGGCTCAGGAAGAACCGAAGAGCTCACCTACACAGAATCCAGTACTGGTGTGGCACTGAGTTCTTCGACAGCAACAATGAAAGCTAAAACACAGTGGAGAAATGCTTTCAAGATCCTGGAGGAAAATAATTTCCACCCTATGACCATGCCAAAATACAAATGGAGAGGAAAAGAAAAAGAAACGTTCAGATACCCAGGACCTCAAAAAACCCATCTCCCTTATACCATAGTCACAGAAAGGCCCCTCAAGATATGTTCCACCCACAGCGTGAACCAGGACAGACAATGACGGGAGACAGAAAACAGGCCGCCGGGAGCAGCGGGAGCAGTGGGAATCCCACGTATGAAGGGAGAGAAGACCCACAATACCAGCAGAGGACCAAGTGTGGAAGACCACCAGTCTACAGGGAGGTCAGAAGGCTCTCAGGAAGAGTTCTCCAGGAAGGTGACATGGATAGCCTGTCAGTCTGGCTCTACTTGAACTTCCGCAGGGAAGACTTCAACAACTGTGCGAGTGCTGGTTGAATAAGCTATAAATACTGCTACAGACTCAATGTCTGTGTCCTCCCAAAATGCGTATGTTGAGCCCCAGTGCCCTATGGGATGGTACTAGGAGGTGGGAGGGTCTTTGGGGTGATCAGATCATGAAGGGAGAGCCCCCAGAATTGGGACAAGTGCCCTTAGAGAAGAGCCCAGACAGCTAGCTCCCTCACCCCCTCTGCCACATGAGGACACAGCCAGACACAGACCGTCCATGACCCAGGAAGGGGCCCTCACCAGACACAGAATCTTCCAGAGCCTTGACCTGGGACTTCCAAGGCTCCAGAACTGTGAGAAATAAATGTTTGTTGTTTAAGCCACCCAGTCTATGTACAGTACAGTACGGTGTTACAGCAGCCCAAACTAAAGCGATTATTTAAAAAAAAAAAAAAAAAAAAAAAAAAAAAAAAAAACCTTTCAGAAAAGATTTGAAAAGGAATCCGGGTTTCCTAATGGCTGAGCTGGGAATAGGGTTCCAGTCACACTAATCTAAGCAAAGTTACAATGTAACTACACTGGGGAAGGGGGAGAGAAGTGCACAGGTGCCTGAAGGAGGCAAAAACTAAAGCCTCACTTCAAGTCCAAAGTCCACTGATAATGCCCAAAACTGGAAGGAAAAAAAAAAGTAACAGCAATTTTTAAATGTTCTTTATAAACAAAGTGGAAACAACAATCAGCCAAGAGAGATCAAAGGGGCTGGGGGGGGGGGGGGAGGGGAAGGCCAGGGGCAGGGAAGTGCTGTCTTCCCAAATAAACCTTATAAAGCCATTTGACTTGAAATCATGTGCACAACCTTTTAAATAAAAACAAAACAAAAACCCTAAATAACTAAAAATGAAAGAAAGAATCTGGACCTATACGGTCCTTTCGAATCTCAGGGCCTAAAAATCTTTTTAAAAATAGTAAGAGGCTTAAAATAATAGGAACACAAACACCAGCTACATATTTCGTAAGCATTAATACAAAACTCAAAATGTTCCCACAGTTTATTCAGATACCAATGGGCACTTGCACAGATAAGGTTCCTTGTACTGACCATGAACCCTCAAGAAAACATAACAACCCTCAAGAAAACATAATGGAAGGTCTCTAAAGTCAACAATGCTGTTCCCAGGGGTAGGGCAAACCAGTGCCTTTGTAATCCACAATCTGGGATGTTTTTATACTTTGTAGCAAGCAAAGGTACATCTTGTTTTATTTTTCTTCATCTGAACCTTGGAAACCAGGGAGCCATTTATGATTAGGAAACTCCATACTCACTCCAGGAACCAGGTATTATAGTAGCCATGTTCTTTTTCCCAAAAGCATTTGGCACTAAGAGTTTTAAACATATTGCACTGCAAAAACATGAATGATGGGAAATGACTGGCCCAAGGACAGCAGTTGACCCTAAACAGCAATAGAGGAATAAGAGAGTGCAACCTGTTTCCGGCACTCAGTCCTGCTACAAGGTTCCATTAATGATAACAATGCAGGGCTAAAGCATTAAAAAAAAAAAAAAAAAAAAAAAACCCACAAGGGTTGGGTGGGTGTGGTCCATTTCCTGCAGGTACAGAATTCCCAAGCAGGCAACTCTGAATCACTGGGAGACTGCACACGGAGGGCCAAGGGGCATGTTTCTCAAGAGACCCTCAGAATCCTGGACCCTGGCTTCAGGATGTCTGTAAAAATACACTAGAAAAAAACAGCAACTGCCAAATGGGCTCATTTCTTCAGTCACTCCTTACACTACATCTTGCACCAAGGTCCTAGAAATACCATTCAACTGGAAAGCAATGTCAACGACTGTGCACATGAGAACAGGGGCTCCAAGAGGAGCAGAAGAGTTCTATTACATGAAGGAGCAAGAAAGCAAGGATGGCGGCCGCCTGCCCATGCAACAGAGGGGACGCTGTGCGTGTTAGCAGCCTAGAAAAACCCAACCTGACCAACTTCTACTGGAAGGCATTTGTTTCTATGTGAAATACTATCAGGAACATTCCCCTACCTGTAATTACAACCAAGATGTCCTGGAGTCCTCCCAGCTATATATTTAATTTTAATTTTTAAAAATCTTCTTACAACACTGCCCACCCAAAATACATTTTTAAACAAAACAAATCCTTAACGTTGTTCAATCCTGGTGATAGAGGAAAAGAGGGAATATAAAATATTCAAATGGGTATTAAAAAAAAACATATTTAGGCAACTAACAGTAACAGAAAACTGGCTTTATTTTCATTATTACCCTTAGCATACAACAGAAAAAAGGATCAAAAGCAGGAGAGATGAGAGACAATAAAAAAACTATTAAATGTTCACTGAGAGTTCAAATTACCAAGATTTGAGATCAATCTTGCTAAAAAAAAAAAAAGTACACCTTGATGGGCACCTGGCGGGTGTAGTCAGTGGAGTGTACAACTCTTGATCTTAGGGTTGTGACTTCAAGCCCCATGGTGGGAGTAGAGATTACTTTAAAAAAATATTTTTAAAAAAAAAATGTTTGCTGGTTTATTTTGAGAGAGAAACACCCACAAGGTGGGGAGAAGGACAGAGAATCTTAAGCAGGCTCCACACTCAGCGAGGAAGAGACCGATTGAGGTCGGCTCAATCGCACGACCCTGGGATCATGACCTGAGCGGAAATCAAGAGCCAGCAAGAGTCAGACGCTCAACCGACTGAGTCACCCAGGCACTCCCAAAATAAAAAATGCTAAAAAAAAAAAAGTCCACCATGGCTATCCTGTTGCCACCTGGACCTCCCATCGCTCAGTCCTATCCACCCCAACTCTGGCCAGCCTTTCAAGTGGCAACCGGCATGCTGCAGAACCCAAACCCTCCCACCTGCAGGAGAGAAGGATTCCTCAAGCTTGGGACAGCACTTCCCCTACTACAGCCAGAACGCAGGCCCCCTACCCCAGGGCCCGCTGCCTCCCCAGCTCTGGAGTCCAGGCTAGCCCACATGAGCCCGCTTTCCATCCCCACACCTGTCTGTGCCCTTTGTGTGTGAACAAAGGAGTGTGAACCTTTGCAGGCAGACCACCCAGATCAGCTCCCCCTAGGCTGCTGACTTTCCAAGGACATGGCCAAAGGAGGTTCTCACCTCCCCCTCCCACAACTCCTGGCACCACTCCAGAGAAACGTGTTGCACGAATGTGGGCTCCCTATCTAGTCCAGCGTTCCAAGGCCCTAGACCACATTGCACACTTCAGCATCTTGCTCAAGGTGCTTTCAGAAGCTCAATCTCATAAATACCCTGAATGTCCGCACACTGTAACAAGCCAACCTTTCCCCACGGTACAGATGGCAACAGGCTGAACGTGGAGAGGCCTCTTCCATGGAAACAGGAAAAAAAATAAAAAATAAAAAATAACTATGGAAATGTGACACTAACAAGAAAAAAAAATGCAAGAGCACTTAAGCCACAATTAAATGCAGCTGTCCTTCTGTTTTCCTTCATTTCCCAGATTTCCAGGGCACACAGGTTTCCCCAGGGGTAAGCAAGAGCACTGCAGAAAAGCTCCCAACTCATCCAAACCGACAAGTAACTGTTCTGCTCACTATCCCAACATAAAGGAGCATTCTCAGCAAAGGAGAGGGAGAGAGGGAAGCAGGATGACATTGACGAGTAGAAACTAAGTTTTCAGGCTACTCCTGTAAACCGTCTATACTTTCAAATATGGAAATACCTTAAATTAACAACATCCTCAAAATGTGCATAAGTTAACTCAGCTCTCCCACACGTGACCCTACCTAATTCAGTATTTTTCAAACCTGGGTCAAACCAATCAGCTGTGAAATCAACTTAGTGTTGCAACCAGGTTTTGTTTTCTTTTTCTTTCTTTCTTTTTTTTTTTTTTTAAACAAAATACATCACACAACAGTGTATCACAAGTAGTAAGGATCAGGACACTGTCTCCTGAAACTTTTGTTTCAGATCTTGACATAAAATATACTTCTGGGGCGCCTGGGTGGCTCATTTGGTTAAGTATCCAACTTCAGCTCAGGTCAAGATCTCGCAGTCCGTGGGCTGGAGCCCCGAGTCAGGCTCTGTGCTGACAGCTCAGAGCCTGGAGCCTGCTTCAGATTCTGTGTCTCCCTCTCTCTCTCTCTCTCTCAAAAATTAAACAAAAACAAACATTAAAAAAAAATCAGATTCTGTGTGTGTCTCTCTCTGCCCCTCCCCAACTTGTGCTCTCTCAAAAAATAAACATTAAAAAAGATTTTTTAAATAAAAAATATATATACTTCTTATGTGCATCACAAAACAGAAAAGCTTAGAATACAGATATAAATCTGTAATTCAAAATCTAATTCTTTTTTATCCACTTAGGCTAACTAAAGCTTGCTTTTCTTCAAATCTGAATTACACTGATTGAAACAACAAATGTTCAAGGACACGGAGTACGTTCATCCACAAATCAACCTAATTTTTTTATGTCTATTTGTAGTTACTACATCCAGTTCATGACTTTTTATTTTCTCCCCTATGCTAATAGGAAACTGGGGTGTGGGAGGTAAAAAAGGAAACCCTAGCAACCTTCATGAAACACATTGAAAATATTAACTCATTCAGATGTCCAGTCCTCAACTCCTCACCTGGGACCTGGCACATGCGTGTTCAATAACGGTTCCTAATGGAATAAAATATCAACCTCGTATTTCTAATTTCTCCTATTTCTTCAGCAAACCCAAATCGAAATGAAAAGAACCTTTAATGCTTGCAAAGTTAATAATAAAGCAACAATACAGGGGCAGCTGGGTGGCTCAGTCGGTTAAGCATCCGACTTCAGCTCAGGTCATGATCTCACGGTCCAAGAGTTCGAGCTCCACATCAGGTTCTGTGCTGACAGCTCAGAGGCTGGAGCCGGCTTCACATTCTGTGTCTCCCTCTCTCTCTGCCCCTCCCCCACTCAAGCGTATGCGTGTGTGTGTGTGTGTGTGTGTGTGTGTGTGTGTGTGTGTGTCTCTCTCTCTCTCAAACATTTGAAAAAATATTTTTAATAAAAAAATAATAAAGCAACAATACAGCATGATGAGTAGCAGTATGGTCTTGGAGACAGGAAAGATCTCTTCAAATCACACATTTGCCAAATATACTACCTCACCTTGGTCAGTTCAATTAGTCTCTGTTGGCCTCCACCTCTAGAAAAATGGCATAAATAATACCTATGCCTCAAGAGGTTCCAATAAAAATCTAGAAGGCACAAAAACGATTTGCAAGACAAGGAAAGATGATGTTTACACTAAAACGTCCTTTCATTCAGGTTTACTTTTTAAGTATCTTTATGAGACTTAAATTCAGGCTGCCTGAATTCACTCTGCAGTCTGAATTTTTTTTCAGTAGGTCCCACGCTCAGTGTGGGGTCCAAATTGGGGGTTGAACTCACCACCGTGAGATCAAGACCTGAGCTGAGATCAAGAGTTGGACACTTAAACCAACTGACCCCTCTCTGAAATGTTTAACCCAACTCCTTATAAGCTCTGTTCACAAGACGAGAGAGAAGAAAAGGGAGGGATGGAATGTATCAGGACAGGGCACAGAGGGGTTAGTACTTCTCTCTTGTTTTATCCCAAAGAACAGTCAAAGGCGGGTGTGCCTTTCCCTTAATCCTCAACAATTTAAGGAAAGCCTCCCTGGGCAGCAGCAACGGCTAATTCAAAGTAGAAACTAAATGTGTTTGTTGTTTTTCTTTTTGGGAGAAGGGAGAGGAAAGGAATGTTCTTCCCCAAAAGGCACACTAAAAACAATTACACAGTTTGCAAATGTACTTAAGTACCGAAATGTCACAGGCCACCTCTGCACACCCCCCAAAACTGTGACAGCTGAAAATTCGGTGGTCTCCACCAAACAAAAACAGTTTCCTTGTAACAGAAATTTACCTTCTCTTTCCAAGATGTTGGCCCACACTCTCCAAGACAAAAAAAAAGGAAAAACTGACAAAAAGAAGTGTTGAGAACAGACAGCCTTGGGGGACCATCTGACACTGACTTCAGGGCACCAGCCAGCAGGGCTTTTAAGTACCTCTTTAAACTGATTCGCTTTCCACAAAGGCCCCATGCCTCCACTGTAAACTCTAAGTGAGGCATCTCTACCAGATTACAACCTGATTAACACTGTCAGTCTAAAGGAAATACTGATGAAAAAAAAAAAAAAAAAACGTTTTTAACTCAAGAGGTCCTTCTTGCTCTACTGGTCAGGAATAATTTTTCACCCAGTTCACCCTGCCTTCCTGCCTCTCAATTCCAACCAAACTAAAGCAGGAACTTTAGGAAATACCAAAAAAAACCACATCTGATTTTTACCTAGCAGTCAGCAGAAGCCTAGATTTGAAATGCCTGCTGAGTTTAAAAGATCTTTAAATGAGATTCAAGGACAGTTTTCTTCCAGTACACTCTTAAAATATTAACTTTGTTACTCCTTTAAAGAAAACACACACACACACACACACACACACACACACACACATATACCTCACGCTAAAATTCTGGTAGCTTTGTGTTCCTAGTTTTCTAGATTTCAAACCTGAACAATGAAATCCAGCTTTCTTTTTATGGTTACAGAAAGGGGGTGGGGATGATAGGTCTCATAAGATGGGGCAGATTCAATTCTCAGCCCCTAACATGCCAGGTCCAAACACCGCACTTCTCAGCCCTGACATGCAAGGGAAGAAGAAAAAATGAGCACGCGGATGTCTGTAAAATAACAAATAATCCACTTGGATACCGTGGTTGTTTTTTTAAAGCTCTTTATGCTCACTCGCTAAACTAAAACTGGGGCAGCAATAAAGACCTACTCTCACTGTTATCATGAGATTTTAATCCTAATTATTTTACCACCATTTATGTGCCTACAAATAAGATAAATTAACGAGAGCCAAGTGGTTTTGTTTTTCAAAAGGCTAAAAACAGTCCCCAAAGGCGAAAAAAACTTTACTGTGTTCGCGTACTTTTGAAATTCAACTTCTCCCCCGTCCAAAAAAAGTCACTGGTAAGCCAAGATACCACAGAGTAGCAACGGAGAGATTTACTGGGAAGGAGCTCGTCTGGATCCAATCAAGTCCCCAAGTGAAAGCCCAGTGTCCCGAGATCGGGCGGGTCAGCCTCGGCTCGGGACAACAGGAGTACACGCTGTCCGACTGATTCCTCCTTCCAGAAGGTTTGCAGGCTCGCACTTTCCCCTCAATTGGCCCCAGAAGGAAAGGCGCGGAGCAAGGGCGCTGGGAAGCGGGGCTGGCGGTCACACCTTCCCGCACCCCGCCCTGCCTCCTCCGCCCGGCCCGGCCCGGCCCAGGACGAGTCGGGGCGCGCCCGGGGCTCCCCTCCCGTCTCTCAACTTTATCGCCTGCTCGCGGGGGAACGGGGCCTCCACCGCCCCCCGCCCGCGCGCAGGGCCCACAGACCCGGCCGGGGCCTCCAAGGGCATTTCCCCCCCATCACTTCTCCCAGGGACCGGGCCGGCGCCAGGCCTGCGGCTCGGGAGGCGGCGTGCGGAGAGGCCGGCGGGGACGGCGAGGCGGCCGGCTCCCCCACATCCCTGCCCGACTGCCCCGGCTCCCGGCCAGCGAGGGCGCCTCCAGGCCGCGGCCCCTATGTCCCTGCACCTCCCCCCCACCCTCCCCAGTCCCCGAGCCCCTGAGCCTCCGAGCTCCCGGGCCGTGGCGCCGGGCAGGGGCGCCCTGAGGGCTGGAGCGCGGCGCGGGAGGCCGGCGCGACCCCGGAAGGGGCAGCGTGGGGGGGCCGTGTTTACACCGCCAAGTTCCCCGCTTCCGCCCCGGCCCGCGCATCCCTCCCTCCCCTCGCGGCCCGGCTCCTGCCTACCTGCATGCCGGGCAGGCCCGACTGCACCGGGGAATGAGCCATGGCGGTCAGGACGGCCACTTCCTGGGACGGGACGGCCGGGCCGCGGCGATCCACGCGGGCGACGAGGCCCGCGGGCCGCGCGCAGCCCTCGGGCGGCGGGGGAGGCCGGCCGAGCTCGAGTCCGGCTTCGGCGCGGGGACCGGCCTGAGTCCGAGGCCACCCCAGCCCCGGCGGGTCCCGGGCCGGGCGGCGGGCTCAGCGGCGAGCGGCGGGCCGCGTCTCCATGCACCGCGCCGGGGAGGGGCTGCGAGGGGCGCGGGGACTCGCCGCCGAGCTGCCGCTATCGCCGCCGCCGCAGCTGCTCGGCTGGAGCCCGGCGGCCTGGGCCCGCGCGCGCTGGCCGCCTGGAGCCGGAGTGGGCGCGCACAGCCCGCCGAGCCCGCGAGCGCCGAGCCCAGCGCGCCCCGCCCCGGCCCGGCCCCCGCGCCCGCCCCCGCGGCCCGGCCGGGGACCCCGCCCCGCGCTTCCGGGAGGGGGAGGAGGCTCGCGGCCGCCCGGCGCCCTAGGCCGCAGCCGCCTGCGCCGCCGCCTGCCGGGCGGGCGGGGGTCCTGGCGGGGGTCCTGGCGGGGGTCCGAGCGCCTCCCGCGGGCCGTGCCTGGCGCCCAGCCGGCCGAGCGGAGCGGGGAGGAGGCCGGCAGACGGGTGCGGGGAAGGGGCCTCGGCCCCGGCGCCCGGCGTGGGGAGGAGGGGACCGAGTCGGAGCTGGGGTTTGGCCGCGTACCCAACCCTCCTGCCCGCCCCCCCCCCCGATCTCGCCCCCACCCCGGCCCGGTCCGGCCCAGCGGGCAGGGGGCCCGGGCGGCGAGGGAGCGGTGAGTGCCAGCTCTGAACTCTGCCATCTTCTTCCTGCTGCAAACGAGCCCACCCCGCTCCATCTACCCCCAGGGAAATGGGCTCCAGGCGACCTCCCCGAGGACAGAGTCTGGGGCAAGGAGACCTCGGGAGAAGAGTGCCCCGCGGGGTCAGTTCAAAACTACCAGGGCGGAGCTGCTTCGGTGTCTGGGTGAAGTTTTCGACCAACTCCAGGAGGAAAGCGAGAGGGGAGAGGTCGAGAGCTGTTAATTCCCAGTGCTTTTGCTGCTTGAAAACAGCCCCACTTGGAATGCTAGGTGCTGAAAATCACTGGGGGGCTGAACCCCACCATCTCCGGGCTCCAGTCCCAGGCGGGAGCGTCGACCCAGGAGAAAGGGGAAAATGGGGGCCGGAGGGGCAAGGAGGAAGGGAAGACAATCGAAGGAAACCCGTGTCTAGACTTATCCCGAGCCCTCTCGCCCTCTCTTTCTTTCTTTCTTTCGTTCTTTCTTTCTTTCTTTCCTTCTGTCTCTCTCTCTCTCTCTCTCTCTCTCTCTCTCTCTCTCTCCCTCCCCCTCTCCCCCTCTCTCGGCTGCCCGCAAAAGCCCCAGGTCCCCTCTGGGGACCAGTACTGCCTTCACTTTTTAGTGACTGCAGAGAAAAGAAGCTCCAGAAAGTATTTCACTTACAGTGACAAACAGTGGCAGCCACTGACGTGATCGGCTGCACCTCAGGTTGTTGGGACCAGGCATTCATTCATGCGCGTGAACGCCCATATTGCCGTACAGAGGTTGGACGTACAAAAAGTGAGTCCCCCGGAGATCACGAATAATTGGAGGAAACTCTAAAGTCCTCCACCGAGGTAAGGGGTGTTTATCCTCTGATGTGTCCCGGTATCCTGAGGATTTCTGTTCCCTCTGGTGCTCTGGATCAGGCAGAGTGGGGTGCTAAAGCTTAATCCCCACATTCCCTTTGGAAATGTGCATGTATTTCCTCAGGGTCCTCCAGGATACCTCCAGATACCTTCATGGTTGTCACTGGTACATCATCTTCACTGAGTTATGAAGCCCTGCCTTCCCCAAGCACTGCTAGGAGAATGTGGCAAATACAAAGTTTAGAAAAGCGTGAGCCCTGATAACCTAAGAGCTTACATCTTGTGTAAATTTTGTGTACCTAGTAAATGGTACTGTCAGCTGCACTGACAGCTCGGAGCCCGGAGCCTGCTTCAGATTCTGTGTCTCCCTCTCTCTCTCGGCCCCTTCCCTGCTCGTGCTGTCTCTCTCTCTCAAAAATAAATAAATCTTTAAAAAAAAAATTTTAAATGTTCATACTCCTGGGGCACCTGGGTGGCGCAGTCAGTTGATCGACTAACTTCAGCTCGGGTCATGATCTCACGGTTTATGAGTTCAAGCCCCACATCGGGCTTCCTGCTGCCCGCCTGTCAGTGCAGAGCCTGCTTTGGATCTTCTGTCCCCCTCTCTCTGCCCCTCCCCTGTGTGCGCTCTGCCAAAAATAAATAAGTATTAAAATGTTCATATTCCTCAACCCAGAAAGGCTACTTGAAGTCACGTATCCTAAGGTTACAACCAAAAAGTACATAAGAATGGATACGAAAAGATGCATGTCGGGATAGCTATAATTGTGGGAAAACTAGGAACAGATTAAAATTTTAACAGATTTTTAAGTAAATGACAGTATTTTTATGCAGCAAGTACTACAGAGTCATTAAAAATGATGTATTACAATATTTAGTAGCATGCAAAAGTATTTTCATTATCCATTGTTAAGAAAGAAAAACACAGGGTACAAAACAAATGTATACCCTGACCTCAAGCTACTTCATATATATGAAGTTATATTTAAGTATATAATTTACATATTTATATAATGTTATGTGTATATGCATAACCAGAGAAAAACCTGGAAATATATACACCAAGATTTAACAGTGGCTATCCTTGGAATTAAAGATGATTTGTTTTCAGTTTGTAATCAAGCAATAAAGACCATCATGCTAAAGCTCTTTTGGGTTAGCGGTCAGGGCAATAACATGACAGCAAGACAAGGAGGAAGAAACAGGGCAGTGGACAGAAATGTTTGGGCACTGAACTGAGGCATTACCATTGGAAAACTCTCAAACATTGGAGCCCAAATTGCATAACAAATAATCTTTTCCAACAAATCAGCCGTGGTGGGGGAGCGGAACATTGGACCACAATAACCTTGTATAAAAAGTAATCAGAATCCCATTTCATATCCAGAGGCTAGAGAGGCCAAGGGCATGTAGGTTATAATGGGATACGACTTATCTGGAAACAGTGGCTTGCATTCATTAGCTGGTCTATTTCCCTATTTATTTTTCCCTGTTATTTTCCCTGTTTATCTCCTCACCATGACTGAACTTCATTTCCTCCTTGGACCATGTTTATACCACTGAGCACGATTCTCCTTGAAAGAAAGGAAAGAAGCAAACCAAAAGTTCCTGGTCGTACTCAGTCATATACAGACATTACCCAGGATCCCCGGGGCAGTAGTCCTGTCCCTCTGTTTTAACAGAGCAGATGACTGACATCCCCCAGGATGAGATCCTGCCCAATTGCTTATTGCATCCATTCATCCATTAACACATTTTTTGAATGCCAAGTACAAGTCAGACATCTGGTTCGGCGTTGGGTCCAGGAACACTGGCTCCTCAGGTACCTCTTATCCCATTCTAGGGAAATAATCTCCCAGAATCCAAACTTCAGAATTTTACTACAGTAACACAATTGATTAAATTTAGAGTCGAAATAGCTCTAATTTCCACCAAGGAAAGAGGAGCATTATCCTGTCGTCCTCTGCGTCTTGTCACTTTGTCTCTCCACTCTCAACATATAATTACAACAGATCATCTACTACTGCAATTTCCGAAGGAAAGATTTTGAGGGTCTCCATAGAGATTATGCATTTTCTGGTCTCCATGGAGATACTTACTAACCGATGGAATTATTTTCATCCCCCGGCCCTCTTTGTCTTTTGTGTTGACTTAAGGATAAGAATAGGGCAATGAATTGTGGTCTGACACATATTCAGGACCACAAAGGACATTTCCATACCCCTAGATAGAACCCCTCTGAATACAGAACCCTTGGTTATTGATTCCCCCTAAGCCAGTGAGTAGTCTTAGCCAAGCTCAAAGAGCGCAGCCGAAAACAAGAATTCAACAATCAGTCCCTTCAATTCTCCTTCTGAGTTGAAAAGATAAACACCCCCAAATGCCACTTTATAAAGAGCAGCTAGGCAAGTAGCACATTAGCAATTTAAATGCACAGATTAAAGAAAGGGACTTACATGGTGAACTTTAAAGAGAGAAATATGAGTAACTTGGATAAGTAACTAACAGAAGGCTTGACAAATTTCTACACATGTTCAGCAGGTGAAGACACAAAAGAGGAAGGCAGATTATTAAGACTGGTATAAAGAAGCATGGTTAGCCATAGTTGATGACATGACAGCAAGAAAATATACGCTAGAGCCCCAGGGAAAGATCCAGCCACATTGGCGCAAAGGAAGTATCATTCTCTGGGTGTGGAGATAGGACCGCGAGCTCTCACAGCAACATATGACTGCAAGTCAGTTTGAGGCCCTGCATTTGTCTGCCAGGGCCGCCATGAAAAAGCACCCTGGGACGGGTGGCTTGACAGAAATGTATCTCCTCACAATTATGAAGGCTGGAGGTCGGGGGTGTCACCCAGGTTGATTCTTCTGAGGCCTCTCTCCTTGGCTTGGAGGTGCCCGTCGTCTCCCTCTGTCTGCACATCGTCTTCCCTGTGCATCCTGATTTCTTTTTAGAAGGACGCCTGCCATATTTGATTAGGGCTCACCCTAATGATTTCATTTTAACTTCATTCCCTCTTTTTTCTGTTTTTAAGATTTTATTTATTTTTTAAAAGTTCATTTATTTATTTTTGAGAGAGAGAGAGAGAGTGCATGCGCATGTGGGGAAGGAGCAGAGAGAGAAGAGAGAGAGAGAATCCCACCAGTGCAGAGCCCGATGCTGGGCTGAAACTCAGGAACCGTGAGGTCATGACCTGAGCGGAAGTCAGATGCTTCACCGACTGAGCCACCCAGGTGCCCCTAAAACTTTATTTTTTGAGTCATCTCTGCACCCAAGGCGGCACTCAAACTCACAAGCCTGGCATCTAGAGTCACATGCTCTTCCAACTGAGCCAGCCGGTGCCCCAAACTTAATTACATCTCTAAAGACTTCATCTGCTGGGGTGTCTGGGTGGCTCAGTCGGTTAAGGGTCCAACTTTGGCTCAGGTCATGATCTCCCGGTTCGTTTCGAGCCCCCGGTCAGGCTCTGTGCCGACAGCTCAGAGCCTGGAGCCTGCTTCCAATTCTGTGTCTCCCTCTCTCTCTGCCCCTCCCCCGCTCTCACTTTGTCTCTCAAAAATGAACCTACGTTAAAAAAAATTTTAATAAATAAAGACTCCATCTGCAACTACAGTCACATGCTGAGACACTGAGGGTTAAGACCCCAACATAGGAAGGGGGTGGGGCACCACTCAGCGACAACACCGCCCTTTCACTGCTGTTCTGGCCACTCACTTTATCTGGTTCCTTCAGGCTCAGCTCCATGAGTGAGGGCTTCCTTTCTCCTCTCCCAAGGCCTGGGGACCATTCTACACAGTTCACATTTCACATTTATGCTAATAGAAATTGCTTCATATTTCCGTGGGCGTAGTCCCTAAAGTTTTTCTCATGCAGAAACTAGAGCATTAATCCCCAACCACTGAACAACCGAGGGCAGACGTAGGGAACAGAAGCACGTATTTACTCGGTAAAACATGTCCAGTTAGAAGAAATTATCTGGAATGCATGGCAGAATCTGCCAGAAGAGAGTTCAAAAGTAATAAATACTCATTTCAGCCCAAAGGTTATACTCTAATAAAGTCTCTTTTTCTCTCTAGTGCCTCCTGGGCCCCTGAGGATCGCTGCACTTGAAGGTACAGGATGTTTGGGGACTAAGCCCACCCCAGGCAGGGACTTTTTGTTCTACATTCCTGGGGTGGCAATTCTGGGGCTCACACCGGGGAAGTTTAAGCTGTTTAGAAGGGAGCATTAGCACAGGCTCACTAGGAAAATTCTCATGTGCAATTTTGCCTGGCAAAAAGCCAATTAACAGAGCTTGTCACCCTCTGAGCAGCGGCCACTTGACCCTGCCAATCAGCTCATAAAGCCTTCAGTACACAAAGCCTCATCAAGCGCTGTGTGTGTGTGGATTTCTCTCCCTCCTGAGGCTGGGTTTGCGTGCAAATGTATCCAGAAAGGGCATAAATGAAATCATCCCCAGAAGGGTGATGTCATCTCTCCCCCAGTCTCGGAACTACAGTGCCAGTTCTTAAAAGCCCTTGGCCCTGTTTTCTGACAAGGAAGACAAATGGTAGAAAGTGATTTTAATTTTCACGTCAAGGAGATCTAGGGAATTATGTGCTTAAGGAACGTTGTATAACCACACAAAGGTAAAATGTGCCTCTGAGTGGTAGGCATCGGTTCCAGAATGCACACAAACAACTATGGGTGGAATCCTCATGAAAATACTGACCTAACACAACCCTGTCATCAAGGATCCACCAGAAAAAAAAAAAAAGATTTAAGCGTGTAGCTTCATACCTTGATTTTCCAGCCCGGTTTTATTTGGTTTCCTAAGAAGCTATGTTAGCGAGACTATTAGAGCTCTTTAAACAAGTGACAGAAACCTAGCTCAGACCTTCGTAACCACGAAAGGGAAATTTTAGCTCAGTGATGGAAATCCATCACTGGCTTGGATAAATCCAGGAGGGCGTGTTCAATGATGAGATCAGAACTCTGTCTTGCCCTGACTCTCTTCTTTGCTAGCCTCTGCTTCATCCTCATGTGGGTTTTCTGGACCAGGTGTCAAGAATCTCTCTATATGGTCTTTGTAATCCCAGAAAGAAAAGAGTAATTTTCTCTCATCCAATGTCATATACCAAAGCTAGTGGAGGGACTCAAATTTATGTACGTTCTTGTGACCAGAAGGCAAGAGAAGACGCAGGGATGGTCCTTTCTAGTCCAGATAGTATGGAATGGACATACGGGACATGTCCCTATTCCTGTATAGAAGATATGTCCCATCCCTGTATAGAAGACACAGGGATGGAACAGTCTAGTCCAGGTAGTGTGCCATGTGCAAGAGGCAGTTCCTGGATAGAAAGATGTCTAGGGCACCTGGATGGCACAGTCAGGTAAGCAACCTGACTATCGGTTTCAACTCAGGTCATGATCTCACCGTTCGTGAGTTCAAGCCCCACATCGGGCACCACGGCTGGCAGCACGGAGCCTACTTGGGATTCTTTCTCTCTCCCTCTCCTCTGCCCATCCCCCCTCCCTCCCTGCCCCTCCCCCACTTGCACTGTCTCTCTCTCTCTCAAAATAAATAAGTAAACTTAAAAAAAGAAAGAAAGAAAGAAAGAAAGAAAGACTCCTGGCCTGAGACATTCCACCTTTGGCTGCCCAGCACATGTACACGCACGCACATGCACACGCGCACACACACACACACACACTTATATGCACCCAGATGTTCTCTTTTCCCATTTATGATTTCTTTTATGCACGCCTCTCCCCAACATAATACAGCCAACCCATGCATAACTATTCATGTGCTTTGCTCTTCTCCGAAGCAAGCCAAGTGCCTTCTAATTAGGTCAACCATTCCTACTCTGGGGGCTCTGGATAATATGTATTCCTCTCTGTCAAGTCTGGATGTAGCTTTTCACAGGTCAGCAATCTACTGTATATCTACATCGTAAATGTTAGCACGCTTAATGTGTTTAACATGAGAAAAAAAAATTGATAACCACCTTAAAAACTCTTCTCTGAAAAGAAGGGGAAAAAATAAGCAGGTGTCATCATGAGTCCGTAAAATACACGATATTTTCTTGGTAAATGAGGTGGTCAGGAGAGGGCCGGGTCAGCCACTGGCACTGAACTTGTCTCTGTTCTTTGAAAGGTTCTCCATATTCTGTGGCCTTCCATGGCCACCCTGGAGAGGAGCATATATATAGGCTGGCCTTCTGGAGTGTGCATGGCTTCAGCAGCCCACCTCTTATTGCTGAGGATTTGGGGTCCCGGGGATGGTCTTAAGTGTAGACTTTCTCCTTCCCAACTTTCTCCTTCCCAACACCCTTAGTATCTCAGCAATTTTTCATAGGAACCCTGAGCCAAAGGAAACACTCAACAGTCCATCCAATTAACTAAGAAGCTATGTACAAGCAACTTAATAAATATTTCTGTCTTAGTAACTTAGTAGCCCTTTGAAAAAAGAACACAGTAAATTAGAAAATAATCTGTTAATTTCAGTCTTAAATTACCACCATTACTTGCTAAGGGGACATATGTTCCTTTTGGACACTGTACAGCTTCTCAGACCTTAGAATGAGATTGGACATATTTCTTCAGTTCTTCAATTCTTGTTACACACTGATTTTTTATCATAGCAGCTGCCAAAATATAAGCAGTTGCTTGGATGATATACGACATCATTGAAAAGAATGTAGCATGATCTCATGTTGAAACTGTGGACCACCTGCCAGCGTGATGTCCAACAGATGCTTAATCTGCTGTATTTCTTGAAAATTTTAAATACCCTGTGGTGCCTCTGTGAATTCTTTGCAGTATCAGGACACCTGGGGGCAGAGTTTGGGAACCATGGTTTTAACAATTTAGCAATAACAGGTTTATGTTTGCCCTTGTGATAGAAGTCCCTTGAAAACTGAGTAGGAGACCAAAGCCACAAACCTGTTGAGTCAGGGTCTTGGAATCTGAACCTTTTCATTGCATTTTCTGGCCTTTTTATACCAAGAGCCTCCTGAGTGTTGGGCTGTGGCACACCAGTATGGTGAAAGTGCATGCCCATGGTCCCTGGCAAATGGGCAGTCCCAAGGCATCCAGAGCCCCCGGCTGGTGGCCTCTGGAGGGAGGAGCACCGTCTTCTGTTCAGACCAGTTCACCTTACAAATACTATCTTCTTTACGTAGATATGGATGTTATAAATATTCATTCTCAGTACCTATTGTGTCCAAATTCTACAAATGACCCGGGTCCTGAAGCACAAAGAACAATTCAGCCAGCTCCAAATCAAGCATCCAACAGGTCAGGGGGCACCAGCTTCTCCAGTACAGGAACTCCTACAGCCTCCCATTCTGTCTCACACATGCCAATTTTTCTCTCGCATCATCCATTCCTGGTTCCAGTTTTTTACTTGTCTGGACTCTGTTGGTTTCACGCAACAGAAACCCAGTTAAAATTAGCTTAAACAAGAAGTAAGTTATCTCATTTAACGGTGAAATCCAGTCTTTATAAGCCAGTCACAGTCAAGTTGAGAGAGTAAAATTGTAAAAGGTCAAGGTAGCTGCTGACAACTCAGTTTGGGGATTCAAAGAAGGTGATCAGGACTCCGTGTGCCTTTTTTAAAGAAATATTTATTTATTTTGAGAGAGAGAGAGAGCACGAGCTGGGAATGGGCAGAGAGAGAGGGAGACAGAGAATCCCAAGCAGGCTCTGCGCTGACAGCAAGGAGCCCAACACAGGGCTCGAACTCACGAACCATGAGATCATGACCTGAGCAGAAGCCGAGAGTCTGACGCTTAACTGACTGAGCACCCCAGGCACCCCAGGACTCTGTGTGTCTTGGTATTTTGGCTCATTGGTTCCTGCTTGTGTTACTTATCAGACAGGCTCTTTCCATACGATAGCAGGATGATTATGTCAGCCTTAGACCTTTATCATCCTAAGGGTTTAAGAGCCCAGATTAAAGGGAGCATCCTTCATGAGAGCTCTGCCCAGAATTCATAGGGAGGATTCTGATTGGCTGGAGCAGTGGGAGGGACAGAATTATCCCATCAGAATCCAGGGACAGAGGACAGGTTTTTTTGTGGGTGGCAGTACTCTAAATAAAGTGACACTGAACAGACAGCCCTATACCCCTTAGAGGGGGGGAACTGGAGGTTTGTTCTGAGTAGCTGCTTAATCTGGCAGTGGGGAAATCTTTCTTATTAAGTTCAGGATCTTCTTAGAGAGTTGTAAGCATCAGGGACTGGCAAACTTTTCCTGTAAAGGGTGGCACAGTCAATATTTTAGGTTCATGGAACATGTGATCTCTGTCACAGTTACTCAACTCCACTGTTGTATCAACAAAGTAACCACACACAATATGAATTCAAGTGAGCATAGCGGAAACTCTGTTTACAAACACAGCTGGTAAGTTAGATTTGCTCCCTGGGCAGTAGTTTGTTGACCCCTGCTCTGGATAAGTGACCTTGGAAAGTTGGGTGTATGGTCAGACCATTGCAGAGAGTTCAAACAGGACAAGTTTAGGGGAGTACACAAAGGAGGAAAAAGAAAGTACAGTGACACTACATGGATATGTAGAGTTCACAGAAAGAGACCAAGGAGCTATCCTGGACCATATATTGTAAGTAAGTCCTTAATACATAATTGTAATTAAAGATAAAGGCAGGGTCCAAAATACATGTATAACTGGAAAGAACACAAGGAAGCAAGTTTTTGTAGGCAGGATTCAGGCCCTCTGGGAATATTACCAGTGGACCTTCACAATGAAAATTGAGTCATACCAAGAGTAACTATCGGGGTGCCTGCGTGGCTCTGTCTGGTAAGCGTCTGATTCTTGATCTCAGCTTAGGTCTTGATGTCAGGGTTGTAGCTTAAAGCCCCACGTTGGGCTCTGTGCTGAGGATGAAGCCTACTTAAAAAAAAAAAAAAAAAAAAAAAAAAAAAGAACATGCTGAACTTGGGTGGCTCAGTCAGTTAAGCGTCCGACTCTTGGTTTCGGCTCAAGTGATGATCTCATGGCTTTTTGGGTTCGAGATCTACACTGGGCTCTGTGCTGGCAGCGTGGAGCCTGCTTGGGATTTCTCTCTCTCTCTCTCTCTCTCTCTGTCCCTCCCCCACTCTCTCAGTCTCTATCTCTCTCAAAATAAATAAATAAAATATTTAAAAAAGAATACCTATGAAGAGTCGTGAACTCCTTAAGGTGAGGATCCAAGTGTAATTTTTTACCCTATGACCCCAAGAGTGTTTCTGGTGTGGGGATACAGAAGAATATAATAAATATTTGTTTATGCATGTCAGAAACAGGTAAGTTTAAAAATAAAAATTCTATTATTTAGAAAGTGCTTAAAAATATGAGAAAACTGGGGCTTACACACTGCTGATGGAAATGTAAGTTGGTATGCATTTCTTAGAGGGACTTTTAGTCATGTAACAAAAGCCTTAAAATATTCATACTTTTTTCCTATTATATTTTTATGTCAAGATATTATGTTTAAGAAATGAGTACAACTTTTTAGAGATGTAATATGAAGATGAGCATCACATTGCTATTTATAACAAAGAAAAAATAAAAACAGTTGAAATGTCCTATTATAAAGGTTTGGCTAAAAGATTATGGTTCACTCATAGAATGGTATAAATTCTATGTAGCAACTTAAAATTATTGTGTAAATTAATACTGAGACACTTACTGAAGATATTCATGGCTCAAATAAGGATAAGTGGGAAAAACAAGTTATAGGAATGTATGCTACATATATACATATATATATGTAAAATGTATGTAAAATTCATATGTACTACCTTCTGCTTCTGGCAATGGCTGAATTCTGGCCTAGGGTATTTCAGAACAATGCCACCAAGTATAACTAGAAAAACTAGATAAATTAATTAATAGACAAATCAATAAAATTTTTAAAAACCCACGTGTTTGACGTTATCAGAGAGTTAGCCCGGCAATTTGTGGAGCTAAGATCTAGAAGAGAGGGAAGAGGTGGGCCTGTTATGTGGGGCTGCTTTCCTCCTTGAGGCAACTGCTAATTTGAAAGAGACAACTGAGTGGCAAAAGAGTAAAAGAGAGGTTTTGCACTTTCACAGCGCTAAGCAGGCAAAGTTGTGATTTCAGGGCTCACTAAGGAAGAGAAGTTTTGGCAAACAACCCAGACTTTTGGTTGGGACCACAAAGCACTAGATCCTAAAAATGAAGGTGAATCTCACAAGAAATAAATCTACCTTCAAATCAGCCCAATAAGTTAGACTAAGATGATCTGTCTGTCCTAGCCTTGTGCTATACCAGAAATAAACCTTAATCCTTTCTGGAAGAAGATACCATCATCTCGAGTCTCAATCCATCTCTACATTTTTTCATAAACAATGTATGACACGCTATAAAAAATAACCAGGCATACAAGAAGGCAAGATAGGACAGAAGACCAAGAGAAAAAATATATAACAGAAATATATTCATAGGAGGTATCTAGGTGATCAGAAGAAACAGTAAAATAAATATGACGAATATATTTAAGAAATTAAATGATGAGATGGAGACTTTTCTAGAAAAAATGGAAACTATAAAAAATAATCAAGTGAAAATCCTAGAAATAAAAAATATAATTGAAATTCTTAAAAATTTGATGAGTTTATGGGGCACCTGGGTGGCTCAGTCAGTTGAGCGTCGGACTTCGGCTCAGGTCATGATCTCACAGTTTGTGGGTTCGAGCCCCACATCGGGCTCTGGGCTGACAGCTCGGAGCCTGGAGCCTGCTTTGGATTCTGTGTCTCCGTCTGTCTCTGCCCCTTCCCTACTCATGCTCTGTCTCTCTGTCTCTCAAAAATAAATAAACATTAAAAAAATTTTAAAAATTTTTGATGAGTTTAAGAGCTGATCAAATACAACTGAAGATTTATTTATTTTTAAATGTTTATTTATTTTTGAGAGAGAGAGAGAGAGAGAGCCCAAGTGGGGGGAGGGACAGAAAGAGAGAGGGAGACACAGAATCCAAAGCAGGCTCCAGGTCCTGAGCTGTCAGCACAGAGCCCGAAGTGGGGCTCAAACCCACGAACTGTAAGATCATGACCTGAACTGAAGTCAGACATTTAACTGACCAAGCCACCTAGGTCCCCTGAAGATAGATTTAATAAAGGGAAGTAATGTGTGTGTACATGTGTGCGTACACACTGAAGCTCAAAACATAAAGTTGAATAAAAGAAGGCAAATAGAGTACTGCACATATGGAGTACTATATGGTTCCACTTACATGAAGTTTAAAAACAGATGAAACTAATCTACAGTGTTAGCCATCCAGAGTAGTTAAATCTGAGAAGATAAAAGGAATAATGATTAATTGTGGGAATGAGGGGGCTATTTCTTGACCTGAGTTGCTATACTGGTCGTTACACTTTGAATTATTCATCAAGCTATTTTTGATTTGTGTACTTCTTTCTGTGTATGTTATATGTCAATAAAATATTAACATATGTGTATACACACATGTAAATATAAAAGGCTATTTATATAGGTTATCTTTGAGCATTATGGATAATTTTTTTCTTTGTGTTTTCTGCCACGATTATGGATTCCTTATGAAAAAGGAAGTAAGGGGCGCCTGGGTGGCTTAAGTCGGTTAAACATCTGACTTCAGCTCATGGTCACGGTCACAGTTCCTGGGTTTGAGCCCCGTGTGGGGCTCTGTACTGACAGCTCAGAGTCTGGAGCCTGCTTCAGATTCTGTGTCTCCCTCTCTCTCTCTCTGTCCCTCCCCTGCTCTAACTCTGTCTCTGTTTCTCTCGAAAATAAACATAAAAAAAAATTTTTTTAAGGAACTAAAAAAGAGAAAAAAAATATACCGACCTATTGTTTTTGTTTATTTAATTATTAGTTTTTTAGAGAAAGAGAGAGCACACACAAGCAGGGGAGAGGGGCAGAGGGGGAGAGAGAGAATTTCAAGCAGAGCTAGAGAGAGAGAGAAAGAGAGAGAGAGAGTTTCAGGCACCCCCAGTTGTTTTTGTTTAAAAACTGAGGTGGGGCGCCTGGGTGGCGCAGTCGGTTAAGCGTCCGACTTCAGCCAGGTCACGATCTCGCGGTCCGTGAGTTCGAGCCCCGCGTCAGGCTCTGGGCTGATGGCTCAGAGCCTGGAGCCTGTTTCCGATTCTGTGTCTCCCTCTCTCTCTGCCCCTCCCCCGTTCATGCTCTGTCTCTCTCTGTCCCAAAAATAAATAAACGTTGAAAAAAAAATTAAAAAAAAAACAACTGAGGTATAATTAAGATATAACTGACAAGTTTTATTTATTAAAATGCTTCTAGTTCCAGAATAAAAGTGAATGAGATTTAGATTTGGCTTAAGAAAGAATCTCCTGGAACTAAAAGTTGTTAAACAGAGAAAACGATGGATTCTTCTTCCCTGGTAGCCTTTCAAAATAGTGTAACTGTTAAGTGAGGTCTTCCCTGAAGGCATGGCTATAGGTTAGAATACTGTTTAAGATTCATTTTGGGGGCATCTGGGTGGCTCAGTCGATTAAGTGTCCGATTCTTGATTTTGTCTCAGGTCATGATCTCACGTTTTGTTAGATCGAGCCCGTGTCAGGCTCTGTGCTATCACACAGAGGGATTCTCTCTCTCCCTCTCTCTGCCCCTCCCCCTCTCACTTGTGCGGGTTTGTGCTCTCTCCCTCTTTCTCAAAATAAATAAACACTTTTTTAAAAAAGATTCATTTTGGGCCTATGATCCTATAGTTTTCAATATGAGGGAGGTATATTTAAGGAACTTCATTTATAGTGAGTTCAGGTGATGAGCCGGTGGCAGGAAATAACATACAATCATGTCGTTAGGAACTCACAGTCCACGGAGGTCATATAATTATAGATGAAATGTGAATTCCATTCACTCATACATTAACAGTTACGAACAGCGTATGTCTGAGTCAGATTCAAGGGACTGAGATATTGCAGTAAACATGACAAAATCTATGCTCTTGTGGAGTTTATATTCTAGTAAACAAGCAAATATATAACATATCAAGTAGTAATAAGAGCACTGAAGAAAAAGCAGAATAAGAATGATCGTGGATGGGTGCCTGGGTGGCTCAGTCGGTTAAGCGTCCAACTTCAGCTCAGGCCAATGATCTCTTGGTTTGTGAGTTCGAGCCCATGTCAGGCTCTGGGCTGACAGCTCAGAGCCTGGAGCCTGCTTCGGATTGTGTGTCTCCCCCTCTCTTTGCCCCTCCCCCACTCATGCTCTGTCTCTCTCTGTCTCTTGATAATAAACGTTAAAAAAAAAAAAGAAAGAAAAGAATGATCGTGGAGATGGTTGTACAGAGTGAGCAATTTTAAAGATTTTTTTAAGTAGGAGCGCCTGGGTGGCTCAGTCGGTTGAGTGTCCAACTTCAGTTCAGGTCATGATCTTATGACTCATCTCATGGGTTCGAGCCCCACGTTGGGCTCTGTGCTGACAGCTCAGAACCTGAAGCCTGCTTTGGATTCTGTGTCTCAGTCTCTCTCTGCCCTTCCCCTGCTCATACTCTCTCTCTCTCTGTCTCTCTCTTTCACTCTCTCTTTCAAAAATAAATAAACATTAAAAAAATTTTTTAAGATTTTTTTAAAGTAGTCTCCACACCCAACGTGGGGCTCCAACTTACAACCCCGAGATCAAGAGTCACACATTCTACTGACTGAGCCCGCCAGGTGCCCGTGGGGCTAGCGCAGTCTGAGTAGGCAGGAGAGAATTGTGAGGGATGAAGTAGCTTGAACAGCTCATGTAGGGACTTATGGTCTATGATGAGGACTTTTGACTTTATCTTTCTGAAATGGGAAGCTTTGAAGAATTTCAACAGAGGCATGGTGTGATCTGACAAATTTGAAATGTGTTACTCTGGCTGCCGAGAAGAGAATTGAGAGTGAAAAGGCAGCAGTAGAAAGAGACCACGAGAAGTCCCTTGTTCTTCTCCAGGCAAGACGTGAGGGTGGTTTGGACCACAAAGGTATTACAGGACCTAGGGAAAGGGGAGGTGATTCTGAATGTATTTTGAAGGCAAAGACTATAGGATCTGTTGAAGGAATAGATGTAGAATGTAAGAAAAATAGAGAAATCAAGAATAACTCCAACTGGCGCTCCTGGGTGGCTCAGTTGGCTAAGCGTCTGACTCTTGATTTCGGCTCAGGTCATGACCTCACGGTTGTGGGTTCGAGCCCTGTGTCTGACATCACCAAGTCTGCTTGGGGTTCTCTCTCTCCCTCTCGTGGCCCCTTCCCCACTTGTATGCACGTGCATGTGTGTGCTCTCTCTCAAAAGAAATAAATAAACTTGAGAAAAAAAAAAAGAATAACTCCAAAGATTTTAGTCTGAGAAACTAAGAGATATAAGAGGCAACATTTATTGAAATGGTAAAAGTCTTGAGAAATACAGTTGAGGAGGGGAATAGGACCATATTAGCTGAATCAACTCACCGTTTGTTTCTTACACAGGAGGAAGCAGCTAAAAAGACTGTGTTAGGCAGGTACTCCTTCAGAATGGATGAAAAGAACCACTCTCACATTTTGATAGTGATTTTGCAAATTATACATACCACAGAGTTCATAATGCTAATACTTTCACAAACTATTTGTTATTCATTTTGCTCAAATTGCTTTCTTTCAGATGCTGCATTTTAACAGGGTCATAATTAATGGCAAACCATAATATCCACACCTGGGAACCATTTTAACTCATATACATCTCTTTTTTTATTTTATTAATTTTATTTTTTTTAAATTTACAACCAAATTAGTTAGCATATAACTAATATACATCTTTTACCACGAACCTTAAGTATCACCCTTTCTGAAAAGCTTTCCCTTGACTCATTAGTTAGGGTTAGATACTCTTCCCATAGATTTCTAAAGAACCCCAAAGATAATTTTATCATATTTCTTACCAAATACCTTGTATTGTCATCATCTATTTCTCTCCCTGATCAAGTGGACAGATTGAATTATTTTTGAATACTCAATAGCTGACTCAAGTCTCAGCACTTAATAAAAAATGCAGCAAAGGAAGGAAGAAGGGCAGGGAGGGAAGGAAAGCAAGAGGGGTTTAGAATGTATTTTCTCTCCATTACGTAGAGATTATTTCATTGCACTAGGTTCACTTTACCTTAGTTTCCTGCCAATCCACTGGGCCACGTGAGATGTAGGTGTAGTCTAGCAATGTAGTGTCGTATGATTAAGTGGAAAATTACAACACGACGACTTATGGAAGCATCTTAACATCTTCCCTCTGTTGCAATTGTACGAACACTGAAATTATAGACCAGAACTGTCCAATAGAGCTTTCTGCAGTGATGGAAATGTTCTATATCCATGCTGTCCAGTAGAGTACTTAGATGCATATGGCCTTTGAACACTTGAAATGTGGCAGGTGTGACTGAGGAGCTGAATTTTTTATTTAATTTAATGACTTTAACTTAAAGTTTATTTCTATTTTTATTTTGAGAACAAGCAGAAGAGGAGCAGAGAGAGAGGGAGACAGAATCCTAAGCAGGATCTGTGCTATCAGCACAGAACCCTATGTGGGGCTCGAGCTCATGAACTGCGAGATCGTGACCTGAGCCAAAGTCAAGAGTCAGATACTTCACCAACTGAGCCACCCAGGCTCCCCTAAACTTAAATTTAAGTAACCACACGTGGGGAGTGGCTACTATTTGGATCGTACAGTCATAGAGTCTACTGGGAGTCATATTTTCTCATTTCCTTACTTCACAGATGAAGAAACTCAGACTTAAAAGAAGCAACATTGTTTGCCCAACTTCCTAATTCCTTGTACTGAAACATGTTTCTGATTTTGTCACTACTCATTCCTAATGTGACCTTTATGTTGAAATCTATTTCTTCCGTAGAAACTTTTAATTTCCAGATCACAGACCAAATGCAATCCTTACAGACTAGTAACAGTAATAAACCACTTTCAAGGGGGTGGGGGGAGACCTTATGTGCCACTATATTTAGAAAAATGTGATTTTCTCAATAAAAAATGATGATGATGATGATAAATTACATACTGTGGCTCATCCGATGATTACTTTCCTTAAGTACTATCATTTGTTGAAACTCAGAACTAGCTACACAGAACATTATTCCAGCGGTAAACTGAACAACTGAACAAAGAACCTGATTTCTGAGACTCTGCATTCTCATTTAGATAATGATGAAGTGGGGACACATAAAATGACTGAAAAATAAATGATTATATAAAATAAGTATCACAGCTACTTCCAAAAGTACCTTCATATTCAGTACAGATATCATGGGGGTGGGGAATGTAGGTGAGGGTGGTCTTGGAGGAGGGGTGGAGGGCTGGGGGGAGGCTGAGGAGAGGCTGGGAATTGTCTCTCTTCTCCTGTGATAATGAGTACAATTCTTGTAAACCTACCGGGTGCCAGGCCCTATAGCCTATAGAACATTCTTTTCGCTAGCTTAAACCAAACTCTGTTTCTCTTTGGACTTTCCTTACACATTGACTCAGCAAATGGCCGACCCCAGATGGACCAAAGGTTCACCTTCACTCTCCTGTACGTTGGAGGCTGAGCACCTGCAGCAAATTGCAGACTGGGTGTGAAATCGCCTGCCGCATACAGACCCCCAGCCCTCCCTGGGAACCACCTGTTCTACTCTGGATGGTCATCCTTCCTGGTCCCCTCACAGCCCAGCACACTACTTCTGCCTTATTGCTCTTAGTAGACGACATTCCCTCCTGCATCACCAAGAACGAAGCCATCAGATGACAGATGTCTCATCTCTCACCTCCATGTCTACAAACCTACTGACATTGGTCTTGACCCTCTCTTCTTGCCACAATATGGCACAAGCCCTTTCCTTGCATCTAAGTCCATTTCTTGCAATCCTCCTCTGTTTTCAGGGACCTCATGATACCTCTCAGTTTCTGTCACTTCTGGATCTCTGGTCTCTTTTTCACCCAGTCTTTCCTGTCAGCATTTAAACACACTGATGTCTTTTCTATTTTGAAAGATAAAAGACAACCTTCCCCCTATACCACATGCTCTCCAGCTACCATCCCAACCATCTCCTTACCTCCACCCCCTTCTTCAAAGTGTGTTCTAGTTCCTTGTCTCAGTCTCCCCTCTCAGATCCCTCCATCGAGGGTACCACCACCACTCTGCCGGAACCGTGCTAAATTCACCAGTGACTTAGGTGGGCACTTGTGTCTCATGGGCCATTTGCGGTCTTTTGTTTTTTCATCTGAGCATCTGACATGGTTGCCTATGCTGCCTTCTTGCAGCATTTTCTTGTGTTGGCATCTGCATCACACATTCCTGGGCCCCTCTTTTAGGTTTCTCCTTCTCCTGATTAATCAGCTAGTCTTAGAAACCTATTGTCTAAATTCCTTGGGTATCCACCCGTTTCCTCCATCACTACTGTTACTGCCCTACTCTGAACCTCACTACATTAAAGTGCGGCCCATGACCAGGAGTATCATATGCATCTAGAAGTTTGCTAAGACACACCCCCCTCACCCCGTGATTTGCATGTACATGGAAGCTCGAGAAGCGTCTCTGCAACCAAAGCAATTTTTCCACCTGGGCTCCCTGCTTCTACTCTGGCTCCTTCCAATGGATTCTCCACACAGCAAATCAAATCACGTCACTCATGTACTAAAAGCCTTTCAATAGCCTCCGATTTTCCTTAGAATAAAGTGTATTCTGTACAGTGTTCCTTTTGTTTGCTGTGACTCAAGATACTGTGGTCCTTTCTCTGCTTTACATCTTTATTGCACCTCTTTTAACATAAGAAGTATTTGACAGCTTTGTTTTTTTAAGTACCTTAAATCAAGAAATGTTTTATTTAATTTTGTCCTTTTGCGGGGGGGGGGGTTCAAATGTTATATTTGCATTGTAAATGGGACTATTTCTCAGTTCTCGTAGTTAGCTAATTCACATAATAAATGCATAGAAAAAGCCCGCAAGGATTGAAGAAGTGTTTTTCTTTGCAAAATGCTATAAATTATGCTCTGAAAGCTTGAGAGAAACCCCTTTGGATGAACAGGATTAAAATCTGAATGTTGTAAGCATGGAGAACAAAACTCTTTCTAATTTTTTTTTTTTTTTTATGAGGAAGACAGTATTCTGGACCTGATGGCCACTTCTTGAACAAATCCAGAGAACATCCTCTGATATACCTACATGTGTTGAAAACAGGTTCAGCACTCCGCTTCAATTCCCCAGCAAATGCCAGTGTGGAAAAAGGTTTTGTTGTCACAGGTAACCCATGGAGCTTTAAAAGCAAAAGCGCTATTGTTGAGTCTGTAAAATTCAATGTAAAAAATACCCCTTTCCCTTGTTTAAGTATAAAAGAAGAATGTGGGATAGAAATGTTTCACAAGGCTGTGGAATCCAATCCAAAATATAAACGGCAATGTAGTTTCCCCTCAAAAACTTTCTATGCCTTATAATTTGCAGTAGGGTAAATGGTGCTGCTCATAAACTCTGATTAGGCTGCCTAGAATGTTGCCTGAAATCGTCAGGCAGCCCTGCTCTCAGGCAACACAGTCCAAGATACTCTGGAATGTTTCTGATTCATTCACAGCACTGAATGACAGTCGTTGGTAGGGCTGTAGGGAGGTATGCGTGTTCTTGTCATGGAGGGCCACGGCAAAGGCAGGATTTTCTAAGAACAGCTGAATTCAGGAGTGATGACAGGGGCTTCTGCAAAGTAGGGAACAAAGAACCCAAAGCTTGGCTGTGGGGGTGCAGGCGGCTTGAAAAGACAGAACTTAGGAGAGAGGAAGAGGAGAATCGAAAAACCCAAACCAGCAAAGTGAACCACGTATCGTGTGATTCCGTTTATATGAAACATGGAGAATAGGCCAGTCCATAGAGATGTAAAGTAGAATATTGGTTGCCTAGGCTGGGGGAGAGGGGTAGGGGATTGAGGGTTGATGGCTAAGGGGCACACGGTTTCTTTTTGGCATAATAAAAAAATTCTAAAATTAATTTTAGCGATGGTTGCACAATTCTATGAATATACTAAAACATACCACGCTATACATTTTAAATGGATGAATTGTATAGTTTGTGACTCGTGTCTTGATAAAGCTGTTAAAAAGGAGATTAAAAAAAAGGGTGCCTGGCTAGCTCAGTCAGATGAGTATCTGACTGATCTCGGGGTCGTGAATTGGAGCCCCGCTTTGGGTGTGGAGATTACTTAAAAAAAATCACATGGCTGTTGAATGCCTCCATGTGGTAGACAACAAATAATTAAAAAAAGAAAGAAAGAAAGAAAAATAAACTCTTAAAAACACGCATCCTAAAAAAGATGAGGAAGGAAATTTTAAGGATACGGAGCAGACATGATACGGATAATAGCTTCTCGTGATGCTTATACAGCTATTTCTTGATTTCCCCCCCATTAGCTACTTACCACTGAGTTCCTTCTGTGCAAGATGAAGACTTGCCTTCTGATATAGCCCTCCCCCATGCACGCATAAACTTTTTCCTCCCACCTTCCTCCCAGTACAGCTGTATTGTAATTTTTGGTAAGATCAATATTCAGCATTGATGACTCTCAAATTTATTATCTCCAACAGAGTTCTTTCTGGAGTCTGGACCACATCCAAATGCTTACTAAACATCTATAATATCTAATAGGCCTCTTGAACTTCATTTGTCTAAAACAGCTCTTACTTCCCCCTCCAAAACCTGCTTCTCTCTGCCTTTCCCATCTCAGTAAATGGCAGTGCCATTCGCCGAGGTCCAGCGTGCTGGTCAACCCCCGAGCAAAAATCCCCAGGGCCATCTTTGACTTCACTTTTACTCTCCCATCCCGTATCTGATTATCAACAAATCCATCTGGCTCTCCTGTCAAAATAGATCCAGGATCTGACACCTCCTCACCACCTCCATGATACCCACCCTGGTCTAAGACACCATCACTTCTCTCTTGAATGACTGCAATGGCCTCTCTGTTGGTTTTCTCACTTCTACCCTTAGTCCCTTGATCGATTTTCAACAGAATGGTCCAGTTAAAATAAAGGTTGGATCACATCACTCTTCTGCTTCAAAGCCTCCAGTGGCTCCCCATTGCACTGCAGAGACATCTGTCATGGTGAGATTCCTGAACCAGTAAATCCAGTTTGTCCCCAACTAGTCTGTGACCTAAGCGCACAAGCCTAATGCCTATTATCTGTAGTTTTCTGGAAGGGCTAGGAAGATTGAACCTACACTTAAAACAGCAATCATGGAAACAACTCAGCGTTTACCTGCTAAATGTGTAAAACTCTCCAATGCAGATTTCTTTCACCCTGATAAACAGAAGTCCCCACCATTGCCTTGTACATGGGACGAGGACTCTAGAATATTTTTCTACCCATTCTAAAGTCCCCTAGAGCAAATCCAGCTCTGCTTTCCTTAATGAGGAGAGGAGGGAAACACCTGCTCTTTTTCCTAAAGTAGTCTCTACAGCTATAACCCTTCTCTGGTTTCTTACCCAAGCATTTGCAGCCTTCTTGGGGGCCTAACTTGGGGAACAAACAACTCTCCAAAGAGACACTGAGGCACACATGCTGGGGCCACCCTTTGGATGTCTTAATATCTGTTTCTTTAGGTTTGCAAATGGCTCTGCTCCTAATTAGCATGACATTCTTGATCTGGCTATTATTCTCTTAATCCACAGTAATCGTCTTAATCTATAAATCCAAGTATGTTATCTAGGAAGTAGTGTCACCAGGAATTGAGATACAGAATTTGTTTCATGGATTACAGAAGCAGCACTGGAAGGAATTCTAGGAAAGTTGCTATAAGCTAATTTAGGAAGCATGCTTATTCAAATAATCTTTTGAGCCTATTTTCCTCTGAAATTCTAAGAAGGAGATAGTGGCAACAGCATTTGTTTCTGCTGAGGCTATGAGACTCTTGACCATCACCTTCCAATGAAGGAGCAAGTTCAGGAGAAGCCCTCCGCCCTAGGTCTCTCACTGGTGAGGCTACTTCTTGGTACTGGCCTTGCTCCTTACATGTCTTCTTCCTTTATTCATGCAGGCCCTTGGGGTTCAAGCTGATTACCTTTCCTCTTCCAGTCTTTTACTAAGTATCTGCTTCCCAGAGTTCTACTTCCAAAACTGACTTCAATTTCCTGTTTCCCTTTTCCTTGCTGTCCACCATTCTCTGATTCATAAATGTTTGCGGAACACCTGCTATGTTTTTATGTGTTTACATAAGACTCCATCTCTGCCCCAGAGAGTCACAAGTGTGAGTGAGGCAGATAGTAAATGACCTGACAACCGTATATCTTTGTGCAAAAGATGCGTATCTCTTACCTCTCGGCTCCTATAGGTAAGAAGAAATCCCTCCAGCTGCCTTCGTTTGTCTCCAAGGTGCTCCTCTCCCCATTGGTGTCCTCAAAGAATGAGAACATTGGTTCTCCAATGAGCTCTGGTTTTAGGAAAATAAAGCCAGGAAGAAACACATCTTTTGTGTAGTTTCATTTTTGGTGCAGAGTCCTCTGAGCTCAACTTCCCCTGAGCACAAGGTTAGTGGGAAAGGTGGGGGAAGCACAAAGAGCCGGTTCACCTTGGTGCAATGGTGGGTAGGGGGGGAGACTGTCAGAAGAAACACCCCAATAAATTACCCTGACACATAGATTATGTGTAAGTGACCCTGGGTTGTTTGTAAAATGAGAACCTGTGACCTTTGCGACAATTACTCATAAGAGCCAAGAGAGGACTTGCCTTTTTAGATCAGCTTTAGTTTTTAGGGGGGGGGTTACTTTGTAGTCCACTGAGGGGCCACCCAGCTTTCCTCAGGAACTGTGACCTGGCCCAGCCTCCCGTCCATGGAGGACACGGTGATACCATCATCATGGGGCATCACCCAACAGCTGCCCAAAGATGGTGGGCACAGGAAACAGCTGCCTCCCAAGGTCAAACGATGCCTTCCCGGAACAACTCTCATCTAAGGCAACTCTGCTTCTTCACCTTTTCGATGATGCTGCTTTCACATTTTGTAGCTGCCTTGAATTTGTCTGGTTTGCTAGCAGTGGTTCCAGGCACATCATTGTAACGTTTTTGCAAGGCTCTGGGGAATAATCTGCCTGGACCTGGGCTCTTAAACTCATTTAAAGCATCTAGATTGTCCCTTAACTCCCCTTCCATCCAGACCTTGGTACCCTCTTCAGGATGTGTGCTTTCCCTGTTCCATTAGAAAATTTTCTTGTTAAAAAAAAAAGGAAAAGAAACTAAATTGAAATAGTTCTACTCTTTTCTCTCATTGACTTAATTTTATTCTCATGATATAAACAATGGCAGTGGCAGTTCATAGTCTACAAAACAGGGGGGAAAAAAGAAAAATTTACCCATAAACTCAACATTCAGCTTGCTCTTTTCTTTCAATGCATGAAGATAAACATAATTCTATATTTACCACTTATCTCGCTGGCTCTGCTGTTTTAAACTTGCTTTCTCCACTTAAAGGTCTTGAAAAGGCCTGTGTTCTCACGCTAGTCATTTATCATTACACCCCAGTCTCAAGCAGTGAGTTACCTCTTTGTTATTATTTCAATTATATCTATTTTTAAAGGCTCCTGAATATTTTGTTCTCTGAATTCCTTCTACTGGTTATTTTCGTTCTATAACTGTCATTGACATGACTCTGTAAACACCCTGCCGTGTTGTGCACAATCGTTTATAGTCTGTGTGTGTTGATGTCACCACCCAGGTACCACCCGACTTTCTTAAGATCTTCCCATTTCTTCCTCAAAAAACGAGCATCCTTTGTAATTGCTTGTCCAGAACTTTGCTCTTGTTAAGCCCCATCCCTCTTGAACCAACTAAGCTTTTAGAGCCTCTGGCCTTAAAGTCAGACATATTTTTTTCTCTCTGGACATTTTTGACATCTGTTTTCCTAAAATCCAAGGTATGTAGTTGAATGAGCCCAGACCAGGAGATCCAAGGTGAAGTTGGCCAGGTCCATCCTGAGCTTTTCTGAGGACCTGTTGGTCTGTCCACCCCAATATTTCTCTCTGTCTCTCTCTCTCTCTCTGTCACACACACACACACACACACACACACACACACACACACACACACACGTTAAGATCCTGCACTCCTAGGCTCCATGACCACAGTCAGTTGGACTGAGGTGGAGACACCTGGTTCAAATTAAGTCAAGAGATTCTCTCTCCTGGGAGGATGGAACAGGGATGCAGAGACTATCAGTCTCTTCCAGGCACTCTCATGGGAAGTGATAGGACACAGAGCCTGGAGCAGCCGTACCTGACCCAAACGCAAGAGATAGCAGAGAAGGTTGGGCAGTGAGTAAGAGAGAGAGAGAGAGAGGGTGGGGGTGGGAGGGGGGAGGAAGCAGGCACAGGGAAGGAAGCAGAAAGACTACAGCAGACACAGCTGTGGCCCTGCCCAGACCCCCGTGGGTTCCTTTCACCGGTTCTGAGCGTGCCCATTGCCAGCCTCTGTGAGTGACTCTCTGAGGAGTGCCCTTGGGCGCTGGGGCCACCCATCCATTTAGAGAGCCTGAAGCCCCTGGGAGTTTCTATTCTTCCCCCATGCTCATGCCCAGCCCCACAGACTATAATCAACTGAGTGGCGCAAGCACAAAAGTCCAGTACCTTTGCTTGAGGCAGAACAAGGTCTGAGGTCTAATCTGCACTCTTGACCTCGCCATTCCCCTCGGAGCACCTCACTTACACCCTAATCCTTGGTGTTTGGAAGAACCTGACAGAATAGATGGGAAGCCATGCAGCCCAGGGAAATAGAAACCAAAAAAGCCTTGAGCCTGAGAGGTTAGGTCCTGGTCTGGGTCCCTCGGGACGCCCAGGCTTTCTCCTCTGTGGGTGCTTTGGCCTACTCCTGAACTTCACTCACTTCTCCCTTGGGGTTAAGCCTGAACCAGCCAGTCTCTCTGATGTATTACCCAAAACACCTTACTTGGGCATCTAGCATTTCTTGGCTACCGACAGAGTCACTGTCCTCCAAATTTCTCAGACTTCCACTGGGATCGATGTTTTTTTCCAGTTGGTCAGCATCTGGGAGATGAACTTATCAGCAAGACAAGTTTGTAATTTATCAGAGGCTCCGCTTTTACTGGAAAGGGGCTTCTGGCAGAATTTCTAGACCTTTAAGTCTAGAAAATCACTGCCGCGTTTGGCCATGCTGATGCTTTTATATTTATGTCTAGACCTTTAAACACTAAATAAAAACGTATTTATTTATTACAAAATACATATTTAATACATGTAAATCTGATGTATATACATATATATACACACATATGCGTATAATTATATTTGTGTCACTCTGATCTGAGAACAAATTTCTTACTGTAATTAACAGTCTTAAAAGTATTATTTTAGTGGAAAATTCATGTCTTTGCCCTTTTATCCAAAAGTCTATTTATAGGAAAAAAAAACACAAGCTCAGGTCCCTTATTTGGTGTTTTTGTCTTCCTTTTACTATAGCCTGACTAACAAAGATATTTTTGTTGTTGATACGGAATTTCTTAATTTTTTTCTTTACGTTTCTTTCCTAAAT
The DNA here is from genome assembly GCF_022079265.1 of Lynx rufus. Classification (NCBI taxonomy): domain Eukaryota; kingdom Metazoa; phylum Chordata; class Mammalia; order Carnivora; family Felidae; genus Lynx; species Lynx rufus. Next base: position 70,154,090 of record NW_025814823.1, read on the forward strand.
GCCAGGCACTTCTTTGTATACTAGTTATCAAGTTCCTCCCCGGCCGTGATGGAAGGAGTGCTGTTTAACAGACGTCTCTGTCAATGAATTAGGTATTTCCATCATACTAAGAATACATTTTACAACAATTGATAAGTGTAGGAAACAAATAAAGGAGGAGGGGAGGGCAGTCTCCACGGACCTACCAGAACCCAAGTCCCTCAGGTCACCTCCCGTCCCAGGCTTCCATTTGCTCCTTGATGAAATTGTGAAGTGGACGTGAAGGACCTTGATTCTCATAGTGCTTAAAAGGGAAACATAGAAAGGAAATGTCAGCCCAATAGACTCGGAGAAGCAAGGATCAGAAATTAGTTCTCATTCCTCATTCACCAATTTTCTTTTTAAAGGTTTTTGAAAACAGTTTATTTATTTATTTTGAGAGAGAGAGAACATACAAGAGTTGGGGAGGGGCAGCAAGAGAGGGAGAGAGAGAGAATCCCAAGCAGGCTCCACACTGACACCGATGCTGGGCTCGAACTCACAAACAATGAGATCATGACCCGAGCCGAAATCAAGAGTCGGACGTTTAACAGACTGAGACACCCAGGTACCCCTTTTTTAAAAAAAAATGATTTTATTTTTAAGTGATCTCTGCAGCCAACGTGGGGCTTGAACCCACAACCCTGAGGTCAAGAGCGGCGTGCTCACTGACTGAGCCAGGCAGGTGCCCCCGATTTTCGTTTTTCCATCTTTAAGGCCTTGTGCTTTTCCGCTTTCTCCCCAGACTGCTTTGTTTTCAGCTGCTCTTTCGACGCCCTGATCACTGTCCACCTTTAAACACATGAGCAATGCTTAGGAGTTCCAAATATTTTCATCCCACGGGTCACTGGACTTGCTTTTGTTGAATGCCGACCGCGAATCTGGAGAGCCCTTTACATAGCACCGATTGTGCAATGTCGGTCCATGCTTGCTAAGTGGCTGGATCCAAGAAGCAGAGAGAGGATATAGAAATCCCCTGGGAAAGAAAGCGAGGGCCCCAGGGTTCTACTTACTTAACGATCACAGAGCATTCGTTCTTTTGGAGCCCAGTTTAGATCTAAACCTCAGGACCTACACCCTTCAGGATAGCTGGGATTGTGTTATAACCACATAAGTAACCATCACAAAACTCCAAGAGGGAAGTATCGGTATCGCTGATTTAATTAATTCTAATATATATTTAAAAGAATTTTTTTTCTTTCACTAACATCTCAGCATCCTGATGCACCGTACAATTGATGGCCTTCTGCAATCAGTATGGGCCAGAAGCAGCCCGCACATAGTTGTCTTTGCCTCCACATACCCAGCCTTGGTCATTGCTGGTGAAGTTTGCATTTCGCCTGAGCTCTGTGCATTGTTGGGACTATGTGTGAGCCCAGAAAATCATGAAAATAGAGCTGGAAATTTGCTCTTAGAGAAATGATCACCCTTCTTCTTGCAAAGCAACCCCCAAGGGCTTCATGGACCTAAGGAAAGAAAACTCCCCTACAGGTAGGTGAAGCTGTGTTATCTTCAGTTACTGAGATGTGCACAAAGGGACTGCCCGTTGCCTGCCAAACAATGCAATAGGAGGCGGGAGAAATTGCCAGATTTCTGGCCTAGATGAAAGAAATTTCAGCGCCACGAGAGGCTGGTGTAACCAGTCCATGCGCTGTACAGGGATATTGTTCAAAGCAACATGTCAAAGTTTAATGGGTAATATTTGTCTTTCTTAGAAGTAAATAATGTCTGCTTCTAATCAAAAGCACCTTAGGTTTGATTAAGTATATTATCTCCATTTTGCAGATTGAAGAAGAAATTAAATAATTCTCCCATTTCACTGTGTGAGGAAATTAGACAGCCAGGATTCAAATTCCAGCCAGTTGGATTCTAGATCTCATGATTCTGATCACAAAACTACACCACTACCCCCCCCTCCCCCCACACCCTCCACAACATTTAACACGGTGCCTGGTAAAATAAATATTTGTCAATATAAACTAAACTGTTTAAATACTGAAACTGTTATTCTCAGCAAGAAAAATAATCAAATATGTAGAGAATGTCTCTAAACATGGAAACATCATCATTCTTGTGGGAGAATAATTCAGTTGCTTCCAAAGCTCTGAGCCCAGGGGTCACTGGGGAACCTCGAAGGACTACATTCTCCACATAACCTCAGATCTCCACGTAACTCAGATCACTGAGGGGGGAACACCAGGGGTGTGAACCAGATGTCAAGGGCTTGGGTCCATGGACAGTAGCATGCTCTTGGACCCCTGGCTCAGAGTTTGTAAGAGCTACCCCCAACCCCCCAGCCAAAGGCTAACTTCAACCCATCAACTCAACTATTTGACTTTGACTTGTTATTTTGTAATAACATTAATTTCTTTTTCTGATTACTAAAGTAACTCATTCAAAAACATTTTGAAAAATTCCTGAGGAAACAGTATCCACTGTTAACTCCCTGGCATACATACATCTTCACGTTTTGAATCAAGTTGCTTTTGTAACCTTTTCTTTGGCTTAGTATATTTTGTAAATACCTTTCCGTATATTAAACATCTAAAACATAGTATTCCATCAAGCAAATATTGTCATTTTTAACTCTTAAACATCTACAAAGTAGAAATACTTTTACCGTGTGTGTAGTAAGCCGTAAATAGACAATGGGATTTCATCCGACAAGAGTTAAATGTAGCTGGTTTTTGAAAAGGAACGGATGGAAAACTGTCTCTCTTGTTTTTTTAATGTTTATTTATTTATTTTGAGAGAGAGAAAGAGAGCACCCACATCTGTGAGCAGGTGAGGGGCAGAGAGAAGGAGAGAGTGAATCCCAAGGAGGCTCCTCACTGTCTGTGCAGAGCCCAACAAGGGACTCGATCTCACAAACTGAGCTCATGACCTGTGCCGAGATCAAGAGTCAGCCACTTAACCGACTGAGCCACCCAGGTGCCCCAGGAAACGGTGCTCTGCGTGTCCCCTTGAGATCCTCCCTTCCTGCCCCTTCCCCAACCTCCCAAAGCAAAGGCTTCTTTTTTATGTTTATGTGAAATAGGACACATCAGTTCCCCAGGGGTGAGGTAACAAAGCACCACAAACTGGGTGGCCTACAACAACAAAAATTGATTCTCTCACAGTTGGAGCTACAAGTCCAAATTCAAGGTGTCGACAGGGCCGTGTCCACCCTGAAGACTCTGGGGTAGGATCCTTCCTCACTTCTGGCCGCCATTAATCCTTGGCTTCCTTTGGCTTCTAGAAACGTCACGGCAATGCCTGCCTCCACCTTCACGAGGTCTTCCCAATATATCTCATCTCGTCACATGGCCTCCTCCCCTGTAGTCTCTTCTCTTCTTTAGGACCCCAGTCACCATGGATTAAGGGCCTCCTCTCCATCTTTTTTTCTCTTATTATCATTATTTTCGTATTGCGCTTAAAATACACATAACATAAAACTTACCATTTTAACGAGCTTCTAGTATACAATTCTGTAGCAGTAAGTACATTCCCATTGTCATTCGATCATCTCCACCATCCATTTCCAGAACGTTTTTAATGTCCCAAACTGAATCTGTGTACTCCCATTAAAGAATAGCTCCCATGTGCCCTCCTTTCATCTCCTGGTGGCCTCTGTTCTACTTTGTGTCTCTATCCATTTGTCTGTTCCTAGGAACTTCTTATAAGTGGAGTCTTACAAATATTTAACCTTTTGTGTCTGGCTTATTTCATCACAGTATGTTTTTAAGGTTCCCCCATGTGGTAGCATGGGACACACTTTCAGTCTTTTTCAAGGCTGAATAATATCCCATTGGATGTATATTGTGCATTTGTCAATCCATTCATCTGACGATGGGCATTTGGGCTGTTTCCATCCTTCGGCGATTGTGAGTGATGCTGCTCTGCGTACCATTGCATAAGAATCTGTCTGAGTGCCCGCTTTCAATTCTTCTGAATATGTGGCTAGAATCAGAATTGCCGAATCACGCGGTAATTCTATGTTTGATTTTTGAGGAACCGCCAACCTGTTTGCCACAGTGGTTGCGCCATTTTACGTTCCCATCAGCAAGGCACAAGGGTTCCAGTTTTTCCACATCCTCACCAACTTGCTGTTTTCTCTTTTCTCCATAATAGCCATCCTAATGGGTACGAGCATGACCTCATCCTAACTGATTGCATTTGCGAAGATCCTATTTGCAAGCAAGGTCACGTTCTGAGGCTCCAGGAAGGACAAGAATTTGAAGGTAGGAAGGACTCTATGAAACCCTGTCCTGTGGTAAAGAGGCTTTCCCTTAGGCAGAGTGCGATTAAAGAGCACGGTTCCCAGAAATAACATTTACCAAAGATAGACTCTTATGTATAACTTTGAATCTGAGTAATGATGGAGGTTAAAGGACAGAAATCAATAATCTTTTCCTCATGTTCATGGCTGAATTGTTGTCTGTTATGGAAGAAAACAGTGTTGAACTAACCAACCTGACTGAAAAATGGATATCTATTTATCATGGGTTTAAAATAGTGCCTGGGTGGCTCAGTCAGTTAAGCACTGGACTTTGGCTCAGGTCACGATCTCATGGTTCGTGAGTTCGAGACCCACATCAGGTTCACTGCTGTCAGCTCTGAACCTGCTTAGGATCCTATGTCCCTCTCTCACTCTGCTCCTCCCCTGCTCACATGCTCTCTCTTCTCAAAATTAAATAAGCATTTTTAAAAAATAAAAAAACAAGGGAAGCCTGTGTGGCTCAGTCGGTTAAGTGTCCTCATCTCATGGTCCGTGAGTTTGAGCCCCACATTAGGCTCTCTGCTTTCAGTGCAGGGCCCGCTTTGGATCCTCTGTCTCCTTCTCCCTCTGCCCCTCCCCAACTCACGCTCTCTCTCCCTCTCTCTCAAGAACAAACATTTAATAAAACAACAAAAATAAAGTAAAAAATAATAAATTGCAGGGTGCCTGGGTAGCTCAGTCAGTTAGGCGTGTGAATATTGATTTCTGCTCCGGTCATGATCTGATGGTTCATGAGACTGAGCCCCAAGCTGGGCTCTGTGCTGCCAGCATGCGGCTGGCTTGGGATCCTCTCTCTCTCTCCCTTGTTCTCTGCTCCTCCCCCACTCACGCTCATGCATGCCTGTGCTCTCTCTCTCTCAAAATAAATAAACATGAAAAATAAATAAATAAAACAGTAAATGGCAAAACCATTCTGGAAAAGGAACTTAGCAAGTGACAGCCAAGAGAAAGGCAACAGTGGGCTAATTATCTCTCTCGATATACAGTGTGTTTGAGGGTTGTATGGAGCTTGGGTGCTGACTTCAGTGGCCGTTGAGAAGTTTCAGATCTTTCCTCCCTTGGGTGTGTGCTCTGAGAGCTTGCCCTGCAGAGATTACGGATGGCCTTGGTTGGGTCAATGTCTCTGAAAGAGAGAGAGCATGTGTGTTTGAGGTGTGGCACATGACAAGGGGATGTACTTATTAGTTCTGGGTGAGCACATGAATATGTGGCTAGAATCAGCCACATGTAGGAGCACATGACTGCTCCTACATCATTTCCTATTCCTTGCTCCTTGCGGGTAAATTTGTAAAAAAAAGAATTTTTAAAATGTTTATTTATTTATTTATTTTTGAGAGAGAGAGAGACAGACAGAGCATGAGCAGGGGAGGGGCAGAGAGAGAGGGAGACACAGAATCCGAAGCAGGCTCCAGGCTCTGAGCTGTCAGCACAGAGCCCGACATGGGGCTCGAACCCATGAACTGCAAGATCATGACCTGAACCCAAGTCGGACACTTGACTGACTGAGACACCCAGGCACCCCGGCAATTTTTTTTTTTAAATAAGCTTTATGCCCAGCGTGGGCCTCGAACCCATGACCCTGAGATCGAGAGTCACATGCTCTACCGACTGAGCCAGCCAGGCACCCCTCCTAGTCAGTAAATTTTTTTTAATATTAAAATAATCAAAATCCATAAAAAGAAAATACACAATTGTCTGGTCATTTTATTTATTTATTTGAGAGGAGAAATGTATTCTGATGGGATTAATTATTAATTAGTTATTGGATCAATAATTAATTAAGAGCTGTGATTCTAGAGTGCCTGGATGACTTTTGTCACAACCTCAGTCTCCAATCCAGTGTTGTTCTTTGACAAATGGGGATATCGTGCCTACTTTCCTAACCCCACGTGGCATTTGGGGGATTAGTGATATATTTTTTTAATGCTTATTTACTTATTTTGAGGGGGTGGGGAGAGAGTGGGGAGAGGGACAGAGGGAGAGGGAAAGAGAATCCCAAGCAGGATCCACGCTGTCAGCGCAGAGGCTGACTTGGGGCTCAGTCTCATGAACCGCGAGATCGTGACCTGAGCAGAAATCAAGAGTCGGACTGAGCCACCCAGGCGCCCCAAGGGGATTAAGTAATATTCTTGAGGGTTGTGTCTCAGGGCCTTCTCTTTCCTTCTGCATTCATTGTCCGGCCCCAGCTCACATACCCTCGGTTGGTACTTGGAGATAGAGGTCTCCAGCCCGGGCACCTTTGCTGAGACCGGACCCTAACACCCAGCTGCCCACTAATCACCTTCACTGGGCGCCCAAACATAGGCGTTCAGACTCACCACGGTCAGGATTGACGACCATCTTTCCTTACGAATCTTTTCTCCTTTCCGGTTTCTCTGTCTCTGAACACCAACAACATCCCACCCTGCGGGCTCCACAGGCAAAGCGGGGGGGGGGGGGTGCCCTTGCTGCTTCTCCCTCCCTTGCCCACAGTATACAACCAGACACTCACCAAAGCCTTGGTAAAGATTCTCTCCTTGACCAAACCACAGCCAGGCTCCTTTGAGCCCTTCCTTGACTAGGCCTCAACCTCGGCCTATGCAGACTTGAACAGATGCTAACACAGTTGTTAACAGTTTGCAGCCGCATCCTCTAGATGACCCTAGGGCTCCCCACCTCCCACTGGAAGTGCCTCTCTGAGAAAACTCAAGGCTGCTCAGATAACTGACGGTCCCAGCCAAACCTGCCGGCAGGGCCCCTGACTCCCGGCCTCTGGGGGAGTGTGGGAGCCTAACTTCCACAAAGGTCAGTTAGCAAACCCAGGCGGTTTCACGGGGACCAGCACTGCCTTCCTGCTCTTCCTGCTTTTTGTAACTTTTCACTTCCCTGGCCCTTCTCAAACCCCTGTGCCCCTACCCCTTCCTCCTTCTCCCTTTAAAACGCCCAGTCGCCTCTGCTCAGATGGGAAAGAAACTCAGAAGCTCAGTGGTGGCCTCTGTTGTCAGCAGTTACTGAGTGAGGTCTGTTCTCACTGCTTTAATGTCCAGCCATGTGTATCTTTGACACCCTCTTGGTTCCATCCACGTCTCTCCGCTCCTTCAGTTCTGGCCACCATCATCTCTCCCCTGGACTGCTGCCTCCCAAAGAGGTCCCGGCCCCCAGACTTGCCTTCCCGCAACCCACCTTCCCACTCTCTGCACGGAACAAATTTGGCCGGTGCGCCCTCCACACCCTACGCAAAGCCCTCAGAAATGGCTTGCCCTTGCTCTCAGGATGCCAGAAGTTCTCCAGAATGGTCTGCAGTAGGCAGCCTGTTGACGACCAAATTAGCAAACTCAGGAGGAGTTGGTTGGGAAGCAGAATCCTTTGGGGCCGGCTGACCTCTCCTCTTCCTCCCTGCTTCCAGGGGGATTGTGACTCTGCCCCTCCACCTCTGCCATCTCTCGGTCCTCCCAGGCCCGCTCCTCCCAGGCCCGCTCCTCCCCGGCTTCCTTGGTGCAAGACTCCAGGTCTCTGGAGGAAAGGGGCATCAGGAAGGTGTAGGGCCGCTTTTCTGTTTTCCTTTTATTTCTTAACGCAACGTTGTCTGCACACAGCTCTGCTCCCTGTTGCAGCGTGCCCTAACATTTTCCTTTCATTTAACCTTTACCTTATTTAACCTTGTGAGCTGAGTTTGGTTGTGATTTCCATTTTATGGATGAGCACACAGGCTTGGAGAACTTAAAACGCTTGCCCCCAGCCCCCCAGTCAGCATAGAGAGGACCTACATTCAAGTCTTCCACATCCGAAGCAATATTTTTGTTCTTCCACTCCCTCTGCTCCTTGGCTCCTCTTTCGCCGACATACCCACTGTTTCGGCAGCCCTACTTCCTTCTGCATTTTAAATTCTGTTGCAAGGGAAGTGTTTCTTCTGGTTTCCTGTCTCAGCGTTCCGTGCTCTTCCGCCCCTTCTGTGTTCCACGGGGCTGACGGCGATCTGCCACTGAAAATGCATCTTCTTATTTGAAAATCTGATTTTGGGGGGCAAGTAATTTACATAAATGGCTCAAAAATTAAGCATACAGTGAGGCAGGTCATGGTCATTGTGTTTCTGCTGTTACTCTCTGTCTTTCTGTCCCCCCTCTTCTCTTCCCCACCAATAACCACTTCTGTTATTTCCTTGCTTAGTTTTCCAGAGTTTCTTTGTGTGACACAAGTACCGACGTCAATGCTTATATTCTTTGTGTTTTGCACGGAGTGCTGCACACCTCATGCGCCATTCTGCACCTTGCTTTTTTTCCCTTAACGATAATATATACTGGAAATCGTCCAGTATCAGGGCACGGAAAGTTCCCTCATTCTTTTTTTTTTTTTTTTTAATTTTTTTTTTCAACGTTTATTTATTTTTGGGACAGAGAGAGACAGAGCATGAACGGGGGAGGGGCAGAGAGAGAGGGAGACACAGAATCGGAAACAGGCTCCAGGCTCGGAGCCATCAGCCCAGAGCCTGACGCGGGGCTCGAACTCACGGACTGCGAGATCGTGACCTGGCTGAAGTCGGACGCTTAACCGACTGCGCCACCCAGGCGCCCCTGCCCCTCATTCTTTTTGATAGCTGCAGAGTAGTTCAATGGATGGAGATATTCCGTCATTGATTAAACTTGTTCCCTAGTGATAGAATCTGGCTAGTTTCCATTCTTTAAGTATTACAAAACCATGCTGGAATAACCTTGGATATACCTCATTTTGCACACATAGCACAAATATGCCTGAGTCAGAGAAAATATTTGATAGAAAGTGCCAAATCTTCTAATATACGTTAATATACATTCGCCCCAGCAATGAATGACAGCGCTTGGTCAGCAGTCCATGCTGTTGAACTTTGATATTTTTTTTTTAATTTTTTTTTCAACGTTTTTTATTTATTTTTGGGACAGAGAGAGACAGAGCATGAACGGGGGAGGGGCAGAGAGAGAGGGAGACACAGAATCGGAAACAGGCTCCAGGCTCTGAGCCATCAGCCCAGAGCCCGACGCGGGGCTCGGACTCACGGACCGCGAGATCGTGACCTGGCTGAAGTCGGACGCTTAACCGACTGCGCCACCCAGGCGCCCCGAACTTTGATATTTTTGCCAATCTTATAGACAAATGGCAGCATATCCCTGTAGCTTTAATGTGCATTTTGCTTATGTGTAAGGGGACTGTCTATTCATATTTTAAAAGTCATTTGTATTTCCTTTAATGTGAATTGTCTGCTCATATCATTTGATCTTTCAGAGAGTAGGTGTTTTGGCCTTGCTATTGACATTTAGGAGCTGTTTATACATTGAAGAGGGTAGTGCTTTGTGATATGAGTCATATGAATATTCTTCCCATCTTTGATGTTTATCTTTTTAAAAAATTTTTTTAATGTTTATTTATTTTTGAGAGTGAGAGAGAGAGACAGAGTGTGAGCAGGGGAGGGGCAGAGAGAGAAGGAGACACAGAATCCGAAGCAGGCTCCAGGCTCTGTCAGCACAGAGCCCGACGCGGGGCTTGAACTCACGAACTGCGAGATCATGACCTGAGCCAAAGTCAGACGCTTAACTGACTGAGCCACCCAGGAGCCCCATTTGACGTTGATCTTTTGAATTTGCTCAGGATGCTTTTTTGCCAAGCAAAATGTAGTTTTCTTCTTAAAGACTGGAGATTCACTTTTGGGGTGGGGGGAAGTGTACAGGTCCACACACGTGTAGATCCATGGAATCGCCATCACAATCAAGATACAGAACAGTGCCAACACCCCAAAAATGCTGTGGTGCTGTTTGTAGTCATGCTCTCCCCCCGCCTAGAAACCACTGATATGTTCTCCCTAACATTTTTTTTCTTTTTAAGAATATTTTATAAATGGGATCACATAGTACCTACGCTTTTGAGACTGCCTTATCTCAGCATAATGCCTCTAAGACTCATCCAAAGTGAGACCGTAGCATCCGCTTGTTCCTTTCAATTGCTGAGTAGTAGCCCATTTTACAGGATGTGTCACATTTGGTTTATCCATTCAGCCTTGGAAGGACATTTGACGAGTTTCCAGTTTAGGGCAATTATGAATAGAGCTGGATAAGGACTTACGTACAGGGTTTTTTATGTGAATATAGAGTAGATACAGAGGAGTGGGGTTTCTTGGTTGTATGTTTAACTTTATTTTTTAATTAATTATTTCAGAGAGGGAGAAGGCACGCACTTGGCATGCGCAAGGAAGGAACGGGCAGAAGGAGAGGAAGAGAGAGAATCTTCAGCAGGCTCTACGTCCAGTGCAAAACATGTTGAGGGGCTTGATCTCACCACCCTGGGATGGTGACCTGAGCCGAAATCAAGAGTCGATGCTTAACCCACAGCCATCCAGTCGCCCTGTGTTTGAATGTATAGGAAGTTGCCAATTATTTTCTAGAGTGGCTGTATTATTTTGCGTTCCCGCCAGCAAAATTGCTTTCCATCCTCCCCAGCAATTGGTGCTGACAGTATCATTTTCATTTCAGCCATTTTATGTATTTAAAAAAATTTTTTTAATGTTAATTTATTTTAGAAAGCACGCATGTGAGCCGGGGAAAGAGACGGAGGGAGGGAGGGAGGGAGAGAGAGAGAGAGAGAGAGAGAGAGAGAGAACCTTAAGCAGGCTCCACGCTCAGCATGGAGCTAGACATGGGGCTCGATCCCACAACCCTGGGATCATGACCTGAGCCAAAAATCAAGAGTTGGATGCTCAACTGAGTCACCAAGGTGCCCCTCTTTCAACCATTTTAATAAGTATGTAACAATAGCTCATTGTGGTTTTAATTTGCATTTCCCTAATGGTTATGATACCAACTATATTTTCATGGGCTTAATGATGATGTCTTTTTGGCAGAGTATCTGTTCAAGCCTTTTGCCCATTTTAAAATTACATTGTTGGGGCGCCTGGGTGGCGCAGTCGGTTAAGTGTCCGACTTCAGCCAGGTCACGATCTCACGGTCTGTGAGTTCGAGCCCCGCTTCAGGCTCTGGGCTGATGGCTCAGAGCCTGGAGCCTGTTTCCGATTCTGTGTCTCCCTCTCTCTCTGCCCCTCGCCCGATCATGCTCTGTCTCTCTCTGTCCCAAAAATAAATAAACGTTGAAAAAAAAAATTTAAAATTACATTGTTTTCTTACTATTCAGAGGACTCTTCAGATACTGTACATGTAACTCCTCTGTCTGATATGTGATCTGGAACTATTTTGTTTCATTGTGTCCTTTGTCTTTTTGTTCTCTTAGCAGTATCTCTGCAGATAAAACTTTGTGTGTGCTATACAAAACTGCATCATTTTGATGAAGTTGAATTAATAATTTTTTTCTTTTCTTTTCTCTTTAGTTTTTTTTTTTAATGTTTATTTTTGAGAGAGAGAGAGGGGAAGAGAGAGCGAATAAGCAGGGGAGGGGCAGAGAGAGGGAGACACAGAATCTGAAGCAGGCTCCAGACTCTGTGCTCAGAGCCTGACACGGGGCTTGAACCCATGAACCGTGAGATCATGACCAGAGCTGAAGTTGGATGCTGAAACGACTGAGCCACCCAGGTGCCCCTGTTTATTTTTGAGAAAGAGAGAGGTCACGCATGTGCAACATGGGGGAGGGGCAGAGAGAGAGAGGGAGACAGAGGATGCAAAGCAGGCTCTGCAGCAGAGAGCCCAGCCCCATGCAGGGTTCAAACTCACGAACTGAGCAGTCATGACCTGAGCCGAACTCAGACGCTTAGCCGACTGAGCCACCAGCTGCCCCAATAACGTTCTGTTTCTTAACATGAGTGCTACTACATTAAGTGTGTTCAATTGTGAAAATTTATCATACACATTCCTGTATGTATTTAACACTGTTTTAAAAATAGGGTGTGTTTTGATCCTATAGGCCTATAGGCTGGTTTTGAGCCAGCATCTGGCTGGCTCAACAGAGCATGTGACCCTTGATCTCAGGGTCATGAGTTCAAGCTCCATGTTGGGCATGGAACCTACTTTAGAAAAAAATTCAGTGTGTTTGTATTTAGTGGGCATGGTAGCGGAATATAACACAACTGGCATCAAAATCCAACCACATGATCCATTACCATTAATGTGTTGTAGGGTTCTGTTGGCTAATGTTTTACTTCAAAGTTTTCCACTGTTATTCATAAGGGAAATTGGTCTATAGTTTTTTTTCTTAGTGCCATCTTTATCAAGGACTGGGACAACAGAACACTTGTTTCATACAATCAGCTTGGAAGTTTTCCTTCTTTTTCTATGTGCTGGCTTATGTTAAAATAGCATTGGGACTACCTGATCTTTAAAGGTGGACAGAAGACAGAATTCCCCTTTCTAATCTGGACCTGGGGTGACTTCCTCTATTTCTTCACTGGTAGTCTGTTTAGACAGGTTAATTTTGATAAGTAGAATTTTTCTTAAAAATTATACATTAGAGGGGCGCCTGGAGGGCTCAGTCAGTTAAGCATCTGGCTTCGGCACAGGTCATGATCTCGCGGTTCGTGGGTTCGAGGGCCATGTCGGGCTCTGTGCTGACAGCTCGGAGCCTGGAGCCTGGAGCCTGCTTCGGATTCTGTGTCTCCCTTTCTCTCTGCCTGTCCCCTGTTCTCTCTCTCTCTCTCTCTCTCTCTCTCTCTCTAAATTAACATTAAAAAAATTTTTTTTTAAATTATACATTAGATCACTAACTGTGTTATCTCAGGTTAGTTACCTCATCACCAGAAGCCTCAGTTTCTTGGTCTGAAAAAAGGAGATAATGATAGAACCTCCTTCATATGGGAAAAATTTCTGACTGGTAAATGGTAAGTGCTTAGTAAATATGAGCCAGTGTACTACCAAACTTTAAGACAGAAAAAATACCTTGTAAAACACAATTGATCTGCCTTCGTATTAGAAGAACCAGTAACACCTAAATCTACTGTCTTGCTGGTAATGTCATTTCCTTGGAAAATAACCGGTTATGACACACACTAAGAACTTTGCTTTTCTAGTTTTCCTTATAAAATTTTTTTTAATATTTTTTTTTTGAGAGAGAGAGAGAGAGAGAGGGCAGGAGTGGGAGAGGAGAGGGAGAGAGAGAGAGTGAGAGAGAGAGAGAGAGAATGAGCCAGAAAGGGGAAGAGAGGTGGAGAGACAGAATCTGAAACAGGTTCCAGGCTCCCAGCTGTCAGCACAGAGCCTGATGGGGAGCTTGAACTCAAGAACCACGAGATCATGACCCGAGCAGAAGTCGGACACAACTGACTGAGCCACCTAGGTGCCCCTTTTTAATTTTTTTAATGTGTATTTATTTCTGAGACACACAGAGAGAGAGAGAGAGAGAGAGCACATGAGTGGGGGCGGGGGGGGGGGCGGGCAGAGAGCGAGGGAGACACAGAATCCGAAGCGGGCTCTAGGCTCTGAGCTGTCAGCACAGAGAACGACATAGGGCTTGAACTCATGAAATGTGAGATCATGACCTGAGCTGAAGTCCCACGCCCACCAACTGAGCCACCCAGGTGCCCCTTTCCTTATAGTTTTAAAGTAACTTCACGTATACTATATTCATTGGTTTTATGTAAGAACTGAGAAGAAGGCAGTGGTTTATAAAGAAACATTAAATTTTTTTCTGAATATAAAACGCACAGATGCTCATTGAAAAAATTTTAGACATTTGCAAAATAATTTTTTCAAAAGTGAAAAAACTTAAAATCCTAACAACAACAAAAAAGGACTCACATAGTGGTATTTTCCCCTCCTTCCAAATTTTTTTCCTACGCATTTAAGAATCAAAATTGTAATTTCATTTTGTATGCAAACTTGTGTCCTGACTCTTAAACTGAATATAATAAAAATGACTTATCCTGTACAGATCAGTCTCAGAATGGGGTCTGTCCAACACATATGAGACTCTAAGTAGCCCAGAGAAATAAGGTAAGACTTTACTCGATGTCTCTGAAGGGTATTGTGATGGGGGAAAATTGAAGCAGGTACAATGAGAACTCCAAGGAAAGTTCGAGCATTGTAAAATGGATTTTGGATGTTTTGTTGTGTTTTCATGATTAATATTTCCTTCCCAGTCTCTACAGATGGTAACAGGATAACAACCCTTCTCGTTTGTCTTCTGTGCTAACTGTCCTTCAACATCCCTTCTCCCCTAATTCGATACCCTTGAGATTATCAGTTTGGCTATAGCAGTTCTTCTAAAGACATTTCCCAGACTCCCTTGCATTTGATGTAGCACTGTAACCACCTTCTTGCCAATGGGGCGAGTCTTAAAGTGATGCACATAACTTGCAGAGTGTGGCCCTAAAGAGAGTGTTTCCTTTTCTTTCCCCATCCGTCGTAACTAGAATATACTAGAATGTGGGAACTAGCATTGTCTTCTTGGACAGCAAGATGGAAGCTATGCCTAGGACGGCAGAGCCACAGAATAGAAGGAAGCTGGGTGTCTGGTTCTGGGAATCCAGTTCCAGACACCCTGCCTAGGTTTCTCTGCAAGAAAATTATACTTCCATCTAGTTAAATAAAAGTTTCTCTGTTAGCGCAGCCAAATCTAAATCCTAACAACACACCCTCTCACAAGTTTATACTCAGTCCTCATTGGCTTTATGTTCACTCTGTTCTGTGATCCACTGACCCGGCATCTTGGTGAATGCCTTATCATACAAAGGAGGCTGACCTCCATCCCTGCTGCCACATCCTTGGCCCAAGCCCGTATGCTCCCATCCCCATCCAGGTGCTGGCCACGGAGGTCCTTTCCTCCTACCCCAGTGCCTCCCTAACTCTATCAGGCAGAAGAGTCTATTAAGCATTTAAATAAAAATGATTAAAAAGCTTAAAACCCTTTTTTTATTTGAGAGAGAGAGAGAACACGAGCAAGGGAGAAGGGCAGAGGGAGAGAGAGAATCTCAAGCAGTTTCCTGCTCAGCACAGAGCGTGACACAGAGCTTGATCCCATGACCTGAGCCAAATTAAGAGTTTGATGCTCAACCGATAGTGCCACCCAGGTGCCCCCCCCCCAAAAAAAACCCATATTTTAATGACTGGAAAGATTCCATTCTATACTTTTTAAAAGTATTTTTTAATGATTATTTATTTTTGGGAGAGAGAGACAGAGAGAGACAGAGAGTGAGCAGGGGAGGGGCAGAGAGAGAGGGAGACACAGAATCCAAAGCAGGCTCCAGGCTCTGAGCTGTCATAACAGCCATGAGATCATGACCTGAGCTGAAGTTAGATGCTTAACAGACTGAGCCACTCAGGCACCCCTAGAAGAATTTTTTTTAAGTTTGTTTGTTTGTTTGTTTGTTTGTTTATTTATTTATTTATTTATTTATTTATTTATTTTGGAGAGAGAGAAAGAAAGCATGGAGTTGGAGAGGGGCAGAGAGAGAGGGACAGAGAGAATCCCAAACAGGATCCGCCCTTTCAGCACAGAACCCAATGCAGGGCTCAAACCCATGAACCGTGAGATGATGACCTGAGCCGAAGTCGGTCGCTCGATCACTGAGCCAACCAGGCATCCCCCATTCTATAATGTTTAAATCAACCACTATCATTGGATATTGTTTACCATTATAGAGAATAACAAGCCATGGTAGAAAGAAAATGGGCAGCAGGAAGGGCAGGTGTGACTTTGACTTCCACTCTTTTTAAAAAAAAATTTTAATGTTTATTTTTGAGATGGAGCATGAATGGGGGAGGGGCAGAGAGAGGAGGAGACACAGAATCCGAAGCAGGCTCCACATTCCAAGCTGTCATCACAGAGCCTGATGCGGGGCTCGAACCCACAAGCCATGAGCTGAAGCTGACACTTAACCGACCAAGCCACCCAGGCACCCATTGACTTGCACTCTTAACCGTTCACCAACTGTGATTTTGAGCAAATCATCCCCCCCCCCCGGCCTTCCATTTTCTCGTTTGTTTAATAAACACTACAATACCCATCTCTCTGATTTGTCACGAAGGTTAGAGATAAGTCAGCTAGCACGATAGCGCTCCCACATAGCAGGTTCAACAAAGGGGTGGCGGTGGTACATTGCTGTACAATAATGCTATTTCTGCATACTGGCATTTTTCTTAAATGATAAGAATCCTGCAGTGGGGGATTATTGGTTCAAAGGATAGAATGTTTTTTAGATCCTTGATTCACACTTGGTAGGACTTATCACTGACATTTTTCAAAGTAAGAAACCAAGGCTCAGGGGGGCCTGGGTGGCTCAGTTGGTTGAGCATCTGACTCTTGATGTAGGCTCAGGTCATGATCCTAGGTTCATGGGATCCAGCCCTGAACTGGGCTCTGTGCTGACAGCATGGAGCCTGCTTGGAATTCTCTCTCTCTCTCTCTCTCTCTCTCTCTCTGCCCTTTTCTGCTCTTTCTCTCTCTCAAAATAAATAAATAAACTTAAAAAAAATAAAAAAGAAACCAAGGCTCAGAGAAGTAAAGTAGTTCAGCTAGTGTTTTAGGCCTCATAAATGGTAGAGACCATATTAAACCCGTATCTTCTAACTTCTGGTCTTGGGCAATTTCTACCAAGTGTCATAGACCCAGAGCCCTAATCTTTGCACTGTGAGAAATGGAATTAAAACTGTTTGTGAAAATCAGCTGTGTAATATCACTGGACATTATAATATTACTCATTCTGACCCATCCTCTCAGCAAACTTTTATGGGTGTGTAGCAAGGGAGGGGATGTGGTGGAAAGTCAGCAGCATCGGTCAGGGAATCGGGGATTCTTCCCAGCCTCGTCATTTACTCCTCATGTTATCTTGGCAGAACAGTCAATATATCCGGGTGACAGTTAACTTATCTGTAAAAACGAGAAGAAGTCTGGGTAATTCCATAAGGTCATTTCTTGTTTAAAGTCCTATCGTTAAGCAGGGTGATGTGGACAAATCTGGGTAATCAAGACTGAAGCAGTCTTCCTACTTTTTCCTATTTTTTAGTAAAATACCTTTTACTAAATATTATGCCACAGCTGAATTAACAGTTGCAAATGTACGTATATTTGTTCACATTTTCTTTCAAAATACACTCAGACTCCAAGAGAGGAGCTCGTGTGTGCATATCCCATAAATGTGTTGAGGATTTCAAGTTGGATCTACTCAACTTTCCACTCCATTTAAGAAAAACGTATTTGTGTAAAGATTAGAAGAAAATGAAAATAAGAAAGCCATGGAATTTGGGGGATGGCATAAAATTTTCTTTTCTTTTTTTTTTAAGTTTATTTATTTTGAGAGAGAGAGAGAGAATGTGCGCATGCACACCCGTGGGCAGGGGAGGCGCAGAGAGAGAGAGGGAGAGAATCCTAAGCAGGCTCCCTGCTGCCAGTGCAGAGCCGGACTTGGGGCTCATTCTCACGACCGTGAGATCATGACCGGAGCTGAAACCAAGAGTTGAACACTTAACCAACAGCCACCCAGCCGCCCCTCTTTTCTTTCAATTACCCTCAGTGTTGTTTATGCAATGCCAACAACAATAATAATAAAACTTCCTAAGATGCTGGTGGCAAATTCTGGCTTTGAGAACTTTGCCTTGGGGACTTTAAAACAGTAAAGTCTTATTCTTTTTTTTTTTTTTTTTAATATTTTTGAAATTCTGATTAGTTTGAGTCTGGGTGGGTAAACATAATAGATGTGGGTAGCTTTCTCTGAAACTGCCAGCCTGTAAGATGGGAAGATTTCTGCACAGGGCACATTTAAAAAATTTGCTGCATCAACAGGTTTTTGGGATGGAGCAGCAGGGAGGCACCTAAGCCCTCTGAGGAGACGCCCACTTCTTCCAACACCGCCCTCACTCCCGTCTCATTCTCTCTGTGCACCCACCTGAAATTAGAGGCAATTCATGTCAGCGGCTCACCCCGCCCCACCTCTGCGCTGTGATTCTGAAAACACCCGTGGTTCTCATTCAGGGGTGGTTGATCCCTCCACCTCCCACCCCGAGGGGTATTTATCAATGTCTGGAGACATTTTGGGGTGTCATAAACAATGCATGGGACAGGCCCCACAGCAGACAATGATCCAGCTCAAAATGTCAGTGCTGAGGTTGAGGAACTGTGATTTCGGGCTAAGAGAAGTGAAGATAGGGTGTGGGCTCTGGCCTCGTCCCCTGTGGCTGGCTGTCATTTGCCCAGGGTCCAGGAAGTAAGCAAAGGATCATGGGCCAGTCCTTTAGTTCCACCCCAGTGACGTCAGCTCCTAGAAATCTAGTGTCGGAGGCTTTGTCCTGATGAAGACTGATCTCGCTGGAATCTGCCCACCTGTGATCACAGGGAGTTGGACCTTGCCCCGAAAAAGTGCCTGTGACATACATTCCTGCTTCTTCGTGCCATTCGCCCTTTCTGTGACACCTGTTAAGCTTCCTGCAAAACCAGTTTCCCAAGCTGGGCGGCTGAGCCCCGACTGCTTCAAAATCTCTCTTCCTTGATTATGTGGCACAAGAGGGCGTGTGGGCAGGCCCCAGTACCAGGCGAGGGGAAACTGGCTAAGAGGAGAAGCTATCAGAAATGCTCATAAAACAATCAAGCCATAATGAGGAAGTGCAACTAACCCCCGCGCCAACTCCCCCCAAAGGATGGCGATAACATAACAGCTCTGGGGATTTAAAGGTGGCTCGTCGCACCGAGAAGGGAAAGACAGAGGAAGCAGTTGGGCAGAGACCGCGGGATCAAAGAAGAAAAGGGCCCACCAACAGGATAAAATAATGGCCCTGTCTGGAGAGCCAAGAAAGGGAACTGACTACCTGATCACACACGGCTTGGTGAAAATACTTCTTACACCATCTGGCTCCCTTTATTTCATTTTTTCCGTAAACTCTGTACCCAACGTGGGGCTCAAACTCACAGCCCGAGATCAAGGGTCACATGCTCTTCTGACTGAGCCATCTGGTTCCTTTTACTTTAATTCTGTATTTACAGAACAACTCTGACCTCAATGTGTGTGTGTGTTTGAGGTCATGCTTCTCTGTCGACCAGGTAAAATGAAGACTTGGCTGCTTTTATTGCCGGTTAATAAATGAGTATTTTGGTTTTGTTGAGTCCCACCCATTTACCCTTCGGGGGAGTCCGAATCGCAGGACCTGTGTGGCCGAGTCTCCTGGAAACAGAGCCAGAGGCCTTTGGCAACTCCCGTGGTGACAAGATGAGGGGCCACCTTGCTTCCGGTTGAGGTCCTTCATTCTCAAGGCATTAAAAATGGTTTTCAGGGGCGCCTGGGTGGCGCAGTCGGTTAAGCGTCCGACTTCAGCCAGGTCACGATCTCGCGGTCCGTGAGTTCGAGCCCCGCGTCAGGCTCTGGGCTGATGGCTCAGAGCCTGGAGCCTGCTTCCGATTCTGTGTCTCCTTCTCTCTGTGCCCCTCCCCCGTTCATGCTGTGTCCCAAAAATAAATAAACGTTGAAAAAAAAATTAAAAAAAAAAATGGTTTTCAGCACGAGTGGCTCTCTGTGCACACATAGGCCCTTGTCAATCCCTCGTGGTTGATGACATCGTGGAGGGAAGATAGAGAATAAGGCCTCTGTACCACCAGGTCATGTGGCTCTTCCTCTTCCGTGGAAGAGATTTGGCATTCCCATGAGTCCAGCCAAATCTTATTCATTAATCAAGACAGTTAGGGGTAAGGAAAAGGGAGAGGCTTTTAAATACAGAGGAAGGGACAGATGGATGAACCTGAGCAGGTCAGTAGGCACGAAAGGTTTTCCTAGTGTTAGAACTCGGCAAAATCTCGTGGGCAGTTGGCAAGGCCAATGTGGTTAACCGAGCAGGGACCAGGTGAGGCATCCTTTCTCAGGCTTGTGCAGGGAAAGGCCCCCTGACATTCTGAGCCCTGTGCACATGCCTCCCCCCCTGGTTTAGGCCTTCTTCTAGCTGCTCTGACCACCAGCTTCTGGATTTCTGCACTTTCGGAGCTTCTGCTCAGGACTTTGACTTCACCCAGTGGATTGGGCCTTTTCAGATTCCGGGGATGCTTCTCCAGTCTGGATCCCCCCAACTGGCTTTATCCCATCCAGACCTGCCTGGAAAGCTTAGACGGATTCAATGCCCAGGCCTCACCACAGGTAAATGACTGAATGTTTTGTTCCTTCCGCCAGATCCCACATGCTTAATCTGAGATCAGTGCAACGGAGAGAAGGAGTCTGAGCTGGGTCGGTAGGAAAATACCACCTGTACGGTGACAGGCGAATCTTAAGGCCCCAGAGAGCCCATGAAAGGCCTGCATTGTGGTACGAAGCCTGCACAGCAACCGGGAAGGGGTACGTATAGCCAAGTGTCTCCATGAAATAGCACAGGAATGTGCACAACGCCACAGACACACGTCTCAGAGCCTGCGCCGTACTGGAGTCTCCAGTCCTAGTTCTGCTGACATTGGAGGCGAGAGTCCGGCAGCCTGAACTTGAACCAAGGTTTCCTAATGGTTCTCAATGACCCTAAAGAACGAGAGCCGCAGGGGAAAGCACCGTACGCTTGGGACATAACCCTGCACCAAAGAGTTGTATCAGGTTTGTGGGATTAATGATGGGTTTTTCTTACTGCCCACTTTTTTGCTACTGCTATTTTACCTTCCCAGCGAAAATTATTTTGCTTTTACAATGAAAAATAAAATAAGCGAAAACAAACATAAATAAGTAAAGAGTTAAGATATGTAAACAAAAAGGAGGAAATGAGGAATTGGATGGAGAAGGACCTAGAGGGGCACCTGGGTGGCTCAGTTGGTCGAGGGTTGGAGCTCAGCTCAGGTCATGACCTCACGGTTCCCAAGTTCAAGCCCCGCGTTGGACTCACTTCTGTCAGAACAGAGCCCACTTAGGGTCCTCTGTCCCCCACTCTCTCTGCACCTTCTCCTTTCTCTGTCTCTCTCTCAAAAATAAATAAAAACACTTAAAAAAAAAATAAAGACCTAGAGAAAGGGGCATAGGTAGGCAGCCTGATGAAGACAGGACCTGCCAGGGGCAGCCAGAGAAGGGGAGGAACTTTAGATCCAGACTTACGACACCCGGGTTGGATGGCAGCTCTGTGCTACCAGCCATTATCTTGAGGTGAGACGCTGAGCCTCAGGTTTTTGTGAAATCCGAATTTAATACCTGCTGGCGTCATGCCAGCCCCTGTCCTCAGTGCTTTACCCACATCCTCTCATCTGAGCATCGCAGAAACATGTTGCGATCGATGCAATTATCATCCAGTTTTCCAGATAAGGAAGCGAGAGACAGAGAGTAACTTGCCCAGAGACCCTAGGAAGTGCCAGCGCCGGGAAATAAGTAGGAATGTGCTTCGGGAAGCTCACAGGGCTGCATGTCAGGAGGCAGCCAGTGTTTTCCTAGTGGCCGAGTAATTCCCTTGATCCCTTTGGCCCCTTCTCTGCACTATCATCCGCTCTCTTCCTAAAGGGCTGCTTTCTCTGAGATCGACACCGCCCGAGACAGACTCCGAACTGGCTCCGCTGGGAAAATGCCATCCCTCCGGTGACAGGAAAGTATGGTCACAGGGAAGCCCCGTAGAAGCCAGCATCCTCACGCCACATCTGCCCTGTGACTCTGAGGTATTACCTGCTCTTCAGCCAGAGCTCGGGTTACAATGTCAGCACAGCTGGGCTCCAGTCCCAGCCCAGCCACCTGCCGGCCGTGCGGCATCTCGTTCAACCCACGAGTTGAACCCCCTCGTTCAATCCATCTGCCTGCCATGCTTGCTGCTCTTGGGGATGCCTGGGTCTTTCAAAAGCCCTGCAGGGGATTCTAATGTCCAGCTAGCATTGACACTCGCTCCCAACTTTTCATTCCTTACGTGTAAAATGAGAGGAACCACTTATAATCCAAACTTATTTCATGAGTAACTGTTAGGCATTTTCTCACATATCTCCCAGGAAAAGCCCAGGAATCCAGCACCACATATCCCCTATTTCACGCCGAGTCTCTGCTTAGTGGCAGAACCGAGCCCCAAACCCAACTGTTCAGCCATTAACACAATTCTTTCCACGCCTGACATCTATCAACATGTATTTCTCGCACACAGTTGTTCTGAGTATTAGCCAAGAAACTCCCAGCACAACGCGTGACACATAAGCCAACAAATGTAAAATACTTAATTAGTAACTTGAGATGGGAATTTATTTTAACCTACATCTTCCCAGATCTCTTGGAGTGCTCTATTTTTTTTTTTAAGGCAAGGCAATGTGTTCCTCTTCAGTGATCACTAGCCGCGTAAAATTCAAAATCAGGGAACTTACCTCCAATCCAGGATTTCCCAGGCCAACTTTGCTCAGCCACAGTCTGACTTGGGTGGTCCTTTGGGGCCACTACAACATGGTCTGTTTCCTGGAGTAGAACACATTGGCCTTCCAGAAGGGTGGGGGTGCTTGGAAGTGGTGGTGACCCCATGCAGCCTGTGCCGTACCCCCTTCGTCTTCGTGTGGCTCTTGTTTCAGGAAATGTTGGCCTCTTGTCTCTGGTGATCCGAGTATCTGCAATGACTCCCTGATGCAGGACAGAAATCCAAGGCTATGGTCATGGCCTGTCAGCCCAGTGGGCCAGCTGAGGGCTGTGAACCCTCCCGGTGACCATCTGGATCATAAGCAGGCATGTAAAGGGCACAATGTGTCAATAAACCTTCCTTGAAACATCACCCCCCTTCTCCCCAGCACACATCACCTGCGTGCCTCAGAATCACCTGCAGAGCTTGTTAAAGCACCCATTTCTGGCCCCATGCCGAGAGTTTCTTTCTTCTCCTTCTTTTTTTTTTTTTTTTTTTTTTTTTTAGTGTTTGTTTATTTGAGTGAGAAGCGGGGGCGGGGGGGGGCACAGAGAGAGAGAGAGAGGGAGAGAAAGAATCCCAAGCAGGCTTCCCACTGTCAGCGCAGAGCCCTACCTGGGGCTTGATCCCACAAACTGTGAGATCATGACCTGAGCGGGAATCAAGAGTTGGACATTCCACTGACTGAGCCACCCAGGCGGCCCCAGAGTTTGATTGAGTACAGCTGTGCATTTTGAACCTGTTCTCAGATGCTGCTGATCCAAGGACCACACTTTGTGACCCACTGAACTAGAGAGACAGCCATCATGATTGCCTGGCTTTGTGAGGCTGCCTCTTGCAGATGCCAACAATGGCTCTGAGGCAACCTCATGGCTGGCCTGGCCCAGGGGCTCCTCCTCCCCTGGTCATACTGAGGCCAAAAGTCACTAGGGAGGCGCAGGAGGCAGTGATGTTGTGCAGACCAGGACCAGGAGGCTAGGAACTCGAGTGCACTGCGTCGGGTGACACCCAAGGCTGGACAGGGGTGGTCTGCAGCTAAGGAAGTCTTACGTGCTGGTAGTGATAGTGATATCAAAGTCCAGGGACAAGTGCAGGGCTCAAACATCGAGAACGTCTTACAAACAACGGCAGATTGGGATTGCGACGCTGAGGAATGGGGAGGCCACCCCCAAAACTGATCCTTGAGCAGAAGGACTCGATATTCTGCATGCTTTACACTCTGGGTGTGAGGGCAGCAGAAAGGTGGGCATTGTCCTGTGCTCGCAGGGGAACATGTCATACTGAAGGGAGACTCAGGAGACCACGGTGCTCTGCTCCTGACTAGGGCTGAGACAGAGGGGCTCGGAGTCCCAGGAAGCAACTCTGGCAGAGACATGTGAAAAACCCCATGTGATGGACATATGCCTGTTGCCATGGGAACCCTAAAAAGAATTCCTTGGAGGTTGCAAGACATTGATCTTGAGAAACCGTTTTGGTAGCAGAGTCTGACGTGGATGGCTTTTGCACAGTATAGACGATTAACACTCAGGTCTCTTTTGGGTCGATCTAGAACTGGCCACTGCTTTGTATCTGCTGGTCCTGTCCCAACCCCAGACGTCACCTTCATTCACTTGGAAATTGCACTGTGTTCTTTTACAGAATGATTAAGAGCAAGCGAGGTGGCAAAGCTGAGGTCAGGAATGGTTAACGGTTTCCCTGTGGTACACGGAGAAGCGCCCGCAGAGCCTGAGTCTCTCCCAGGCTCTTCCATTAATCATTCAGGCTCCCTTTGACATTTCCAGACCAAATGAGGACACGCTGCCTTAAATGAAGAACGAATATGACCTAGCCTAGGAGTTATCATTTTTTTTTTCTTAACAGAAAGCTGTACACTACCTCATTACAATAAAAAAGCCATTTTCCACTAACCGCCCATTAGTTGGTAACTCGTTTCTGTCGCAGCATCTTAATATCATTAGACCGGCAGGTGCTCCAAAGGTGCTGGTATCCAGGTCAGAGGAGGCTCCTCCTTTGGAGCGAGAGAATCCCAGGATCCAAATGCTTACCATTCTCCAGGGGTCACACGTATTCCTTTGGTCTCTCCCCTCTGTCTTCTTCCTGATGGAGTTTCAATTCCACCGCAAACTGTATTGGTGAAAATAAGGTTTGGTGATAGACAGGAAGCATTAGGATGCATAAGCACAAGGATGGAACAGGAAGTGAAAGAATCCCAGTGTGGAGACTGACAGTTACAAATGAGCAAGACTGAGAAACTCTCCCAGGGCGGATAATAGTTCCAACATTGTGCTTGTACTAAGTGGGGCTTGGCACAGAATGAGAGAGATGGGGAGTTTGATAATAATGCTCAACACGTCTCCTAGGAGGGATTTTTGAAAGCATTTCTCTCCTAACTCACAAAAGGTCTGCACAGTGGATTTCAGTGCATTTGCCGGGCTGAGGATTCACACGGGTGTCATTTTGAGAACGTTCTCAGACCAAGCAGACGTTACTGCTGTCACCGGTCAACTGGGACAGTCCTCAATCCATTTTTTGGCTACATTTTGAAGACAAGATGAAATCTGAACGTGACCATTTTACTCAGTGGTGTCAGCCACATAGATGCTTGCTGGTGTTGCTTTGTCCTCGTCTTTGTTTTCACCCGGTGCCTCAATTCTGGAAGGCCTACGGGATTTTTGAGGACAGTAACAAAAACACACAAAAGATGAACAATACTGGAGTTAGCAAGGACGTCTGGCCCAATCCAATCTCTGATAGGTTCAGACGTTTGGGGGCCTGGTCTCATATGTTTATAATCCCCGTAGTATCCCACACGGCTGAGTTAACACTCTCTCAGAAGGTGGGAGAATCACTTTTAGTCAAACAGGAGTCTTTCTCCGAAGGCTTTAGCATAAAGGATGAAGGCAAGGGACATCTCCTCTGGATATTTTCAAGGAAAGTTATTCCATTTCATGAAGGAAGAGCTGGAGAAAGTGCACGAAACTCTATCCCTTGGGGTCTGAGTCACTGTTTTCTGTTGGGAAGCTGACTCAGTCTTTGTCTGAGGTGGAGGTTGGGGTGGGAGAAAAGAGGCTGCCTGAGTTTTGTATCTGATCATCCCTATCAGCTGTCATCACATAACCCCAAGGGGTTGCCACGCAGAGTCGTGCTGATTCCGCCGGGGTTTTCCAGAACGGTTTCCTGTTTCCAGCCCATGCTGCCTCTTGCCACACTGCCCACACCTCTGCCCGCATGACCTCCTGCTTGCCTCCCAAAGGAGACAGGCCAGAGGGTCACTTCCCATGAAGCTCCACAACAATACCCCCAGGTCTGATGCCTGGGTAACTGGAGTGTCTGTGTGGGGGAGGCGCTTCCAGAACACGTGGTAACCACCTCAGACTCCTGTCCGATCCTCTCCCCCTTGGGGAGGGCAGGCTGGGATGAGGCGGCAGGCCTGTCAGGTAAGGCAATGTAAGGATTCTGGAAGGACGACGGCTTTCCTACTTCATGCTGGCACAAGGCATGGCATCTTTCACAAGCCTCTGCCTATCCTAAAAGGCATCTCTGGCCTCCTGGACATGTCACACAGACTCACCTTGGCAAGAGGGGAGGACATTGCCCTGTCACTCTCCCACCCATCCCCCAGCCTGGACAGCACCTTGTCTCTTCCAAGACAAAAGAAGGTGGTCTTACCTCCGGGGAAATAAATGAAGACCAACCAAATGCAACAAGCAGAGGCTGCTTATTCAGAGCTTGTTGGAGCAAGGGAATTGGACACCACCGCTGGGGTTTGGCAGAGACTCAGAAGCAGGCAGAGCATGGGAGAGCTTCACAGAGTTCAAAGGGAAGTCTCTAGGCGTGCCCTGATTGGAGGCTGCTGGCCTTGGGAAGCTGCAGGCAGGCTAACTAGAACTGGGGTGTCCTATGTGACGGATTGAGGCGCACATTTGGTTTTCCCTGATCGGCGCTAAGTTGGAAGTGGGTCCACAACTAGGAGGGGTGGGCGCCTGGGTGGCTCAGTCGATTAAGCGTCCGACTTCGGCTCAGGACATGATCTCACGGTTCATGAGTTGGAGCCCCGCATTGTGCTCTGCGCTAACGGTGTGGACTCTCTTGGGATTCTCGCTCTCTCCCTCTCTCTGCCCCTCCCCTGCTTGTGCTCTCTTAAAAATAAATAAACTTCAA
This sequence comes from Lynx rufus, assembly GCF_022079265.1. NCBI lineage: Eukaryota > Metazoa > Chordata > Mammalia > Carnivora > Felidae > Lynx > Lynx rufus. The sequence continues at coordinate 70,180,706 of NW_025814823.1, forward strand.
AAAAAAAAAATTAGGGAAGCTGCCAGTTATTTATCAAGTCCTGGCCATGTTTGCCCAACTGCTCGTGTGGTTATGTAGGTCGCGGGGCTGATGGCTAGAGATACCGGTCTGACCGCCTACAGGACTAACTTGTACCGCAGGCTGGCTTCTGGGCTGTATGTAAATCTCCTGAGATGCTTCTCCCTGCTGGTATGCTCTGCTTACGTGCCCAGTTCTAAAATAACTTCTTCTTTCTTAATCAGTCTTTCTTCAGGCCTCATCTTCTCTTTCTAAAACTCCATCTCAGGGTGCCTGGGTGGCTTAGTCGTAACTATCTGACTTCCACTCAGGTCATCACCTCACGGTGAGTTCAAGTCCCACATCGGGTGAGCTCGAGCCCTGCTTCCCCTCTCTCACTTGTGACCCCTTTCTCTCTCTCTCTCTCTCAAAAAAATAACAAAATAAATGGTGTATGTTACAAAAAATAAATAAAAAATGAAACCCCATCTCAAAGTGTGAGGTCTTGGTGGACGTTTGCAAAAAGGGGACTGATTAAGGTGCGAGTATGCCTGCAGCGCCTTCCCCGATGCCTCTGTATCTCTATAGAAGATGCTGGTTAAAGCTAAAGCAGCTCCAATTCGTGCAAGTTCTGGGGTGTGACTCAGGGAAAGGATCCCTGGCAATAAGGGAGGGGAGTATCCTGAAGCGGGTAATTATGTCCTGTGCAGTGGGAGGGCCTCTTTAATTGCCGAGGGCGAGGGTGAGAGGACAGCCACACCCCCGGGGCAAGCCACAAAACAAGGAATGAACAAGGGATGTGATGCCACCCTGGGGTGACGCAATTCAGAGGCCTATCACCACACTGGAATGTCCCCTGGCCTCTCAGGTTGGAGGCGGAATCGGTGAGTGTGGACCATCACCGGCCCTCTCAGGTCACTTATGACATTCTGTCCCCATAGCTTCGGGCTCAATATTCTGCTGCTCATGGAGTGTGTTCCGCCCGCAGTTCAAAGCCCACAAGGGGAAAACCAGTGGCTAGGAATCTGGCAGAGAAACTGCAGAGGGCTGGGCCTGGGCCACCTTTGTTGGGTCAATAGACAGGATTCCATGTCTCCCTACTTGTTCTTGTTGTGAAAACCATGTCCCCGGTGCTGGACAAAGTGCGAGGAATATAATTAGAAACGAAATCCACTCCTAACCCCCCAAACCCCCTCCACAAAGGTAGAAGAGAAAGAAAACAGGTTTATTACTGAACAGCGTTAAACCAGAATGTGTGAGCATCACAGGCAACCAGCTGGAGGGGCTGCAAAGACAGAAAGCATCTCCCTTGGGCACCTAAGTGGATAACTCGTTTATGTCAGGCGGGTCCCACGATGTGGAGTCAGGTGAAGTTAGGCGCATCTCCCCCAAAAGGGAAACTGGAAGCTGGGGCGTCACCTTCCTTGATGATCACACACAAAGAGATGCCCCCTGGGTCTTTGAGTTGTAAGACTGGCAAATGGCTTCTGTGGCCATTAAAAAGATTCCTGTGCATTTGGAAAGGATGGAGAAAGGAATTCTGAAAGAAAAGTGAGGCAGGGGAGTGTTTTCCCCCCTTCCTTTCAACTGGGAGAATTAAGCCTTTAATTTTTAATTTATATTTGCCCTTACAAAAGTTACCCCTGTGTCAGGAGTCAGGGTCAGGGTCTAGAGGGACTGGGCTGGAGCCCTGCAGCCAGCGAGCCTGGGGATGGCACCAGGCTCTGGGAGCAGCTCTCATTTCAGGTGAGTTTCTGTCTTCCCTGTGCTGTCTGCGGCCACAGTGAGGGAACCGGGCTCTCCTTTGATGGCTAGAGACACCCTCCCTGGCGAAGGGGGCACTTATAAGGGCTTCTGTCCCCCCTTCCTTCTCCCCCATACAGCCCAACCCCCTCCCCGCCCCCACCCTGTTAGATTCTCACATCTTTATCTCTGATCTTGACGCACAAGATAAGGTTTCTATAATGGAAAAAAAGAGCAAGAACGAGTCAGGTGGTGAGTCAGAGCCAATTGAGCCAGCAATTTAAGAAGGCTGCTCTAAAGGCTGACGCTGGGGCTGCAGCTTGTGAAGCAGAGCACAGCGACCCGCCAGCACATCACAATCCTTGCTCGCACATTCCTTCCCCCTCCCTCCAGGGAGTGATCCTCCAACCTGGCCCTCTCTGGAAACACTGCCCGTCCTGCTATTGCTTCCAGGGCTCTGGAGGAGTGGACATCCTGTGGTGTCTGAAACATTCCCTCGGAGGCCCAAGCACCTATGGTGGGTTTCTAGCAAAGACATCCGAGGTTGAAAAAGATCTCCAGGGACACCTGGGTAGTCAGTGAGTTAAGCATCCGATTCCATTTTGCCTCAGGTCATGATCTCAAGGTCGTGAGATGAGATCCGCCATGAGATAAGCGCAGAGCCTGCTTAAGATTCTCCCCCAGGGCACTTGGGTGGCTCAGTTAATTAAGACCTGACTCTGAGCCCTTGGTTCAGGTCATGATCTCACTGTTTGTGGGTTCGAGCCCCATGTTGGGCTCTTCACTGTGCTTGGGATTCTCTCCCTTTCTCTCTGCTCTTCCCCCACCTCTCTCAAAATAAATAAGTAAACTTAAAAAAAAAAGTAAAACCCAATTTAAAAAAAATCTCCCCTCTCTCTGTTCCTCCCCTCCTGAACTGGTGCGCATACTCTCTCAAAAAAAAAAAAAAGAAAGAAAGAAAGAAAAAGAAAAAGATCTTAATTATATCATAAGGTCAAAACGTCTTCCTCCAGAAGGGTCATGACCTGATGTCCTCGGGGCAAATAACTGCTGGTCTTACCTTGAATTAAATGCTGACATTGCTACAGGTTCCTGTTCATTTGCTTGTTCACCTCATTCGCCTCTTCAACGAGAAAGGATTGATGGCCAGCATTGTGTTGGGCATTGCTCCGATGGTGTGTGGACAAAGAACAGATTCTGCCCCTGCACGTCCCTACAGAGAGGACAAATGCATCAAGATGTGGGGTCTGAGCCATCCATCCCCCCCAGAGAAGTGAGCTCTGGCAGTGTCACCTGACATGCGGTCTGAATCCTATTGTACCTCACCTTGCCACCCAAAACCCAAGTTCGGCTGCCCATCCCTCGAAAGGCCAGTACTCAAGGGCGCCCAGGTGGTTCAGTGAGTTAAGCATCTGCTTTTGATTTCAGCTCAGGTCATGATCTTATGGTTCCTGAGAGAGAGCCTCTCCATGCTGGGTGTAGAGCCTGTTTAAGATTCTCTCTCTCCCTCTGCCCTTCTCCTGTTTGTGATCATACTCTCTAGAAAGAAAAAAGAAGAGAAGAGAAGAGAAGAGAAGAGAAGAGAAGAGAAGAGAAGAGAAGAGAAGAGAAGAGAAAAGGAGAGAGGGAGAGGGAGAGGGAGAGGGAGGGAGGGAGAAAAGCCAATACTCAAGAGATGAGTTTTGATTGGAAAGGAATAGGAGCTTTATTCAGGAGGCCGACTACCTGGGGAAGGCCAGCTCTTGTCCAAAAACCAACTCCTAGGTTTCTGTCTGGCCCAATAATTTTGTAAAGGAATTTTAGGGCAGTTAATCAGTAAAAGGGGAGCACAGTGGTCTGTCACACTTGATTGCCTGCAGACTCAATGGTGCCAGCTACAGACATTATCGTGGTGCTCTGAGGTTGTGTCCTGGTGCCCTGGGGGGGAAGTTGGGTAAGACGCCTGGGTTCTGAGTCTTTCTAGGAAACAATTCATGATCTATAGAAAGAAAGGTTTAGTTAAGCAATCACGTAGGCTACAGGTGCTTGCTAAAACTTAAAGACTACTGAGTTGGCAGAGGGCCAAGGCGGTGGCTTCAGCCTTCTGGAAAAATGTTCGGCAGGAAGACCAGGAAGCCTTTCTTGAAAAATACCTGGTAGCAGATAAGGCTGCAAAGACGCTTAACTGTGGTCTCGGCTTTTGGCTAAAATCTGTGATTCAGCTGTGCAGCCAGGTGTGCCCGTGGAAGGTCAAGAAGCCAACTCCTTTGTCTTTTCGGGAACCCACACCTCGAGCACCCAGGTTGCCATGAACTCTGACCAGCATAGTGATGCCAGTAATATAAACCATGCCATTCACCTTTATTGTTATACCTGAACACTTACTTTCAACATGAGTAAACATCGATGTGTAATAAAAACTCTCAGAAACTGTGTTTTAAGGCATGGCACAAGTCTTAGTTTGCAGGATTACTTCAATGAACTTGCATTGCTACCACTGATCAATCTTTATTAAGTTGAGGAGTTAAAGAATAGATAAAGCTTAACCTTTGTCACTTGCCACTGGAGGGGATGGGAAGCTTCATAACCCGGTGACTGTAGAGGACGGTTTTAGGCAACCAACCTGAACAATGGAAACCTGAGTAAGGCAGAAGGGCCCACAATGACCCTTACCCCCCGGCTAAATACAAACAGGTCCATTAGGCAACCCACCTCAAAATATCCATACGCCCTAGCTGACCAATGTGCTACTTACACCTAGACACAGGTACCAAAAAAGGAAAATTCTATACATTCCCATACCTGCTCACCTTCCCCCTTAACTATAGACCCCGACCACTGCCTCTTGGCATAGTCTCTCCCTTGCTACCATGCCCAACGCTCCCTTGCCGTGTATTCAATCAACTTCTATCTCCTTTGTTCTGCCTCGGGTGAATTCTTTCACTGCCGGCACCACCGGCCTCCACCTGATCAGGTCACACCACAGAGCCTGATGTGGAGCTCAAATTCACACACCCTGAGATCATGACCTGAGCCGAAGTCAGACGCTTGACCAACTGAGCCACCCAGGTGCCCCTGGATATCGATTTTAACAGTTGGTCATTTCCATTCACCCAAAAGAAACATTCAGCGCATCTGTAGTCACAGGGGACACCCTTCAGCTGAATCTACATGGTTCTAAATGAGTGATTTATAGGGAAGTCAGAGTGGGGGTGGGTGATGAGTGAAGGACAATGAAGGCAGAGATGAAAGGTAACCAAAAAGCTAAAGAAGTTGTGAGCTCAAGAGCTTATGTGGGAGGAGTCTTGCAGGAGGGGGTCATTGACGCCCACTTCCTTCTCAAGGAAGGCATCTGCATTTCTTTTTTGAGGCCAATACCCGGTTTGGTACAAGCATTTTAGCACCTAGACCCCCATCTTGTCCCCACCCTTCGTCCAGAGGCCTTGGTTTCTCCAAAGCCCGCTCTTGAAAACCGGGGTTTGTAGCTCTGCCCCTGCTGACCATCACCAGATTCCATCTCTCAGAGCCTAACCTGTGACCCCACTGCCTGTCTCATCCAGCACTGACCGCTAACTGTCCAGCACAGGCTGCTTCTGCTCCTGACCTGGCATGAGCTGAAGCCCCATAACAGTGGCACAGCTGCCATATTATTAAGTATAGAAATGTGCTTGATCAGAGCTTTAAGACATAATACACCAGAATTTAAGAAATCTTTAGAATAAACAGGTAAAGGAAGAAAAACATACCATAGGTACCAGCATTTTAAAAACTAGGTCCTGTACCAAGCCACATAATAGGTGGCCTTGAAATAATACTGATTATACAATAGGGAGTGAGGACCCCAGGAGGACTCACACCAGGAAAATTGGGGGGGGGGTGCAAATGGACCGCTTACTGCTACAATATCTTAGTTCATCATGATTATATGCGTGGGGAGTAGAGGTAAAAAAAAAATGTACCATATAATTAAATGAATTGGAAACTCTTCCATGTCTGTCTTTCCATAGCATGCTTAATATTTGATTTAAATATTTCCTTTTTTTTTAAGTTTTATTTATTTATTTTGAGAGAAAGAGATCATGAGCAGGGGAGGGGCAGAGAGAGGGAGAGAGAGAATCCCAAGCAGGCTCTCAGCCCAGAGCCTGATATGGAGCTCAAACTCACGAACTGTGAGATCATGACCTGAGCCAAAATCAAGAGTTGGTCACTTAACCGACTGTGCCACCCAGATGCCTCTGATTTAAACATTTCTAATGTTTATATTTTCTTTTTTTAATTTAAACTTTTTATTCTGAAGAAAAAAAAGCCCTTGGATGTCAGAAAAGTTGTAAGATTACAATAGAATATGATAAACTCCATATAACCTTCACCTGAGTTCACGGATCTTAGCCATTTTTACGCACTGCTTTCTTGCTCTCATTCTCTGCTCTCCCCAGCCCCTCCTTCTCTCTCACTCACAGTATCTCATAAGAGCAAAGACATTCTCTTACCTAATTATAGTACAATTAGTCCAAGTCAGGGGATACCATAATAATGCTATTCTATTAGCTAACCACTTGTCCAGTAATGTATTTTATAGGCAATTTTTTTTCTAAGCCTCTACTCCAGGATTGTGCTTTGTACTTTGTATTTAGTTGTTTTGTCCTTCTTTCCTTTAATCAAGACCAGTTCCTCAGGCTTCTTCTTCCTCTTCTTCTTCTTCTTTTTTTCACTCTTCAATGACATTGACATTTTGTATTAAAGAGTAGAGGCCATTTGCTTTGTGCTATGTTCCAGGGAACAATCAAATCAAGCTTTCCTCTTGATTAGAATCAGTTGGCTCATTTTTGGAAGGGCTCCTACATCAGTGATATTGAATCTTTCTCAGTGCATTGCATTAGGGGGCACATGATGATGTTCGTTCATCCCGTTACTGGGATCACTCAGTTAAGGTAATCCCCTTCAGATGTCTCCACAGCAAAGTTCCCTTTTTTCCCTTTGCAATTAATAAGTTAACTGCAGGATATACTTTGAGACATGTGAATAGCCTGTAATCCATTGTATTTGTCAGGGTGTTCTGGGGAAATAAAACCAATGATGTGCATGTATATGTATGGAGAGAGAAAGAGGGAGGAAAGATTGATTTTAAGAAGTTGGCTCACACAGTCATGGTAGTTGTTGAGTCCAAAATCTGCAGGATAGGCTGGCAGGCTGGAGACAGAATTCCCACTTCTTTGGGAGACTTCAGTCTTTTTCTTTTATGGCCTTCAAAGGGTTGGATGAGGCCCACCCATATCATGGAGGACAATCTGCTTTACTCAGTCTAGTGATTTCAATGTCAATCTCATCTAAAAAATACCTTTACAGTGACATTCAGACTGGCCTAGCCAAGTTGACATACAATTAACTATCACACTCCTCAAACTTCTATCCAATGGTTTGACCATACATTGATAATTTTAGCTTTAATTGATCATGACCATGATGATTCAAGATGGCAGTGTTCTAACTCTATCATTCCTTCTACATTTGTCAGCTGTTAAAAAAAAAAACCAGGAAAATGCAGATAAAGCTAAATTCTTCCACTGTTTCCCAGAAGTATGATATATAATTATTATTTTGGTGTAATATCTCATCAATTCCACATAGTTTCATTTTGTAAGTAAGTCTTTGCTTCATTTGGAACTTATACCAAGTACATTGTGACATATGGAGCCAACCTGATTTTTTCCCAGATGACTTTATTATCACCACTTGTCAAAAGTCCATGTTTTCTCGCAATGATTTGATATGATAAAATTCTATATTCCCATATAATCTGGCTCCACTTTGATTTTTGTATTCTATTCCATTTATTTGTCTTTTCATGGCCCATAGTCCCTGTTTAATTATAGGGCTTCCATAATATCTTGTGCTATCTCCTGGAGACAATTGTCTGTGTGTTTCTTGCATTTTTGCACATTTTTTGAGGGGTGCCTGGGAGGCTCAGTTGGTTGAGCATCTGACTTTGGCTCAGGTCATGATCTCATAGCTCATGGGTTCAAGCCCCACATCGGGCTCTGTGCTGGCAGCTCAGAGCCTGGAGCCTGGTTTGGATTCTGTATCCCTCCCTTTCTCTCTGCCCCTTCCCAGCTTGTGCTCTCTCCCTGAAAAATAAAGAAACTTAGGTGGGGGGGGGGGCTGGGCGGCTCAGTCGGTTGGGCGTCTGATTTCTACTCAAGTCACGATCTCACGGCTCATGAGTTTGAGCCCCATGTCTGGCTCTGTGCTGACAGCTCAGAGCCGGGAGCCTGCTTTGGATTCTGTGTCTCCCTCTCCCTCTGCCCCTCCCTCACTTGTGGTCTGTCTGTCTCTCTCTCAAGAATAAACAAACATTAAAAAAATTAAAAAAAAAAAACTTAAAAAAAATTTGCACATCCTTTGAGCTGATGATGCCTTTGTTCTGGGCTTCCTTTAAAGGATATGTGTATAACAAACAGTGTTGGAAGACAGAGATCATGTCTCCCAGAAGCAAAGGGCAGGCATGCTCCCGTCTGTTATAAAAGATTTGGGCTCCCTAAGTTCAGAGTTTCTCCCCTGTCAGGCAACCTACGTGGTTGTATTCATGTCACTTGTGGAAACTAGGGTTCAGGGACCACATCCAGGAAAATGTTGATAATGCTGACACTTTGCTTTAGCCAGGAATCTTGTATCTTCTATCATATCATGAACCTGTAGGGGGCTAACTTGTTAGCTTGCAGGAAGGTTAAAATCTCTGACCCTTCCTGGTTGTTGACATCACTTCATAGGGGAGTCCTTCCTCAATGCCCCTCTTGATTAGACTTTTCCTGGTGTTCTTACATGCTTATTTGTCCATGTAACCTTTAGAATTAATCTAGTTCTCAAAGTCAATCAATCAGACAGAACCTTGTATTTTATATGGAACATGCTAATTTCACAAATCAATTTCAAGAGAATCTATAACTTCATTGGTGAATGTTCCCTTTTTCTAGGTTCTCATGGCCAAACTTGTAATCCAGGTCTTTAGTAATTTACAGCTGAACTACATGTCTTCTTAAAACCAAATTTTGGATTTTGTTTAAATAAATGAAAAGAAAACCCTATTAAACCTTGGGATGAAAAGCATAGTGGCCAAAACATGGCCTGTCATTAAAATAGAACACACCCCAGGGCTCCTGGGTGGCTCAGTTGGTTGAGTGGCCGACTTTGACTCAGGTCATGATCTTGAGGTTCGTGGTTTGAGCCCCGCATTGGGCTCTGTGCTGACAGCTCGAAGCCTGGACCCTGCTTTAGATTCTGTGTCTCCCTCTCTCTCTGCCCCTCCCCCACTCCCGCTTGCTCTATCTCTCTCAAAAATAAATAAACATTAAAAAAAAAAAAAAGCACACACCCCAGAGGGCTGCCCTGAAGATTGAATGAAGTCATACACGTGGGTCAAGCACGATAAGAAGTCATTTAATGTTAGTGATTGTTATAATTATTTCTTTTGGTAGCAGTGATCTTTCATCTCACATGAACAAAAAAATCCCAGTTCTGACCATTTTCATATGTGTGAATCTGTGTGGTGAGGAAGCTCAAGATCATTTATTTTTTAAGATTTTTATTTTATGTATTCTTTTTTGAGAGAGAGCGAGTGTGCGCGCAAGCGGGGAAGAAGGGCAGAGGGAGAGAGAGAGAACCTGAAGCAGGCTCCGCGTTCAGAGTGGATTCTGACTTGGGGCTCGATCCCATGACCCTGGACTCATGACCTGAGCCCAAATCAAGAGTCAGACGCTCAACCAATAGGTCCGCCCAGGTGCCCTGAAAGAATTCTTATAATATAGAATTATGATTTATTGGGTGCCGGACATGGATACGTGAATTTGACTAACATGGTAATGATCATCTATAAATAAAATCCTCTCCCTCAAATGTATCTTTTAATTGAAAACATTTTACATTTCTCATGGAGGCCACTACTTCATCATTTTTACAATTTAATGAGGATGAAAGCCCAGCTTATGCAGGAAGAGATAGTAATGGATGGTTTTGTTCTGTATCAGAGCCATTATGATAATTCTGAGTCCTCTGTCCTTGGAAATGTTGGGTTCATAAATTTAAACTGATAGAAGGCACAGCAATCCAGTTTTTACTGGAATTTGGTTATTTGCTTTATTCTAATGTATATTTTTTCAGTTCTCATTATTTCATTTAGATATTAAAAGTCCTGCCTTCTGTGCTATAATAAAGTACCTGAATGATTTCCATGATAACATGCTAGCCTAAGTCTGAGATGTGAATGAGTCCTGAGTTGTTAAGAACAAGCTACTGGCGGCTGTAGTGACCATTTCCAGGGGCAGGACCAAAACCCAGGCAAGGCCGGGTGGGTCACTTGGAGCAGCCAGCTGGGGTCTGAAGGAAGCACCGGCTCCCAGCTCCTAAACCACCCCCACCCCATTCTTATGGCTGCTTAAGGCCCATTCCAGCTGGGGAAACCAAGAAGCTAATTACCATCAGCTGGTTGGCAGGGATGAGAAAACCTGATGAACACATTTCTCCAGAAGACACATGGCTTATGAGGAGTTATGGAGACAAACAGGAGAAAGGCGCTAACATCAAAGCCAGCCCTGATGAAAGCTCTGGTTTGAATCCTGTCTATCCCCTCAGTATCCCTCCCCACCGCCTTTTGATAGTTTAGAGAACCAGAAACTGTGGTAATCTGAAGTCTGCATATAGAGACACATGGAAATGTGGCTAACATCCCTTATTGTCATATTCATTGGCTCTCTTTCTTAGACACCTTACTTTTGGGAACAGCTTCAAATGTATGGACTGGTTCTCTAAGAACATTCTAGCTGAAACCACATTTCTTGTTCTTTCTTCTTTTTTCCCCAGGGGTATTTTCCACAGGTCCTTCTGGGTCCAGTCCCCACCCCTCTCCATTCTGTTCTCTGACTCAGGAAGCTGGTCTATCGGAACAGCATCAGTGTCTTCCTTGCTCTGGCTTCTGGTGGATTCAGCCAAGGACAGAGAGGTGGCGAAGGAAGTCCAGAAGTCCCCTTTCCAGACTGCCTTGGTTGGCTGCATCTCCTATAGCTGAGTGCTCCTTCTGGCTGTCAGTGACAGCTCCCACCTTGCCCCTGAATTACGGCACTGGTGAGGTCTTTCCTAGGTCCAGTGCTTAATCGTGTCATGTTGGTCCCACCAACTTTACCCACACTGTAGAGACACTTCTCATTTCCCGTTTGAGCGTGCCATCTGTTTTCTGCTGGGGGCCTGTGCTCATTTCCTAGGACTGCTGTGACAAATATCCACGGCAGAGTGACTTTACACAGCAGAGATTTGTTCCCTTACAATCTGGAGTCTTGGACTCTAAAATCGAGGTGTCGGCTGCCGACAGGGCTGTGCTCTCTTGTGCTCTCTTGGGAGGCCTTAGGGGAGACTCCTCTGGGCACTTCTCTCAGCTTCTGGTGTGGCCAGAAGCCCTTGGCCTGCAGCTGTGTGACTCCAATCTCTGCTCCCTCTTCACAGGGCAGGCTCCTCTCTGTGGGGGAGGGGCAGAGCGAGAGGGAGAGAGAATCCCAAGCAGGCTCCGCGCCATCAGCATGGAGCACAACTCGGGGCTTGAACTCACAAATTGTAGATCACGACCTGAGCCAAAATCAAGAGTCAGACGCTTCACTGACTGAGCCACTCAGGTTCCCCAGTGTGACTTCATCTTAATTTGAGGACATCTGCAAAGACCCTATTTCCAAATAAGGTCACATTCATAGGCACAAGGGGTTAGGATGTCAATATATCTTTTTGGAGGGTACAGCTCAACCCACAACAGGGCCCAATGGATATGGTGTCCCAAGTGGGATCTTCTCTCCCTCCAGGTTCTCAGCACCCCCTGGTCTCCTCCATTAGTCCTCCTGCTTGCTTCACTTTCTTCACGTTGTTCTCCTACTTGATTTCCCAATGACCTCAAACACTATCCCTCAGAAACTCTTCTTTCTGTCTTGGTAACATTGCCACCACTACAGTTCTGTGTTGTTGTTTTCTTTTTCAAGATTTTATATATATTTGTAAGTAATCTCAATACCCAATGTGGGACTCGAACCCACAGTTCTGAGATCAGCCTACTAACTGAGCCAGCCAGGTGTCCCAGTCACCACTCCAGTTTTAAGGTATTCATTTCCTTTGCCCTGTTCTGCTCTGGTCTCCTGGTAGACTCTCCCCACCTCCTAGAACAGAGCCAACTATGCATGGCATTCCCTGTTAACACAGATGGCATGTGACATATGTCCACCCAACCATGAAGGGGTGGAATTTGGGGAAAAGTCTCCTCCTTTGTGTCCCTCTCCCTCTCCCTCCATTCCTTTCCTTCTCCCCTCACTCCACCCTCATGCATGCATGCTCACGTTGACCATGACAAAGGAAGGTCTACTACTGGCATAGCCTTCCTATAACCATGACAGGAGCTGGTTTCCAAATGAGACAAGAATAATGTGGATAGGGGCGCCTGGGTGACTCAGTAGGTTGAGTGTCTGACTCTTGATTTCTGTTCAGGTCCTGATCCCAGGGTCATGGAATCGAGCCCCACATTGGGCTCTGTGCTGAGCACGGAGACTGCTTAAGATTCTCTGACTGTCTGTCTCCCTCTCAAAAAGAGAAAGAGAGAAAGAAAGAGAGAGAGAGAGAGAGAGAGAGAGAGAATAATGTGGACAGGAAACTGAAATAAAATGAAAAGACTTGGCCACTGCTGACATCATAGAACAACTGGGTCAATGAGCCCTGAAGGCTGGCCCACCTCAGACTTTGAATCATGTAAGCCTAACCATGCTTATGTGACCTAAGTTGGTTTGGGTTTGGGTTTCTGTTACTTGCAGCTGGGTTGTGTTTTTTTTCCGTTCTCTTGTTTCTAAATGACTAAGTAGAACAAAAAAAAAACCCAAAACAAAATCAGAAAGCAGTTTTCTTGGATACAAGATGGCCAGGTGAGAATTGGAGGCCGTCTGGTTCTCAGTATCAGGATGTCGATGGGGAATACTTCCTCTCTTCCTAGATCCCTGGGTTTCCAGCCCCATCAGGTCTGTCCCGAGTAGATGCCACAAGCTGGCGTGTGCCTAGAAGTCCCACGGAAGGAGAGCGTGTGGCAAGCTAACCTGTGAGGGTCTGGAAGATGGCTTTGGGGAAAACAGGTCAGGGAACCACACCGGGGGGACAAGGCAGCTTTTCCAAGCGTTGTGAACAGACTGTTGGAAAGAGTAGAGACAGAAAGCATATTCAATAAAAAGAAGGCTGCAATTAGGACTTCTGGATAGAGACAGGGACTGAATACAAATATTTATATCTACTCCCTCCTTAAACTCACTAAATGACAGTAAAGATGGTAAAATATATATTTTTAAATGTATAAACTCACAAGAATTGGAGAGAAGACAATATTGACAATTTTGGAAGCCGAACAGCAGATAGATGAATGGTAACTTAGACGACTTCAGAAAGCAAGATCCAAAGCCAGTAGTAGGGAAGCTACAGAACAACTCAAATTGCATGCGTACACACACACACACACACACGTTCACACATGCACACACACGCACATGCATCTGAGGAATCAGCAGCACCAGCACCTTAGGAAGTTGAGGTGACGATAGGGCAACAGGTAGGAATTTAATCCTTAAGTCCTCCTCCTGCTACACAGCTGGATGCTTCTGTGTGATGGCTTAGTCTCTGGAGGGGGTAAAACCAAGGGTCACAGGCTCAGGGGACACATGGACCATTGGGTAGAGTACTGGATAACAAACAATGGGGCGGCGTAAATGAAGGTTTCCATACTGAATGTAGGCACGTCCTCCTCCTCCCTCCTTCCTGTCGTGCTTCCACCCTCTGGTTTGGATCAGCTGAAGGGGAAAAAAAATCTAAAAATGCCACCTTCTGGGTTTCTGCAATAAAATGGCTCATCCAGATTTCCCTATGTGGAGATCACAGTCACGTGCATGGAGCTTCCAATCAGCGCTTTAGGGCTCTTCTCTTAAATCCTTGCAGACAGCCAAGAATCAGAAGGTATTTGAGGAAATGTGCCATTTGAGAAACAGGCTGAGAAACAAGCAACTCAGAAAAAACCAACTTGGAGGGAAGGAAGAGACACAATACAGGGGAAGAAGACTTCAAGATACCCAGAGTGGTAATCTAGAAGTTGGGAGAAGAGCGGCCATCGTGAAATAGAGGCTGGATCTGATCGTGACAAGTCTGCTCATTGGAAAGACTCTGGGTTAAAGACATGATGGCAGAAATTGAGGAAAAAATGCATGAGAGAGTTTGGAACATAAACTGAGGATTTCCCAAAAGTAAAACAAAACAAAAAAGTAGGAGAGAAAGGATAAAAAAACCCTAGAGTCTGGTCAAAGAGGAGGAAAATCTAAATAACAGGAGTTCTAGAGAGAGCAGAGGAAATGGAGAGGAGAGGATTTTAAACAATTTATGAAAATGACCCAGAATCAAAGGACAGGAGTTTCCAGATCAAAAGGGCCCACAGAGCATCCAGCACAACAGATAAAAATAGACCCACACCTGGGAGGGATGGGTTAATTAGGTGATGGGGACTTAGGGGTGCACCTGTCGTGCTGAATCACTATATTGTACACCTGAAAGTAATATAACACTGTGTTAACTGGAATTAAAATTTAAAAGATGGACTCGCAATCCCTATCAACATAACACCAGTGTTCTCCACAGAGCTAGAACAAACAACCCTAAAATTTGTATGGAACCAGAAAAGATCCTGAATAGCCAAAGCAAACCTGAACAAGAAAACCAAAGCTGGATGCATCACAATCCCAGACTTCAAGATGTATTACAAAGCTGTAATCATCAAGACAGTATGGTACTGGCACAAAAACAGACACTCAGATCAATGGAACAGAACAGAGAACCCAGAAATGGACCCACAAACGTATGGTCAACTAATCTTTGACAAAGCAGGAAAGAATATCCAATGGAATAAAGACAGTTTCTTCAGCAAGTGGTGCTGGGAAAACTGGACAGCGACATGCAGAAGAATGAGCCTGGACCACTTTCTTACACCAGACACAAAAATAAACTCAAAATGGATGAAAGACCTAAACGTAAGACAGGAAGCCATCAAAATCCTAGAGGAGAAAGCAGGCAAAAACCTCTTTGACCTCGGCCGCAGCAACTTCCTACTCAGCGTATCTCTGGAGGCCAGGGAAACCACAGCAAAAATGAACTATTGGGACCTCATCAAAATAAAAAGCTTCTCACAGCAAAGGGAACAATCAGCAAAACTAAAAGGCAGCTGACGGAATGGGAGAAGATATTCGCAAACGACATATCAGATAAAGGATTCGTATCCAAAATCTATAAAGAATTTATCAAACTCAACATCCAAAAAACAAATAATCCAGCGAAGAAATGGGAAAAAAGACAAGAATAGACACTTCTCCAAAGATGACATCCAGATGGCTAATAGACACGTGAAAAAATGCTCAACACACTCATTATCAGGGAAATACAAATCAGAACCACAATGAGATACCACCTCACACCTGTCAGAATGACTAACATTAACAACTCAGGTAACAACAGATGTTGGTGAGGATGTGGAGGAAAGAGGATCTCTTTTGCACTGCTGGTGGGAAGGCAAACTGGTGCAGCCACTCTGGAAAACAGTATGGAGGTTCCTAAAAAAATTAAAAATAGAGCTACCCTATGACCCAGCAATTGCACTACTAGGTATTTATCTAAGGGATACAGGTGTGCTGTTTCGAAGGGGCACATGCACCCCCATGTTTATAGCAGCACTATCGACAATAGCCAAAGTATGGAAAGAGCCCAAATGTCCATCGATGGATGAATGGATAAAGAAGATGTGGTATATATATACACAATGGAGTATTACTCGGCAATCAAAGAGAATGAAATCTTGCCATTTGCAACTATGTGGATGGAACTAGAGGGTATTATGCTAAGCGAAATTAGTCAGAGAAAAATAAATATCATATGACTTCACTCATACGAGGAATTTAAAATACAAAACAGGTGAATATAAGGGAAGGGAAGCAAAAATAATATAAAAACAGGGAGGGGGACAAAACATAAGAGACTTCTAAATATAGAGAACAAACAGAGGGTTGCTGGTGGGGTTGTGGAAAGGGGGGATGGGCTACATGGGTAAGGGGCATTAAGGAATCTACTCCTGAAATCATTGTTGCACCATATGCTAACTAACTTAGATGTAAATAAATAAATAAATACCTAAATAGACTCATACAGCACCATGAAATTTCAAATTCCTAGAAGCCAAGAGACAATGGTACAAGCTTCTAGAGAAAATAGTTTTCATAGGAAAGGTCAATAATCAGAATAGCTTGGGCTTTTCTTTTTTTTAATTTTTGAGACAGAGAGAGAGGGAGACACAGAATCTGAAACAGGCTCCAGGCTCTGAGCTGTCAGCACAGAACCCGACGCGGGGCTTGAACTCATGGACCGCGAGATCATGACCTGAGCTGAAGTCAGACGCTTAACCAACTGAGCCACCCAGGTGCCCCTAGCTTGAACTTTTCAATAGTGACACTGAAAAGCTCAGAGACATGGAGATGGTCCCAGAATTCCCATTACCAGGGAAAATGGCTCCCAATTGGAACTCCACACCCAGCCAAATGTGAAGCAAACAGCAGAGTAGAATAAAAAGCTTTCAGACATGTGGGGTGCCCCTGAGTGGCTCAGTTGGTTAAGCATCCAGGTTTTGGTTTCAGCTCAGGTCATAATTTCATGGACATGATATTGAGCCCCTCATCAGGCTCCGTTCTGACAGTGGGGAGCTTGCTTGGGATTCTCCCTCTCTCTCTCTCTGTCCCTCCCTGATGCACACGCACACACACACACATACACACACACTCTCTCACTTACTCTCTCTCTCTCAAAATAAATAGCTTAAAATAGGCTTTCAGACAGACATGCAAAACCCTAGAAAAAATTTACCTCACATGGCCACTTCTTAGGAATCAACCATAGAAAAGTGCCCAACCAAAAAAAAGGAATAAGAGAGAAGAGGCTATGAAATACACGACATGGGAGGTAACAAAGAGGTGACGGCAATTTTAAGACCCTCTAACAAGGATCTTTTTGGCCTACAGATTGGCATCTGTTAAAAAACAAAATTCAACCAAGTGAATTTGAAAATCTAATTGGCTTTATTAAGAGATTCAGAATCAGGCAGCATCCATCCAGCAAGGAGGGGAGGGGCTCCCCAAGGCGGTGTACAAAATGGAAGCGAAGGCAGGCAAAAAGTTATTAGCTCAAGAAATGAAAGAATTGTTTCTGGCAAAGTCAACTTCCTTCAGGGGGGTCTTATCGTGCAGATGACCTCATCTTCCTTCAGGGGATGGAGAGGGCCCAGGCACAGATTACCTCACAGGTGCTGACCAGAAAATTCCAGATTAATTGGCTTAAAATTCCACTGCAGAGGTTGAAATTGCAATTAAGTCTTGGTTTGCTGTCCTGAGCGCAAGTGGCTCCATCTTGGGCCTGTGTTTCTCTGGTAACAAATCCTTCAGGAGGTTCCAGAAAAAACCTTTTTAATGTTTATTTATTTATTTTTGAGAGAGAGAGCGCGCGCACAAGTGAGAGTGCACGCAGGCGCTCAAGAGCACAGGGCCCGATCCCATGGACCATGAAATCATGACCTAAGCTGAAATCAAGAGTCAGACGCTCAACCAACTGAGCCACCCAGGTGTCCCTAGAAGAAACCTCTTTAAGATGATGAAATTGATAGAACATTTAGTGTATTTGGTCACATTGCGAAGAGATTTACTAAACTGAGGGAGTTTTGGAGGTTGAATTTGTATTTTTCTTTAAGTTTTTATTTTTGAGAGAGCACATGCGGGCACACTCGCGCACACGTGCGCGAGTGGCGAGGGGGGCGCTGAGAGAGAAATCTGCACTGCCAGTGCAGAGCCCCACGTGGGGCTTGAACTCACAGACCTGAGGTCATGACCTGAGCCAAAATCAAGAGTCAGTCAGCTGCTGAACAGACTCAGCCACCCAGGGGGCCCCTGGAGGTTTAATTTGTAAAAATATGTGGAAAAATAAACAAATTTGAAAAGGAATGATTAACGCCAGAGCAAACAAACTGCGATATCATGCCTGGAAGGGACAACGAATCACGGCGCACCGTGTGGCTTCTGCGGAATCACACGACATGAGCGCAGTAATAGAACAGTGCCTATTAGTCTAACTGAAATCACCACACGGCTCACGCAGTGTGCGTTTGTAGCTGCCACGAACGGCAGGGTGTTCGTGAGGAAGAGCTAAATTCTCATTCTCTGCTGTAGGAAGTGAACGCAGCTTAAAACCCAGAAACCCACCAGGAGCTGGCGAAGCCTGCCATTTGGAGGTAAGCAGCGAGGCGGAAGGGTTCAAGGCGGTTGCCCCTAGGGAGCGTGAAGCGGACCGGGCAGGAAAACCAGAGGACTGCGATTTTTCCAAACGAATCTTTGCCTTTTTAGACTTTGCAGGTACTGGCTTGATAAAAGGTAAAAACTTACTTTTAAAAATACACTGTATTCGTACAGAGTATTCAGGATGGCGGAGTGGGTTTGGACAAACATTTTCGTCGAGGTGCGTGTAGATGAATTTCACGCACGCAGTCCTCTAGAAGCTGACTGGGGACCCCAGGGGCATCGTAAAAGTCGAGCTGAGGTAGGAGGAGCCCCGCCCTTCTGCATCCAGTCTTGGCAGACTAGCGATCAAGGGAACAGTGATGTGAGAGCCGGACTCTGCTTCTCCCACCTCCCTGGGTGCGGTTTTCTATTTCTGCTGCCCAAACCCCCTTGCTTTAGGGCCCACCATTCTTTGGGGTTTGTTTGTTAAGTTTTTGTCATTGCAAGGAGACAGAAATTTCAGAGACCAATCAGAAGGCTGTACTTTAGTCTCTAATAAATGCCACACCCAACGGATATTTGCTTTTTATCCACATGGATTTCAACCTTCAGCCTGCGGGTGGGCCACGTCAATGCCATCTACATCTCAGGCTTTGTGGGCCTGGGCCGCTGTTGCTGGCGCGGTGACAGTTGACGGTCAGGAAGGAGGATGGCCAAGAAAACAGAGTTCCAGCAAATGGAGGGAATATTCTAACCTGTTGGTAATCTCTCCAGGGCAAAGATGGGGAGTCCAACTCAGGCCATGAGGGAATCACATCACACTTTATTTTATAACAAAATGAGGTCCAAGCAGGACATTTGTATAGATTATTCGTAGCTGCTCTGGGCAGATGTGGTGATACATCGAAGAAAATGCACAGTGACCTAGGCTGGCTCCCTTGCTTGCAAAAATGATCTAAAAATTATACATGCCTGTGCCAGAGGTTCTAAGCACCACTGAGAATGTTCTTTAGGAGACCCCCTGACGCATTTTCCACCACCCAGAGGAAGTTAACACGTGTTTGCTCAAATAAACTAGTCTTCTCTTTTCCGGGGATTCCTTCGGCAGGTCACATGCTAACGTGAACAGAACCAGAGAGCAAAGGGCCAAGAGGAAGGGCAAAGGATGTGAGAGGTGTTTTGTGGTTCACAGACGTGTGACCACCTGCATCTCATTATACCTGTTACAACAATAGCATGGAGGGACTCCAAACCTTGGCTTGCAGATATTTCTATCCACACACACCTGCAAAGTGTACAGGAAGAGAAACACGCCCGTGTGTTAGCTCTATCGCCATGCTGATATTATTATGCCAGCCATCACAGCTTTGAGTGACTCACGATGCTTTTGAAATTGCATTTTCCCCAGGAAAGATTCATTCCTGCTGATGGGAGGCGGGAGTTCCAACGGAAAGTTCATAGTTTTAAATAGTTGTCTTTAATGAACCACAGCACATTTCCGTGCACTTGCTAGATCTAAAAGTTGTTGTTCCAGAAAGGCACATATTATCATTAATCACAGTGTTTGCATGGTTTTACAGTCTCTATTATGTTTTCACACGATACCAAATGCTGTGGTTTTCAACCTTGGTTCTTTATTAGAATCCCCAGGGGCATTCAGAAAAAAAAACAAAACAAAACAGATGCCCAGGCTGCAATCCCACAGTTGTTTTTTTTTTTTTATGTTTATTTATTTTTGAAAGAGCACAAGTGGAGGAAGGGCAGGGGGAGAGAGGGGACAGAGGATCTGAAGCAGGCTCCACACTGACAGCAGCAAGCCTGATGTGGGGCTCGAACCCATGAACCATGAGATGATGAGCTGAGCTGAAGTTGGACGCTCAACCAACTGAACCACCCAGGTGCCCCTGCAACCCCAGAGTTCTGATTTCAGTGGTCTAGAGTGAGACCCGTGCGTGATATTAAAGAATGGTTTAATCCTCAGATGATTCTAAAAAGCAGCCAGTGTTGAGAAACCACTGTACTGACGGCTTCCTAACATGCAGAGGTCCCCGTTGTGGCCCACAAGGCCCTGCGTGATCAATCCAGGTCACCCCTCCCTCATTCCTTGCTTACCACACTCTGTTCTCAAACACACCCACCATATTCCCATCTCAGGACATATGCCCCTTGTTAGGGCCCCTTCTGGAATGTTCTTCCCCTAGACATTTGACTGTCTTGCTTCCTTACTCCATTCACATCTCTGCTCAAATGTCGCCTCCTCAGAGACACCCTCCTTGACCACTCCATTTAAGATACCAGCCATGGGGTGCCTGGGTGGCTCAGTCGATTGAGCCTCCTACTTCGGCTCAGGTCATGATCTCGCGGTTCGTGAGTTCGAGCCCCGTGTCGGGCTCTGTGCTGACAGCTCAGAGCCTGGAGCCTGCTTCAGA
Organism: Lynx rufus; assembly: GCF_022079265.1. Classification (NCBI taxonomy): domain Eukaryota; kingdom Metazoa; phylum Chordata; class Mammalia; order Carnivora; family Felidae; genus Lynx; species Lynx rufus. The sequence goes on from NW_025814823.1 coordinate 70,201,200, forward strand.
TTCTGTGTCTCCCTCTCTCTCTGACCCTCCCCTGTTCATGCTCTGTCTGTCTCTGTCTTGAAAATAAATAAACATTAAAAAAAAAAAAAAAGATACCAGCCTTCACCAGGCTCTGTCTCCTTACTCTGCTTATTTTTGCTTCATAGCACTTATCAACATCTGCCATTATGTTATATATTAATCTGGCTTACATCAGTGCCCGGAAAACAGTAGAAGCTTAATAAATATTTGTTGAATGAATCAATGAATGGATGAGGATATATGTAAAATAATGCAAACTCCGGCAGGTAGGAAGTGCTTGATGACTAGGTTTCTTTGCCAACTCACAAAAAGCCAGCTGCTTCCTCCGACTGCCTAGTGCCATCCTGAGGAACAGCGACCCCTGCTGGAATTTGTACCTGAGTCCCAGACAGGATGGAAGTCCACTAATGCCAGTCCCAAGAAAGAAGCTTCTAGAAATAGATATTCATTGGGGTACTTGGGTGACTCAGCTGATTAAGTGTCTGACTTTGGCTCAGGTCGTGATCTCACATTTTATGAGTTCGAGCCCCGCCTGGAGCCTGCTTCAGATTCTGTGTCTCCCTCTCTCTCTGCCCCTCCACTGCTCACGCTTTGTCTCTCTCTCTCTCTCTCTCTCTCAAAAATAAACATTTAAAAAAACTAAAAAAGAGAGAAATAGATATTCATTATCTGATGAGGCTTTCTGTTGTGTATGCATGAAAGATTCATAATAAATATTTCTGACATTCACAAAAAAAGCCTTTTGTTGGCACCACATATTCGCGAGCATGTTCTCGTTCGCCATCTTGTGGCCAACCTGGGGAACTTCCAGACAAACAGTGTGTCATAACCTCACTTAGTCAAAGGAAATTTCCCGCAGCTGGGCTTGGCTAGAGCCATTTGGCAAAACACCTGTGGACATTTGATCAGGCCCCGGTGCTACCAATCTTCTTAGGCTCCCAATGTTTAGAAACAGAAAGCAATGGAGGTGACTGCTTGTTTGGGTAGCTTTTGCTGGGGGACAGCTGAGAGGAATGCCTAAGGGTCACCTCCCCCAGAGCCGAACCTTGCCTGGCCTTTGTCCTCCTATTCTGACACAGCCTCTACCGTGACCCTGGTCACACCCAGACCCCCACGATTTTGTCTGGCTACTCACTAAAGGCTTGTAAACTTCACACGTTTATTTATCTATTTTGTACCCCCGGTATATTAAACCGTATTTAGCACAGAACAGGTGCTCACTAAACAGTTGTTACAGGGATAAAATAAAAATTGCTAGAGCACTTTATAGAGCTCTTACTACTATAGAGCACTATATGAAGCCCAAGCACTTGCCATGAACAGTCTTATAAATCACGTGTCAATATTCCCAGGAGCGGCCCTGGAACTTGCTTCATCCCCGACAGACAAGGACAGTCAGTGCCCGAATTAGTCGGCTTGGGCAGCCAGAACAAATGCCACAGACCCGGGGCTTAGATGACAGAAATGAATTTGCTCACAGTTCTGGAGGTTGGAAGTCCAAAATCAGGATGCCATGAGGGCTGGCTTCTGGTGAGACCACGCTTCCTAGCTTGCAGACAGTGCTTTCTTGCTGTGTCCGCAGAGTGAGAGAGAAATCTCTCGCTTCCTCTTCTTAGGAGGGCACAAATTCCATGAGGGCTCCCTCACTTGCTCCTGGGATGCCCGCTTGAGGTCCTTAATGCTTATTGGATACACATGGGCGTGACTTTTGGGCGTTGAGTGGGCCATAATGAGGATTCCTTTCAGGTTTGTAAACCAATCCAAGGACCCAAGTAAGTTTAATGACTTACTGAAGGTTATTCTTACTAAAGTTCAGTCTTCCCCATGATTAAAATGCTGGCTGAACGGCAGGGGGCAGCTGTGAATACCATCTCTGCCCAAAAGTACACTTTAGGGAAGGGCTCTTGGCATCCTTTGCCCGTGACCACAATGCTGGGGAAACCTGTCAAACTGAGTTCCTTAAGGGAGGGGGGGGGTGCCTGAACCTCCCTTCTCTCTCTTTCCTGTGCTGAGGGAGGCAGAGAATGGGTTGAGAGCCACCTTTGAAATGGAAACTGTTAAGGGAAACGCGTTCTTGGCTCAGGACTGAGGACAGGACAGTCTCCAGGCCCACAGGCTTGCTGCCCGGGACCAATCCCCTGACTCCCAACACTCACTGAAAGCTCTTAGGCCTCCACACTGGCCTCCAGGACAGTCAGTTCTAAGAAATGCGTGAATCTTTGTTGCAGGGGTTCCAGACCAGCAGCCCGACAGATCTAGTCCCTGCTCCTTTGGAGCCTTTCAACACATCTAGGAGCCTACAAGTCTCATTAGAACAAGCCAGATGTTACATCCAATAAAAACTCCAGTGGCTCTGAATTGTCAGAAGTTAGCGGGGTGAGAGAAAGCAAGCAAGATCGAAAGCCATTCTGGTCACACTACAGTGGATGGGGGTGAGCGTGGGAGGGGCTGCGTCCTGAGACACCTCAGAGCCCAGAGGCCCGAGCTCTGTCTCCACTGTTTACTGACTTTGATCAGGTTGGAGTCAGAGGCCCCAGACACACGGGGCTTTCTCTAGAAAGCCTGCAGTCCCTCTGACATCACGGCCTGGAGCCAAGTGGAAGGACTTTTTATTTATTTATTTGTTTTCTGGAGGCCTCTGAGAGGTTTAGGGAATGGGGAGTTACTGTTTCGTGAGTATGAAGATCCAGTTTCTGCAAGGTGGGAAAAGTCCTGGGGACGCAGGGTAGTGACACTTGCACAGCAGTGCGAGTGCCCTTCATGCCACCTCAAGAGGGCTACGTGGCAAGTTTTGTCACGTATATTTTACCACAGTTAAAAAAAACCCGAACAGCTTGCACATTCTCTGCTGTCCTCTGCCTGCTGTCACTTCCGGTCTCCTTTTCTCTCCAGCACTGTCACTGGCTACCACTCCTTCTGCGGCTCACGCCTCTCCCCTCACCCCAAGCCGCTGCCCCTCAGGGTGAGACGCTGGCCCCTGCAGGTCCTCAGAGCTAAGCACACCGACCGACCGACCGGAGGAGCCACTGCCGGGACCCCCACTGGCAATGGGACGCAGAACTCGGATCCAAGGGAGGGGCTTCCGGTGTTTTCAGAGCACCACAAGGTCCTTAGAGGAGGTCCTGGCTCCCTCTGAGATGGTAAATGTGTTTAATCTTTTCTGTTTCATGCTTCGAGAACAGGGCTTACCAGTATCTCCTCCCTACATATCTCCCTCCTGTCCATCTAGCCCAGCCCTGGGTTGTCCATCCTGGGTTTCAAGGGAGCTGCTTCTCTGAAGCTCTCTGGTGCCCCCTTTACAATGCCCTCACCAGCACGTGTTTAAAGGAGACAGAATAGCCAGGTGGTTAAGAGGCAGGTCTTTCTCTCTGCTCAGACTTGCTTGGGTTCAAATCCTGGCTCAGCCCTCTGCTAGGTATATGGCCTGGAGCAAGTAACTTAAGCCAGTTACTCCTCAGTTTTCTTAACTCTGAAATGGGGGCAAGAAGACTTTCTTTAGTATTGTTAGAGTTAATCCCACACCGTCCATTAAACATTGGCTGCGAGAGGCAGGTTGGTACAGTGGCTGGAAGCCTGGGCCCTGGAGCCAGACTGTGGATACGACCTTGGGCAGATTACTTGGTTTCTCTGTGGCTGTTTCCCCCTCTTTGGAATGGGAATAATAATAGTAATCTACATTATAGGGCAGTAGTAAGGATTGATGCTTGTAAACTTCATGCAATAACGTGCCTACAGTGTCCAATAAATGTTGTCTACTGTTTGCCATTTAAAACAATGACGCTGCAGAAAAATGCCATAATGCGTGATGAAATGCATGCAAAGTGGTCAACAAAAATCAAACTTGAACATACATTTAATGAAGTAATTTTATAGGGGCGCCTGGGTGGCTCAGTCAATTAAGTGTGCTATTCTTGGTTTCGGCTCAAGGTCATGGTCTCACTGTTCATGAGATTGAGCCCTGAGTTGGGCTCTGTGCTGACAGCGCAGAGCCTGCTTGGGATTGTCTCTCTCCCCTCTCTCTCTGCCCCTCCCCAGCTCACATGCTCTCTCTCTCAAAATAAGTAAACTTAAAAAGGAAAATAAAGTAATTCTATAGTCTAAAATAGACTGTAAGCTACATATTTAGTACCCCCAAGAAAAAGAACATCCACAGACGTAAAAACAATAGCAAGAGAAATATGGAAACAAAACAAGAATAAGCTATTATGAAAAAGATTCACGTGTATATTATAAATACTTCTCAAAATAGTTTGGCTTTTAGGGGCAGGTGTTCCCCACTTTCTGAAAATTCGCATTATGCCATTTGACTTTTATGGAAACCTACATTAGTGCCTGTTGTTGCTAGCAGAAAGAAATCCAACGAGCATTTTTACTCTTACAAAAAAAGAGGGGGGTGGAAACCAAAATAGCATTTAGTGCTGGTTTTGAGGCCAGTGTCGTAGCGGCTGCACATGCCCCGAGCAGCGAGAGCCGTGCAGCCAAGCTCCTTCCCTGAGAACCACACTCAGCCTCTCAGCATCAAGCCGGAAGAGCTTTGAACTGTGTCTTTGAGTATCTAGGCTTTATCTCCATTTCCTTTGTGCATCTATTAGCAAGATGTGTTGTAAGGTATCAGAAGAGCCTGAGAGAGGTAATTTTGGGGGTCTGGGGGCATAATTGTAATGGCTTCTTTGCTTTCCACCATTTGAGCTGACAGAAGGCTTCACGGGAACACCCCACTTTCAGAGAGTGGGCAAAATCTGTGTAAGTGATGAAGTCCTACTATTTTCAACAAAAGCACTTCCAGTGCGGGTGCTCTCCCCAATCCATGCTGAAGCGTATTTAGCAGTCAGCCAACAACCGAGTCAGTGTACCATTTGGTTTCACACTGATCAGCCTGGAACTTAAGAGAAAGGCATAAAGCAAGAAAACATGAGGACCAAAAGACCCTGCGTTATTGACTTAGCCGGATGTGTCCCCTCCGCTGTCCCTGCGCCATGACGTTTGCTATCGTCCAATACCTTGCATCTACAACACCCATGCTGTCACCTGTCAGTCTTGATGATGTTTGGAGAAGTGGCTAATAATAGCTACGGGGAGGATGACTCTGGAAACTCAGCCCTGAGCAGCACAGTGGCCTACTTCCATCTGTGCTCTCCTCATACCATTTAAAGGTCAATAGAGACCACGTAGGCATCATCTCCATTCATATGCAAAGCATACCCCAGTGTTCATATCAGAGTCAAGGGGGTTTCATTCAAACATTGGGGAGTCTATTGTGGGCCAGATACCTTCAAACCAAGGATTTTTAAGGCTTCAGATTGTATGGTATTCTTTGCCTTGTAGGAGAAATGAAATCTAAAAGGTCCACCAAAAATATGAAAGGACACTTAGGACTAGAATATCTTTCTTTGGAGGATTTAGAATTAGTTCTCTTTCAATGATTGGCCAGAGCAGGTAATGACAACTGAGCCCTCGTCACTGTAGCTACTGGTCTGCTCCATCAAAGGCACCACATGTGAGTCAAAGGGCAGAATGATCAGGGAGGCAAAATTAGTAGTTCCTCATAGCTACTCTTTCATGCCAGACTTCGTTCATTAGGCTCATTCCCCTCACTGTTGAACATTCAGTTCCCTGCCTCTACCAGCATACCCCTCCCAGCCTGAGGGGAGCACGTTGAGGCCCACTATGTTGCAGAGAATGAATGGAGAACGAGACACACACAAGAGCTTTCAGCCTAGGCAGAGTTGGACAGGGCGAACGGCGTGAGTGCAGTGGGTGGACGGCCGGGCTGGGGATGGGAAAACTCCTGGGGGAAGTGGCCTGAATCCTGAAAATCAAGAGGATTCAGCCGGGGGTGGGGAAAGGGTGGTTAGAGAGTATGTGTCTCAGGACATGAGTTTTCTTCTGACCTGGAAATGAGAACTTGACGCTTTCCAGAAGAGGGTCATTGTTGGTTGGATTGGAGTGATCAGAGAGAAAGGAGATGTGTCATGAGAAGAGAAAGCCTCGTGGGCCTCAGTTAAAGAATGAGGACTTGATCCTAAGGGTCTTCAGCAAGGTTTGAGAGTCACATTGTTTCTCACTCTGGGTTTTTGAGCCTCCCCTTCCTTCAGTGTCCGTCGTGCAATGATGAGCTTGTGCACGAAGCATCTTGGAAGCCTGGCCCAGGCCCTTCCTCCTAATTGATTACAGGGGCAAGTTCCAACATTCAGAGCTGTACACAAGTTTGTTTTTGTAGGAGTGACAAAGCAGAATTTTCTGGGTCTGATAACCTGAGATAAATACTTACAGGATGAATCAAGCACGAGGTCTTTATAACGCTCTACAAGAATTTTTGTTCCAGCAGAAAAATGCTTATGAGTATCAAGAAAAACAAGATGGTACATAAATATGCACGTAGAAACCTCTATATCCCTGGGAAAAATAGGACTGGGAAGAAATAAACCTTGTATTTCATGTTCCTGGAATTTATTGTACGTGGGCATTGCTTTTGTTCATACTTTTATCAACCTCTGATGACACTTTATTGAGTGTACATGACTTTTAGAATCAGGACCCATGTTAAGGATTTCTTATCCTACCCCCAGAACACACAGACACTTGCTCTTAAGAACAGGAAGGTATTTCATACATTCCTGAAACTCCAAAAGTCATTACTGGCCTTTACCTGAGTGGTCTTTTGAGTCACACAAAATTTAAAGAGGTAGGGAATGGAAAAAACAAAACAAAAAACAAAAGGTAAAGTTATCAGTTAATACTAGCCGGTGCTTATTATATTCCATTCTAAAGCCTGTAAATTCACTTTTTCACATTGGCTCCTGCCGCATCGAACAGTGTTTTCAAAGAGTGCTGGAATGCAAACAATATGGAACTTTGCCACCCTTTCAAAAAGTTTAGTCCAAAATAACTTAATTCATGTGGTAGAAAAGGAGTTAAAGGCAGGATATAGACTCATGGTTGTAGAAGTGTATGTATGTGTGTATGTGTGCATGCTTTAAATATGACTTTTCTTTAAAAAAAAAAAAAAAAGACTTCTTCCAGACTTTTAGGTAAACTGCTGGCAGCTTTTAGAAAAGAGCTTTCTTGGTTCGCAATTCTGAAGTCTTCCCCATCAGTGTCCTGCCACCAGGGGACAGAAGCCAGGGCATGTTCCGGACCCAGTCCATCCTCCACTTGCTTCCTGACATTTACATCTGCGTCTGTGAGACGGGAGTCACCGTGGAATAGATATTTTCCAGGCTCTTTTTCTTGTCATCATCATCAAACTGAGCCTCGATCTCCGCTGGATTGATGTAAGTATAGAAACGGGCCATGATGGCAAATATCACGCAGACAACCAGAAGCAAGGCCGCAAACAGAATGTACTCAGCCCACTTTAAAGGAATTGGAGTTGGAGCAAGAAAAAAAACAACAGAGACGATACAGGTTATGGTAAGGTACGCATCGGGAGCACATTTTCTTGCTATGTCTAGGTAAGAGGTGCTTTGTGATTAAATCGTTATGGACAATTGGCAGCTGTTACCATAGATACAGAATGGCCCGCTTTGCTTGAGTGCCCAGGAATAAAGATAACATTTTTTTAGCAGCAGCTGGAGTGCAAAAATCAAGAGTTTGGGGAGATGAGAGAAAATTTCTGAAAAACCCGCGTTAAGAGACATAGCTGGCCCCTAGAAGGATGGGGGCCCAGAGAACACCACACAGTACCCTTGAGGGAAAAATAATGTGCTGAATTGTTCTAAGACCCCCACGTTATCTTTCGGCAGTATCTTGAGGTTATGAGCACACAGCATTAGCGTATGCTCCGATGGGACCAGAGAGAGAAGTAAAGAAACAGGCAGGGTAAAGGACGACCCCCTTATGAGGTACAGATGCCGAAGTGTGGAAGGGAACGGTTTCAGTATCAGAAAAGCCCTCGTTTTATGTTAGCTGGAAAAATTACAATCGCCTTTAGAATGGCTCCACCTTTAGATATTATGAAGCTTTCTGGAAAATATGTCTGGCTTGGGGCCATTAAGCTGCATTCACAGAAGCTAGGAAAGATCTTTCCTTTGGCAGTAAACCACACTAGGATGTAGGTATGTTAACCCAACCTAGTTATTTTGGTTGTCACCTTCCAACTGTGCAACACCGAGGGTAAATATGGAGAATCAGCACACGCTTGGCCAAAAGACTGTTTGCTCATCACCCTCTCTGGCTGGTTTTATCCAATCATTACCCAATCATTAGAGTCATCATGACGACCAGTGACACATAAGACAGAGGCTCGTACGATCTCTTTGTCCACTCTGTACCTGTTCGCTGAACTGGCCTGCTCCTGCTACAATAAGCACAATGATGTTGCCGACAGCCACTGTCAACAGCCATCCCGCCTGAAGCACCGACTTCATGTTGGAGGGGGCCTGAGGAAACAAAACAAAGTGAATCCCGATCTAAGCTGCAACCACAGAGCTGGAGAACACAACTTACTGATTCTTTAATTAGGCAGTTCACCCTAAAAATGCACACTGAGGGGGCGCCTGGGTGGCTCAGTCAGTTGAGCGTCCAGCTCTTGGTTTCAGCTCAGGTCATGATCCCACGGTTCGTGGGATCGAGCCCCATGTGGGGCCCTGCGTGGACAGCACAGAGCCTACTTGGGATTCCGTTTCCCTCTCCCTTTGCCCCTTCCCCCTCTAAAAAGTAAATAAATATTTTTAAAAATGCACATTGGGGTGCCTGGGGAGCTCATTCGGTCAGGCATCCAACTTTGGCTCAGGTCATGATCTTGTAGTCCTGTGAATCTGGGCCCCGTGTGGGGCTCTGTACTGACAGCTCAGAGCCGGGAGCCTGCTTCAGATTCTGTATCTCCGTCTCTCTCTCTGCCCCTCCCCTGCTCACACTCTGTCTCTCTCTCTCTCTCTCATAAATAAACAAACATTAAAAAAATAAATAAATAAAAGCTAGGCCTTAATCAGTGTGTTTACTGGTAGCTATGAAGAGATCTCAACTGAGCCTTAATGATCACAAAGACACAGACCTGGAAGTGAACGCCAGTAGGAACAGCTGACATCTTAGTTGTTTCAGAGTATAGAATTCGCTGCCTATCATGACCCTGGTCACGGTCATTAATACAGTTCTTCCCACGTAGGACTCTAAATCTCTAGTATATGATATGGGAATTCAGCATCATATGATATACACCCCCAAGAAGCTAAACAGAGTCATAATACTATTCGACGACTTGGTCATCTCAAAAGCCTTGTTTGGTGGAATTTACCATAATGCTTTCTCGCATTTTCTGAACTATGAACGGAGAGCTTATTTAAATTAAGTCCCAGCAGCATTTTTTGAAGGCAGGAGCCTGGGGGAGGGGTGGTAGAAACAGTGACCAAGAGACCTGAGAATATGAGAACTCCAATCCCGTGACAGAGAAAACCACTTCACCGCAGGTGATCAGGAAATACTGTGGGATCTGCAGAGCCATGTTAACTGTGTTGGGTGCAATATCTTCAAACATGTGCAATTCAGCACAGCCGTCACTCTAAACCAGTAAGGCAAAAAGTGAGAAGAAATTAAAATGGAGATTGCTTCTAAAATAAAAATTGCTCAAACAGGCAAATGGAGTCTGGACTTCTAGGATCATGTCAGATGATTTGTCAAGGAAGTACACATTTTAAACGTAAATATGCAACAGTGCATTTTATGCTTGTGATGAAGCGGCCTTGGTGAGATTTGAAAATCTGTTCACCGGTGTTTTTCTCTTAAATCAGAGAGCACATTGGAAGTCGGGTTTGTTTAAAATGTTGCCATCTCTTTGGACTAAAAGTTCGTAAGTCCGTGTAACTAGATTATGGAGCAGCAGCAAATACTAGCCAGCATGAACTTTTAGAGTTAATTGGTCTGTTTATTTTTATTCTAAAAATGACAGTGAACTTAAGTCAATGCTAAGTTAAAGGATCAGTGGAGAACTGAATGAATTCTAAGCCCATTTAAAATACAGACACTAATATTACTCCAGTAAAATCATTAGCATGACCTAAGTGTTTGTGTACGAGTTCTGATAACAACAGAATGAGTTACTGACCTTCCTTCTGATTACATAGGTATAGGCACTACCGAATTCCAGGTTGGATGATTGGAAATCATTCTTACACTGTGGTGGAGTCTGTTGTGTTGGGCTTAGCGTAAAGCTTTTTCTATAAAGAGAAAGAGTAACATAGGTAAACATTCCTGGTTTTAACAGCTTCGATGTATTGTTTAAAGAAGACTCGAAACCCTTGAACTTTAGAGCACAGTGACCGGTACTTACACGCCCAAAGGAAAAAACTGATATTCGCTGGCATTGTGACTGGTGACGTTCACATACACTTTTCCATCCATTGTGATGTTGAAGCTGTCATCGAAACTATTTATAAATCTGAAACAGAAAACCATCTGTCTTGTGACTGGACTATGGGATACTTGGCTTTAGGTCATAGTTTGTGCACCTGAACTTGGGCTATGCTCTCTTTTGGAAGGAGTTTAAGATGTTTACAGATTTCTAGACTATAAAGGCAGAAAGAAGCGACCCTAGGTTGGTCCTTGTTCACCTGCTCATGAAAACACACCCCAAAGAATTTACCACAATTCTCTCCCCAACAGCTGTTCTAAATACTTTGTAACTAGGTACCATTTCTTTTCTTAAGTTTATTTATTTATTTTGGGGAGGGGGAATGACATGAGCGGGGGAGGGGCAGAGAGAGAGGGAGAGAGAGCATCCCAAGCAGCCCCAACTTGGGGCTTGACGTTACAACTGTGAGATCATGACCTGAGCTGAAATCAAGAGTCGGACGCTTAATGGACTGAGTCCCCTGGGTGCCCCACTAGGAACTATTTTAATGGTATGTTAGGATATTAGTATGGATTGAAATAGGTGCTGAGCACCCCCTTCAAGAAGGCAGCATGTCTTTGTGTTCCTCGCTCAGAAGCGTTAGAGCTAAAGTAGTGAAGCCCATGTAAATAGTCCATGAAGAAGCATCAAATACTGGTCAGTGTGAAAAGCAGAAGTTGCCTGGTACCCTAACAGACAGTCTCCATTGGGGGCTTCTTTTTGGGGGGTGGGGATGGAAGGCCATTTCCTGTCCTTTACCTCTTAGAGCCTGAGCAGGGACAGGCTCCAAGGAGTGGAGAGGAAGGAGTGGGCCAGTTCAGCAACCAGAGACAGTTTTGGGGGAGCTCCCTTCAGGTCTGCAGGTCCTCGAGTGATGGTGACTGGCACCCCACTAGAAAACATATAGGAGGGCAGCACCCACAGGACTTGCTGCTAGGTTCCAAGGCTTCCGGGTTCTGCAAAGTCCCCTATGCCTAAGCTACACATGGAGCCAGTTGAGTTGTTTGCCTTCAAAGGGCCATATAGATGGTGACAGTGTAGACAGATGATTAGATCCCATCCTTAAATGTTCCGGGCTGCAGAAGACGCTGATGCTCTTGTCCTACACAGGAGAGGAGGGTGCTGGCCCAAATAAGACCAGCTGATTTTTCCTACCAGATAGGTGAGTGAAAGCTTTCAGCAGGTTATCCAATTTAAAGAATGGGAAGTAATGAGATTGTATACCTAAGTACTGTAGAGAACAATTTAACCTGTACAGTCCTAAAACATATGGCCGAATTTCATCAGCTTTGTGGCAACAAGTAATGTCGGTCAAATTCTAGGTACTGGGAGAACATTTCTCTGAATTAAGCTCAGGTGCTGAAGTCCCTGGGCATTGGATTTGATGTAGTTTGACAGGTGCTTAACATAGAACACAGAATGTGACACCGGTCAGCAGGACCCTAGGTCCTAGGTAGACACCTAGGAGTGAAATGGCTGGGTCATATGGTCACTCTCTGTTTAACATTTTGAGGGACAGTTTTTCAAAGTGTCTGCATCATGTTGTCATTTTACATTTCCACCAGCACTGCTGAAGGATTCCGACTTGTCCACATCCTCACCAACACTTGTGATTGCCTTTTTTGTTGCTTTTGTTTTTGTTTTTGGCTAGAGCCTAGTGAGTGTGAAATGGTATCTCTGTGGTTTTGATTTGCATTGCCCTCATAATTAATGATGCTGAGCATCTCCTCCTCTGTTTTTAGGCTGTTTGTATATTTTCTTTGGAGAAACATCTCTCTAAAAATGTCCCATTTAGGGCAGGGGAGAGGGGAAATGGGTAATGGGCATTGAGGAGGGTGCTTGTTGAGATGAGCACTGGGTGTTCTATGTAAGCGACGAATCACCCGGATCTATGCCCCAAAACAAGAGCACACTGTATACATTGTGTGTTAGCTAACTTGACAATAAATTATATATTAAAAGAAAGAGTCCCATTTAAAAATTGGGTTTTTTGTGTTTTTACTCTTGACCTGTAAGAATTCTTTATACATTCAGAATCTCTCATCAAATATATGAATTGCAAATATTTTCTCTCATTCTATGGATGTTTTACTTTCTTGATGATTTCATTGGTAGTAAAAAAGCTTTCCATATGATGAAGCCCAAGTTACTATTTTTTTTCTTTTGTTGCTTGTCCTTCTGACTTCATATCCAGGAAACCACTGTCTAACCCAAGGTCACAAAGATTTACTTCCAATTTTTGTACCACCAGTAAATAAAAATACTTGTAAAATATTGGGGTTTTTACTTTGCTCATTCTTTTAATATATTTTAAAATTATTTATTAATTTGGTATAATAATTTATGTATATACTTAATAACAGATACCATATTCATACATTTTGGGTATATGTTCAAAATATTTTTATTGGATGTGATAAAAGTTTTGAAGCCTACCTCTCTAGGGAAACTTTGCACATGGGGACAAAAATACATGTATGAATGTGAATTATGGCTGTTTGGAAAAATGGCAGTAACCTAAATTTCCTTGAAGAAGAGAATGGGTAAATAAATTATGCGGTGGAATTTTATATAGTGGTTTAAGTGAGTGGAGATAAGGGATACATATAGCATATGGTTAAATATTAAAATACTATTTTATAATATTACAGAACATAAGCAGGAAAATAACATATTAAGTTGAAAAAGGCTCAAAAACATTATTTGTAAATATGTACATATATAGCAATATGTAATGCTAAAAAATTCATGAGAAAGATCCATATCAAATTCTCAACCAACTTTTGACCAAAGCATCATTACTTCATGTAAAGGACTCTTTGAAGGTAGTCCAGATATGTCTTGCAACTAATTTACCAATACCACATAATTAAAAGGATTCCATTTTAATTATGTATTCTTTCTGTGTATTCTTTCTTTAATTCATGCATTACTCAGAAATCTGACCTCCCGAAATTCTTGGAGTTGTCCTATTTATCAGTTTCTGACATTAGTTTTTCAGAACTTCCCTTTTTAATGGGTTGTCTCCCAGACAATGCTGAAATAGCAAATCCTTTGATCCACTAAGGATTTAATGTTGCCAGTGAAAAGAAAACAAGTTCCTGGCTTCTCTTTTTACCACCCTGGGTGGGTTGGTGGGGTAAAATGTTGCTGGTTTTATGTATCTCCATAAAGACAATTTAAAGAAAGAGAAAAAGAATGAAGCTTTAGCATAGCACCAGAATGAGAAAGGACACCACGATTTAAACTGCTCAAAGTTTCCAAAGTTAGGAGACATATTTGAAGAAATGAAAATGATGATTCTGAGGCACAAAGGAAATACCAGAGGCACTTCCAGCTCAGACGAAATATGAAGATCAGGAAACGGCCAAGTGACCATCATCAGAAGATTTCCTTCCGGATCTGCTAGGACAGTTGTGTGTGTGTGCATGCGTGAGGGATGGAGGAATGATCTAGAAGACACAAAAGAAGATGTCATGGACTTAACTATGTCTCCCGGCCCCCTCTCTCCAATTCACATGTTGAGGTCGGAACCCTCAGTACCTCAGAATGTGACCACATTTGGAGGCTGGGTCTTTCAAGAGGTAAAATGAGGTCATTAGGGTGGGCCTTAATCCAAGATCACTGGTGTCCTTATAAGAAGAGGAGATTAGGATACAGACCCACAGAAGAAAGACCATATGAAGACACAGAAGATGGCCATCTCTAAGCCAAGGGGAGAGGCCTCAGAGAAAACCAGCCCTGCCAATGCTTTGATATTGGACTTCCAGCCTCCAGAACTATGAGGAAATAATTTTCTGTTGTTTAAGGCTTCCAGCCTGTGGTACTTTGTTATGGCAGCCTTAGGAAACTCATACAGAAGAGAACAAAGAAAGAGAGGAAGAGCCAAAAATCGAAAGGGCCTAGGGCTGGCTACTACCCACATGCAGTTATACTGCAGGGAAACCTGAGCACACCAAGGAGAAAGAAGATACGGCTTGGTGAAACGAAATTAAATCAACTACAGAGAGTGGCAGACGCTGTCTGTCTGTCTATCTATCGTGAGTACAATTAGGTGCTAGATGCCAACAGAGATAAGATTCTAGAGTTCTGGGAAGACAATGGCGGCTAACCTGTGACCAAGTGTGAGAACAGAAGAGCACTCCCAGGCAAGCAGGGACTCGCAATTTACCTCACAGCTTTTCTTGGTCAGATATTTGAGCACGGTCTTAGCAAAACAAGAAAGGTGTCCAAGAAAGATGATATGGAGTTCAAGAAAGAAAGGCGCTAACCTGGGCAAACAGACAATTCTAGGAGGACAGCGTCATCTCAGGACTACAGAGCAAATGCCCTAGGTAGATTAAAGAGCGTGCTCGAGAGTTGGTTCTCAAAGAGGAAAGTGAATTCCCTTGATCCAGTCCCTGGAGATAAAGGTTTATCCTTTTGTCAACAAGAGGCCAAGTGAGTTACAGGAAAAAACAAAGGTTGTGCAAGAAAACCTTAGTTTAAAATTATAGCAGTCAGGGGCACCTGGGTGTCTCAGTCAGTTGAGTGTCTGACTTCAGCTCTGGTCATGATCTCACAGTTTGTGAGTTCAAGCCCCACATCAGGCTCTCTGCTGTCAGCACAGAGCCCGCTTCGGATCCTCTGTCCCCCTCCCTCTCTGCCCCTTCCCTGCTGGCACGCTCTCTCTCTCTCTCAAAAATAAACATTAAAAAAAAAGAATTAAAATTAAAACAATCAAGATGTAGCACACCGAACAATTCAAGGTATATAACAGAATATTCCAATTAATCTTGACATTCAGAACGTTTCCATTTGAGGATATATTTTCTTTTCTTTTTTTTTTTTTTAACATTTATTCATTTTAGAGACAGAGAGAGACAGAGCATGAATGGGGGAAGGTCAGAGAGAGAGGAAGACACAGAATCTGAAACAGGCTCCAGGCTCTGAGCTGTCAGCACAGAGCCCGATGCGGGGCTTGAACTCACGGACCGCGAGATCATGACCTGAGCAGAAGTCGGTCGCCCAACCGACTGAGCCACCCAGGCGCCCCGAGGATATATTTTCAAGGATATAAAGTTGCGTTTCCTTCTCTTTCAGACTTCTATTACATTGTGGTTAATATTTATATAGTCAACCTGGAAACCCTGTATATTAATCTGTTTTTAGAATTGACCTAGCACATGGAATACACACAATGATAAATATTACAAATATTAACGATGTGAAATAAACCAGAGGTAAGGAGACATGAAAAGTTAATTCCATTTCTTTACCATTTCTATTAGATAATTAATAGTTGTCATCCTAATCATATTACCTTTCCCTCCATTAGTTCATGTTTTAGTGGTAACTGGTAAAAACAAAAATCCAAAATTGTTAATGTGTGGCCACAAGGAAACAGGGATTGGTGGTAGGAGTTCAGCCAAATAGGAGACCTACTCTCATTTCTCTCCCAACTTACTCTTATTTTTCCATCTTACTTAAAAAGCGTATTTACAGAAAGTTGGCTTTTCGGTGTACAGTTCTATGAATTTTTTTAACGTTTATTTATTTTTGAGACAGAGAGAGACAGAGCATGAACAGGGGAGGGGCAGAGAGAGAGGGAGACACAGAATCTGAAACGGGCTCCAGGCTCTGAGCTGTCAGCACAGAGCCCGACGCAGGGCTCGAACTCACGGACCATGAGATCATGACCTAAGCCGAAGTCAGATGCTTAACCGACTGAGCCACCCAGGCGCCCCGAGTTCTATGAATTTTAACACATGTCTAGATTCATATAAATACCACTACAACCAGAATACAGACCAGTTCCCCAAATCTCCCTCGTGCTGCCCATAGCCAAACCTCTCCTCCACTCCCAACCACTGATCTGTTCCCACATCCTTATAATTGTTTTGACCATTGCCAGAATGCCATGTGAATGGAATTATATAGTACGCATCTAACTTTTTTGAGATCGGCTTCTTTCATGGCACGATGCATTTGATATTCATTTATATTATTGTATATGTCAATAGTTTGTTCCTTTTTTGAGTAATATTCTTTTATGTGGATATACTATAGTCTATTGTCTGTTTATCCATTACCCACTGAAGGTCATTTGGGTGACTTCCAGTCTTTGGTGATTATGATTAGAGGTTCTATGAACATTTGTGTATAAGTTTTTATGTGAATGTAAGTTTGCATATATTTTTAATTAAAATATTTTTTTAATTTAATATTTTTTTAATTTGAGAGAGAGAAAGAGCACAAGAGCACAAGCAGAAGAGGGGCAGAGGGAGGGGGAGAAAGAGAGAAAGAGAAAAAGTGAGAGAGAGAGAGAGAGAGAGAGAGAGAGAGAGAGAGAGAGAGAATCTTAAGCAGGCACCATGCTCTGCTCAGAGCCTGATGCAGGGCTCAATCCCATGACCCTGGGATCATGACCTGAACCAAAATCAAGAGTCAGGTGCTCAACTGACTGAGCCACCCTGGTGCCCCAAGTTTGCATTTCTTTAGGATAAATATCTGAGAATGGATGGCTGGGTTGTATGGTAAGTATACATTTGACTTTATAAGAAACTGCCTCACTGTTTTTCAACAAAGCATGGTTGCTCTGTCTCCTCACCAGCATTTGGTATTATCAGTTAAAAAAAAATTATTAGAGCCGTCTAATAGGTATGTCATGCAACTCACTGTGGTTTTAATTTTAATTTTTTTAATGGCCAATGATGTTGAACATCTTTTCACATGTTTATTTGCAACGGATATATCTTCTCTGTTGTAATGTCAAAATCTTTTGCTGTTTTTTAACTCGGCTATTTTCTTATTATTGATTTAGAGAGTACTTTATATATTCTGGATACAAATACTTAGATATATGATTTGTAAATATTTTACGCCAGAATGTAGCTTACCTTTTCATTCTCTTAACAGTGAGATTTACAGAACAAAGAGTTTTAGTTTGGATGAACTCTAATTTACCTATGTCTATATATCTACATGTATATATTAAAATGAAATATTATTCAGCCATTAAAAAGAAGGCACTCCTGGGGCGCCTGGGTGGCGCAGTCGGTTAAGCGTCCGACTTCAGCCAGGTCACGATCTCGCAGTCCGTGAGTTCGAGCCCTGCATCAGGCTCTGGGCTGATGGCTCGGAGCCTGGAGCCTGTTTCCGATTCTGTGTCTCCCTCTCTCTCTGCCCCCTCCCCCATTCATGCTCTGTCTCTCTCTGTCCCAAAAATGAATAAACGTTGAAAAAAAAATTAAAAAAAAAAAAAAAGAAGGCACTCCTGCCATTGTGACAACATGGATGAACCTAGAAACATCATGCCAAGTGAAACAAGCCAGACAGAAAAAGACAAATACTGCATGGCATCACATATATATGGAATCTAAAAAAAAAAAAAAAGTTGAACTCATAGAAGCAGAGAGTAGAATGAATGGTGGTCGCCAGGGACTGGGGGTGGGAAACAAGGACACGTTGGGTTAAAGAGCACAAACTTAGTTCCAAGAGGAATAAGTTTCGAGGTTCTAATGTACAAATGGGGACTATAATTTGTAACACCATATTGTATACTTCAAGTGCACTAAGTGATTAGATCTTAAGCATTCTTACCACACACGCAGAAGGTAACTAAGGTGATTGTGTTAATTTGATTGTAGTAAATGCTTCACAATGTATACATATATTGAATCATCATGTTGAATACTTTAAATATATACAATTTTATTTGTCATTTTATACCTCAATAAAAGTGGAAAAAGTCATAGAAAAATACTGCTATGATTTTGATAGGAATTACACTAAACCGAGGGGCCAGTTTGGGGAGAATTGACATTGTCACTATATTAAGTCTTCTTTTCTTTTAACTTTTATTTCTTAAATTTATTTTTATTATTTTATTTCTTTAAAAGCCTTTTAAAGTTTACTTATTTTTGTGAGACTGCGAGCGGGGGAGGGACAGAGAGAGAGGGAGACACAGAATCCAAAGCAGGCTCCAGGCTCTGAGCTGTCAGCACAGAGCCCAACACGGGGCTCAAACTAACCAACTGAACTGCAAAGATCATGATCTGAGCTGAAGTTGGACACTCAATCAACTGAGTCAACCAGGCCCCCCTTTTTTCTAACTTAAAAAAATTATTTTATTCATTCATTCATTCATTAATTCATTCATTCATTCATTTATATTTTAGAGAGAGGGCTTGTGTGCACACGTGCACAAGCAAGGAGGGGCAGAGGGAAAGGGAAAGAGAATCTCAAGCAGGCTGCATGCTCAGCACAACGCCCAATGCGGGGCTCAATACCACAACCCTGAGATCATGACCTGAACCAAAATCAAGAATCGGTCACTCAATCGACAGAGCCACCTTGGTACCCCTATATTAAGTCTTCTAATCCATGAATCCAGCATATCTCTCCATTTATTTCACTCACTCTTAGTTTCTTTCATAAGCCTTTTGTAGTTTTAGTTCTCATATCTTGTATATGGCAATAGTCAAAAAAATGATAAAGATGTGGGAACGGATCAGTGGTTGCCTTGGGCTAGGAGTGGAGGAGAGGTTTGGCTATCGGCAGCATGAGGGAGATTTGGGGAACTGGTCTGTATTCTGGTTGTAATGAATGGTGTTTATATGAATCTAGACCTGTGTTAAAATTCATAGAACTGTACAGCATGTTTTATTAGATTTGCAACTAGTATTTTATCTTTTTTTGGAACTATTGCATAGTTTTAGAGTTTGTTTCCAATCATTCATTACTGGTATATAGAAATGTGATGCTTTGTTGTGTTGCCCTTGTATTTTGTGCCATTTCTACACTTGTTCCTAAACTCACTTACTGATTCTATGAACTTTTTTGGTAGTCTTTGGGACATTCTGTGCAGATACTATGTCATCTGTGAGTAGGAATAGTTTATTTCTTCCTTTCCAATCAAGATGCTTCTTTTTCTAGTCTCATTGCACTGGTGTCTAGAAGGATACTGAATAGGAGTGGAGAGCACGGATGATCTTACGGGAAGAGCATTCAGACTTTCACCGTTAAGTGTAACGATAGCTTCGGTTTTTTAGATGTCCTTTTTCAGAGTAAGGAAGTTCTCTTCAACTACTAGTTTGTTGAAGTTTTTTTTTTTTTTTAAATCATGAATGGACACTGAAGTTTATTAAATGCTTTTTCTGCATCCATTGATATGATGATATGGGTTTTTTTCTTTAGTTTATTCAGATGACAGTTTATCTTGATTGATTTTTTTTTTTGAATATTGAACCAGCCTTACATTCTTTGGATAAATTCTCATACTCTCCTTGTTACAGCTGGACTTTATTATGGGAATCATCACTTCCATAAGAAGCTGATAAAACTTAAGTTTTAAAGAAATATACATACCTGATGCCATTTTCTCCTTTTTCTGGCTTCTGGTTAAGGCCATCCTTTACCTGAGAAAGGAAGCATTTTCAAATCTTATCCACTTGAATAAGTTCAGATTACCATTTCAGCCTTTGAGAAGGAGAATGACGTTGACATATATCCTAGGAGCTAAGGGCATAATGATTATATGTGCAGGGCTCCAACCTTTGGCCTTGGTTTTCTTTAAGGTTAACATGAGCCTCCACAATTTTTGATGCTTGCTTTCTGGAGGTTCCACAGAACCCTACTGTCCAGGAATTTGGAATGAGTCACTCAAGAACTCCCTAATAAAACACATGACCAAGAAGTCTTAATTCCATATTGTAGTTTTATAGAAGGTCACCTAAATTTACCTTATAGAATACCCACAACTCCTTCACTTGGTTCAACTATACCTTCATAGTTTCTTTATATGTGGATTGGCTTATAAGCACTTGTACTTTGTCATGAAATATTTTGTGTATATTTTTATTGCTTTTACCTAATATATTTACTACATTTTTAAGGGACTGCTTTAATTTTCCAATTACTCAGTGTGAATTTTATAACCAATACAATTAAAGATATATTTAAAATTTTATCTCAAAAAGTTGCTAAGAATGCATATATGTATTCTGTGTGACTTGTATGCACTCGCCCCCCCCCCCACTATATCATGCCCCAAAGTTCTTTTTAAACATTTTAATTAATATTAATCCTTCCCATCTATCACTCAAACTTTTATTGGAAGTCAAATGACTTGTACCCTTGAAGAAGGAAGACTTGAAGATGATCTTACATAATTATAATTATACTACATGGGGTAAAAGAAAGTCACACCATTCACAGGCTGTTTCCAACATCACAAATAGTAAAGAATCAGCTGTAGGTGTCTAACTACTTACCACGCGGTAGTTATTGGGGGCCCACACTAGCAGAGTATGGCGATGGCCCTGCTCAAACTTATGAGTTACTGGAGTGATGGGTAATCCAGTAGAAGAGATGTTTATACTTGTCAGTTTGTCTACATCAAACGTCATAAATTCATTTGTCTATAACGGGAGAAGAGTCAAAGTTAATACCATAGCATCTTATTCTGCACTGTCACGCAGAATAACTGCACACTGCCATGGCATATCATTTGACATCCACAGTTGACGTTCATACACATCAAAAAAATGCCTTGAGGGGCGGGGCAGGGGGTGCTTGGCTGGTTCTGTCAGTAGAGCATGTGACTCTTAATCTCAGGGTGGTGAGTTCAAGCTCCACATTGGGCACAGAAGCTACTTAGAAAGAAAGAAAGAAAGAAAGAAAGAGAGGAAGGAAGAAAGAAAAGCCTTGCAGAAGCTGGCATTGGTTTGTCTCAGCCTCCCACCCACTCTTTTGAACTCTGTCATGAACTTCTTTAGTGTTACAAAAGAATTATACTTTTTGTACAGCATTTTAATATTATTTCATTTTATGAAAATAAATGTTCTGGAAATCATTTCCACCATTGGTCAAAGAGTAGTTTTAGAGGAAAAGCCGTAACCCTGGTGACAATCAGTACTGGGTTGCTCTGAGCACTCAGAAGTCAAATTTTCTTTTTTCTTCGAGATTGTCAGTTTCATAAGCTATAACGGAGCGGTTCTTAACCGTGGCTGAACAGGAGTGAGACCAGTTAAATCAAAATCTATGAGGTATCAGAATTTTCAAAGCTCTCTAGGCGATTCCAGTATGGACCCGAGGATGAGAACCTCTAATTGAGACCAGCGACCATCCAGATTAGGGTTTTCCAACCTTGGCACTATTGACATTTGGGGCCAGATAATTCTTTGTTGTGGGACTGTGTGTCAGCATCCCTGGCTTCTTACATATGAAATGCCAAGAGCACACTCTCAGTTGTGCCAGTGAAAAATGTTTCCAGAAATTACCAAATGTCCCCTTTGGGGGCAAAATAGCCCCTAGTAGAGAACCATTGCCAGATCCTTGCTGTTTAAAATGTGGATCCATGCACGAGAGAGCATGTTAAAAATGCAGCATTTCAGACCTACTGATTAAGACTCTGCATTTCATAAGCTCCCCAGGTGATTCACATGTACATTAAAGTTTGAGGCACACTGGTCTGGAGTGAGGCCAAAATGAGACCAAGATAACAAGACATTTCACTGCTGGACTTGTTGTAGGAATTACATAAGGGTCAAGAAGATCAGTTTCTTCAAAACTATTATAATTCAGGTCAGAAGATAAAAAAGGAAGTTGAATTCCCTTCTACTTACCTGGGACATTTGGTCAAGCGTCACCGCGCTTCCAGGAAAATATACAGTCATGTTATCGTTTCCTATATTCAGTACTTTAATCTGGACTTCGTTTTGTTTGGGGAAGACTGGAAGAGTTTTCTGAGCAAAATAAAAGAAGATTAGCAGTGATGTGTCCATGCATATTGAAGATAAGCTTGCCCTAGCACGACAGTCACCACCCCCCACCCCCACCCCTGCTACAGCACAGAAAGCCGCACCGGCTGAGATACCAAACTCCCCTGTGAAGTCTTCAGTTGTTCACCTCATGGCACCCACAGAAAATGATGCTTGTACAAAACATGGAAGAAATCACAAAGAGGCTGCTCTGGGTCTTACCTAGCCACCTCCAAGTCAAAGGATACCAGGTTATGAAGCCTGTTCTCTGAGGAGGTCAGAGTAACCACAGCCCAAGTGAATGTTTATCTTGTTGTGACACGTGAGATCTACTCTCCTGGAGGCCACCATCATCCCCTCTAACTTTGGGAGCCTGGACCACAGCCTTGACAGTGCTCTCGACATCCTTCCGTAGGTATTCTATGCCCTCCTGCCTCCAGACGTTCCTTCAGGGCTTCTGCCTTCTCCCTGTAGTGCTCTCTCTCAAATCCTGGGGTCCCTGGAGCAATCCTTTCAATTCTAGTCTAGAAGCCTACACTAGTCCCACAGTTCATTTTGCACAAAGCGAGCTATGTTCCAGAGCAAGTGAGTACACGCACGTTCACAGGAACACGACGCACGGTAGCCAAAACATGAAAGCAACGCAAATGTCCACTGACGGACGAATGGATAAACAAAACGTGGTCCATCCAACAGTGGACTATGATTCCACTTTACCAAAGAAGGAGATTCTGACACCTGCTACCGCATGGAAGAAGCTTGGGGACATTATGCTTGGTGAAACAAGCCACCCAACAAAGACCACTTGGTGTATGAATCCACTTAGATGAGGTACCAAGAGTGCACGAACTCATAGAGACAGTAAGTGGGATGGTGGTTGCCAGGGGCTGGGGGAGGGGAGCTGGGGAGCTGTTTTTAATGGGCACAGAGCTTTAGTGTTGCAAGATGAAAAGCATTCTGGAGATTGATTGCACGACGCTGTGAATGTATTTAACATGACTGAACTGTATACTTAGAAATGGTTAAGATGGTGAATTTTTTAATGTATGTTTTATCACAATTCCAAATTTTAAAAAAATTTAAAAAGAGAGAAGGAGGGAGGGAGGGAGAGATAAAGACAGAAACAGAGAGAGACAGACAGAGAGAGACACACACACAGAGACAGAGGGGAGGAGACAGACAGAGACAGAGAAAGGAGGAGGGGAGAGAGGTGGGAGGGGAGTGTTTACCTCCTGTCTTACACACTATGTAACGCCCATTTCCGGGGCCTGGTCTCTAACAGCACTAGAAACTTGGTTTAGTGCCACTGTGGGTCCAACAGACTGAGTGTGGACTGGAGTGGGGACTAACATCACTGGAAACTTGAGATCACAGAGGCGTCTTCCCAAAGACAATTTACATGTTTTCAACGTGCTTCTTGTTTGTTGAGTGATGAACTTCTAACCAGACTTCCTAGGAGTTCAGATTGCAAAAAACAAGTTCCATGAACTCCCGCTCCCCTTACATAAACTGTGTCAATGGAAACTCCCTGTGTCACCGCCATGCATACTTCTCAAGTGAAGCACACCCATCTGACTCTACTGCAGGCTGCCCCCTTCACAGTGGCGAGAACCTGTAGTGCACACTGCCCGAAAAGGACCATTTTGCCCCTGCAACACATCGACATTGTCTCTGGCTCCAGGACAGTCTGTCGGCAGAGACCCTGGCCTCCCCTAATCCTCACAGCCCCGGAGAAAGAAGCCTTCCGAACGTTCCACCTGACCCGCAGGAAAAGCCACTGGGGGACCGGAGGGCAACTCACATCAATTTCCACTTGCACAATTGCCGCCACCACGAAAGCCATGGAAGCCAGGAACATTCCAACTGTCATCTTCTTCAAAGAGCTGAGACATAAGTAAGAGTGACTCTCAACCAGCCTCATACACAAGTGAGCTAATGATAACATTCCTTTCCCGCCATCCACCCAAACAAAACTAACCTCCCTGTGAAATACTGTTCGAAAGTATCTCTTCCTCTCTTATTTCTGATTGAGATGAGGAAGGATATATATAACGCAGCTTATTTGCATTTTCACATTTAATTTCTAGAAACTATGGCTTAGGCGATACGTTGGATGACAGTTAACATTTCTATCATCTACATATATGAAAGCTTTAATTAGAAGCTTTTCAGGCTGCCTTTTACAACACTTTTATGTTAAGGGCAAATTTCCAGAAACATCAGCACAGAGACCTCTCATTCAAATATAATTCTTTAAAAACCCCATCATATAGGTGGTGTGCTGGGAGGGGAGACATTCTTTCCAGCTGATGGAGTGCGGTCCATTTGCAAAGCCCTGGGACTGACAGGGCCTCACCCCCACCCCCAACCTGCCGAGAACCTACGTGAAATTGAAGCCACATTTTGCAATCAGAGGATATATCACGGCATCCACAATGGGGACCATGATGACGATCAAGATGGCGTTCACGGTCTGTGGGTGGAGTGGAGAGGAACCGTTAGCTGTTGTCTCAAAGGTACTTTGATCTCAGAAAGCAACTTAAACATCGTTTCCTACCTGCATCTGGTCCGGCTGAATTTCAAGAAGTCCCTGAAAAGAGCGGGGGGAAAGTCTCACTGATCAGTTCCCAGAAGTGATCAGTTGGGGAGGATGAAGAATGTCGTGACAGGGAAGGGAAAGAGGGTGAAGGGACTAAAACAGAGGAGTGGTGACCAGGGGAGGGAGAATAGTTGGACGTCCCAAACTTACAATTTTCCCACTCATAGCTGTGGCTTGCAGCGTCCACCTGGAGCCCTAAAAATGAACACGTTCACTGCATCATTTGGGAACATGAGTTTTAAATGTTTTACAAGTCAATGTTGCATCTCTTCCAGAGCAGGAAGGAGGTCCGAAATGTTATGGGATTTAAATGTTATGGGATTTAAACCTCAAGTTTATCTTCCAGCTCCATTGTCATGCTGGGTAAAACCAAACAACTTGCATTTCTGCTGCACAGGTTAACACAGCATATAGTTCTCAACCCCAGGGAAGAATCTAGAAAGCGCTCTTCTGAGAGACGGCCATCCTTAGGAAATACAAAGACACAGGCTGAGGCCTGTTGGAAAGCATGGCATCACCTTACAAGGTGGAGGCAGCTAAGTACACGTGAGATATTCTACATTCACTGGCATCACAGTTTCAAGAACATCTTTTTTTTTTTTTTAAGTTTATTTATTTATTTTGGGAGATAGAGGGAAAGTGAGCATGAGTGGGTGAGGGGGAGAGAGAGAGAGAGAGAGAGAGAACCCCAAGCAAGCTCTGCATTGTCAGTGCAGAGCCCAATGTGGGGCTCAATTCCACAAACCACAATATCATGACCTGAGCAGAAACCAAGAGTGGGACACTTAACAGACTGAGCCACCAGGCGCTCCAAGAATATCATTATTGTTAAGAGCCGTGTTTGACAGTCTAGGCTGTCCTGAAGTAGAAATCCACCAATAGAGTGATGGTTCAGGGGCGCCTGGGTGGCTCAGTTGGTTAGGGATCCAACTCTTGATTTTGGCTCAGGTCATGATCTCATGGTTTGTGTGATCGAGCCCCACCTTGGGCTCCATGCTGATGGTGCAGAGCCTGCTTGGGATTCTCTCTCTCCCTCTCTCTCTCTGCCCCTTCCCCTTGCCCTCCCCATCAAAATAAATGAATAAACATTTTTAAAAAGACTGATGGATTTAACCCTGCAGCCTAGTTACATTCAACTTATTTTATATAAAGAGGATTCAGGACTGTATACAGGTACATGTGATTATTTCCATGGAGGACTGAACACATAAAGTTTTCAATCTGTCAACTCCGTTTAGAAGGCATTCTGGAAAGTCAAGAAGTACACCACTGCTTGAGCTCTTAAGAGATGTCAGGCACAGATCACTTTATGTACGGTCTCTAATTTGATCCGCACAGCCTTGCCATGGGTGATTACCCTTCCAGGAGCATTACAGAATCCGCCCCCCCCCCCCCCCCCCCCCGCCCCAGTCATACAGCTAGAAGGTGATGAGTGTACTTCTAGAGCAAATCTGATTCCTATTCAGCTGGTTCCTATTCAACACGCAAAACTGCCTCCCTGTGCTTAAGATGCTGGTCTAAATCCCATATTTACAACTAAGGAGATTAATGTGTTCACTCAAATTTTTTCCAAGAGTTGTTTTGTCCTTCTGATAACCCTTCCTGTACAATAAAAGGACCTGCGTTTATAATTTTTTTTAAAGCTGCAGTTTCTAGAAGAAACACTATCTCATTACTCTGGCAACCGAGTATTCACGCATTGAGTTGTTTAACCCAAATCTGAAAACTTCCTAGGCACACGTCTTCCGGTTGCGGGAGCAAGAGGAGGGTGACAAGGCACTGATCTGGGTTTGAGTTCTTTGCTCTGGTCGGAATGACTTAGGTAGTCATTTCACATCCTTGGATGGTACTTCTAGCTCAAGCATTCTATTTTAGAGCAGAAGGTATCAAGGCCTTTTTCAGCTTAAATGTTCTGTGGATCCCATAAAAGGCAATACTGTACATCCTCTGAGCACACTGTATCAGTAGAAAAGCTCTTTATTCTTGGTTTCACTGGTAAGAGTTCTAGATACTTTGATCAAGTCTTTCCCGAGGCTCTGTAAGCTGACCACACCTGATTTTCTTCATTGTTTTGCAACAGAAATGTGGATAGAACCATCTAGAGTTGTGGTGTTGTTTTTTTTTAAAAGAAACTCAGCGTGATCTAACACTTAGTAAATAAACGAAGTATAAAAAAGAAACTGGAAGAAAACGTTTTTAGAAGCTAAATACTAAGTACTGCCCCGTCCGTGGTAGCGCCCAAGGAATTTTGCTAAATAAAGATGTAAAGAAACACACACAGCTTTACATTACCTGCTGGTCAAACAAGGCCCAGAACATTGGGAGCGGGATATACAGGAACATCACCCTCGTAACCATCTTAATTTGAGAGATGAGCCTCTCCTGTGGATGAAATGGGGAAGGATGAATCAGTGTCATTCACAGCTGTCAGCAGTGTTGTTTCAGTATAGACACGTGCAACCAGAGACAAGCCGGGAGGTGACTAATTGTTCCAAAGAACCCTCCCGCGAATTTTTTTAGAAAACCCAGAATTCCTCAGCTATTCAAAATGAGTGCGAATGTCAGTTTAAAAGGCATCTTACGGGGCGTCTGGGTGGCTTGGTCGGTTAAGCGTCCGACTTCGGCTCAGGTCATGATCTCACGGTCCGTGAGTTCGAGCTCCGCGTCGGTCTCTGTGCTGACAGCTCAGAGCCTGGAGCCTGTTTCAGATTCTGTGTCTCCCTCTCTCTCTCTGCCCCTCCCCTGTTCATGCTCTGTCTCTCTCTGTCTCAAAGGTGAATAAACGTTAAAAAAAAAATTAAAAAAAAATAAAATAAAAGGCATCTTACTAGGGGCACCTGGGTGGCTCAGTCGGATAAGCGTCCAACTAGACTTCAGCTCAGGTCATGATCTCACAGTTCGTGAGTTCAAGCCCCGCATCCATGCGACGACAGCATGGAGCCTGCTTGGGATTCTGTCTTCCTCTCTCTGTGCCCCTCCCCCGCTTGCTCTCTATCTCTCTCTCAAAATACATAAAAATAAACTATAAACTAAATAAATAAAAGGCATATTACTAGAATTTAAATGTAATTCCAATGAATGTAACCCTCATCACCACTGTTCACTGATTCTTCTGTTTTCACACTGGTTACGTGACCACAATCACGCATAATTAATAACTGATTCTACCAAATGAAAACCTATGAAAAGATAATGTTGTTTGCAGCTATACCCACCGTTTATCAAGCTCTTCTCGACATTAACACACATTCTTGCATAGTCTTGTTCAAAACACTAGTCAGGTTTACAAGGATACAACTGATAATTTTGTCCACGTGGCCTTAATCATACGAACCGCCACTGTGGCTGTCCCCGTGCTGGAGGAAGACCCCAAGAAAACTGCAGCGATAATGGTCACTCACATCATATTTCTCTTTAGCCCAGTCCAGCCAGTGCTCCCTCTTGGGAAACTCCTTACTCCGATGCTTAAACCTATTTTTGAGGGCAAACTGAAGGAAGGAAGAAAAATCACATTTCAAAACAGAACCGATTACTTTATGAGGGAAACACATTTCAATGCAACTGCCTTTAATGGAAAGCTGTGTTTGTGAGAGAAGCAACGTATGTATCGTATAAACTCGTGTAATGATGATGCTAAAAGAACCTGCATTTATTCCTAATCTCTTTCTAACTATGAGCCTTTGAGTGGGTAAACAAAGTCATATTCTTACTACTTGACTCTCTGGGCCCTCTAGAGAGGAGCATTCAAGAGAAATATAATGTATGCCATTTGTGAGTTCGGTTTTCTGCTGGCCATAGTACAAAGTAACAGGGATCTAAGTCAATCAGAGAAAGACAAACACCATATGATTTTGCTCATCTGTGGAATTTAAGAACAAAACAGATGAACATATGGGGGGGGGAAGAGGGAAACAAACCAGGAGAGACTCTTTTTTTTAAATTTTCTTTTTAATGTTTATTTATTTTTGAGACAGAGAGAGACAGAGCATGAGTAGGGGAGGGGCAGAGACAGAGGGAGACACAGAATCCGAGGCAAGCTCCAGGTTCTGAGCTGTCATCACAGAGCCTGATGCGGGGCTCGAACTCACAAACCCTGAGATCATGACCTGAGCTGAAGTCAGACACTTAACCGACTGAGCCACCCAGGCGCCCCTGGAGAGACTCCTAAAGATAGAGAACTGAGGGTTGTTGGAGGGGAGGTGGGCAGGGGGATGGGCTAAATGGTAATGGGTAGTAAGGGTATTGTGATGAGCACTGGGTGTTGTATGTAAGATACGAATCACCAAATCCTATTCTGGAAACCCAAACTGCACTGCATGTTAACTAACTAGAATTTAAATAAAAATTTGAAAAAAAATAACAGGGATACACCTGAAACTAATATAACACTATGTTAACTGTACTAGAATTAAAATAAAAAATATATATAAATGTAAAAAAAAAAGTAACAGGGAAACAGGTAAAATTCATTTTAAATATGTTATATATTATTTAATCCAATAAATCCAAATGATCTTACATATGATCTTAATATATAATAAGAATAACATTAATATTAAATCAATAATTATTTAAACAATTATTAATAAATTAATAATATTAAATATTACAATCGATGAGAATTTCTATATTTCTTTTTTCATACCAAGTCTTCAAAACCTGGGGCATATTTTATACTTACAGAACATGATCAATTTTTATCAGAACTATTTGATTTATATTTACTTTTCATAAATTTATGTTTGAAAAACTAAATTTATATACCTAAGTTGTTCCAAATATACTTAAAAGTTTTCCACTCACTGAACTGAGTATCAGTTTTAAAGTGTAAGAGTGAAAGTAATAATAATAAAATAAATTTTTTAAAAGATTTTTTTTTAAGTAATACACCCAACATGGGGTTCAAACTTACAACCCTGAGTCCAAGAGTCGCATGCTGCACAGACTGAGCCAGCGAGGTGTCCCATTAAAATTTAAGAGTGAAGGAGCACCTGGGTGGCTCGGTCAGTTAAGCGTCCGACTTCAGCTCAGGTCATGATCTCGCGGTCCATGGGTTCGAGCCCCGCGTCAGGCTCTGTGCTGACAGCTCAGAGCCTGGAGTCTGCTTCGGATTCTGTGTCTCCCTCTCTCTCTGCCCCTAACCCACTTGCACTCTTCAAAAATAAACATTAAAAAAAAAGGGAGAACTCACAATATAATATAGCGATATATAGGAAATTGTGTAATTTAAATTAATTTGAATGAAATCTAATTTAAAATTCTGTTCTGAGTTGCACATGACACATTTCAAATGTTTAAGAGCCACATGAGGCTAGTGGCTATCATGCTGGACAGTATAGATCGACAATAACATTTATTTCCTGCCTTTATTTTTTTTAATTAATTTATTATTATTAAAAAATTTTTAATGTTTATTTATTTTTGAGAGAGAGACAGGAAGGGGCAGAAAGAGAAGGAGACACAGAATCTGAAGCAGGCTCTAGGCTCTGAGCTGTCAGCACAGAGCCTGATGTGGGTCTCAAACTCACGAGCCTTGAGATTATGACCTGATCTGAATTCAGATGCTTAGCCGACTGAGCCACCCAGGCACCCCTTTCCTACCTTTAAATGTGCCTGTATGCATGTACATCACGTTGATGCACATGGAAGAAACCATATTCTGCATGTTCCTGTCACCAAATTGTCTTTGGAAACAAGACTTCTGATGGCTGCATAGCATGGCTATATCTACTAGAAGTTAAGCACTGTTCTCCTGCAATTTTGTGTTATAAAATTTTGCTGTTATAAATATGACATTGATAATCTTCTACATGAATCTGTGTTCATTTTGTGTGTTCATTTTAAAAAGTGATTTTCTTAGTCTTAATTCTGAAAGTAGCATTACTGACACTCCAGACCCTTGAGATGCAGCATCAAACCGTGCCTCTCCACTTCCGTTTCACTCTTCCTGACCCGCATCAGCCATGGTTAGCCAGCGTGATAGCTGAACAGTCACTCTGCTTTGCCTTTCTTTGACTACCGATCTAATTCGAAGGTTCAAGAGCCATTTCTATCCCTCCCTTTTTGAGTTCAGTTTGTGTCCTTTTCCATTTGGTCAGTTTTATAAGAAACTTTAATTACCAAAATAGTTAAGAACATTAAGAAAATGTTTAAAGAGAAGTCAATGTTGGAGCACCTGGGTGGCTCAGTCGGCTAAGTGTCTGACTCTTGGTATTGGCTCAGGTCATGATCTCACAGTTCGTGAGTTTGAGCCCCACGTCAGGCTCTGTACTGACAGTGAGGAGCCTGTTTGGGAAGCTCTCTTTCCCTCTCTCTGCCCCTCCCCGCTCATGCTGTCTCTCTGTCTGTCTCTCTCTCTCTCTCTCAAAACAAACAAATAAACTTAAAAAAATAAAGAAAAGTCAATGCTTCATTGCATTTTAATTTGAAGGAGGTAGAAGGTTCTGGGGTGGCTAAATATCACTGACAGAGAAAGCTACTGAAATACTTACACCAATGCACTTGACAACTTTAGCCATGACATTACCCTGGGGCTGAAACTTCTTGTACATTCCACTGCCAATGACGAACACAACTGGGAAGGCAAAAGAAGACGTTAACAAGGCATTTGACAGAACTACCTGTGACCTAGAAGACGTGTTTTTATTTGAGATACAACCTTATTTTGGAAATACTGGGATTACTCACAGAATGGGCTTGCCTTCCTATGTCCCAGTTTGGAAAGTGCTTTTGATCCTAACAATCACAGAAGCTTTGAGCGGTGGTATATTTGTGCTGTCATATACAAACATTGGAGCCTATTAATGTCCACTTCCCACATTTTGGGGTGGCTCACAGACGCTCCATACGGCTATTTAAGTGCAAGTTTTATTCTTAAGCATAGGGAGACAAAGGAGTAAGTGTTTTCACGTAACAGATCAGCACATAATTCTATAAAGACAAAAAACAGCTTTAATTTTCTGATTGCAGTGGCAGAAGAGTTTCTTCTTTTTTAATAAATCTTCAGAAAAAGGAAGAAACTAGTTTGTTAAAACCTTACTTAATCATGTGTGGCAGAGTTCATTCCGTGGTCACGGTACAGAAAAACAGTGGTGAATTTTTGCATCTGCGGCTACAGTTTTACACAGTTAAAGCACTTTTACAATAAGGCAATTCTTCCATGGATCTTCCTAGAAAAGGCATATTGTAAAAATAGAAAAAGCATTCCTTCAGGAGACTCTGGAAACCCAGTACCGTATGAGGATTTCTGATTGTCCAATACCACAGTTTAATCATTTAAAAGCACCGATGGGTTGATGGAATGCCACTTAATTTCCTCAATTTAAGAGGGCCTGAGATTTTGAGAAGTGCTACCTCTCAAAGCATATGTCCAAGTATGTGCCTGTGTTATAGGTGTTCTTTATGGTTGAATAAAGAGAAATATACTTGAATCCTCACCCGATGCCAGTCTTCCTTAATCCAGAGATAGCAGAGATACCCATAGATGGAGTCTACTCTGTTTTACCAACAAATATTTTAATCTTTAAGCTTCTGATTAACTTAAGCCTAATTCAAGCACAAGATTGTTGCTGAAAGAAACTTCAAGAGACAGCATTGATGCATAGAATTTGGCCTATTCTCAATTCTTCCATTCGAGAAACATTGTATGATGTAAGAATGACCCATGCAAACTAAATGACAATTTACCTAATGCCAACTGACTACAGCGTCTGGCCTCGAACAACAGCTTTTGAGATCCTTTTTTATCTCCTTACGCAGAATCGGAGAGGAGTAGGTATATATGGTCTTTTTAGGGGAGTGTGGCAGTATTTAAACAATTATGGAAGGAAATGGACACAGAAAAAAAGGGAAAATACTGAATTCTGGCTTGGATGTAAGGGTGAAGCTAATTTGCTACAAGCTGAACAAACAGGGTTAAGAGGGGGCATAATTGACTCTATGAAGACCTGAAAAAAAGTCAGAGAAAGTAATAGTGCCAGCACTTTCTCATTTGAGTGGGAAGCTGCAAAGGCCTGAGATGTGTATTGGGCTCTGTTTCCTGTTTGTACTACCGTTACAGGTTGAATCGTGTCCCCCACCCCCACCACCCCCCGCCCCCAGAAGATGCTGAAGTCCTTACCCCCAGTACCTCAGAATGTGACCTCATTTGGAAATACAGCCTTTGCAGAAGATCGAGTTAAGATGAGGTCATTCAGGTGGCTCCTACTCCAATATGACTGGTGGCCTTACAAAAAAGCGCAAATTTGGACACAGATGTGCACACAGAGGAAGGCCACAGGCAGACTGGCATTGTGCTGCATCAGGCCAGGGAACTACCAGAGGCAGAAGAGAGGCCTGGAAGAGATCCCTCTCAGTAACTTCAGAGGGAGCAGGGCCCTCTCGCCATGTTGATTTTGGATTCCCCACCTCCAGAGCTGTGAGATGATAAATACATTTCTAATGAAGCCACCCAATCTGTAGTGTTTTGTCACGGTAGTCCCAGGAAACGAAGACACCTGCCATCTTTCAATGTAGACTATCCTAGGGCGAAACTGTCCACACTTCCTAAAAAGCCAGGGCCAAGAACTAATGTGTGAATGAATGTATCTAACAGACACATATATTCCTCCCAACGGGAAGATACTCTGGTAGAACCATTTCGAGATGATGTATTATGGAAACCTGGATGTTCACTGGAAGTATTTAAACGCTAACTGGACCAGGCTGCCGGGTCTTGAGGCAAGCTGGAGACGAGCACACGTTGATAAGAGCAAAAGCGTTTGGTCATGGGGTCATCTAGTCTAATAGATTCTGTCACTTTTCACCTTAAATCTGCCTAAATAGTGTCAAACTTTTCAGAGCCCAACTCAGTTGATCCCATTTCCTGTAAACTCTTGTTTGATCTTATTTCCTCTGAAGTAATATGCCAACTCTACTTTGTTTGAATGTTCAGAGCACGGGAATTATTATTATAATTTATTCCATGAAGTTTTAAAAAATTGGTCACAATAATCAATGTGAGGGTCTGACCTGATTATAGGATTGTACTAATTCAACTGATTTCTACTTACTCAGAGCTACGGCCATGAGAGCAGCAGGGACCCCAAATGCCAGTGGGTAGCAAGCTTGTTTACTGTGAATTCCACATTGTTGGACTGGGGAGAAATTATAAGATTAAAATTCATTATAGCATTTTTTTATAATCTTATTTTTTAATGTTTATTTATTTTTGAGACCGAGAGAAAGAGCATGAGCAGGGGAGGGGCAGAGAGAGAAGGAGACACAGAATCGGAAGCAGGCTCTGGGCTCTGAGCTGTCAGTACAGAGCCTGATGTAGGACTCGAACTCACAAACTGTGAGATCATGACCTGAGCAGAACTTGGATGCTTAACCAACTGAACTACCCAGGTGCCCCTCATTATGGCATTTTTAATGCTCATATATGGTTATCATTTTTTTAAAAATCCCTAACTGGTTATTACATATTGCTTTTACTTGATGTTCTAGACTTATCCATTTGCTTTATCGATTTCATTGCCTGCTGAGCCCAGCAGCTTTGTAGTAGAAAGAGCAAGAGACGAACATAGGTTCTAATCTTAGCCCCTAAATAGATGTCTGACACTGGCCAAGCCAAACTCAGTGGGAATCCTTATATGGCTTTTCTTGGCGGGAGAGATAAAAGTGACCTGGATCCAATAACTTGAAGACAGGGGACCCAGTAAATAAAATCGAAAGTACCCTGGAAAATCAAGAGTGTGTGTTCCTGAATTCATGCTATTTAAAAAACAATTAGATGGCCCAGGGCAGGGGTCAACAAAGTTTTCTGTGAAGAGCTGGAAGTAAATATTCTAGGCTTTGTGGACCATTCAGTCTCTGTCCCAACTACTCGACCTTGACTTTGTAAGGTGAAAGCAGTCATGGACAATAGACAAATCGATGGTCTTGTCCAGATTTCTGGATTTGGCCCATCAGCCATAGTTTTCTAACCTCTGACTGCAGATCCATTCTAGCTCTGAAATCCTAGGATTGGTGAGAAAAAAAAATTAAGACTCTGAAAGGAGAAGTAGAGATTATTGGACATTCCTTCTTTTTCTTTTTTTAAAAAATGTTTATTTATTTATTTTGAGAGAGAGCATGAGCACGAGTGGGGGAGGAGCAGAGAGAGAGGGAGGGAGAAAATCCCAAGCAGGCTCCGTGCTCAGCCTGACATGGGACTCGATCTCATGACCATGAGATCACGACCTGAGCTAATATCAAGAGTTGGACATTTAACCGACTGAGCCACCCAGGGTCCCCTAGAAATTCTTTCAATGAAATGGAGCCTCCAGGAATAATCTGATCCGAAAGGGGTTTGACTTTGTCTTTGACTGACTAACCGCTTCACAATTCGGTAGAGAAAGAAGTTAACTCGTAGAAAATTGATAGTCACGCAAATGTTTCCTGTTCATAGCTGTCCAAATGATTCTGTTCATGGCAATGCAAACTCACTCTTCCCTCTGGGAAGAGCGTACATCTCTGTTGTTCAAATCCTTATTGGAGCTGATTGTAGCAGTGTTCCTCCAGTTTCTTCACTAATTAATCAGTCATATAAAATCTCAGCACATGCTCATTTTATATTTGTGTGAGAGCTAGGATTTTACCATTAAAATTATCCTTTAACACATTCTGTAATTCAAACATGCATAAGTACATATTCTACTAGAAGCTGGAAGTGGGGGAGGTGAGGGAACATAATGAAAGAATAAAGTATCTTTATTATTATTTTTTTAAGTAGGCTCCATGCCCAATGTGGGGCTTGAACTCACAACCTTGAGGTCAAAAGTCGGATGTTCTATGGACTGAGCCAGCCAGGTGCCCCAAAGCTATTAAATGTTTATACAAAACAAGTTGGAATGGGATTTAAGGGTCATCTTCAAACTACTACTCCAGGCAGAAATACATAAATCCCCACAAAATATTTTCTTTCATCATTGAATCTGATTTGCAGTGTGGACACCACAGGGTTGTTTTGGTCTAATCTGTCCCCGGATAGTCCCTTCAGGTGGAAAATTCACAGACTCTCAGTGGAGTGTCAGCAAACACAAATACCTGAGCGCTCTTGACAGCTGCTGTCTCCTTCTCCATCCCGGGAAGTTCTTTTAGAAATAGCTAAGGGGTACCTGGGTGGCTCAGTCGATTAAACATCCAACTTCTGCTCAGGTCATGATCTCATGGTTTGTGGGTTTGAGCCCCGCGTCGGGTCCTGTGCTGACAGCTCAGAGCCTGGAGCCTGCTTCGGATTCTGTGTCTCCCTCTCTCTCTGTCCCGCCCCTGCTTATGCTCTGTCTCTCTCTCTCTCTCTCTCTCTCTCTCTCTCTCTCTCTCTCTCAAAACTAAATAAACATTTAAAAAATCTAAAAAAAAAAACCAACAAGAAATAGTTGAGATGAGAGGAAGGCAAAGAATAAAATGTTGCCACTAAATTCTTCCCAACTCACTGCATATTGCTGGGGAGCACAAATTTGTGCCCAAAGGCACAAATGCCAAGTATGACCCATCCAGGTCTGGTTGCCAGACAGCACCTCTTTCTTGCCTTCTCTCTTACCGTGAATAAAGACTTTGCATTAATAAAAACTTAGAAAAAATTATTGCCATGCTAGGGGTGTTTTAGATTCTTCAGTGGTCTTTGGGATAAGGGAGTCAAATAGGATTAGAAACGACACGAAGCTCATTTTCTGGATTTCGAAGTATCGGACAGCGGAAGCGTAATGGGAGAAAAGAGGGACAAAACAAACAAACAAAACAAGGACTTAAACTTGCCACCTGACTTTCTCCCCATAATTCAAAAAAAGAAAACCGGATATGTCTTACCTCTGAGCATGGGAGTGATGATAGTAGAAAGCAAGCTTCCAGCATTAATGGCCAAATAAAAGATGGAAAAGAATCGGTTTCTTTGTTTTTCCTGTAATTAACAGGATAAGGTTACAACATGACTTTGGTTATATATCAACTGATCAAATGTGGCTGATGATCGGTCCTTGAAAAGAATCAAATGGAGAACAGACTTGGTGTCTGTGGAATAATTCCTGGATGTTTATATTTGTTTTATGTAGTTTCTGTGAAGGCACATGATCTCACCTGGCCCTCTTCAAACTGGTCTCCACCAAACGCAGACACACAGGGCTTTATTCCTCCGGTTCCCAGAGCTATCAGGGCCAGGCCAATCATGGACAGTGCCCTACGGAAAGGAGAGGGGATATTGCAGAAATGTGAGATTCTTCAAAGCAGGAGTCTCTCTGTCCTCTAAATTCCCTCAGAGGACCAGGGACAGTGGTTCTATTTGGGTTCCTGGGCCCAATTTCCAATGTAGGGAGGGGAATCCCCATACTAACAATAAACAATTCATGGCCACCGGCTGGGTGTCCTACAATTCAAAGCAATTCTGACACTCTCTACCCGGAGACAGTATCAGATTCCACAGCTCATACGACCCAGCAACAGCACTGCTGGGAATTTATCCAAGGGATACAGGAGTCCTGATGCATAGGGACACATGTACCCCAATGTTTATAGCAGCGCTTTCAACAACAGCCAAATCATGGAAAGAGCCCAAGTGTCCATCAAATGATGACTGGATAAAGATGTGGTACATATATACAATGGAGTACTACTGAGCAATGAAACAGAATGAAGTCTTGCCATCTGCAACTACATGGATGGAACTGGAGGGCATCATGCTGAGTGAAATACATCAGTCAGAGAAAGACAGATATCATGTTTTCACTCATATGTGGAAGTTGAGAAACTTCACGGAAGACCATGGGGGAAGGGAAAGAAAAAAAAACATATGGTTACAGAGAGGGAGGAAACCCATAAGAGACTTTTAAAAACAGAGAACAAACTGAGGGTGAAAGAGAGTGAAATGGGTGATGGGCATCGAAGGTGGCACTTGTTGGGATGAGCACTGGGTGTTTTATGTAAGTGGTGTATCATGGGAATCTACTCCTGAGGCCAAGAGCACACTGTACACACTGTATGTTAGCTAACTTGACAAAAAATAATACTAAAAAAAATAATTTAAAAAAAATTCACAGGTTAAGGGCTCAGTCCTATAAGACTGCCTTCCCCCCGACTTCAGGCACCACAGGCAAGCCTAGGTTGTCACCTGTGCTTCTGACTGATAAGCTACATATTGGAAGTTCCAAAGACCATCTCCTTGAACTTCAGATACAAGTCACAATCCCAGGTTGTTGCCTGTACTTCTGACCTACTGGCTATAAATCAGTATAAACGACCTCCTTGTAGGGTTCAATTAACTTGCTGGAGCTGCTCACAGAACTCAGGAAACACTTTACTTACTAGATCACCAATTTATCATAAGAGGATATAACTTGGGAGCACTCAAGTGGAAGAAATGCACAGGACAAAATAGGTGGGAAGGGGCACGGAGCTCCCATGCCCTCTCCAGGGTGCCTCTGTCCCCGTACCTCCCTATGCCTACCAACCTGGAAGCTCTTCCAACCCTGTCTTTTGGGTTTTTATGGAGGCTTCCTTACATAGGCATGCTTGATTAAATCATTGGCCTCTGGATATTAACTCAATCTCCAGGCCCTCTCGCCCTCCCTGGAGGTCAGGGGGTGGGAATGAAAGTTCCAACTCTCTAGTCACATGATTGGTTCTTTTGGCAACCAGGCTCCATCCTTAGCCAGGTCCCCAAAGTCACCTCATCAACATAACAAGAGATAGTTCACCATTCTCATCACTTAGGAAATTCCAAGGGTTTTAGGAGCTCTGTTCCCAAAACAGGGAAGATTGAATATGTATTTCTTATTATAAATCACAATCTCACAGTAGTTAAACACAGAGAAGGGACTCAACCTGTTTGAGAAGATAATTCACAGGAATACAGTCTTGATAGCATAATGAAATTTGAATTCATGGGCCTTAACATTACTACCATAATCTACTATCTTTTGATCTTCTCAAGAGATGCAGAGAAAGCATTTGACAAAGTACAGCATCCTTTCTTGATAAAAACCCAAGATCATAAAAGCTATTCACAAAAGATCCACCGCTAATATCATCCTCAACGGGGAAAAACTGAGAGCTTTCCCCCTAAGGTCAGGAACACGACAAGGATGTCCACTCTCACCACTGTTATTCAACATAGTGTTGGAAATCCTAGCCTCAGCATTCAGACAACACAAAGAAATAAAAGGCATCCAAATTCGCAAGGAGGAAGTCAAACTCTCACTCTTTGCAGATGACATGATACTCTATGTGGAAAACCCAAAAGACTCCACAAACTGCTAGAACTGATCCGTGAATTCAGCAAAGTTACAGGATATAAAATCAATGCACAGAAATTGGTTGCATTTCTATACACCAATAATGAAGCAGCAGAAGGAAAAATTAAGGAATCTATTCTATTTACAACTGCACCAAAAACCATAAAATACCTAGGAATAGAGTTAACCACAGAGGTGAAAAATCTATACACTGAAAATTATAGAAAGCTTGTGAAATAAACTGAAGAAGACACAAAAAAATGGAAAAACATTCCATGCTCATGGACTGGAAGAACAAATATTGTTAAAATGTCGATTCTGCCCAAAGCAATCTACATATTCAATGCAATCCCTATCAAGATAACACCAGCATTCTTCACAGAGCTAGAACAAACAATCCTAAATTTGTATGGAACCAGAAAAAAACCTGAATAGCCAAAGCTATCCTGAAAAAGAAAACCAAAGCTGGAGGTATCACAATTCTGGATTTCAAGCTATATTACAAAGCTGTAATCATCAAGACCGTATGGTACTGGCACAAAAAAGACACACAGATCAATGGAACAGAATAGAGAACCCATAATAGACCCACAAATGTATGGCCAACTAATCTTTGACAAAGAGGAAAGAATATCCAATGGAAAAAAGATGGGTTCTTCAGCAAATGGTATTGGGAAAACTGGACGGTGACATGCAGAAGAATGAACCTGAACCACTTTCTTATACCAGACACAAAAATAAACTCAAAATGCATGAAAGACCTAAACATAAGTCTTGAAGCCATCAAAATCCTAGAGGAGAAAACAGGCAACAACCTCTTTGATCTTGGCCGCAGCAACTTCTTACTTGACATGTCTCCAGAGGCAAGGGAAACAAAAGCAAAAATGAACTATTGGGACCTCATCAAGATAAAAAGTTTCAGCATGGTGAAAGAAACAATCAGCAAATCTAAAAGGCAACCAAGGGAATGGGAGAAGATATTTACAAATGACACATCAGATAAAGGGTTAGTATCCAAAATCTGTAAAGAATCTATCAAACTCAACATCCAAATACCAAATAATCCAGTGAAGAAATGGGCAAAAGACATGAATAGACATTTTTCTAAAGAAGACATCCAGATGGCCAACTGACACATGAAAAAATGTTCAACAAACTCATTAGCAGGGAGATACAAATCAAATCCACAATGAGATACCAGCTCACATCTGTCAGAATGGCTAAAATTAACAACTCAGGAAATGACAGATGTTGGTGAGGATGCAGAGAAAGAGGAACACTTTTGCACTGCTGGGGGGAATGCAAACTGGTGCAGCCACTCTGGAAAACAGTATGGAGGTTCCTCAGAAAGTTAAAAATAGAGCTACCTCGCAACCCAGCAATTACACTACTAAGTATTTATCCAAAGGACACAGGTGTGCTGTTTTGAAGGGGTTCATGCACCCCAATGTTCATAGCAGCACTATCGACAATAGCCAAAGTATAGAAAGAGCCCAAATGTCCATCGACGGATGACTGGATAAAGAAGTCATGGAGTACTCGATCCAAAAGAATGAAATCTTGCCATCTGCAACAATGTGGATGGAGCTAGAGGGTATTATGCTACGTGACATTAGTCAGAGAAAGACAAGTATCATATGACTTCACTCATATGTGGAATTTAAGATACAAAACAGATGAACGTAAGGGAAGAGAAGCAAAAAATAATATGAAAACAGAGAGGGAGACAAACCGTAAGAGACTCTTAAATACAGAGAACAAACTAGGGGTTGCTGGAGGGGTTGTGGGGGGGGATGGGCTAAATGGGTGAGGGGCATTAAGAAGGGCACTTGTTGGGATGAGCACTGGGTGTTACATGTAAGTGATGAATCACTGCATTCTATTCCTGAAATCATTATTACTCTCTCTGTTAACAAACTTGTATGTATATTTAAAAAACTTAAAGCAACAGCTTGAATACTGGACAAGGATTTATGTATGGAATTCTTTTGTAGCTCTTACCGATTTCAGTAAAAGAATGGGTAGGTAAAATGTGTCTGTGTGCACTGTGTCTAGTACAATCATAATAGAATCATAATAGTCATGAAAAGCCATGGAAAAAGACAATTTAAATGCAAAGCAGAGTATCAGGTTATGTGGTATGATCTTAACTTGTTTACAAAGTACAGAAGACCGGAAAGAGGCAGAACGAAAGATTTACTACTATAATCTTTTACAATGATAGAAGAGATTATTTGTAATAATGGAGGGAATTAAGGCTTAGTTATTTTTACTTCCCTTGTATTTTCCAAGTCTATGTATTTTACCTCCTGAATTGAAAAAAAAATCACTCATGGAACTTACCAACTCCCATTTTGTAGTTTTGTTAGATTTATAGTAGGTACTACAAATTTCAGGTTTTTAAAAAAATTTTTTTAAGTTTATTTATTTATTTTGAGAGAGAGAGAGAGCATGAGCACATGCACAAGCTGGGGAGGGGCAGAGAAAGAGAGAGAGAGAGAGAGAGAGAGAGAGAGAATCCCAAGCAGGCTCCACTCTGTCAGCACAGAGCCCAGTGGGGGGTTTGAACTCACAAACCATGAGATATGACCTGAGCTGAAATCAAGAGTTGGACACTGAACTGTCTGAGCTACCCAAGCACCCCCAAATTTCAAGCTTTGTAAGGGTTTACTCCAAATCTTCTTGTTTGCAAATATTACTTTAAAATTCTAACAAATATTTTAGAAAACTATAAAGTCAAGGAAGATACTGCACATTGAACAATTCCTTTAAAAAATCTGCTCAGGGGCGCCTGGGTGGCTTAGAGGGTTAAGTGTCCGACTTCGGCTCAGGTCATGATCTCAATGGTCCGTGAATTCGAGCCCCGCATCGGGCTCTGTGCTGACAGCTCAGAGCCTGGAGCCCATTTCAGATTCTGTGTCTCCCTCTCTCTCTGCCCCTTCCTGTTCATGCTCTGTCTCTCTCTGTCTCAAAAATAAATAAATGTTAAAAAAAATTTTTTTTAAATCTGCTCATCTTAGGGCTCCTGGCTGCCTCAGTCAGAAGAGCGTGTGACTCTTGATCTCGGGGTTGTGAGTTCAAGCCCCATGTTGGGTGTAGAGTTTAGTTAAATAAATAAAACTTAAAAAAAAATCATGCTCCTCTTCTTGAATTAACTGGCTGAAGCACTTTTTTTGTTTGCCTCTTAATAAACTTGTGCTTAGTGCTATCACTCTTTTATTTTTATTTATTTTTAAAATTTTTTTATGTTTAGAGGCACCTGGGGGGCTCAATCGGTTGTCTAACTTAGGCTCAGGTCATGATCTAGCGGTTCATGGGTTCGAGCCCCATGTTGGGCTCTGTGCTGACAGCTCAGAGCCTGGAGCCTGCTTCAGATTCTGTGTCTCCCTCTCTGCCCCTTCCCCACTCATGCTCTGTCTCTCTCCGTCTCAAAAATAAACAAATATTCAAAAAAATTTTTAATTTTTTTTATGTTTATTATTTTTGAGAGAGAGAGAGACAGAGCGTGAGCAGGGGAGGGGCAGAGAGAGGGGGAGACACAGAATCTGAAGCAGGCTCCAGGCTCTGAGCTGTCAGCACAGAGCCTGACGCGGGACTCAAACTCACCAGCAGTGAGATCATGACCCGAGCTGAAGTTGGAAGCTTAGCCAACTGAGCCACTCAGGCACCCCCAAACATTTTAAATGACAACAAAACATGGCCGGTTGGATATGATGTACCGGGCCCTCTAGTGAGAGCTGTAGGTATGCTTGAATATGAACTCCATGAAATACCCGAAGAGACTAAGCTTTCTTGAATACTTACCACTTGCCAGGCCATGCTGTGGGTCCTTTACCCAGATTAAGGCACAAAACTGCCACACGAGGTAGGCACTAGTTAAAGTGAGGAAACCTAGGCACAGAGGTTAAGAAATGTGCTCAAGATCCCACAACTAGTAAAGGGCATAGCCAGCATTTGAACCAGTTAGGCTGGCTCCAAAGTCCATGTTCTTAATTGATACCATAGAAGAGAAAACTGAGGCCTGGGGAAGATGAGCTGCCCAGGTCTTACAGCTCCTTTGTGAGTAGCTGGGACTCAGACATTGGAAGTGTGAGCTCCTGACCCGGTCATACAACCACTCCCTCCCACCAGCGCAGTTCTCTGTGGGCACCGAGGGTGTTGCAGCAAGGGACCGGGTCTAAACAGCAATCCGATTGGCTAACAAACCAGAAACGCCGGAATTGCAGAAACCAATTTGAATATCAGTGATATTTCCCCAACCCATACGATACGTTACTCATAGATCAAGGAACGGAAGCACAAGAACCAGAAACAAAATACGTTTTTATAAGACTGTAGTGATGGGAAATTAGTCTCACAGAGGAGCGTTTGTCAACGGCACTTTCCATCAAGAACTCAGAACACAGGGCTGCAATAAATATTTCTGAAACTGAATTACTGAAAAATAAGCGGAAGTATGGTACGAGGAGACACCCAAAGGCACAGAGTCTTGAGGAAACCTGGCACGATTAGGGATCAAGGTCTGTGGGAGTTCTGTCCCTGGGAGGAAGATCAAGATTAACACAAGTATTCCGGGCGCTGACCGTGTGTCGTGTGACATGTACCCGAGACAGCAAGGCATCGAGTGAGCAGTGGCTCCAGACAGCTGCTAGAATGGTGACATACATAGACCCAACTCTTAGTCAACGAAAAAGCTTCCTCTATGCTGATGAGGGAGGAAAG
Source organism: Lynx rufus (assembly GCF_022079265.1). NCBI lineage: Eukaryota > Metazoa > Chordata > Mammalia > Carnivora > Felidae > Lynx > Lynx rufus. Next base: position 70,244,856 of record NW_025814823.1, read on the forward strand.
ACCTCCTTGCACTTACGGTGAAGTTCAAGGAAAAAAGATGAAAAATTAGAGCACGGAGTAAGCCACCAGTGGCGGGGGGTGGGGGTGGGGGAGGGCAGCAGGTGTCAACTCACACATGTGTGGGGAGGTTGTCAGGGATTCCGTCATGGTCGAAGTCTGTGAGGTCATTAATGGAACTGACTGAAATCACCGCCTGTCCGATTGTGTACACGATGGACAGCGACACGATCGTCCTGTGTTGAGAGGGGTTAAGAGAACCTAAGTTAACTGCATGGTAGGAGCCCACTTCCTTCCCTCCCACAGAAAGGCCTCCTGCTTCAAAAGACAAGATGCCAGCCATTGTGTACTTGTTTCTCAAACTTGAGTACCACTGGGAACTCTTCAAACAACAAAACGAAAAACAAAAACAAGAACTGTTAACTCCTAGAAAGGCAGCCTGCTGGAGAATTTGTTGCCCAGCATGCACGTGTAAGTCACATCGGCTGGAGCCAGGGGAAGGGGCGGAAGATGGGTTTCATCTCTGAATTACTTGAAAAACTCAGTGTTTCCTTTCACCTAACTGCTGAGTCCGTCTATCTTCAAAAGTAAGAGATACTCATCTTGTGCCTGATAACAATATTTGGCCAGGAGTGGGCCATTAATTATGTACCAAAATTTTTTTTAATGTTTAATTTTAAGAGAGACAGAGACAGAGCGTGAGTGGGTTGGGGCAGAGACAGAGGGAGACACACAATCTGAAGCAGGCTCCAGGTTCTGAGCCCCCTACGCAGGGCTCGAACTCACAAACTGCGAGATCATGACCTGAGCCGAAGTCGGATGCTTAACCGACTGAGCCACCCAGGCGCCCCAGTTATTTTTATATTGTATTGAATGTACAGTGAGTTCATTTGTGTTTTCCAAGTTATCTAAGTATTTTACCTCCTGAATTGAAAAAAAGAAAATCACTCCTAGGATTTCCCAACTCTCATTTTGTGGTTTTGTTAGATTTATAGCAGGTACTACAAATTTCAAGTTAAAAACAATTTAAGTTTATTTATTTTGAGAGAAAGGGAGAGAGAGTGTGCGAGCTGGGGTGGGGGGAGCAGAGAGAGACAGAGAGAGAATCAGTGAATTTGGCCCAGAAGAACCTCCACTTCCTTGCTCATTAAGTCCTGGGGACTTCTCAGTAACCGTCTATTGGGGGCACTCGTGGAGCTGATCCTGTAGAATTGGATGAATGCCCCACATCCTCCCCGCCCAGAGAGCAGTGTGAGCCTTTCGGCAGCCGGCACACACATTAGGGAGCTTCTTTGTTCTCTAGACCTTAACTCTGCGCCTCACACGTGATTAATGATAGACAGTATCCCTGCTACTATTTCAAGAGGAGACAGAGATGTCACCACTGTTTGGAGGAAGGAAAGAACCTACCAGGGCTACCTGCATTCACACTGCCAAATGCCAGGCACGGTGCTAGACCCGGGATACGATCTGAGTGGAAACAGCGCCCGACACGCTCTCCTAAGAGTTTTATGGGCCTTGATTCCTTGTTCCCACCGTCCATCATCCCAAACCACAAAGCTGCAATTACTTCTTGGCTTGTTTCTTAACAAGGAAGGTGCAAATACTCACTTGAACTTTCCCAGCCAGGAGTCCGCGATCAGCGCGCCAAGAATGGGCGTCAGGTAGCACAGAGCCACAAACGTGTGGTAGATGGCCGTGGACAGATTATCGTCCCATCCAATGAACCGTCTGAAGTACAGAATCAGGAGCGCTTTTTGCAGAGGGCAGGGGGTGGGGCGAGAGGGGAGACAAAGTCAGGAGCTGTGGTAAGTCAGGCTCTTCACTCCGGGGAGGGAGGGTGAGAATGGTTACCTCTCATTCCATAGTAGGAAAATCTTTCACAGAACTCATTGACCACGATGAAGAAGATGCTCAGGGGGTAACCGAAGCAGCCCTGATGAAAACAAACGGTGTGGGATTGAAACACGCCCCCCACTGGCCCGTGTTCACGAGTGAGCGCTAACAGCATGGAAAGTAGCTGATGCACATTTAGCAACTTGTCAGTGACTGTCCAGAGGTGGAATCAAGAATTTAAAAAATGTTTCACCCCTTGCACTCCACACAGAGACGACAGTGAAATAAAGCATCTGGTTTTATTGTTATTTTGAGAAAAACGAGACACACCATGTCCTAAAGAAAAAACTCAGGATTGTCCCCGCACCAATGACACAAGTATATAATAGGAATTAAAAAAAAATTTTTTTTAAATGTTTATTTATTTTTGAGAGACAGAGAGAGACACAGCATGAGCAGGAGAGGGGCAGAGAGAGAGACACACAGAATCCGAAGCAGGCTCCAGGCTCTGAGCTGTCAGCACAGAACTCGACGCAGGGCTTGAACCCACGAACCGTGGGATCACGACCTGAGCCGAAGTCAGACGCTTATCTGACTGAGCCAACCAGGTGTCCCTGTGACGGGCATTTTTTTTTTTTTTAATTTTTTTTTTCAACGTTTATTTATTTTTGGGACAGAGAGAGACAGAGCATGAACGGGGGAGGGGCAGAGAGAGAGGGAGACACAGAATCGGAAACAGGCTCCAGGCTCTGAGCCATCAGCCCAGAGCCTGACGCGGGGCTCGAACTCACGGACCGCGAGATCGTGACCTGGCTGAAGTCGGACGTTTAACCGACTGCGCCACCCAGGCGCCCCGGTGACGGGCATTTTTAAGCGAAGGAAGCACAGCTGTGAACATTTAGGAGCATATCAGACAAAACAAAGCTCTGTAGAGAAGGAAAAAAAACACTCACCTGTGATCTGGACATTCCTGAAAGAAAAACAAAATGCCACTATTAAAGTCAAGTAATGAAAACACTTCCTGCAGAGTCTCAACTCAGACCCTCTGACTTTTCAGGGAGGTCAGATGTGCTGTCCAGACAGCTCCAGCCTTCTCTGGGAGCGGGACCTGGCATCAGATTTTCTTTTAATTAGCTCCTCAGGCAGTTTCATTGCGGTCAGAATTGAGAGTCAGAGGCTTCGAGAATAGCGCCAAGACCATTTCCTCCTGAAAACACTTCAAAGGCTGCCCATCGCCCACAGGGTGAAGACCAAACATTTCCGCTTGTCCTTTACTATCTCACGAGGTCAGTGGGGTTGGGTGAGGATTAAATAGTGGGAATATGAAATGCTTCAGGGTGTCTAACACAGTGAGGACTCAGCCACCATTCCCATTACCTGTTCCGGCCTCTCTTCCAGCCCCTTCTGCATGCACGGGGCAGGGCTCGCATGACACCCAGCTACCCGTTTGCTGAGCACGTTGGGCGCCCACTCAAAGATGGTAACGCACGAGACAGTGACTCCAGGAATGGCCCCTGCCCCTTCCTACACCTGTTGTAACTCTTGCCACGACACGACCCGCACTAGCCCCCTCTGCCTCCCGATTCTCCCAGAGTGGAATACCGGTTTGTATTTCTGCCTCCCCTCCAGGGGTGTCCACCTCCCCATCCCCAGCATCTTTCCCAGGACCTACCACATTGCGGGGCCTTATTGTCACAAGAAGGAATTAGAAGAGCAAGAAGAAAAAAAAGGTGAGACTCCAAGTAAGCCAGTGCAAACCAAGGGCCGTTGACTCGACTTTCTAGATCTTAGGCGAACCCTTCATGCTCCTGCCCTGGCCTCCCCTGAATTTTGAGGAGAGCTGACCCATCCCCTGGTTCGAGTCTTCACACTGTGTGGCACCGCTCCCTGCACTTACACACGGCCTGTTCTTATCTGTGTCTGTCACATGCGGGGCCCCTCTCCATGGGGAATCATCCCTCCCCCTCCCTGGCTTCCACTGACCGCATCTTAGAGTCCTTTGTTTTCAGGGGCCCGCGAGCACCCCCCCCACCTCTATTCTGAATCTGTGACCCCACGAATGTGCCTCAGAATCGACCTCCTTGGGAGAACAGGTCGCCGAGCCCCATGCCCACAGCTGCTGACTCTGGGGTGGCCCCCTGAGCCTGCATTTCTCACAAGTCCCAAGCCGATGTCCCCGCCGGTTCAGGGACATCCCCGTGAGAACCACCCGCAGGCTGTGATGTCCAGTTGCCGGACTGATCTGCATGAGTAGTTCTGATCACCTCGCTGGCCCCGAGCTCCACAGAGACACTCCGTGCCTGCTGTCCCATCACAGACGCTGGCCCTGCCGCCTCGGATTTTCATTCTGTGCGAGCCCCGAGCCCCAGCCCACAATAAACAAAACCGCAGCCCTGCCTGAGGAACTCCGCTCTTGGCCCAGACCCATGCGGTGGTCGAGACCCCCCTCCTTCACGGGCGGGGGCCTCGCTTCCTGATTCTGGTCACGCTGTGCCGTGGGCGTTGGCACTTCCCCAACCACACGCCAGACGGTCTCACTGTCGCCCACTTAGGATCAGGGGTGCTATTTCAATCCTTGTCCTAAGGCGCGAAATGACCTGTGCTGGCCTCACAGGGCTCCGGTCCCAACTCCTGACATCTATAAAGTTCTGGAAGGACATTGTTCCACGAATAGCCTGATTTTCTCCCTAGTTAGACTTGCTGGTGGGAAGGGGCTGCTTTGAGGGGCAGAACGTGGGCATGGGGGGGCAGACGTGTGATTGAACCTCGCACCTGTTGCTTTCCAGCTGTGACTGAGGGTGAGCCAGCCTCCCTCCGACAGCCCACCTGTTGGGGCCCCCGCCCAGGTCTGACGCATCATTCAGGGAAGATGCTGCCGCCTCCCACAGGGTGGGAATCAAATGTTTGTTGATCGAACAAGTGCTCTCAAGCCACGGTCATAGCCATCACCAAGTCCAGTGTTTGGATCCCGGCTCTGCCCCTCATTAGTTCCACCTGCCCGTCCAGGCTCTAACCTCCTTCTGCCGGAGACGCTGCCCTGCGCGCGCTTCATCAGTCTCTCCCGGGTTCCCGACCCCCCACGTGGCTTGGCCAATGGGAAGCCTGGGCAGGAGACCAGAGGGTCAGGGTGTTCCTTCCCTGCCTCCTTCCCCATATGTCACCTCAGACTGCTCCATCCTCAGGGGACAGTGGAGGCTCCTCCGAAGGAGGCCCTCCCCACACAACTCTCATCCCAGGTTCTGGTCACAGTTTTATACCACTTCCCATGGGGGAGACCACTGAACTCATTACTACGGGTACCTGCACTGTTATTTATGCCTCCCTGCCTCCCCCCCTTTTTTTTAATTTAAAAAATAAGTTTATTTAGGGGTGCCTGGGTGGCTCAGTCAGTTAAGCGTCTGACTTCAGCTCAGGTCATGATCTCATGGTCTGTGAGTTCGAGCCCTGTGTCGGGCCCTGTGCTGACAGCTCAGAGCCTGGAGCCTGCTTCTGATTCTGTGTCTCCCTCTCTCTCTGCGCCTTTCTTACTCACACTCTGTCTCTGTCTCTGAAAAATGAATAAACCTTAAATTTTTTTAAAATAAGTTTATTTATTTTCAGGGAGAGAAAGAGGGAGGGTGGGGAAGGGGCAGAGGGGAGAGAGAATCCCAAGCTAGCTCCACACTGTCAGTGCAGAGCCTGATGCAGGGCTCAAACTCATGAACCAGAGATCATGACCTAAGCCGAAATCAAGAGTCTGAGGCTCAACCAACTGAGCCACCCAGGTGCCCTGACCCACCTTTTCTTTTTTTTTTTTAATGTTTATTTATTTTTGAGAGACAGAGAGAGAGAGAGCGCGCGCATGCGTGGGGTAGGGGCAGAGAGAGAGGGAGACACAGAATCCAAAGCAGACTCCAGGCTCTGAGCTGTCAGCACAGAGCCCGACTCGGGGCTTGAACTCACAGACCGTGAGGTCATGACCCGAGCTGAGGTCGGACACTTAACCAACTGAGCCACCCAGGCGCCCCTGGCTCTGTCCTATTCTAAATGGTCTGTGTGTGTGTGTGTGTGTGTGTGTGTGTGTGTGTGTGTGTGTTTGAATAATCGCTTCTATTCCGAGTATGCCTTCTGTGTCCAGATGGGACCCTGCCTGATGTAGCCCACACACCAGCTTTCATCACCAGACTGGGGACAGCCACTCTCCAGTGAAATACAAAACCCACTCAGGAACACATGCTTTTGATGAACACACAAACAGGCCCGTTTGCAGTATTCGAAGCCCTGTTTCACTGCAGTGGTGCCCTGCCTTCTAGAAAAAACAGCAGGACCAAATGATGCTCTGCCTACTTATCCTTCAGATAAAGTGCTCTTACTACTGTCTCCCAAAGACCCAGCAAAGCGAGCTGAGTGCCAGCTGCACAGGGCTCAGGCTGGTCCTTGCACCAGGCCTTTACTGAAAAGCAGGAGGGAGGTATGAAAACCCAGACCCAACGGGATGGCCTGGAGCTTCACTGCAGTCGTTCCTGCCGCATGTTTCTCAGGACTCGGGTTTGCAAGGAAAGATTTCATCTGGCTGAGGTAGCACCCGTAATTTCTCTTGCAAAATACTGTTTAGCGCTTATTGTATACCAGCTAACAATGGTAAAGATTTTGCTTACTTGGAACATAGACAGGGTTCCAGAAAAGAGAGCTTAGATCTTGTTCTAACAACCATCACACTCAGAACCACACTGTGGAAAATGAAATTCCTAAGCTCACTCAGGTAAAAATCTGAGATTTAGTACCCAGTCATCACCCAGGAAGTTTGTTATTTTCCGAAAAGTGTGCATTCCAAAAAGCCACTTCTATTACTGAGGGGCAGAGGTTGCTAACCTCCTCTGTTACTGAATTCAGAGCTATTTGCTGGTTGTGTACTGCAGTTAGCATTTCTTTTTTTTTTTTTTAACTAAGTTTATTCATTTTTGAGAGAGACAGAGAGAGAGTGCAAGCAGGGGAGGGGCAGAGAGAGAGAGGGAGACACAGAATCTGAAGCAGGCTCCAGGCTCTGAGCTGTCAGCACAGAGCCCAACGTGGGGCTCGAACTCACAAATCGTGAGATCATGACCTGAGCTGAGATCAAGAGTCAGATGCTTAACTGATTGAGCCACCCAGGCGCCCCAAAGTGTTCTTTTTTAAATAATTTTTTCCCCCTAAGCTACATTTTCTACCTGGTGGCTTAGGAGTCCTATCCCATGCCTTTTAAATGGGATCTGGCAGGATCTGCCTTGGCTCTGGTGCCTTCTGCGCGTTACTCTCCGTTAGCCGTCTGTAATGTGAGGATGCTGCCTTCCAGAGCTGCTACAAGGAATCAGGTGGTCTGAAAATGGTTTCATAAACCAGGAGGAAGACGAGTTAAGTTGAACATTGGGTTCTTTTAGGTGGAAAGGCAGGCCTTGGGGGGCAGGAGATTAAGCTTCTGCTTGGGGACATCCTTCCTGATTATGTGGCTTTAAAGATTCAAAGCACTTAACCTTTGGACCGCCATTCCTTCACCTAAAGATGCTAACACCTCTTTGCAAGTTGGTTGATAAGATCAGATCTACAGGAATTGCTACAGAACTTGCTACTCACTGCAGCCCATGATGACAGCTGAGTAGTGCAGATAAATGTTTGGAACGGAATGACTTAAGATTGAAATATGGGCAAGAATTTGCGATGGGGGCCCCTGGCAGGGCCGAGAGGGGCCCTCAAAGGAAGAGGCAGTTCCGTCCAGGGTTGCTCACGCTGACCAAAAGAAGAGGGTCCCTATGACATCGGCCTGGGAAATTAGGCCATAGGAATGAAAAAGTTGTGGACAGGCGAAAGTCAGTCTTCTTAGACACAGCCACAGCGGCAAGCACTGATTTTCAATTAAGCTGCTTTTCAAACGGGCAGCACTATAGTGTCCTGCATGCATGTGGCTGCAGAGCTTTAAGGATCGTGTTTCATTCTCTATTGCAGTGGTTCTCAAAGTGTGGTCTCTGTCCCAGAAGCAGTGGCACCTGGGAACTCATCAAAGGGGCTCCTGGGTGGCTCAAGTCGGTTAAGCGTCTGACTTCGGCTCAGGTCATGATCTCGCGGTCCGTGAGTTCGAGCCCCGCGTCGGGCTCTGTGCTGACAGCTCAGAGCCTGGAGCCTGCTTTGGATTCTGTGTCTCCCCCTCTCTCTCTGCCCCACCCCCACTCATTGTCTGTCTCTCGAAAATGAATAAATGTGTAAAAACATGTTTTTAAAAATGCACACTCTCAGGTCCATCCCAGACCTACCGAATTGGCAGCTCCCAGGGTAAGGCCCAGCTGTCTTCAGGCTCTCGAGCCCTCCTGGGAGCCCCTGGCCACTGCAAGTGGTGCTGAGGAGCAGGCAAGAAAGGGGTCTGGCGTGAGGGTGTGCATCCCACGTGGCGGCTCCGGGCCAGGTGATCAGCTCCTCTGATGCGATTCTGGCTGTGCTCATTGTTCACCGGGATGACGGTGACAAGCAGATGCCCTGTCTCACCTTCGCTGTCTCCCATCCACCCAACCGGACCTGAGCTTCCCCACATGGAGCAAATCAGGAGGGCTCCCCAACCTGGCTGGCTCCCTGCTCCCTGCAAAGTCAGACCCGCTGCTCAGCACAGCGTTCCAAGATCCCCCCAGGATCTGACTCTCCCCCCCCTCCCCCCCACCGTCAGGCCACAACTTCTGATTCCCACACCAGGCTCCTTCAGAGCTCCCCGAGCCAGTAGGGCACTTAGCGTCTCATCTCTCCCCTTGGCCTCCAAGGTATTCTCTGCCCCTAGTACATTTCTTTAGTCTTTTTATGACTGTGCTCACAGAGCGAGTTGTTCTGACTTCTGAAAATGTTACAGAGCCTCACATGTCATATGATCCCCCTTCCCCCATTTTTGGTGAGGAAATAAAGGGTATGCCACTTCAAAAAGAGCCACACAGAATACGCACCCAGCAAAACAGCGGTTGGCCTGAGGCGAGGGGGCAGGGGACGTGGGAGGAGGGGAAGGGGCCTGAGCGCCTTGGGGCACAATTGGTTTGATTTTTTTTTCAAAAACTGATCAACTTAAGTGAGAAGCACCTCTTGTTTTCTTTTCTTAAGTTTATTGATTTATTTTGAGAGAGAGAGCAGGGCAGGGCAGGGGCAGAGAGAGAGAATCCCAAGCAGGCTCTGTGCTGCCAGCGCGGAGCCCAATGCAGGGCCAGAACTCATGCACCGCGGGATCTTGACCTGAGCTGAAATCAGCACCTGGTTTTCTTAAGTGGGCTACTCCACTTTCTTAAGTGGGACCGTCGATGTTAGGTGAGCTGTAGAACAAGTTTTGCACCTGTAATCCAGGCCCCAGTTTCTGGAGTGGCTCTTCTGGAGCTGTCTCTTGCCCAACTTGATGACTATTTTTCTTACTTGGGGGTTTTGCCACATTTTCCACCCTCGGGGCCCCTGCTGGTGCCTAAGGCACATCTGTGCACATCAGAGAATTGTGATCATTCAGGCCGGATGCTGCCGGGGAGGCACGGCTCGACGAGCGGACAGCAGCTTGGTCCCTGGGCGCATGTACAGCTTGGCCACGGAGCCTGGCTGCATTCCAGCCCCCGGGGGCTCCCTTGCTGGGGCCTTCATGCAGCGTGCAGCTTGCACATCTCCGGCCGGTGCCCTGCCCATCCTTCCACTGCCCTTATTTTAAAGAAATAGCCCCTTTCCACAAATACTTTCTTCCCCACTGGAAGGGAATCTGTTTTGCCTTTGACATGTCAGCAAATAGCTACCTAAACAGAACACAGTGGTGTGACTGGCTTTCAAAATGCCAGTTTGATCAAGTTACCCCTGCTCAAAGCAAATGAGTTATCAGTCGTTTGAGGTCCCAGAACACCAATCAGCCTAATCACGTAAAGCTACTTTAGAAATACAGGGAAACCAGGGCTAATGGGACAGTATAGGTTTTATTAAGTGACTCTGGCATGGGGCAGGGACTGGCTCAGTCTGGGAGCGCTGGTGACCTGTATCCACACAGCCACAGGGGCCGAAGGCGTGCGCCCAGCTGGTGAGAAGACAGACACAGAGCATAAAATCTCTTAGCTGCAGTGTAGCTCCTTAGCAATGGGGTACCTCACAACCGTGTCACCCCTTTGTGTGGGGCAGAGACTGTGGGACTGGCACCTGTGGCTGGTCTGCCTTCGCCAAGTAACACACAGCCGCGTATCTTTAACTGTCCGGCAGCCAGGCCTTGCCCTCACCTTGTCCCGTGTGTCTGACACATGGCTTCGCCACCTTCTCCCTCAGCTTGGGGATCCCCTGGTCAGGAGTGAGGGAGGCAGCTCGCGGTCTGCGCATTAGTTTGGGGCAGTTGCCATAACAACATCCTACAAACTGATCCTTAAAACAAGAGAAATTTATCATCTCTGAGTTGGGAGCTGGGAGGCTGAGATCAAGGTGTTGACCTCGGTGGCTCCTTTTTTGTTTAATTTTTATAATGTTTCTTTATTTTTGAGATCAGAGCATGAGCAGGGAAGGGGCAGAGAGAAAGGGAGCCCGACATGGGGCTCAAACTCACGGACCGTGAGATCACGACCTGAGCCGAAGTGGGACGCTCAACCGACTGAGTCACCCAGGTGCCCCCTGGTTGGCTCCTTTTGAGACTACAAGAGGGAATCTGTTCCAGCCTCTCCCCAGCTTCTGGGGGTTACTGGCCATCATAGACGTTCTTTGGCTCATGATAGCATTACCTAGATCCTTGCTGCCATCTTCACACGGTCTTCTCTCTGTGGTGGCCGTGTCCAGACGTCCCGTTCATACACGGTCACCGGTCGTACTGGATTGCGGGCTCCCTTACTCCAGGATGACCTCAACGGAACTAATTACATGGCCCTATCTCCAAACAAGGTCACATTCTGAGGTACCTGGGGTCAGGACTACAGCATATGAATTTGAGTTGGGGGGCAGGGAGTGGGACACAATTCAACCCGTAACAGTCAGAGAGCATTTGTGGTGTGCAACTTACTGCTGTAGGCTACAGATATCCTATCTTTTACGAAGATTTCTACACACGATTGTCTAAAATCACGTGCATTCAGGGGCACCTGGGTGCCTCAGTCGGTTGAGCATCTGGGTCTTGACTTCAGCTCAGGTCATGAGCTCATGGTTTGTGAGTTCAAGCACCACGTCAGGCTCTCCGCTGTCAGCGCAGAGCCTGCTTCAGATCCTCTGTCTCCCTCTCTCTCTGCCCGTCTCCCATTTGCACTCTCTTTCTCTCAAATAAACAAACATTAAAAAAAATAAAATCATGGGCGTTAAGAGGCCCACTGTGGCCACCTCTGATGGTTTTATAAATAACCTGTGACTTTTAGCATCTCATGTCTGTAACCATAGACGTGAATCACTGACTGCCATTCCTATTTTCCTTCAGAGAGAAATGATCTCTATAGGCCCAGGATCCGCCCGCCTTTGGACATGCCAGAGACTATTTACTTCTCAATTGCATAGGAAGTGCAGGCAGGCCAGAGGGTGCCACAGAGTTAATATGTAGTAAGCTATTATGCAAAACAGAAAGGGCCAGGGCTAGGCCTAAGTTCTGCCTCTGGCGGCATAGACAGGATCAGTCAGCTCAGGTGAGAGAATTTCCTGGGTGTCAGGAAGGTGGACCTTGCTCTCCTAGGTATTTCTTTCATCTACACCTGGATGTTCTATTATTCTGGAAGAACAGCCTTCATTCTGAACTTAGAGTGAGGCTTGCTTTACATGCTCTACTGCTGGGGCGCCTGGGTGGCTCAGTTGGTTGAGCATCTGACTTCGGTTCAGGTCATGATCTCACAGTTCTTGGGTTCAAGCCCCGCGTGGGGCTTCGTGCTGACAGTGTGGAGCCTGCATGAGATTCTCTTTCTGTCTGTGTCCCTCCCCTGCTCTCCTGCGCGAGATCCCTCTCTCTCTCTCTCTCTCTCAAAAATAAACATTTAAAAAAGTTAAATGCTCTCCTGCTGAGAGTCAGTAAATGCATCTGTTCATAGGCTAGGGCTAAGACAGACCTACCCCCGGAGCAGGCTCTACAAGGAGACAAGAAGGGAGAGAGCATGGGGTCCAAGAGCAAACTGCACATGCAGAACAGGCGACAGAAACGAGTCCATAGCACCCTCTCTGAAATACTGTATCATGTCATAGGCAAAAACAACGCCAGAGGCAGATGAGTGTCACCAAATCAAAAGGAACTAATCCCCTGGTCTGTTGGGGGTTTCTTTTGGAGCCAATCGAGTTAGAGATGTGAAATGTTAGTTATCTTTAATTAATTTTTTTTGGAAATCTTAAATTTTAGACACAAAGATCTTTTGCTCTTAGATGGTAAATCGTGACTAGAAAAAATGCTTATGATCATGGTAAGTGTGAAGTTAGGCTGTGAAACAGTCTACAGAAAGCACAATTCCCCCGGATTGATATTTAGATGGTAGGAGTCTCCATAGGAGTGTTAGGAGACAAGGGCGCCTGGGTGGCTCAGTCGGTTAAGTGTCAGAATCTTGGTTTCAGCTCAGGTCATGAGCTCATGGTTTCATGGATTCATGCCGGGCGTGGGGCTCTGCACAGGCAGTGTGGAGCCTGCTTGGGATTCTCTCTCTCTCTGGCCCTCCCCCACGTGCACTGTTTCTGTCTCTCTCAAAAATAAATAAGTAAATGCATACATACATACATACATACATAAAAAGGAAGTGTTAGGTGACTTTTTTCCAGTCTTATAATTTTAGAGTGAACATGCATAGGAACAGCTATCGCAGAAGGAAAGTGAATCACGGTTCAGAGGTCCAACAACAGCGCTTCAAAACTTTCCCCACAGATCCGTAGTACAGCACCTAGGTACAGTATCAATGGAGTATGAGCATAATTTTTAGAATTACTTTAAGATAAATGTCTATGACATCCCTGTGAGCATTTCTGATTCACCTAATATTCTACATGGGGAGTGTTTTCTTTTCTTTTTTTTTTTTTAATTTTTTTTTCAACGTTTTTATTTATTTTTGGGACAGAGAGAGACAGAGCATGAATTGGGGAGGGGCAGAGAGAGAGGGAGACACAGAATCGGAAACAGGCTCCAGGCTCCGAGCCATCAGCCCAGAGCCTGACGCGGGGCTCGAACTCACGGACCGCGAGATCGTGACCTGGCTGAAGTCGGACGCTTAACCGACTGCGCCACCCAGGCGCCCCATGGGGAGTGTTTTCTACATACCAATTCTGTTATCAGGTAGGTCGCTGTTTGGAACTGACTAGAGGTACACCCAGAAAATCCATCCATCTTGCTGGGGAAAGATACTAGGCATCACGTGTGGTACCTAAGCTGAGGATTCTGGCCGCAGTGGAGTCATCTTTACACATCAAGGATTTTTCCTACCTAACGTCATGTATAAGTGATACACATCTTTCAGAGAGAACATTTTCTACTACCATGTGCACTGGGTTGAATAGTGCCCCCCAAAACTTGTGTCCTTCCTAGAATCGCAGAATGTGACCTAACCTGCAAATGGGGTCTTGGGACACCTGGGTGGCTCAGGTGGTTAAGCCCCCACCTCTCGATTTTGGCTCACGGTTCACGGGTTCAAGCCCCGTGTCGGGCTCTGCGCTGAGTGGGGAGCCTGCTTGGGATTCTCTGTCTCCCTCTCTCTCTGTCCCTCCCCTGCTCACACACACCCTCTCTCTCTCTCTCAAAATAAATAAACTTAAAAGAAAAAATGAAAAGAAAATGGGGTCTTTGCAGATATAATGAGTTAGGATGAGGTCATGTTGGAGAAGGGGGGGTCCTTAACCCCACGGAACTGGTGTTCTTCTAAGAAGACAGCTCTGTGAAGACAGACAGAAATGCGCAGACAGGAGGTGATATGAAGGCACACAAGGAGGAAATGACCATGTGATGCTGGATATGGATTGGAGTGATGCATCTATAAAGCCAAGGAATGCTAAGAATTGCCAGCAGCAACAAAAGCTAAGAGAAAGGTATCGGACAGATTCTCTTCTAGATACTTCAGAGGGAGCGTGGCCCTGCAGACACGTTGAGTTTGGACTTAACAGCCTCCAGAACTGTGAGAGAATACATTTCTGCTGTTTTAAGCGACCCAGTTTGTGATACTTTTGTTACAGCCACAGGAAACTAATACACCGTGTGAGGGGATATGTTTTGATCCACGGGGGAAAAGGTCTGTTTCTCCAAGAACATCTCAAATGTACCTTCTGATAGGTCCCGATGGAGCTGACAATAAAATTCTTGCCTCTTGAAGCAGATTGTACGATTTGCAAATGCTTAGTCTGTGAGCTTTTAACGGGTCTTCTTATGTGAGTACATTCTGTGAATTTTCCGGCCTCTAGTCTGATTCTTGAACCAAATTTGCCTTTGGGTGTGTGCTCAGTTTCACACATTCCCCACACCACAGCTGGCTGGCTCCAAACCCTCTCTCCTACGACAGGCTCCTTTCAGGAGCCCAGTGGGGAAGCCCTGGCTGGTGTCGAGTCTCAGAGGAACCAGGCCTTCCTCCTTCTGCGGAAAGTCCGTGGAAGACGCTATCCCTTCCCTTTGGCTGTACAACCTTCTGGCTGCCGAGACTGCCCCGTAACTCTGCACCGCGAGCAGATGCTAACAGCACCTGCACTGATGCCCGGCGGTGAGCAGAGGCACAGCCTGGCCAGCTGACACGGCCCTGTTCCCATCATCCCCATGAGATGACCCCGCCGTCCTGCTTCCTCAGTGATGCATTCCCGGCCTCTGAAATCGAGAGACCGAGTTACAAAACAGAGGTTCCTGGGTTCTGTATGTTGCAACCCTAGGATTATGAGTCAGTGGTTCTCATTCATCTCCTGATAATACTACTTCTGTTCTCTCACTATCATCATGGAGGAATGTGGAATGTTCCTCAGAGTCCACCCTTGTTTTTATTTCCTTATCATAGCTCACCTGAGACACCTACCCACTTTCTCTCCTGCCAGGGACAGGGTCAAGATGCCTTTGTGTCCAGGGCAGCTGTGCCCAGGGAGGTGGGAGCACGGTCAGCTGCGTGGTCCGTCCCTGCGGTCCCATCATGGCTTCTGTCGTGAGCAGCTCGACCCTGGAGAATGGACAGCTGTCCCTCTCACTAGTGAGCTAGCCAACTAGTGGGCCCTCAATGTGCTCCCTGTTCTTTAGTAATTCAAAGAGCAGCAGGACAATTATTAATTTAAAAAATCCAAATAAATCAAACCTGGAATAATTCCACTCAGGACATTTTGTAGAGGCATGAAGGACGAGGCAAAGATTTAGTATTAAGGTGGCGAATCCTCCAACTTTGACAAGACACCGTTAGCTATGGCTTTGTCTCTTGATACTTTATTTTCCTCAGGTATCCCTTGGTGTGGAAAAATGTTGTTTATAAGCCAATGTTCCTGGCCTCTGAGGATATGAGTTTCTTCATGACGGGTGGTAAATAAACACCTGCATAAATAAGTGATTTAGGTCCACCTCCCACGAGCCATAGCTGGACCATATGGATTCTTCACTCCTGCTTGTTTCTACCCTGTTCTTAACCTGTGCAAGCGAATTTTCAAATTCTAGCTACTAATTTACTGCAAAATTGATCATCACGGGCAAGCCAGGGACCAGATTACACTAGATCCTGCTGCCACAATCTCATCTGGGGGGCACAGTAGCAATATTTGGATGTGGGTGAGGGTCATGGAACAAAGCCTGTCATTTAGAGTCATTTAGAGCAGTGGTTTTCTAATCAGGGTCTTGGGACCAGCAGCAGCAGCACCTGGGAATTTGGTAACTGCTAATCCTTGAGCGCTGCCCCAGACCCACTAAAGCAGAGACTCGAGGGGTGGGGCCCAGCAACCTGTTGGGATTAGCCCTCACTCGGATGATCCTAATGTACACTACAGACTAATACCACTGCCCTACAGCAATGTCATCCTGAAAGAATCCAGTGCCAAAATCTCTGGGGTGCCTGGGTAGCTCAGTTGGTTGAGCGTCTGACTTCGGCTCAGGTCACGATCTCACTGTTGGTAAATTCACAGTTTGGGAGTTCGAGCCCTGCATCGGGCTCGCTGCTATGAGTGCAGAGCCTACTTTGGATCCTCTGTTCCTGTCTCTCTCTGCCCCTTCTCCATTCTTGCTCTCTCTCTCTCTCAAAAATAAATAAACGTTTAAAAAAAAAAAAAGTTCTCTCTCCCTGCTGTCTGAGGGGAAGGCAATTCTCCCAAGGGTCAGATGCCCAAGGCCCCCTTTGGTAGCAACTCTATCTGGACACTTACAGCCTAGAAAAGGGTTTCCAGCTTCCCTGGGACTTCAGCACTGTTCTTTGGTTTACCCAAGAACTTCTAGAAAGAAACAAGAATGTGTAAGAACTCTTAAGTGGCCATGTTTGTGGCACCTTCAAAACCAGTCCGTCATTTTATGCTCAGGCAGGAAGCTGACTAGAAAAACTCATCAGAATCCCACAAGGCCAGCAGGAGACCGAGTAGGGGGTTCAGGAATATAATCAACTATCCTTCATTAAGTGAGCGAATTCCTCAAAACAGTCTGGAGGTCCTGGCGGAGGGAGGCGGGAGCTTGCTTCATAGAACCTGGAGCCTCTCCATGCCTCATTTCCAAAGTCAGATACATGGCAAATGACAGCAGGACCTATGGTTCTCCAGGACCAAAGTACGGGAAGTAATTTGTAAGAGCAGCAACTTTAGCGCAGACTTGCTCAGCTCTGGGTAAGAATGGGAATGGGGTGAGGGGGGAAGGAGGGAATATTTGAAATCTTCAGCAAAACCATCCAGAGCCCCACGAAAGCCTCAGCTGAGAGGTTCCCTGCCATTTGGAACCTAACTCCACAAGACAGCTCTTGAGAGGGGGGCTTCCTCTCCACCCCTGACTCTGACAAGCACACCCAGACTTTAAAGCAAGGGTAGGTGAGGGGCGCCTGGGTGGCTCAGCTGGTTAAGTGTCCGACTTCAGCTCAGGTCATGATCTCGAGGTGAGTTCAAGCCCGCATTGGGCTCTGTTCTGATAGCTCAGAGCCTGGACCCTGCTTCGGATTCTGTGTCTGCCTCTCTCTGCCCCTCCCCCACTCATGCTCTGTCTCTCAAAGATAAACAAACATTTAAAAAATTACTTAAAAAAATGTTTTTAAAAAGGCAAGGGCAGGAGAACAATGGCTCATGGGCCAAATCTGGCCCCACCACCTGTTTTTCTGTAGCTTGCAAGTTAAGAATGCTTTCTATGTTTAAATGATGGAAAAACAATGTTTAAAAACTATTTTGTGGGGCGCCTGGGTGGCTCAATCAGTTGAGCGTCTGACTCTTGATTTCTGCTCAGGTCATGATCCCAGGGTTGTGGGATCGAGCCCTGTGTCAGTCTTCTGCTTGTTATTCTGCAGTGGAGTCTGCTTGAGATTCCTCCCTCTCTCTCTCTCTCTCTCTCTCTCTCTCTCTCTCTCTCTCTCTCCCCCCTGCTCACACTCTTTAAAAACACACACACACAAAAACCCCACTATTTTGTGACACATGAGGATTACATAAAATTCAAATTTCTGTGCCCGTAAAGTTTTATTGGAACACAGCTCTGTGCATTTGTTTACGTATTTTGGATTACAAGGGCGGAGTTGAGTGTTGCCACAGAGATGGTGCTACTTCCCAAAGCCCAAAATATTTAT
The DNA here is from genome assembly GCF_022079265.1 of Lynx rufus. Taxonomy (NCBI): domain Eukaryota; kingdom Metazoa; phylum Chordata; class Mammalia; order Carnivora; family Felidae; genus Lynx; species Lynx rufus. Next base: position 70,262,312 of record NW_025814823.1, read on the forward strand.
TATCTGGCCCTGTACAGGAAAAGCCCTCTTTAGAGCAAAGGGTTTACAGCTCATGATTCTAACTGGATACCACAGCCAGGTTTAGCTATGCACTGTCATGCCCAAAGCAACTTTTTATCTAGTTTATCCTTGTGGATTCCACCTTGCTGTGTTACTGAGTCTAGTAATTGGTACATTTGATGCCGATCACAACCCTCGCTTTCCTACTCCACCCCAACGTTTACTCCCATTCCACGGGCCAGTAGAAGCTGGTGTGAACATTAGTTTCAGTCACACACGGGACAGAATCAGCTCGAAGCAAACGTGTCTCGAAGACCCTCTGTCTTGCTTCCTCACCCCCCTGCTGCATTCACCAAGCATCCTACGTACTGCCCATTCAGTCATGTGGGGCTCTAAAGCAACTTTGGCACCATCTGAGGCCAAAGATCTGTTCTCAAGAGAAGTTACTGCTCCCCTTGGTTAAAAAACCCTTCAGGGGCACCTGGGTGGCTCAGTCAGTTAAGCGTCCGACTCTTGATTCAAGCTCAGGTCATGATCTCACGGTTTTCGAGAAACCCTGTTCAGTTCTGCGCTGACAGTGTGGAGCCTGCTTGGGATTCTCTGTCTCCCTCTCTCTCTGCTCCTCCCCTGCTCGTGTTCTCCCTCTCTGTCTCAAAAATAAATAAATAAACATTTAAAAAAACTTTAAAAATCGTTTGTTCTACTTACTAACTAAACTTAGATATTGCAACTTTAGGGCTTGGATAAACACAAAACTGGTGTCCGGATATAATGCTACTCATGTGCTATGCCGACCTTAGCCGCAAAACAAACAAAACCAAAACAAAAAGCAAAACGCAAAAAACAAAAAACCAAAAACCAAAGCCACCACTCAAGGACCAATTTGCAAACTGGAAGGAATCAGTTCATTTGGGACTACACTACAGAAGCGACCTGTGTTTGCTCACCAACGTTCAGGCTGCTGGCAGCTAGCGGGATTGGAACTATTCCAGGAAAGTCCTCACAACACAGATGCTACCGAGGTATTTGGTATCTGAAAACCGAATCAATCCACCCTCAGAGCACCTCCCAGAGAAGTCACGCAGAGTGATAGGCGAATGATGTGTGAGGAGGGGTCCAGAACTGCAGCCCAGGAGTTTGTCTGCCCGTGAGGCACGCACTGTGGACGGCCCCCACCTCGGAGGGAGGCTGTAGCATCTTTCTGGAAAAGGCACAGGTGTTTACAGCTAGAAGCCCCAAGAATGAACCACTCAGTACTGCTTCAGGCCCACCCCACGGTGTGGTGCAGCAAGGTAATTCGAGCCGATGAGGGCTGCACACCGGGCATGTGCTCCAACCCCCCCACCCCCCCACACACACACAACCACTGGGGGCAGTCCCGGGACTCCTAAGGGCAGAGAACGCTGAAGCCCAAAGAGTTTAATTTACTGATGCAAAATCATCCAGGCAGGAAGCGGTCGACAGGAAAAGGACGGCAGGTGAGCCAAAGCCAGACCTGGTTCTCTTAACCATGTGGTCGGCTTGTGCCCTCACGGGCTGGTCCATGGCATGACTTTGGGGGAGTCACTTGACTTGGTTCCCCTTCTTTCAGGGAGGAGAGGGCTGGGATGACCTCTGGTCTCTTTCAGCTCTGCTCTCTGCTTCTGCATTCGTTCCAGAGTGGTCTATCGGGAAGCAGGCAGGATCGAGTTGTTCCCCAGATGCTCTGCCTACACTCCACGCCTGTAGAGGACCAGCTGTTTTCCCTGAGTGCCTTCTCCTGAAGCTTGAGGGCAGCGGCAGGACGATAAGGGCCACAAAGGTCCGTCTCCAGCCCCCACTGGAGCTCCGGGGTCACCTGGCCAGCCAGCGGCATGGGACATGCCAAGGCGGCCACTAAGCGCCCACCGGAGAGACGGAGCTTTTGGGGCCCCGCCGACACCGGCACGCCCCAGTCGTTTCAGCCCACCGGCTGGGAACACGAGCCGGCCCACAGGTGGGCAGGGCGAGCTCACTGCATTCATTCTCGCAGCCTCTGAGCCTGGGCGCCTCGGGGCTCTCCGTCCTCGCGCGGAGACCCAGATCTGGCTTCGGCCACTTCCCCGCAGCCCGCGGGACCCGCTTCCACTGACCCCGCAGCCGCTTCCCGCCCCGGCGCCGCGCTCCTGCCGCCCGTCCGCGGCGCCAGCCCTCTCGGCCCCGCGCCCAGGTCCGCCGGCGACAGCGGGGCCCGGCCCCGCCGCGCAGCCCCCCAGCGACCCGGGCTCCCCTCTGCGCCCCGACGACCCCGGCCCGCACCGCCCCCCCAGCGCCCCAGGCTCCCCTCTGCGCCCCGACGACGCCGGCCCGCACCGCCCCCCACAGCGCCCCGGGCTCCCCTCTGCGCCCCGACGACGCCGGCCCGCCCCCCACCCCCCGCCCCCCACAGCGCCCCGGGCTCGCCTCTGCGCCCCGACGACCCCGGCCCGCACCGCCCCCCCAGCGCCCCAGGCTCCCCTCTGCGCCCCGACGACGCCGGCCCGCCCCCCGCCCCCCCACAGCGCCCCGGGCTCCCCTCTGCGCCCCGACGACGCCGGCCCGCACCGCCCCCCCCAGCGCCCGGGGCTCCCCTCTGCGCCCCGCCCCCCACAGCGCCCCGGGCTCGCCTCTGCGCCCCGACGACCCCGGCCCGCACCGCCCCCCCAGCGCCCGGGGCTCCCCTCTGCGCCCCGACGACGCCGGCCCACCCCCCGCCCCCCCACAGCGCCCCGGGCTCCCCTCTGCGCCGCGACGACGCCGGCCCGCCCCCTGCCCCCCACAGCGCCCCGGGCTCCCCTCTGCGCCCCGACGACCCCGGCCCGCACCGCCCCCCCAGCGCCCCGGGCTCCCCTCTGCGCCCAGATGACCCCGGCCGGGAGGCGCCCCAGGCTCGCCTCTGCGCCCCGACGACGCCGGCCCGGCCCCGGGACCTACCCATGGTGGCGGCTCCGAGGGCTCCCTGCGACTAGCGAGCGGGGAGTCCAGGAGAGAGGACTTTTTTTTTCAAGGTGCTGCTCTTATGACTTTGTTTCCAGGCCCTGCCCAGCCACCTGTGCCGCTGGAGGTGTGCAGGCGGGGCGGCCGGGCTCCACCCTCGGAGGCGGTGGAACCGCAGGGAGCAGAGGGTAGCGCCCCTTGAGCCCCGGCGGGAGGCTACCTGTCCGGGCCGCGCCCGGGCTCCGCTGTCCCGCCCCGGGCCCTCGGCAGGACAGGAGCGGCGACGGGAGACCTGGGCCAGACCTGGGCCCCAACGTGAGCGGCCACCTGAGCTCCTGGGCGGCCTAGTTAAAATGCAGGCTCCCTGGCCTCACCCCGGATTGGCTGGCTCAGTAGGTCTGGGTGGGGCCCGTGAATGTGCATTTCCAGCAACTTCTGAGGTGATGCTCCAGGGACCCCGCTTTGGAGACCACTGAGCTGGGAGAACGCCACCTGTGTGCGGGGAAGCAAAGCCGGATGCAGCGTTGGTCAGTTGTACGTGTGCGCGTGCCTGCGTGCGTGCGTGGCTCTGCCTGCAAGGTGAACCGGCCAAAGCAGTTCTGGAAGGCCCCACGTTATTCTTCTTTACTCACAAGAGCACAAGTGATACAGCCATTATCTCCAGTCCTTTTTCGGTTTCGCTGTCTGACTTGAGGGGGAGCGGGGTTGTGCTTTGCCAGTACTGAGAACATGAAGGTGGCAAATGAAGGGAGTTTCTACTTTTTTTAAATTATGGTGAAACACACATAACATAAAAACGTACACGTTACCTGGGAAGTGTGCACTGACTGGCACGCTCACACCTTCACGCAGCCGTCACCATCCCCCGTTTCCAGGACTCTGTCCCCGTGCCAGCCTGAAACTCTGTGCCCACTGCACACGTCCTCTCTGTTCTCCCTCCCCGGTGGCCACCATGCTACTTTCGGACTTGTGGAATTTTGGGCTCTAAGTACCGCATGTAGGTGGAATCATACACTGTTTGTCCTCTGTGTCTGGCTTCTTTCACTTGTTAAAAATGTCTTCAAGATCCCTCCACATCGGCTCCTATGTCAGAATTTCCTTCCCTGTTAAGGCTGAATGAGACTCTGCTGCGCGTTTGCACCCCATTTCCTTCAGCCATTCATCGGTCTCTATTGTCTTTTGAGTCTCAGCAATGCCCCTCCCCCCACCCACTGGCTGGAAGACCGTGGTGTAGAGGGAGAAACCCCCCACCCTGGGGCAGCTCTTCCCCAGAGGCAGCTGGACCCGCCCTTCTCGGGCTTTCTTCCCCAAGGCTCGAGAAGGAGAAACCTCCCCAGGTGGTGGCTCAGTTGAGACTCATGGGGCAGCAGCTGATGTTAACTGGAAGCCCCGGGCTGCAGGTAGAGGGACAGCATCAAGTGGGGAAATGCAGCAGGGACTGAGGGACAGGACTCGGGATCTGCAGGAGCATGTTCATAGCTGTGATCCTGCCATCAGATAAGCCCCGGGTGGAAAGCTGAAGATTGCGATCGATCATGAAGATTGGACCAGAGTTTTCTCTGCGGGGTGGTATTTCCCTTGAGCTCCCGAAGCTTGGAATCCTGAGCCACCGGAAAGCCACTCTTTCAGCAGGCTGGTGGTTCTCAAAGTGGGGTCCCCAGGCCAGCAGCGTCAGCAGCACCTGGAAACTTGTGACAAATGCGAATTCTCTGGCCCCATCCCAGATCTACGGAATCAGGATCCCTGTGGGTGGGGTGCGGCTGACTTCTTAGTAGTTGTGAGGCAAATGCGTTTCCTACCACATGTCTACTGAATCCTTCATTCAGCCCTTGTTTATTTATCGCCTCTAAGTACAAACTACTGTGGTAGCCACAGGCACCTGCAACAGCCCTGCGCTCACAGTGTGAGTTCTTTATCTTCTCAGCCTGGCGCAAAGGGGCAAGGTACGAGATGGAGAAGCATGAATGAAGGACAAAAAACTAAGGGGGTACAAGAGATGAGCTCTACTAGTCCTGAGACGGATCAGCAAATCCCTAGGATCCGCTCGAATTTCTGAGATAGAGGTGGAGGCCAGGTGTTTCTCACCTGAGCCTCCTTGGCATTTGTGTATTTAAGGGAATAACAGCCCTGGGAGCTTCCCTCACTTCCTCTCTGTCTCAGGGGACAGTGACACTGCACCAGCCCCTCTGTAACTCTCCCTTCCTCTCAGCCCTCCGTGTGCTGGTTTTCCGAGGCTGCCATAACACATGACCTCACAGCTGATAAATAACAGATGTGTTCTCTCACGTTTCTGGAGATGGGGAGTCCGAAATCAAGGTGTTGACAGTGCACTCCCTGGGGAGACTCTCGGGGGAGGACCCTTCCTTGCCTCTCCCAGCTTCCAGGGGCTCCAGGTGTTCCTTGGCTTATGGAGGCATCGCTCCAGTCTCTGCCAGTGGCTTTACATGGCCTGCTCCCCTTTGTCTTCTCTCCTTCTCTTTTCTTATTGGGACACTTGTCACTGGATTCAGGGCCCACCCTAAAGCAAGATGATCTCAAGATTCTTTATTCCATTTGCAAAACTCTTTTTTTCCAAACAGGGCCACAATAATAGGTTTCCAAGGGGGTATATCTTTGGGGGAAGAAAGGTGGCACCATTGAACCCATGATAACTCCTCAAAGGGCGCCAAGTCTAGATGTTGAGTGTGTAGAATTGGCAAACTGGTCCTTGAGAAATAGAACCATGGCTTGGCCTCGGGGGACTGGCCTTATGAAAACTTCTGGGAGAAGTGGATGTTAGTGGTAACAATGAGATCAGCACAAAAATGAGATCAGCACAAAATGGCGGCAGGGAGAGTCATCCAGACTTAGATGCTCTCTTATTTTCTACTCATCAAAGCCCTTAAACTGCACAAAGTTTTGTAGTACTCTATTCTAGTAAAAACACTGCCTTGAAAAGGCAGCTTGTGAACTTTATGGAGGAACGGTGTCATTTTCTCCAGCTCTGTCCCTCAGATTGCTTGGCCACAAAGACCTTTTAATTTCATCTCAGAGGAAAATTGAGTCGTTTTCCTGTAAAGCACCTAGAACCAAGGTGGAGATACTCATGGGTAAGGGGAAGACTTTAGGAATGAACAACAAAAGTGGGTCCCATGCCATCTCTCTGAGAAGAGAGATTCTGAGAAATGGCAAGGGACGGGGGAAGGAGGAATTTGAAATATAAAGATCTACAAAAGGCCATTTGTTTGACAGGTGCCTGGAAAAGAGAACCAGCAACTGGTTCAAATGCATTCAGAGATGCTTGTCTGGAATCTCCAGCCCACGCCATTTCTGCTGGACAGGAGTGTGGTACACCTGGCTCTGAGCACTGTTGTGCTGTGATGCACCTGTTGGGCAGTGTGGGGAATATGTACAAATATAAGAAAATGATTTCCTCGGGGCACCTGGAGGGCTCAGCCGGTTAAGTGTCTGACTTCGGCTCAGGTCATGATTGCACGGTTTGCGGGTTTGAGCCCTGAATTAGGCTCTGACAGTTCAGAGTCTGGAGCTTGCTCCGGATTCTGTGTCTCCCTCTCTCTCTGCCTCCCCCCCACCCTATTTGACTCTGTCTGTCTCTCTCTTTCTCAAAAAAAATAAACATTAAAAAAAAACTAAAAAAAAAAAAGATGATTTCCTCTTATTTAAAATGTCTCTCTTTAGAACATTCCAAAACAGCTTTAGCTGTTCGTATTTATATCTGGTCAAATTCTTGCTAAAAGCAAGGGAATGACGGACTCACCATTCAGGGTGTGGGTGCCTGAGCTGTGAGGGCATAGCCTGGAGAGTGGGCGGAGAACAACATGGTAAGCACAAGCTTTCAACAACATCCCAGTGCAGAGGTGGGAGGTGGACTCGTGTTGTTCATTGCGCTAATTAGAAAGGCCTAGACAACAACATAGAATGTTCTGTGAGCGTCTTCCGTGGGTCAGGGAGCGGTACACTCCCATGGTTTCAAGGGCCTCACAGCTGATTCAAGAGAGTTGCTGGTTCAATGGCATCACCTGCGTGACCTTGAGCACGTTGCCTTCTCTTGCTGGGTTTTATTTTCCTCTCAGAAAGAGAGATCTCTCCTCTAAAACTAGGTTTATTTCCTCACAAAGGTTCTTCCACAGTAGAGGCTGATTGTGGCGTTAGGGTTATTGTGGGGAAGAGAGATTACTGTCACTGTTGGAAGGTAATTATTTATGATCTAAAATCATCACAAATGCTGACTTCTTTTCATCTGTGTCTCCCGCCATAAACACGGTGTCTGGTGCTTAGTAAATGCTCAACAGACGTTTGCTGTGTGACTGACAGACTCATTCTTACAATGATGTGGATCAATCTCTTACCACACTAAAAACTATATATATTTTTAAAATGTGTGTATATATGTATATGTATATAATACATATTATATATATATGTAATATAATATTTTATACACACACACACACATATATATATATATATATGATTATAGATGTATTCTCTGGAGTGCTGGGGTGGCTCAGTCCATTAAGTGTCTGACTCTTGATTTCAGCTCAGGTCATGATCTCACAGTTTGTGAGTTTGAGGCCCACATCGGGCTCTGCACTGACAGTGTGGAACCTGCTTGGGATTCTCTCTCTCCCCTTCTCTCTTTCCCTCCCCTGCTCGTGCTCTCTCTCTTTCTCAAAATAAATAAATAAACTTAAAAAAAAGATGTATTCTCTAAATAAGAATTTTTCATTTTAATAAAAACCTTACAAGATGATCTTCAGCAACAGCTATAACACGAGCAGGTCCATGGTATTTGCAGGTAAGGGTGGAGGTGGTCCCAGGCCCCTGGGTTAGATGCTACCTGGATTGATGGGATTCTCTAGAATCTTGGGGTACTGTGAGGGCAGAAGGCAGGAGTGAGGACCCAGCATCTCTGAGTTGACTGAGTTCTAATGGGAATTAACATAGTTTGTGAATTCCTCAACAGGATGCATAGATTGTAGCCTCTGTGGTCATGTTATTCTTTTTTTTTTCTTTGTAATAGTTTTATTGAGATAGAGTTCACATACCATACAATCCACATAGTTAAAGTGTGTAACGCAATAGTTTCTAGTACATTCACAAAGTTGGGCAGCCATCACCACGATAAATTTTAGAACATTTTCATCGTCCTTGAAAAGAAACGCTGTACCCCATTCACAGTCACTCTCCTACCCCCGTCCTAGGTCATCACTACTCTGCTTTCTGTTTCTATGGACCTGCCTACTTTGCACAGTTCATATAGAAGTGGAATCATACCAGCTGTGGTCCTCTGTGCCTGGCTTCTGTCATGCGACATAATGTCCTCAAGATTCATCCATGTTGTAGCACATGCTGAAGGTATTCCATGGTATGGGTAAGCCACATTCTGTTTATCCACTCATCACTTGGTGAACATTGGGGTTCTTTCCATATTTTTGTAATTATGAATTTTTTGCTGTGATGAAAATTAGCGTACGAGATTTTGTGTGGATGTATATTCTCATTTGTTTTCTTGCACACACCTCAGAGTGGAATTGCTGGTCATATGGTAACTCTATATTCAATCATTTAAGGAATAAGTATACTGTTTTCCAAAACAGCTGCACCCCTTCACAATCCCACCCCCAGTGCATTAGGGTTCAAATTTCCTCACGTCCTCACCAACCCTTGTTATTATCTTTTTGATTATAGCCATCCTAGTGGGTGTGAAATGATATTATTTATTTTTAATATTTTTAAACATCTTTACATATGCTTTCATGTATTTACATAAAATTTTAAACATACTTAATATACTTTAATGTTAATGAAAGCATTTGAAAGATTTCTTCAAACTGTTTTCTTTTCTTTTTTTTTTAAATGTTTATTTTTGAGACAGAAAGAGGCAGAGCATGAACGGGGGAGGGCCAGAGAGAGAGGCAGACACAAAATCCGAAGCAGGCTCCAGGCTCTGAGCTGCCAGCACAGAGCCCGATGCGGGGCTTGACCCCACGGACCGTGAGATCATGACCTGAGCTGAAGTCGGACGCTTAACCCACGGAGCCACCCAGGCGCCCTCAACCTATTTTCTTTAGAGCAAAGCAGGTACCTCTATTTCCCCAAACTGTATTGCAAGTGTGGACATCTGTATTGGCAGTTACTGGGTTATATCCTTACCTGAGGTGGGTGGGGTAGCTATGGAACATGAGGATGATGGGAGACAGTGGCCATGGGGTGGAGAAAGCAGCGTCCAGATTTACACGTGATGAAGGATAAAGAATGAACAGATCATTATACTTTGAACAAAAGGTGTATTTTAGGATAATCTATGAAATGTTGATTCTCTAGGAACAGCCTGCTCTTTTGATTTTCCTCCCACAAGTGCCTCCTGTTCCTTAGCTGTTGAGGTCTTCATATTCTCTCTCTCCAACAAAATCTACTCTCAGGAAGGAGCGCGATAACTTACTCACACGATGAAATAAATGCCTGATAAGCTTAAAGTGTTACTTTTTCTTGGAATATCTGCATTTTAACAGAATTGGGGGTGGGGGAAGCCACCTATTTAAACAAAACAAAGGAAACTCTAGTTGTGAAATTGAGAGAAGGGAAGAAGCTATTAGAAGCAAGAGTTCCTTCCCAGCACGTAGGAGATTCGACCACGCCAGCCACCTCCTATATGCAAGACTGGCTTGTCCCATGACACTGGGTGGAGTGGCCAAGGTGTGGTCTGAGTCCTGGTTTCTCGTTGGCTTCCTCTTTCATCCTTACTACAAGCCTGGTTTACTAGGTGCTGACTGGAAAGTTATAGGAAATCGGATCACGGGCAAAGCCCGGGAAGACGAGGGTATTTAACCCAGAACTGGAGCTCTCAGGTTGCCCAGCAAAGAGAGAAAGTGGGGGGACTTACCTAGGGGTGCTGAACAGCCTTATCTGTCGTGACCCAAGGGGCACACAACTGTCTTCCTTCAAATTAAGAAACACATCACTTTTTGGCGGGGGGAGGGGGGAATAAAGGCCGTCAAATGATTCTTTACCTCCATATGTTGCGAGACCAAATGACATAATTAAATAACACATTTGTTGTTCTCAAATAAAGTTTATCTTCCTAAGACACCTAGAAGGGAACTAAAAAGCATTCCATGTGCCCAGCTATAGATGCTGGAGGCTTATCATTATCTGGGATGTCACTACTTCCGAAAGTATTCAAACAATTTATTCTGGAAACATTTCTTCCAATTATTATTATAAAATTGCGGGGACATATCAAAATAAAAAAGGAAGCAGAGATCCTTTTGCTTCCCCATGTGCTCTTTTCACTATTAAAAAAAAATAAACTCATGAGTAGTTGCTTTCAGAAATTCTCCCAAAGTTAATTGAATATCTCATGCATTATTGGTTTACATGCCAACAACATTATAACTTATTTATCATCTGATATCCGAAATACGGACACTAATGCCCCAGTTATTTACTTCAGGTTTAATTACACAAACCCAGGGGCGCCTGGGTGGCGCAGTCGGTTGAGCGTCGGACTTCAGCCAGGTCACGATCTTGCGGTCCGTGAGTTCGAGCCCTGCGGCAGGCTCTGGGCTGATGGCTCAGAGCCTGGAGCCTGTTTCCGATTCTGTGTCTCCCTCTCTCTCTGCCCCTCCCCCGTTCATGCTCTGTCTCTCTCTGTCCCCAAAAAAATAAATAAACGTTGAAAAAAAAATTTTAATTACACAAACCCAGAATTTATCAAACTTCATTACTATGCATTTAAAATAATATGTAAGTGGTGAAATCTGGGAATTCATTGTGAGTAAATACATACTTTTGACATGTGATTCACTCATATATAATTATTCAATTTTCTTTTCTAGAATTAATAAAGACATATCATCTCTCCAAATGCCGTGGATGGCACAGATTTTAAAAATGCAAGTATTTCTAGAACACATCACTTAATTTATCTTTCCCATTTTGTATCACTCAAATCTGTATTACTGGCAAAAAAAAAAGAGGAAGGATCATTTTTTTCAAGGTGGTGTATTGGTTTCTTATTGCTGCTGTAACAAATTACCACAGACTCACAAATGTATTATAGTTCTAGAGGTCAGAAGTCCAACAGGGGTTGTTTGGGGCTAAAATCCAGGTGCTGGCAGGGCTGAGTTCCTTCTGAAGGCTCTAGACTAGAATCTACTTCCTTACCTTTCCCAGCTCCCAGAAGCTGCCTGCTTTCTAAGTGTTGTGTGGCCCCTCCTCCATCATCAAAGCCAGCAGCACGGGGCATCTTCAACTCTTTCTCGCTCTCCTTGACCTCTGCCGCTCTCGTCACTTGTCCTTCTCTGAAGCTGACCCTCCTGCCTTCCTCTTATAAAGACCCTTATGATTTCACTAGTCCAACCTGGATAATTCAGAGTCTATCTTCCCATCTCAAACTCCTCAACATAATCACATCCGCAAAGTCCTTTCTGCCATTCAAGGTAGCATATTCACTCAGATTCAGGGGATTTGGACGTGGGCATGAAGGACATGGGCAGGCTGGAGTACTGGGTTTTACCATGGTGACTGACAAGCCCAGTCAGCTAATATTTCTTAATATTAGCTGAAGGGGTAACACATTTAACTGAATCCTGCTAGCATGAACTAATGTTTCTTTAGAAGGAATCAGTATGGCAAACAAGATAAAGAAGCATGTTTGGATTGCATCAAGTCCATCCCTCAAATTCATAATTAATGCATGGAACAAACAAAAAGGCAATAAATATGTAAAAAATCCCAAGCATTGACTGTCCAATGTATATAAAAGTCCTAAATGTATATAAACCTTCAAATGTGGAGGACCAATGCACTTCATTAGCCTTCCTTGTGTGGTTAGAAAGAGGACGAAATCTCACCAGGAAAGAAGTAAGAGGGAAACTGGAGAATATTTCAATATTATGGTATGGATATTTATAAATTAGACCTTTTGTTATTTACAGTCACTACCTAGGCACCCAACAAAGCATCTGGGAATGGTAAGAAATTGATAGCCAAAAGGGATGAGCAACCAAAGGATATTGCATCTAGCCTCCAAGTGTCTCCCCATGATATTTATTACCAAGGGAAAAATAGTAACTTCATGAGAAACCCAACAGATACCACCTTGGTCAAGAGATCAAGGTCAACATCACCAAGAATAAGACACACCAACATCACGTACCCCTGATACGATGTACTGAGAAGGGCACAAAACATTACTTCTGTAGATTTCTTGCCCAAAATATATGACTTTACCACCAGAAAACATCAGACAGACCCAAACTGAGCAAAATGCTACACGATAACTGAATTGAATCCTTCAAAAATGTGAAGATCATGAAAAACAAGGAAGACGGGGGAACCATCACAGATTGGAAGAGATTGACAACATATGACAACTAAATGCAATGTGGGGTCCTGGAAAAGAAAAAAAAGGGGTTAGTGGGAAAAATCAGTGAAAATAAAATAAAGTTTAAAAAAAGGTCTGTAAAAAATTATCTCCTATAGAAGGAATAATTTTATATTGGATATAAAATTATACAAATTTATATGGAATACTTTTTTGTACCATCAACATCAGCATTTGTAAATGATTTCCATAAGTAAAACATATATCCAAATGCTTCATCTGTGTGACTGAAATTTATATTACAAATGTACATAAAATTTATTAGCAAATAATTGGTGAGGCTATGATCTCAATGCTCGCTTTGTCATGTAGGAGAGATTACCCGCCCCCCCCCATGTGTGAACTTGGAAACAGTGTACTTCAAGGTAGGAAACCCGTTTTTATAATAGCTAAGGACTCAAGTACAATAAGAAAAATACTGCTGGGGTGCCTGGGTGGCTCAGTTGGTTGAGCGTCTGATTTCCCTTCAGGTCGTGATCTTGTGGTCCCGTTCGTGAGTTCCGGCCCTAGATCAGGCTCGCTGCCGTCAGCGTAGGGCCCACTTCGGATCCTCTGACCCCCTCTCTCTGGCCCTCCCCTGCTTGCGCGTGCGTGCGCTCTCTCTCAAAAATAAATAAAAACATCAACAAAAAAGAAATAAAACAAGCAAAACCCACCAAACAGTACAGAACAGCTTACAAAGAAAAGACAAAGTCTGCTGTTCCTACCTTTGGTCCAGTCCCCAGACTTTGTGTGTGTGTGAGTGCGTGTGTGTGTGTGTGTGTGTTAAAAAACACATAACACAAAACTTACCATCTCAATCATTTTTAACTGTACAGTCCAGTAGTGTTAATTATTTACACCTTGTTGTGTAACAGATCTTTAGAACTTTTTCATCTTGTGAAACCGAAACCCTACACTCATTGAACGGCTCTCCTTTTCCCCCTTTCCAGCTCCTGGTAACGATCATTCTATTCTGCTTCCTGTTTCTATGGGTCTGATTAGGCAAAGTTCTTCACATAAGGGGATTCATACCTTATTCGTCTTTTTATGACTTGCTTATTTCGCTCAGCATTATATCCTCAAGTTTCATCCATGTCTTAGTCTATGATGGGACTTCATTCTTTTCAAGGCTGAATAATATTCTGTTACGCGGCTGTACCACATTTCTTTCTCCATTCATCTGTTCGTGGACATTTAGGTTGCTTCCACCTCTTAGCTATCGTGAATGATACTGTAATGAACAGAGGTATGCAAATATATCTTTGAGATCGTTTTTCAATTCCTTCGGAACTATACCCAGAAGTGGGGATTGCTGGATCAGACGGGAATTCTATTTTTAACTTTTTTTAAAGTTTATTTTTATGTATTTTGAGGCAGAGAGAGAGAGCAAGTGGGGGAGGGGCAGAGAGAGAGGGAGAGACAGAATCCCAATGCAGGGCTCAAACTCACAAACCTCAAGATCATGACCTGAGCCGAAGTCAAGAGTCAGATGCTTAACCTAATAAGCCACCCAGGTGCCCCTATTTTTAACTTTTTGAAGACCCTTCATACTGTTTTCCCTAGCATCCCAGACCTTTTTTAAAGTTTTACTGAGATGTAATTTACAGACCATACAATTCTAAAGGGTGCACTTCATTGGTTTTTAGCATATTCACAAAGGTTTGCAACTATTACCACAATCAGAACATTTTCATCAGCCCCAAAAGAAACCCTGTACATATTCTCTGTTAGTCTCCAATTCTCCTGTCTTCCCCCCAGCCCTGGGCAACCACCAGTCCACTCTCTATCTCTATGAATTTGCTTATTCTGGGCATTCCATCGAAACAGAGTCATACAAGGTGGGGTCCTTTGTAACTGGTTTCTTTCACAGTAGTTTTAGTCATTGGTGTTTTAGTTCTTTTGGAAATTAATCTCCATAATTCTAAATAATATAATTACATGTCTATAACATGACGAATTAACTCTAAATTATATTTATAGACTCCCCAGCGTGAAAAATGAGAATTTAGCTCACTTATAACACCACTCTTATCATACCTCCCTCCTCCTCTTCTCAATTTCAGTAACTTTAAAAACCTTTTAGTTGGTTGATTGGTTACCCCAATAACTTTACGTAATGTCTGTAATTATTTATTTGTCTTAGATAGCATTTATTTCCCAAGGTAGGATATTAGGCCTTTGTGCCCCTTTTTAAACAAACAAACAAACCTGATCTCTCCTCTTACATCACCCAAGATCTGACTGCTATAATTTTACTGTTATGTAGTCCAGCCTGATAACATATACATTCTGTTCTGGAATAGTCTTCTGAAAATGGCCTATAGGTTGATTATATAAATCAAAATCCAATAAAAGGCATTATCCTATTAGAATCATAGATGTTCACTGCAGAGACAAGTAATAGAATCTGATTACATTTTCTTGGTAGGTTTTCTGATTACATTCACTCAGTGTTAACATTCCTGTGCCATGCCAAGCAGAAATGTCAGTGTCAAATGGATGTCTTTTCTAATGCTCCACCAATGGTTCCATTTGAGGAACATTTAGTTTGCTTTACATAACTGCTGTATTGCTTTTTTAAAAAAAATAATTGCATTTATTTTTTTCTGGCAGAATAAATATATACTTTTACATTCTGAAATTACCCAACCCTTCAATCATGTTATCCATTACATGGAATACACTTTCTTCTAGAAGAGTCATTCTTACATCCTGTTCCCATTAGGGTTGATTGCCTCATGGGCCTGGGGTACAACCATTATCCTGGTTTAGTGATTTAGTGCTCCCCCAGCTAGGACTTCCACTACTGGACCCCAGGACAGACTGACTTCTTCCCTCCTTAATTCTCTCCCTTCCTTCTCTCTTTCCCTTGGAGCACATCATCAGAAAGAGTGCTTGGCAAACAAATTTTCTGTGTGCCTGAAAATACCGTTTATTTTGTTCTTATATCTGAATAAATTTCTCCGTTGGAATTAAATTGCTCTCAGAATTATGAAAATATTGTCTCTTGTGTTTTAGCATCAGTGTTGCTGGTGAGTTTGTTCTTTCATTGTAGTTTTTTTTTCTTCAGTTTTTTTTTTTACTTTGTTCATGAGAATGTGTAAAGTTTTGGGTCTTTTATCTTTCATGTTCTTTTGTTTTTATTTGAGAGAGAGAGAGAGAGAGAGAGAGAGAGAGAGCCAGTTGGGGAGAGGGGCAGAGGGAGAGAGAGAGAGAGAGAGAGAGAGAGAGAGAGAGAGAGAGAGAGAAAATCTTAAGCAGGCTCCATGATCAGTGTGGAGCCCAGTGTGGGGCTTGATCCCACGACCCTGGGATCATGACCTGAGCTGAAATCAAGAGTCAGTTGCTCAACCGACTGAGCCACCCAGGCACCCCATCTTTCATTTTCTTGACTATTTTTAATTTGGAGACATCTTGAGCTCTGAGAAACTGTCTTCTATTATGCCTTACATTATTTTCTTTCCTCCATTTGTTTGGTTCTCCTTTTCTCAAAAACCGTTAGTCAGATGTTGGCCTCCTGATCCTATCTTTTCTTTCACATTTTTCTGAGTCTTGGCATAAAGGGAGATTTCTTTATTTTTCATCCTTTGAATTTTTATTTAGCAAAAAATAGTTTTTAATCTCTAAGAGCTCTTTCTTGATTTATTTAAAGATGGAATATCTTCTTGAATCTCCTGGAGGATACAAATTGGAATTTCAAAATAGAATCCCCTTCCCATCCCTAAATCATTTCAGCTCCCTATCGAGGTCCCATTTGCTCATCCAGGGCCTTCTCTTTTAAGTTGTCGGATTCCTTCTAGATGCGGAGAACCTTCTTTATTTGCTCCTTTAAAGAACGAAGGAATACGTGAAGTTTTCTAGGCAGCTGGCAAGGGTTTCCCTAGCAGTTGGGCGGGTAAGTCAAGGTCCTCAGTGGGCCTTTCCTCTGAAAGTAGAGGCTGGTGGTGGCAATTCTGGCGTGTGAGCACAGAGCAGTGGTGCACCGGGATGGAGGCTCACCCTGACTCACGAGAGTCAAGTGTGCACATCTCTTCCCATCCCCCACCTTCACACTTCAGGTGGGTGGGCTGATATCAGCCAGGGTGGGAGTCCTGATACCAAGGAAATTGGCCAACGCTACTCAGCAGGGCTGTTTTTCCTCCAAAGAGAGCCCATTGTTAAATATTTGCCAACACATCACTGGTCAGGAAGGTTGATAGATAGGTTTCACTTTAGGAGTGTGTGGATGGGGGATTAATCAGCATTTTCCCAATGACCAATAGTATTGAACACTTTTCCATGTACCTGATAGCTATTTGTATATCTTCTTTGGGGAAATGTCTCTTTAAAAATTTTTTTTAAATGTTTATTTTTGAGAGAGAGAGAGAGAGAGAGAGAGAGAGACTGAGCATGAGTGGGGGAGGGGCAGAGAGAGAAGGGGACAGAATCCGAAGCAGGCTCCAGGCTCTGAGCTGTCAGCACAGAGTCCAATGTGGGGCTTGAACTCATGAACGTCGAGATCATGACCTGAGCCGAAGTCAAACACTTAACTGACTGAGCCACCCAGGCACCCCAAAAGAAATGTCTCTTTAAACCTTCTGCCCATTTTTAAATTTGGGTGTTGGTCTTGTTATTGAGTTGTAAGGATTCTTTATATATTCTGAATACAAGTCCTTTATTAGAAATATGATTTGCAAATATTTCTCCCCAGTATGCTGCTTATCTTTTAATTCTCTTTTGATAGGCAAAAGTTTTAAGTTTTGTTAAAATTAACATCACTTTTTTAATGGATCATGCTTTTGTTGTCATAGTTATTTATAGCTTTTCTTTTTCCCCCAAGTTTTAATTTAAATTCTATTTAGTTAATATTCATAGGTTTTCTTATCCTTTTCCAAGATCACAAAAATTTGGCATTACAGGGGTGCCTGGGTGGCTCAGTCAGTTAAGCGACTGACTCTTGATTTCAGCTCAGGTCATGATCCCACAGTTTGTGAGATTGAGCCCTGCTTCAGGCTCTGCACTGACCCACTTGGGATTATCTCTCTCTGTCTCTGCCCCTCCCCTGCTTGCATGCACGCCCTCTGTCTTCTCAAAATAAATAAATAAACTTAAAAAACAAAGAAAAAAATGTGCTATTACGTGTTCTAAAAGGTTTATATAGTTCTTACATTTAGATGCATGATCTATATTTTAATCTTAGTGTATGGTATGAGGTAAAGGTCAAAGTTTATTTTTTGCATATGGATATCCAATTGTCCCATCACCAAATGTTGAAAAGATTATTCTCTCCCCCAGTAAACTGCCTTGGAATCTTTGTCAGAAAACAATTGCTCATAAGTATAAGGCATCATTTCTGGACTTTCTCTTCTGTCTCATTGATCTATATTTCTATTCTTAATGCTAATGCCACACTTTCTTGATTACTGTAGCTTTACGGTAATTTTGAAATCTGGTAGTGCAAATGCTCCAACTTTGTTCTTCATTTCTAAGATGATTTGGGCTATCCCAGGCTTTCTGTATTTACTGATAAATTTTAGGTTCAGCTAAAACAGAGAGAGGAGAGGGGTGGGGAAGGGAACTAACTGGTAAGCATATCATTGTAAATACCAATAACATAATTTTTACATGTCAGCTCATCTTAAAACCAAACGTTTTTCTGTTTCCTTTTCTGTTTTCTGTTTCAAATGATATAAAATTGATTATTCACATTAAATTCTACAAATGGTTTCTGGTCCAAGATGGCAACTTAGGGAGACCCTGGCCTCACCTCCTCCACTGACAGACCAAATCTACATCTATTTATAGAGCAATTCTTCCCGAAGAAGAACTGAGGGCTGACATATTGAATTCTAACAAAAACCTACTATACTCAGTATTGTCCTCTAATATCTGCTCAGACTATATTGTGTAAATTTCTTTCTTAAAAAAGGAAAACACAGGGTGAATGGTATGAACCTAACAAGCCTGCAAAGCACTCACAATTGCCAGATGAATCAGCTTCCCCAAGGCACAAATCTTTGTACCAAGCAGGGAGAAAACTGCACACTCAGAAGGAAGCAAGTGTAGCAGAAGTAAGGTTGTAAATGAGTAATGTGATAGGAAGCGCTATTTTGTTACAAGGTTCATGACACATATTTCTTCCTAATGATTATCTAAGCCCCACAATCACAAAATTATATATAAAACATGTTTGTGAAAATGTCTTCTCTCTAAAAACTATGTCCTTCCAAAAGACCAATGCACTTTAGTGAACGATTTGAAGCTTTTCTTTGTGATAACAAGCTATCAAGAATAGCTTAATATGACCACATGAGACTGTGTTTTGATTCTCACATTCCACTACACGTGGTCCATGGACTTTGTGGACAGGAGGGGAGGAGACAAGACCATTGTTAGCTGGGGTGTTCAGTCTCCTCCAGGCCTTTAAATAATTTACCTCTTCATATGTGAGAAACTGCTGTTAAAGTCTTAATTTTCTACCTTTAAGAGCAAGGTTTTGTTTTCTTTGTTTTGAAGAAGTGGGCTAACGAATGATCACAAACTTGGTGACTCAAAACAACAGAGATTTAATCTCTGACACATCTGGAGACCGGAAGTCCAAAATCAAAGTGTCAGTGGATCCCCACTCCTGCAGGCTTGCAGGGAGGACCCTCCCTTCTCTCTTCCAGCTCTGGTGGCTGCCAGTGTTCCTTGGCTTGTGAGCACTGCACCCCAATCTGTGCCTCTGTCTTCACAATCTTTTCACAGTCTCTTCTCTGACTCTTTTTTTGTAGGTCCTCAAATTTCTTCTGCCTCACTTTTATGAGGATATGTGTGATTGCATTGTGGGCTTACCCTGGCAAACCAAGTCCGTTGTAACTCAATCACATCTGCCAAGATCTTGTTTCCATATAACTAACATTCATAATCTCCAGGGATTGGGACCTATTTTGGGGGAAGCCATTACTCTCCCTACCTCATCTACATATCTACTTTTTTTTTTTCTTTCTTTTTTTTTTTACAGTTGCTGGTCAGCCTCTGAATCCCCCACTTCCTTTGGGCAAGGTCATTGGTAGAACATGCAGCAACTGAGACATCGCCTCAGTGACACGTGACAGGGGTTGCCACACGTGGCATGACGGATATGGTCTCAGACTCAGTCAGTGGCAAGGAAAAGTCATTCTAGGTGCCATACTGTGTGACTGTGGAATTGGGCTGAATTGATGAAGACTGGGACCCGCTATTTTCTGAAGCTGGAGATGCCACTAACATTTCTAGACCGCAAAATATTTACAGGGTAAATGTATTGGACAGTTGCTCCTCAAAAAATGTATTTGCACATTTGTGCACGTGTGTATGTGTGTGCATTCCACACTCAGGCCGACCACAGAATTTGCAGGGCCTGGTACAAAATGAAAACACAGTGCCCCTTGTTCAAAAGGCAGGACGCAAGTGCTATGGAAGGTACTGAAACATATAGCCTTTTCCTTCCTCCATGGTGTCTGTCTTGACTCGTCATACTGTTTATTTGCTACGTAATGTGATTTGAAGGAAAGAAATTTAATTATTAGCAAGAATTTTATTGTTCCTCTTTATATATGTGATGTCAGCAAATGTAAGTGCATTTAACTCATATGCTGAATCATCAAAAACTACATCATTTGCATTTCATAGCTCATAAACATGTATCTATTTTGTTCTCACCAGAACAGTGGCAACACTGCATGAAACCAACTCAACTGTTTTTATTTCACGTCTTGACACCCATGTTCTACCAACACTAATGCAGAAGGAGGCCTGAAATGATGAGGAATTGTAGGTAGCCCTTTCTTTCTTTTCCCCTCTATATGGTCATCTTTTTTTTTTTTAATGTTTTTATTTATTTTTGGGAGAGACAGCATGAGTGGGGGAAGGGGCAGAGAGAGAGGGGGGGACAGAGAAGGACAGAGGATCCAAAGCAGGCTCTGTGCTGACAGCGGTGAGCACAATGTGGGGCTCGAACTCACGAACCATGGGATCGTGACCTGAGCCGAAGTGGGACACTCAACTGACTGAGCCACCCAGGCGCCCCTGTCATCATCTTCAATATAAGTCACTGGCTAACACAGAGAATTAACACATGTCTAAGAAAGGATACGATAGGGTTCCTTGGTTGTGTTTCTTAGAACACCATTGCCTTCATTCTGCATTGGAAGCACCTTCTCCTTGGAAACGGAAGTGTGGCCTCCTGGGGCAGTCACACCCCTGCTTCCTCAGTCATGGACATCCCCCATTACCTTGTGCTCACTGTGGGTCTCACCGGACTCCCACACATCCCGGGTCTGCCAGAATCCTGTGCTCTTGGGGCATCGTGAACATTCTATGCCAACTGGCAGCAAGGAAAGGCGGCAGACGAGGCACACGAGTTCATCTCCACCTGCTCACGCATGTGCTCCAGCGCTCCATCAAACGTCACTTAGGAAACGCAAATGCAAAGATAAAATTATTAAGCATTTCAAGATGGTGGCAGCAGAGTATTAAACGCAGTACAGGACCGTTCTGAGCTCAAGGCCCCGGGTGACTGCGCAGGTCGTATGCCCGTAAAACCAGCTCTGGTTTTATTTGCTTTCACAAAGTATTAAACAATGTTTAAGGGCCGATGGTTCAGTTTAAGTACTTTTATACCCACCCCCAGCCCCAACCTTACTAACATCACTGTAGGTAACACACTGGACGTCCCTCAAGCTCTGGAGTCAGACACACCTGACTTGGCATCTCAGGTTTGTTGCTTATCGTGTGTGTAAGAGGGCAGCCACAAGGGATCAAATGCAGATAATGACATTGAAATCATGGCGGTGTTGTAGGGATTAAAGGCATAACACTTAAAATGCTTAGTCCTAAGAGTCCCACAGAACAAGGAAGCGTTCAAAAACGGGAGCAGTTTTTATTATAAAGGGGGAGAATGACTTGGGTAAGCATCATGGTCTGCTCGTCCGGGACGAGTGACCTGCAGACCCAGGCCTGATTCCAGTTTCATCAAGCAACAGCTACACGAACTTGGTTAAGTCGCTTCACTCTTCAGGTGTGAGTCCCTTACCTGAAAGACTGTGACACGACCTAGCTCATCAAGTCATAGCGAAGTTTAATTGAGATGTTATATATGGAAGTGCTCCGTAAAATGTCATCAAATGTTAGTCACTACTCGGCAGACTGACCCATTTGTCAAGTTATAGTGGGTGTGGATCTCCACAACCTTGCCCTCTTTCCCTGAGACTTACCAGTTGTGTCCTTTCTAGCTTCTCAAGTCTCAAAATGTTACATTCTGATCCGTCCCTTTTCTCTCACATTTGTTTTAGCCTCGATTTTATTTTTACATATATTCAGTGCCCACCATATATGCTTTTGCCATAATGTCCCAGTGACCTTTTGGTGAGTAGATGTCATTCACTGATAATTCCTGAAGGGTTCATGGGAACAATGTTCCCCCAAAATATTCTTCAAGCAAGATGAAGAATTGTGTCACTTCAGTGGGGACAATATAAAGCCATAAAGCATAGTTTCCTTTCAAGAGTTTTTGACTAGAAGAAAAACAGCTTCCATTAACTCAGCGTGTTACTGATCTCTGAAAACAAGATCTTCTGGAACAGACGTTAGAGTGTTCTATTACTTTGGGGGTTCTACTCTCTGAATCTTCTACGCTTAAGCAACAAGATCAACACAGTGGACCAGAAACTCAAAGGATACGTTTTACTCTTGATTTTATTGAGCTGATAAGTCCAGAGAAAAAAGCTGTTCTCTGCACGGAAGTTTTCTTATCTGTAAAACAGACCAAATAATGCTCATTTCTCATCGTCTGGGAGACTGTGTCCTAAGATCCTAGTGCGTTACTGTCAGTGAGATCGGAGTGGGTCTGCGCAGATTAGATATGCATGAACTCTCCCTTCCCTAGTCTATTTACTGAGGTGTGTTTGCTCTCCACAGTAAGTACACTGGGAGATTCTCTTTTTAATCACATCAGCTATTTCTCTAAACCTGGTAACCGAGAAGACCTAACATCCTTCCTGAAGGGAAGAAACTCACTCCCACGTTATCAGCAAAATCAAGTGGACAATTTTTGTTTTTCAGATGAATGCAAAAGTAATACGTTTTCACTACAGTTTTTCTTTTCGAAAATTCTGACAAGTATATAGGAAAAAAATCTAGAGATAGCTAGTGTTCATATTTTATTGCATTTCTTTGCAGACTTTTTCTTTACACATAAATAAGCTTACCAACACTACATGTTTTATAACTCATACATGTTTTATAATCTATTTTCACTCAGCCTTATGAAAATTTTCCTTGTCACAACGTTGTCTTAAAATGATTTTTTAGGGGTGCCTGGGTGGCTCAGTCAGTTAAGTGTCCAACCTTGGCTCAGGTCATGATCTTGCGGTTTGCGAGTTTGAGCCCCACATCGGGCTCTGTGCCGACAGCTCAGAGCTGGGAGCCTGCTTCTGATTCTGTGTGTGTGTCTCTCTCTCTGCCCTTCCCCTGCTCACACTCTGTTTCTCTCTCTCTCTCTCTCTCTCTCTCTCTCAGAAATAATATAAAGATTAAAAAAATGCTTTTTAATGTCTGAAAGTACTTCATTGTAAATAGGTACCATAATTAGCTCATTCCCTTGAGCGGGTAGGGGCTTTAGGTTGGTTTCTTGTTTGGGGCTATTTTATTTATTTTTAAAATTTTTTAACATTTATTTATTTTTGAGAGACAGAGAGAGGCAGAGCATGAGCAGGGGAGGGGGAGAAAGAGATGGAAATACGGAATCTGAAGCAGGCTCCAGGCTCTGATCTGTAGGTTAGCACAGAGTCCGACGTGGGGCTCAAACCCATGAACTGCGAGACCATGACCTGAGCTGATGTTGGATGCTCAACCGACTGAGCCACCCAGGCTCCCCTTGTTTGGGGCTATTTTAATAACATGGTAATAAGCACTCTAGTACAGGAATATTTGTGTGTCTCTCCAATGACTTCTCCAGTATAATAAGTTCCTAGAACTTGGAATTTCTTGGCAAAGGGAAGGAAAGCAATTTTAGGCCCTCTGTACACATTGCCAAGTTGCCTTCCAGAAACACTCTTGTCTCCCCAGCAGTGGATGAAAGTAATGAGCCAAATGTATTGAATATGAAAAAAACAATCTTATAAACATCAGAAGAATATTCCATGTCAATACTATTTTAGAGGATCCGTTTCCAAGATTGCTATCGGCACCTGCTGACAAGAATGGCCCAGGCAGCGTTTTATAGGTCACGGGACACTGGCCCACCATGTGCAGGTACACATCCACTCACCTGAGGAAACTTCTTCTGTGGCCGGGGCCGGGGGGGTGGGGTGGGCTGCTGCCATCCGCCTGCTTTCTTTCTTATCCCCATCCCATCCTCTGACATCTGAGCTTGCACCCATCTGCCGCCCTCCACTTGCCCTGAAGGTGCAGGTCTCACGGTATTTTATAACGATTTGTGCAACACACACAGCCACATCTACATGTGTCCTCAGATCTGGGTCTCAGGCTGGTAATCTCAGGGCAGTTGGTAAACTAGTCATTGGTTATTGTTTGCTGTAACAACACGTGAGTCAGAATGAGGAAGGGAGTCCTGGATGGGAGGACTTCAGGAGGAATCCATGTGTGCTCTTCAGTCTCGGGAGCATGTTTTTAAATAAGAGAAGGGCAGACGGACCACACATGGGGCTGAAGGGGAGTATGTAAGCAAGGTATCTCTAAACCTCAGTTTTTCCCATCTATACACAGAGAAAATTATCTTTCTTGGTTATCGTAAAGAGGAGAGGTAGTCTATGTTCAGTGTGTGGAATAAAACAAGGGCTATATAGCTACCCCTCTCTCTTTCTATCTGTATCTAGAACTCTATCGGCAGAAGCTTTAGATGTACAGCTTTATAACTTGACATCTGCACGCACTACAAAGCGATTGCCACCACAAATCTAGTTACCATCCATAACCTTATAGTTGACCCCCCTCATTTATTTTGCCCATTCCTCAACCCTCTTCCCCTATGGTAACCACTAGTTTGTTTTCTGTATCTATGAGTTTGTTTTGTTTTATTTTGTTTTTTCGTTTGTTTGTTTTTAAGATTCCACATATGAATGAGATCGTAAGATACTTGTCTATCTCTGTCCGACATGTTGCGCTTAGCATAATACCCTCAAGGTCAGCCCATGTTATCACAAATGGTCAAGATTTTATTGTTTTTTATGGCTGAATAATATTCCATTGTATATATACCACCTCTTCTTTATTTGTTCATCTATCAATAGATGCTTAGGTTGTTTCCATATCTTGGCTATTGTAAATAATGTTGCAGTGAACAAGAGGGTGCACACATCTTTTGGAATGTATTTTCATTTTCTTTGGGTAAATACCCAGAAGTGGAATAGCTGGGCCATATGGTAGTTCTATTCTTAATTTTTTTGAGGAATTTCCATAATGTTTTCCATGGTGGGTGCACCAACTTACATTCCCACCAGTAGTGGATGAGGGTTTCCATTTGTCCACATCCACTGTGTTACTGATCTCTGAAAACAAGGTTTTCTGGAACAAACGTTAGACTATTCTATTACTTTGGGGATTCTACTCTTTGAATATCATACACACAAGCAACAAGGCCAATAACAATACTTGTTATTTCCTGGCTTTTTGATAATAGCCAATCTGACAGGTGTGAGATGATATCTCATTATGGTTTTGATATGCATTTTTCTAATAATTAGTGATGCCAGCCTTTTCATGTGCCTATTAGCCATGTATAAATCTTCTTTGGAGTATAGCTACTGTTTGTATTTATTTATTTATTTATTTATTTATTTATTTATTTATTTATTAAAGTTTTCATTTTATCACCCAGTGCTTAGCATAAGGTGCCCTCCTTAATCCCTATCACCTATTTTACCCATCCCCCCACCCATATCCTCTCTGGTAACCATCAGTTTGTTCTCTAGAGTTAAGAGTCTGTTTCTTGGTTTGTCTCTCTCTTTCTCTTTTCTTGTTTTATTTCTTAAATTCCAAATCATATGGTATTTGTCTTTCTCTGGCTGACTTATTTCACTTAGCATTTCACCCTCTAGTTTCATCTACATCATTGATGATGGCATCTACAACACTGCCATTGCAAATGGCAAGGTTTCACTCTTTTTTAAATAAGGTTTTAAAAATATTTCAATGTTTAATTTTACTTATTTTTGAGAGTGAGAGAGACAGTGCAAGTGGGGAGGGGCAGAGAGAGACACACACAGAATCCAAAGAAGGCTCGAGACTTTGAGCTGGCAGCACAGAGCCCAACATGGGGCTCGAACCCATGAATCATGGGATCATGACCTGAGCCAAAGTCAGATGTTTAACTGACTGAGCCACCCAGGTGCCCCAAGATTTCACTCTTTTTGATGGCTGAGTGATATTCCATTGAATATATACACACCACATCTTCTCTATTCATGCATCAGTCAGTGGACACTTGGGCTCTTTCCATAACTTGGTTTAATAGATAATGGCTCTATAAATACTGGGGTGCATGTATTCCTTTGAATTAGTGTTTTTGTATTCTTTGGGCAAATACCTAGTAGTGTGATTGCTGGATGATGAGGCACTCTATTTTTAACTTTCTGAGGAACCTCCATACCGTTTTCCAGAGTGGCTGCTCCAGTTTGCATTCCCTCCAACAGTGCAAGAGGGTCCTGTTTCTCCATATCCTTGCCAACACCTGTTATTTCTTGTGTTTTAGCTATTATGACAGGTGTGAGGTGGTATCTCATTATAGCTTTCTTTGATTTACATTTCCCTGATGATAAGTAATGATGGGCATTTATTCATGTGTCTGTTGGCCATCTGTATGTCTTTTTGGAGAAATGTCTATTCATGTCTTCTGTCCATTTTTTAAATTGGATTATTTGGGTTTTTTTGGTTGTTGAGCTGTATAAGTTCTTTATATATTTGGGATACTAACCCTCTTTTGGATATATTATTTGCAAATATTGGTAGGTTGCCTTTTAGTTTTGTTGATTGCTTCCTTTGCTATGCAGAAGCTTTTTATTTTGATGTAGTTACTCCCAATAGTTTAGTTTTGCTTTTGTTTCCCTTGCCTCAGGACACATGTCTGGAAGAAAGTTACTACAACTAATGACAAAGAACTTGGTGCTTGTGTTCTCTTCTATGATTTTTATGGTTTTATGTTTCACATTTAAGTCTTTAGTCCATTTTGAGTTTATTTTTGTGTATGGTGCAAGAAAGCGGTCCAGTTTCATTCTTTTGCACGTGGCTGTCCAGTTCCCAACACCACTTGTTGAAGAGACTGTCTTTTTCCCATTGGATAGTCTTTCCTGCTTTGTCAAAGGTTAATTGACCATATAATTGTGGTTTTTTTTTTTCTGGATTTTCTATCCTGTTCTATTTATTGATCTCTGTGTCTATTTTTGTGCCAGTACCATACTGCTTTGATTACTACAGCTTTGTAATATAACTAGAAGTCCATATTGCTTTGATGCCTCCATTTTTGCTTTTCTTTAAGATTTCTTTGGCTATTCGGAGACTTTTGTGGTTCCATACACATTTACGATTGTTTGTTCTAGTTCTGTAAAAAATGCTGTTGGTATTTTGATAGGGATTACATTAAATGTGTAGATTGCTTTGGGTAGTATGGACATTTTAACAATATCTGCTCTTCCAATCCATGAGCATGGAATATCTTTCCTTTGTGTATTTTCAATTTCTTTCATCAGTGTTTTACAGTTTTTTTAATTTTAATTTTCTTAGTGTTTATTCATTTTTGAGAAAGAGATACAGAGTATTAGTGGGGGAAAGGTATAGAAGGATGGAGACAGAATCTGAAGCAGGCTCCAGGCTCTGAGCTGTCAGCACAGAGCCTGATGCAGGGACTCGAACTCACGAGCCATGAGAGCATCACCTGAGCTTAAGTCGGACACTTAACCGACTGAACCACCCAAGCGCTCCTGTGTTTTACAGTTTTCATACAGCGTTTTGGTCAGGTTTATTCCTCAGTATCTTTTTATTTTTGGTGTAATTGTAAATGGGATTATTTTCTTTCCTTGTTTTTAAAGTTTATTTATTTATTTTGAGAGAGACAGAGACAGCACAAGTGAGGGAGGGGCAGAAAGAGAGGGAGAGAGAGAATTCCAAACAGGCTCTGTGCTGTCAGTGCAGAGGCCTATGTGGGGTCTGAGCTCATAAAACTGTGAGATCATGACCTGAGCCAAAACCGAGTTGGACGCTTAACCAACTGAGCCACCCAGGTGCCCCAAATGGGATTATTTTTTTAAATTTCTCTTCCTGCTGTTTCATTGGTGGTGTGTAGAAATGCAACAGATATCTGTAGATGAATTTTGTATCATGTGACATTACTGAGTTCACTAATCAGTTCTAGGAGCTTTCTGGTGGAATCTTTCAGGCTTTCTATACCTAGTATCATATTGTCTGCAAATAGTGAGTTTTACTTCTTCTTTACTGATTTGGATACCTTTTATTACTTTTTGTTGTCTGATTACCATGGCTAGGACTTCTGGTGCTATGTTGAATGAAAGTGGTGAGAGTGGACATCTGTATTTTGTTCCTGACCTTAGGGGAAAGGCTCTCAGTTTTCATTCATTGAGGATGATGTTAGCTGTGGGTGTTTCATACACAGCCTTTATTATGTTGAGGTGTGTTCCCTCTAAACCTACTTCATTGAGGGTTTTGATCATGAATGGATGTTGTTCTTTGTGTCAAATGCTCTTTCTGCATCTATTGGAATATCATATGATTTTTTTTAATCCTCTTATTGTTGTGATGTGTGACATTGATTGGTTTGCAAATATTGAACCACCTTTACATCCCAGGAATAAATCCCACTTGATCATGGTGAATGATTTCTTTAAATGTATTGTTGGATTCAGTTTGCATTTGTTGAGGGCTTTTGCATCTATCTTCATGAGAGATATTGGCTTGTAGTTCTCTTTTTTTGTGGTGTCTTTTTTTTTAAGTTTATGTATTTATTTTGAGAGAGACAGAGCACATGAGTGGGAAAGGAACAGAAAGGGAGAAAGAATCCCAAGCAGGCCTTGTGCCATCAGCACGGAGCCTGATGCGGGACTCAAACTCAGGAACCTGTGAGATCACAACCTAAGCCAAAATCAAGAGCCAGATGCTCAACTGACTGAGCCACCCAGGTACCCCGTTTTGTAGTGTCTTTATATGGTTTTAGTATCAGGATGATACTGGCCTCATAGAATGAATTTGCAAGTTTTCCTTCCTTTTCTAATTTTTGGAAAAGTCTGAGAAGAATAGGTATTAATTCCTCTTTAAATGATTGGTAGAATTCATCTGTAAAGCCATCTGTTCCTGGACTTTCATTTGCTGGAAGTTTTTTTTTTTTGTGTTTTTTTTTTTTAAATTACTGATTCAATTTCTTTGCTGAAAATCAGTGTGTTTAAATTTTCTTTTTATTCCTGCTTCAGTTTTGGTAGGTTATATGTTTCTAAGAAATTATCCATTTCTTCTAAGTTGCCCCATTTGTTAGCATATAGTTTTTTCCTAATATTCTCTTATAATTGTTTGTATTACTGTGGTGTTCGTAGTTATTTCTCCTCTGTCACTTGTGATTTTATTTTTTAGGGTCCTTTCTCTTTTTTTCCTGATAAGTCTGGGTAGGGGTTTATCAATTTGATTTTTTTTTTCAAAGTACCAGCTGCTGGTTTCATGGATCTGTTCTGTTTTTAGTTTCTATATCATGTATTTTTGCTCTAATATTATTCTCTTTCTTCTGTTGGTTTTAGGTTTTGTTTGTTGTTATTTTTTTTTAGCTCCTTTAGGTAGAAGGAGATTTTTTTTTTCTTCTTGAAGTATACCTCTATTCCTATATACTTCCCTCTCAGAACTGCTTTTGCTGTGTCCCAAAGGTTTTGAACCATTGTGTTTTCATTGTCATCTGTTTCCAAGTATTTTTAACTTTTCCTTTGACTTCCTCATTGACATATTCCTTGTTTAGGAGCATGTTATTTAACTTCCCCATATTTGTGGTCTTCCCAGATTTTTTCTTGAGGTTGACTTCTAGTTTCATAGTGTTATGGTCAGAAAACATGCATGGTATGACTTCAATATTTTTTAATTTGTTGAGACTTGTTTTGTGGTCTATATGTGATCTATGCTGGAGAATGTTCCTTAAGCACTTGAAAAGAATGTGTATTCTGATGTTTTATGTAGTGTCCTGAATATATCTGTTAAATACATCTGGTTCAGTGTGTCATTTAAAACCACTGTTTCCTTGTTGTTTAGATGATCTGTCCATTAATGTAAGTGGGGTATTAAAGCCCCCTACTATCATTATATTAATATCAATTAGTTGCTTTATGTTTGTTATTAACTGGTTTATGTATTTGGGTGCTTCCATATTGGGTGCATAAATATTTATAATTGTTCTATCTTTTTGTTGGATTGCCCTCTTTATTATTATATAATGTCTTTCTTTTTCTCTTGTTACAGACTTTATTTTAAAGTTTATTTTGTCTGATATAAATACTGCTATTCTGGATTTCTTTTGACATCCATTTGCATCATAGCTATTTCTCCATCCCCTCATTTTCAATCTGCAGGTGTCTTTAGGTCTGAAATGAGTTTGAATCTATTCTTTATTCCTGTCTTCCCCATGTTTTAGGTAAATGTCATATTTTACATTCTTTTATCTTGTGAGTTCTTTGACTTATTTTTTACAGAAATATTCATTTTTACTGCTTTTGTGTTTCCTACCTTTATACTGTCACTTTTGGTCTCTCCTTTACATTCAAAGTGTTGCTTTTAATATTTCTCACAGGGCTGGTTTAGTGGTCATGAACTCTTCAGGTTTTGTTTTCTGAGAAACTCCTTATCTCTCTTTCTATAATTAATGATAGCCTTGCTGGAAAGAGTGTGCTTGGCTGCAGATTTTTGCCATTCAGCACTTTGAATATATCATGCCACTCCCTTCTGGACTGGAAAGTTTTGCTGAAAAATCCCCTGCTACCCCTATGGGTTTTCCCTTATATGTTACTGTCTTCTTTCATCTTGCTGCTTTTAATATCTTTTCTTTATCACTATATTTTGCCAATTTAATCACAATATATCTTGGTGTGGATCTGCTTTTGTCGATTTTGTTGGGGGCTCTCTGTGTCTCCTGGATCTGGATATCTGTTTCCTTTTCCAGATTCAGGAAGTTTTCAGTTATTATTTATTTAAATAAATTGTCTACCCCCTTTTCTCTCCTTCTTCTGGGATTCCTACAATATGAGTGTTATTACATTTGATGGAGTCACTGAGTTCCCTAAGTCTATTCTCACTTTGCATAATTCTTTTTTCCTCCCTATTTGTTCAGGAGATTTTCCTCCCTATTTGTTTCAGGCTTGATTACTTGATTACTCTGTCTTCTAGGTCATTAATTCATTCCTCTGCTTCTTCCAGTCTGCTGTTCTTTCCCTGTGTCAAGTGTGTTTCTCATTTAGTTTATTGAGCCCTTTAGCTCTGCTCTGTTATTCCTTACCTCTGTGTTAATGGTCTCACTCACGTCTTCAACTCTTTTTTTTTTTTTTTAAGTCCGGGTAGTATCCTTATGATCATTGCTTTAAATTCTCTATCAGGCATGTTAATTATATCTGTTTCACTTAGATCTCTGGCCATGACCTTGTCTTGTTCTTTCATTTGGGACAAATTCTTCTGTCTTCTCATTTTGTCTAAGTCTCTGTGTCTGTTTCTCTCTGTTAGGAAAGTCGGTTATATCTCCTGTTCTTGAGGGTAATGGCTTTATGAAAAAGAGGCCCTGTAGTGCCCTGCAGTGTAGCCTCCCCTGTTCCCCAGGGCCTGGTGCTTCCAGGAGTGTCTCCAATGTGTGCTGTGTGTGCTCTACTGCTGTGTCCCAGCTGCTTTATCCTTCAGACCAGTTGTCTGTAGAGGTACTCTTTGCCTGCTGTGGGCAGTGTTTGGTCCCTGGTCTGAATGTGGCATGTTTTAACTAGGTGTGCCCTGGTCTGCTTGTGAAATGAAACCTGTCACTGCCACCACCAGAACCAAGGCCTCCCCAAATTCCCAGGTTAGGAGACACAGTGTTGTCAGGGGTTTGGGTTGGTCTTCTGGGGGAGGAGGCCCACTATACTGGGATTGAAGCAAGTGTGACTAGGAAGGGCAGTTCTTCTGGAGTGTGGTGGGTGAGGCTTGGTGTAAGCAAGTTAGGTAGTGAGTGTTGGTGCTCCACTGGTTCCCACGGGTGACTCTGTGTTTATACTGAGGGGTGGAGGAGGGAAATGGCACTGGCCAGTTCCTTTGTTTCTGGAGGGGTCTCTCCATGAATGCTGCTTCTCACAACACACTCCAGGATGAGAAACTAGCTTCCCCACTATGTGCCCTAGGTATTCATCATATCACTGTTTCCATGCTGTATGTGTGTGGGCTGTTTGCCCTGCATTTTCTCCAAGAACAGCCTCAGTGCCTCTGAGCTCTCCCAGAGCCAAGCACACTGACCTTTAAAACTCCAGGTTTAAGCCCTACTGGTTGCAAGAACTCATGAAATTCAGGCCCTCTCACTTTCTAAGCCAATTGCTATGGGGATTCCTCTTCCCAGTGTTGACTCCCCTGTGTGTTAATCTGTCTCTCACCCTTCTCTGTGACCACAGCTCCCTCTCTATGGCAGTGACCATGATACTTTTCTCTCCCAAGCTGTGTTTCCACACTTCCTATCTTCTTTGATGTGGCCTCTTCTCTACCTTTAGTTGTGGAGTTTGTTCTGCCGGTCTTCAGATAGATTTCTGGGGTATGTAGGATAATATGATAGGTATCTAGTTGTGTTCATGGGATAAGGTGAGCCTAGGGTCCTCCTATTCCACTGTTATCTTCTCCTCCTTGACTATTGCTAGTATTTTTAATCATTATTATTAGTCGAGTGACTCTGGGATGTCCAGAAATGCAAGTGTAGAATCTAAATAGAGTTCACACGAACTCTCAGAGGAACTGAACATCTGCCTGTCCTTTTGCCAACTGCATTTCGTCAAACCTAAGATGCCAACTATTGCAGGAGGCTGCATGGATCACTGAGGAAGAAATACGCTACAGTTAAACCAGGACCCAGGCTTTCTTATCATTGGATGTATGAGTCATCCTGATTTTAGAGATGTTTAAGTGGCAAAATGTGTGTCTTAGAATCAGTGAGAGCTGGTTCACTGTGTTTTACTAGATAATCTCTGTGATGTTTGGACTCTGGGGCAGGGAGCTGGGGAAAAAGATGGGCATAGGCAGGTGAGAAGACTCTGAGCATAAAGCCAGGACAAGAGGATGGGAGCGGGAAGGACTGGGTGGTTTTTAATATTTCACACATGCATGAATGTGCCTGAGCTGCAAGCTGTGTTTCCCAATGACGAGAAGGCTGGGTGCTCACAGATGGGGAGTAAGAGGCTGTCAGAACATTTTGTCTTAAACTTTCTGACTTTTAAACTGTCCTAGAGTGTCTCTAACTTTTGAAATGTGTTTTACCACTTTTGGGGGAAGACTTCAGGGAATACAGATTTTACACTCCAGTGCATAAAAAAATACCCTGAGGAGGATTAGTTCTTTTGTTCAGAAATATTTACTGAACATCCATTATGTGAGTCACCTTGAAAACAAGAGGCCCTTCCTCTCATAGAATTTACAGTCACACAAGACTGACAAGTTTTGCACATTAATGAGGGACTCTTTGTGTTCAAAGAGGCACATGAAGAAGAGAAAGCTGCGTATGACACCACTTAGCACATGGGATCTTAAGCGTGTGGGCCCTAGAAACAATTTCCACCACTTACCAGCTTTGGGATCTTGGACACCCAGCTTTGTGGGGTCTCTGTGTCTCAGTTTTCTCATCTATAAAATGGGGCTTCAGATAAACTTATGTCATTTACAAAATAAAAAATTAAATAAAAAATTAACTTATGTCTTAAAATTACGGTGAGGACTCAATGAGTTAGTAAATGATTGCAGGTTATGCATACTTACTAAATGTTCATTATTATAAGTTAGAAGGCATTATCCAAAATTTCTTTCTAAATATTAAAATTCAAAAGGGTATAAGAGAGTGTATATTCTTCCTCCCATTCCTATTCCTCAGCTACCCACTTCTTCTCACAACAGCCAAACTGTCTTCCGGAGGTAATTTAAGTACATATACGTAAATGATAGCACATATTATACAAGTGGGAGCATACTTCACACATCATTCTGGACCTTGGTTTTTTAAACTTAAAAATTTATCTTAGATAGATTTTTTCCAAGTCATTATCTTTCCAAATCAGTACATATAGAAGTTTCTTATTCTTTTTTTTTTTTTTTTTTGGTGGTATTGAATTTTTTCTGTTTCATGGATGTATCATAAATTACCTTACAAACTCCTTGAAAAGATCATTAATTCATTCCTCTGCAACCAGTACCCTTTAAAAGGGTACTTTTAAAAAATAATAAAACACTTTATTTCAAGCTGGGAGAATTTTTATTGTCTTATACTCTTAAATTTTAATATTCAAAAAAGAAATTGTGGTTACCTTAACTATGTGGCAATGAATTAAAAATATATATGAAATGGCCAATTCCAGAAAAATAGAAATCACATATGGATCTCAGGATAAAAACTAGAACTCAGAGTTGCTACAAAATATTATTTAAAATGTCCAATTTTCAATAAAAAAAATATGGAGCAGGCAAAGAAACAGGGAAGTATGACCTCATATTCCAGAGAACACAGTCAATAGAAATTAACTCTGAATGGGTTCAAATACTGGATTTTGTAGAAAAATACTTTGCAGCTACTATAATTGTGTCCAAAAAATTAAAGGAAACCATGTGTAGAGAACTGAAGGAAAATATGTGGCTGGTGACTTAACAAATAAGAAACATAAAGACAAAGAAATTGAAACTATAAAAAAGAACCAAATGGAAATCCTATAGATGAAAAGAACAATAACCAAAATGAAAAAGTCACTAAATGGGCTCAACAATAGATTTTAGATAGCTAGATCTAGCAAAACAATTCTTAAAAAATGAAGGCATTAAAAAAAAGTCCCCAGTTAAACAAAGACTGAAATAATTTGCTGCTAAGAGACCTGCCTTACAAGAAATACTGAAGGAAGTCCTTCCGGCTGAAAGGAAGTGACTCCAGATGGTAATTCAAAAGGATGAAAAGTACTGGGAATGGTCCATTTATGGGTAAATACAGAAGACTGTATGAGTAGATTTCTTTAATTTTCTGCTCTAATCTCTTTAAGAGAACATAAAATTATATAAATCAATAAATTGTATTGTTTGGTTTGTAACATTTATAGATATAATATAAAGATAATAATATAGTGTCAGTATGTTTTTGCAATAGAAATTGCAAAAAGGAGGGAAAGAAATGAAACTACATTTGAACAAAGTTGCTATATTTTACTGGTATTAAGTCAGTATTCACCTACAGCAGATTTTGCTTACTGTAATTCCTAGAGCGACTTCTTAGAAAAAAACTTAAATATATATATATATATATGTAAAAATAAATTAAAAAAACCTTAAACTACGTAGTTACAAAATCAACAGAGAAATTAAATAATATGCTAAAACATTGTTTAACACAAAAGAAAGCAATAAAGGATGGAAAGAGGGACAAAAAAGAACATGAGATATATAGAAAACAAATAGTAAAATAGCAGATGGAAATCCAGCCACATTAATAACCATATTAATGGGAATTGACTAATTAGTCCAGAGATTATCAAGTTGAATTAAAAAAAAACAAGATCCTGCTGTATGTTGTTTAGAAGAGTCACATTTTATATTAAAATCACAAATAGGTTCAAAGGAAAAGAATGAAAAAAAATATATGCTTTGGAAAATGAGAAATAAAAACATAAGAAAGCTGGAATGGCTATATAAAAATCTGACAAAATAAATCAAATATTAGCAGAGACAAAAAGGGACATTTCATTATGATAAAAGGATCAATATAATAGGAACATATAATAATTATAAATTGTATACACATTTAATCACAGTTCTAAAATGTATGAAGGAAAAACTAATCAAATTGAATAAAACAGACAACTGAACAAGTATTGTTCAAAACTTCAATATCTTATTCTCAATTGTTTGTAGAAGAAAGTAAAGACATAGAAGATTGGAACAAAACTTCAACCAACTGGACCTAACTAATATCTAAGTAACAGTCCACCTACCAAAAGCAGAATACTCACAGCACATGGAAACACAATGTACTAAAATTTATGGGATGTGGCTAAAGCATTTCTTGGAGGGAAATGTATAGCTGTAATTTCCATATTTAAAAAGTGGAAATATCTCAAATCAATAACTTAAACTTCTACCTTTAGAAACCAGAAATAGAAGAGCAAACTGAATCCAGAGCAAGGAGAAGGAAGAAATTTATAAAGGCTAGAGTGGGGAGAAAAATGAAATAGAGAATAGAAAAACAATAGAGATAATCAATGAAACCAAAAGTTGGTTCCTTGAAAAGAGCAACAAAATGGACAGATCTTTAGCTGATTGAGGGAGAGAAGGGGAGAGTGAGAAAGAATGATTGAAAGTACTAACATCAAGAATAAATGAGGGAGAGCACCATTACTGACCTTGCAAAAATTAATAGAATTACAAGGAGGTCATATGAGCAGTTATATGCCAACTATTTGATAATCAATAATCTAAATGAAAAGGACAAATTCCTAGAAAGACACAAACTACTGAAACTGATTCAAGAAAAAAATAGTAAGTCTGAATAGACCTATAACAAATAAAGAGATTGAACTAGTAAACAAAACTTCCCCCAGAGGAAAGCTTAGGCCCAGAGGACCTCGTGGATGAATTTTACCAAACATTTAAAGAAGAATAAATACCAAACCTTTACAGACTCTTGGAAAAAACAGAAGAGGAGGAACCAGTTCCCAACTCATTCTGTGAGGCTAGCATTTCCTGAACACCAAAGCTGGACAGACGTCGCAGGAAAAGGCCAATATCCCCTATGAAAATAGAAGCAGTTTCTCTACAAAATACTACTAAACTGAATCTAGCCACATATGAAAAAGATTCTACATCATGACTAAGTGTGATTTATCTCAAGCATGCAAGATTTAACATACCAAGAATCCACGTATCACCCCATATTCATAGACTAAAGGACAAAACCACATTAACATTTCAGTAGGCACAGAAAAAGCATTCAACGAAATCCAACACATTCTCATGCTAAAAGGAGGAAACACACTAGGGACAGAAGGGAACTTTTTCAACTTGATAAAGGCCATTTCCCCCCTACGATCAGAAATAATACATGGATGTCTGCCCTTGCCACTTCTATTCAACATTGTATCCAGCAATTCCACTACTAGATGCATCACAAGAGAACTGAAAACACAAAAACTTGTACACGAATAGTTGTAATAGCCAAAAAGTGAAACATCTCCAAGGTCCGTCATCTGACAAACGGATAAACAAAATGTGGTCTATCCATACACTGGCATGTTAGCCGCAAAAAGGAATGAAGTACTGATCCGTGCTGCCCCATGGGCCAGCCCTTGAAAGCTCTTATGCCAAGAGATAGAAAGTAGCTGAACAGCTGTCAGGAGCAGGGGAATGGCATGGGGAGTTACTATTAACGGGTTCTTCTTGGAGTCACAGAAACGTTCTGCAATTATGTAGAGGTGATATGGCACAATGAAGATACTAAAACCCACGAATTTTGTACTTTATAGGGTGATTTATATCTTAATTTAAAAAATTGTGAGCAAACAAAACTTTACCGGGGCTTCTAATCAGATCATAAGCATACAGGTTGAGAGGTTTTTCACCCACATGGCCATATCCAGATAAGCGCCATCCACATAAAATATAGAACATTCCCAGAAGCATTCCAGAAGCATCCCTTGTGCTCCGTCCCAGTCACTACTCCTCCCAGAGCAAACACTCTTCTGACTGCCAACCCTGAAGTGACTTTTGAACTTCAGATACATGGACTCCTAAGGTTCACATTCTCTGTGTCTGGCTTCTTTCTTCCAACATGATGCTCATGAGATTCACACACACAGTTGTGCACCTGTAACATGTCCATTTCTCTTTGAGGGACAGCATTCCAGTGTGTCAATACTCGAGAGTTTATTTGTTCCTTCTACTAATGATGGACATTTCCGGTGGCGTCTAGCTTTTGGCTATTAGTGTTGTGAACATTTTTCTATGTCTTTTGCTCTCAATAAACATATTTCTTGAATGTGGAAGAGACTATCTAAGAATGCTGCAGAATGCTGGGTCTTGAGGTAGGGGTGCGATCCATTTGAGTTTATGCCAAATGGTTTTTCTAAGTGTTTGAACCAACTTATACTCCAGACAGCACAGTATGAGAGTTCCAGGTTTTTATATAAAGGCAAAAATATTAAAAATATGTGGTCACCAGAATGTCGGGAAAGGCAGGGCTTCCGCCCATATATTTTATGTGAATGAGCCTACAGCACCACTGACACTATTTTTCCTTGTCGTCTCTCAGGCTGCCCTACGGGGACAAAAAGATCCCAGTTCC
This sequence comes from Lynx rufus, assembly GCF_022079265.1. Lineage (NCBI taxonomy): Eukaryota > Metazoa > Chordata > Mammalia > Carnivora > Felidae > Lynx > Lynx rufus. The sequence goes on from NW_025814823.1 coordinate 70,300,135, forward strand.
TTGTCAGTATCCCCCGTTACCGAGCCTCTTTCTTAGCTGCCTTCACTGGAGAGAATCCCCTGCGCTGCACTGAGTGAGGGAACGCTTTCAGGAAAGGCAGGGGAGCAGACAAACTGGTCCTACCTGAGAAGGACTTGGAGGTAGCCTCGCACTTCGTCCAGCTGTCCTTTGCTAATGTCCGTCTGGGCGGAGCCACTGGCCACTCTGTGGCCCATCCTCGTGGTGGGGGGAGCTGGGTAGTGTCAATGTTTTGGCAGAAAGAGGCCCTCCTTGGACTTCTTAGCATCTTCCGTTCATATACCTCATCTATTTATCCGCGTATCCAGTGACCTGTCCTCATTCCGAAACAAGTGTAGAAGACAGAAGTCAGCACGAAGGGAAAATACACCTAGGGAAACAATGAACCTTGTGAGAAAAAAAAAAAAACAACAAAAACGGTGCTGGACATGTGACCACAGCTGCAGCTGTCAGCTTCCTGGAGGATGAAGAAAGGAGAGAGGCAAGATCAAAAGCATTCACGTTGTTCGTAAGACTTTTATTTATTTATTTTTTTAATTTTTTTTAACGTTTATTTTATTTTTGAGACAGGGAGAGACAGCATGAACGGGGGAGGATCAGAGAGAGAGGGAGACACAGAATCGGAAACAGGCTCCAGGCTCTGAGCTGTCTGTCAGCACAGAGCCCGACTCGGGGCTCGAACTCACAGACTGTGAGATCATGACCTGAGCCAAAGTCGGACACTCAACCGACTGAACCACCCAGGCGCCCCGTTCGTAAGACTTTTAAAAAGAGCAAAAGCAAAGACCACAAGTAAAAGCAAACTGACCGGCCAGGTGCGGTTCAGCTTTTTCCGATGGGGAGACAGAGGACCCGCAGCCGGGCGGAGCCCCTGCAGCGACAGTGGCCATCAGTGCAAGGTGCTTTCAGCAGCAGCCCCCAGGAAGAAGCAGCGTAGCCCCAGTTAGATTTCTGAGGGACAACGGAGAGAACAGAAAGGTCACTTCTTCTCTTGGGCCCAAAGATGACATCTGCCTGGAGGTGCCAGGCAGGAAAGGAGGGCATCATCTCTGGGGGAAATAGAGATGAACACAGGGCGTCACCCGCCAGTGCCGTGTTGGCCACACCTGCCTCATCCGGTCTCTGCAGTAGATCCTTTCGTGGTGAAGACAGACTTCCAGGTTCTTCTCTGGATACAAAAATTTCTCGTGTTATCTGTGTCTTCGGGTAGAATTTGCCTTGTGCCCTTCTTCTCCCTGGGTCCAGGTAATTGAAAAGTATTTATGGGGCTCCTGTCTTGGTTTCAGCACACGTGAGGAACAGTGAGCGACCCAGGAGGGGTCTGGTGGCGAACTATAATCAGGAGCGTGGCAAAGCTGAGCAGCCCAGAGGATGGTGATCTGGTCCTGAGTGCCCTGGGAAAGCCACCTGACCTGAATTCCCACTTGTGTCATGCCTCTGCCCTGTTCTCTGGCCTATCAGATGGAGACCAGGATAGAAAATGTCACACCCCAAACGGGCATGAATAAAGGTAGATCTGTATGTAGAGAAACAACATTTATCAATGTGCACTGGTCTAAACAGTCTTTGAAAATTCTTAGGGAGAAAATATGTCTTTCTAACGTCTCTGTGCATGGCCGTCATTTCAAGGGAACCGTGGGTCAGGTGCTGTGGCAGGTGGTTTCAAAGACACCCCCATACAAGCTCCTGTGGGGTCGGTAGCAGCCTGCACCTCCGTCCCACAGGTGTGCACACGGAGGATGTCAACTGGGAGCACAGCCAGCTGAGACTCCTCAGAAGAGGGCAGCGTCCTCCCCTGCTCCGCCTTTCTGGAGGCAAAATTTACACACGATATGATGAAATATGATCACACACGATATGATAAATTTTGGGAAATTCTGGCCTAGGCGTCCAGAATAACCAAGCCAGAGAAACATGTATTGCGTGAACATCTATTTTATTTTATTTTATTTTATTTTATTTTTTATTTTACTTTTTCTTGAAGTAAAATTATCCCTATTTGCAGATGGCATGATATTATAAATAGAAAACCTTGAAGATCCCACCAAAAATCTATTTTAGACATTCCTTAGCAGAGAGGATTTTAATAGTTACATCTTGAATAAATAGCTGATTTGGGGAGTCGAAGGACTCTTTAAATGAAATGCTTGAAGCATGAAGTTTTCTTGAAGTGCTCTTACTTAAGACAGTTGAACTAGAATCTTCTTGCTTTTAGGACAGACTCACCTGATCCGGGGACCCAGTCAGTACTTTGCAATTGGTAACCTCCATTTTGCTGACCTTTGAGCCTTCTGTCCTGATACTTACAGATTTGTTCCTGTAAGCATTTTGGTGGCTCAGTTCAAGACCTTCTAATATTTGAGCAACATACAAATGGAAAATTTAGGCTTCAGGTTTCAGTTTCTTTTTGTAAGATTTTATGTTTAAGTAATTTCTACACCCGATGTGGGGCTGGAACCCACAACCCCGAGATCAAGAGTGACGTGTTCCATCAACTGAGCCAGCCAGATGCCCCTAGATTTCAATTTCAAGCACAAAGCAGGGCTATTTCTCACTTGATAGTGAGTTTACAAGGTGAGTGATCTCTAGAAACCTAAAGGGCACACGAGGGATCACTCAGTCTGAAAATAACAAACACTCTAGAAAAGAAAGTGTTTTACTTTTTGAATGACCACAGTGTTTTTTTTGGCTATTTATTATAACTAAGCCATTCCGTAAAACCTCAGGAAATAGGATTTTAAAAAACCTTTTAAAAATATTTATTTTATTTTAATAATAAATAAAACAAATCTTATTTGTCAGCACAGAGCCTGATGTAGGGCTCGAACCCATGAACCGTGAGATCATGACCTGAGCTGAAGTCTGATGCTTCACTGACTGAGCCACCCAGGCGCCCCAGGAAAGATGATTTAAATGCCATGATGGATCCAGCTTCTCGAAGGCCTCGCCTCTGCTCGGCTACTCAAGTTATTTTTCAGACCTCAGAGCTGGTCATGTCTCTGTCTTCTGTACCCACCACCTTAACAGAACCTTCTGGGGCTTCTCAATGGCTACAGGATAAATTCCAAACTCTAACGTGGCACATAAGATCCTTCACTCTCCAATGCCAGCTTTGTGTCCAGGACCAGTTCTTATCACCTCAGACTCCATGTGAGAAGTTCCCCAAACACAACCATGTTTTCTAGATCCTTGTAGAAAACTCCCTATAGCACCAGTAGCCTCTAGGCTGAAATATCCTCCCCTGCTTTGAAACGTCTGTCTTTGTTAAGCTGGCCTGACTGTCCCTGGTGCTGTGTACATTGTCCTGGATCAGACACTGATAACACGGTGTTGTCCTGAGGGGGTCCCCAAAACACAGCACAGGGTGTGGCACAAGGCGGGTGGCCAGCATGCGTTCGTGCAATGAGTAAGAGGAGTGGGCTGACTTCTGACGTAATCGTGTGGTCAGCTTGTGGCTGCACCAGGGTGGGTGGTCCAGTCTCACGACGACCAAGAATGTGTGCCTCTCCTAGTTTCCTTGATTGCTCTGCGAGAGGGTGATAAGACAGAAGCAATGCCAGAATGGAATGGCTTGGCTTCGGGAGTGGATCCTCTGGCCTTGATCAGAGCATCATCCTCCCCCAAGTTACCCAAGACGGTGAAAACTCGTCCCGTTAGTTACCAGGCATTAGCGCTAAGGTGTGTCCCCTAGCTGTCCTGGCCACTCGATTAGAATGGCCACTCGAAGATTCTGTGTGCCACTCGAATAGAATGGACTAAAATGAGCTCCTATCCAAAGTCACAACCTCAGTGTCTCTGATGGCCTCTAGTCCTGCCAAAGTTTTTACTGGGCTACCAGTGAAAGGAGGGTACTGGAGCCGCTGGGAAGATGGACACTTAAGGGTGAGCTGTTCTTGGTAGTTGGAAGATTTAGAGTCTCGGCCATCAGGCTCAAGAGCCGGGTGCTGGGAGGCAGGTGGCCGCCATGTCTGGAAGTGCACTTGGTGACGGAGGTGTGCCTCTGGAATGGGGCAGCCCCGCAGGGACTGGGGCCGGGCTGTGTGCCGATGCCCCCGGCAGGCCTGCTTCTACCCAACTGCCCTTTCATATGCTGCCCTTGGCTTTTTGATGCACAAGGTCCACTGGAAGCTTGTGGCTGAGATGGTCATTCTTCAGGGACCCTAAGGAGAAGGTCGCGTCTTACCCTGGTTTCAGGACCACTTGGGTTTTTCTCCTGTAATTGTTTTACTTATCTGTTGAAAGCTGAGTTTCTTTTCCACTGAAAAGCAAAGGTGCGTGCCTCCTGTGGGCGAGTGTCCGGGTCTTTGATTACATAGGTTTTGTCTTGGCCCTCCTCTTGCCTCTGTTTATGTTCTACCCATTTTTCCGCTTTCTACCTTACGATCTCCTGAAATTATTTACGGCACAATGTGAAATACAAAGAACTTGGCTAAACACATTGAAGACTTAATATGAATAAGAAAAGGCCTCTCTTTTTTTGCCTTATCTCTCCAGCTGCCCACGAGCTACCGTTGCCAGTTCTGGCTCGGGGAACATTGGCCCAGGGGACTTGGAGTTTGGTCCTGACTCTGCCAGCAAATCACTGTACCCTTTGAGCCTCCTTTTCCTGGTAGGAGGCTCACTGTGAAGTGATGCAGAAAAACAAGATAAGCACAAAACACTTGGGTCAGTGCTTCATCAGCACGGTGGCGCCTAATCATGGCAATAGGTCTCTTGCTGCAGTGGTGTGCCCGGCCCCGGGGAATTCTGTTCACGCATCCACCGAGAGGCCATCGAGAGCAGGCAGGCAGCTCGGGGGTCGGGTCCAAGTTGCTGCTGGTCTCCGGGCTCTTTGGCAGGTCACAGAGATTATCGTTCTGGAAGTGGTGTGGTGGTGTGGGTGCACAGGGGGAAGGGAAAGGCTTCAAGCTGATGACTTTCAAATAGAAGAACATTCTGGAGCAATTCTGAGGCCTGAGAGGGGGCGGATGGGAGCTGTCAGCCCTGCCTTCTCAGCGCTTCCCCTGCTGCCCTCTGAGAGATGGAGACGGCCTCCTTGAAAGCCGTGCTTCTGGGCTTCCTTCTCCCGGACCCCAGATTCTGTGTCCCGAATGCCTTGTGCAGGAGCTGGTCGGCCTGCCCCCTTCTTCCCTCCCTCCCTCGCTCTCCTCTCTCTCTCCTGGCTTCTCTCAATTCCATGAACCCAACACACGGAGAGTTTACTAGTCGCCAGGCACTGTGCTCAGCACTAGGAAAGACTGAGTCTGCTCTTGTGAGGCTTGTTTTCCAGGCAGGTTGTTCGGATGTTCAGGAAATAACCGGGGCTGCAGTGGGTGGAGGGTTTCAGAGCTGCAGCCTCTGTAACTGAGCAGCAAGTGCTCTGATCGTGAGGCCTAAGGGGGCTTTAGAGGCACTGGGACACATCACTGCCAGGTTGGTGAAGTCTTCTTATCTCCAGTTAGAAATAAAAATGATTAGGCTAGATCATTTCTTGAAATCAGTGTCTCGAAGATATTACATGAGTTGGCTATTTTGAGACAGCTTCTGTTGAGCGCTACATTTGCGGGGAAATTTGACTTTTGCTATCAGGCCCCTCTGGATTTTCGGCTGGAGATCGGGAATCACTTAAAGAAGCGATCCCCAAACTGTAATGAATGATGAACCACCCGGGGTCTTGTTGGAATGCAGGTTCTGGGTCAGTAGGTCTGGGATGGGGGCCGAGACCCTCCAACAAGCTCCTCTACTCCAGGCTGTAACTGCCTCCTTCGTCACCAGCAAGGATTTAGATCAAGGCCTCTATCTATGGCACGACTGTTATTCTGGGCCAGGTAACGCTTGTTGTGGGACAGTCCCTTGCACTGCAGGCCCTTAGCAACACTCCTGGTCTCTACCCACTAGATCCCAGTAGCAATCAACCTCTTCCCCTACTTGTGACAATCAAAAAGGTATCTCCAAACATTGCCAAATGTTCTGAGGGGCAAAAATCATTCCGAGTTGAGAACTACTGGATTAGATGATTCTCAAAGGCTTGAGTCCAGGTTTCTTGGCTCAAAAACCCATATCAAAACCTCTCAGTCTGAAAACATGCATGCCACCAAGCCTGGGAAAGATGGCCCCAAAGCTGATCTCTAGATGCCCTTTTGAAGATACAAAGTCATGGATCCACCTGTCTTCACAACAGCAGTGACTGCTCCCCCAAAAGGCTGAGTACAATGGCATTTGCACTCTGAAAGAGACCCTGGTGTGTGGCATGACTGCAGCGGGGGTGACAGGGAGGGGACGCCACACGGGGGCCCCACGACAGGAATGAGTGTGAGCCTACCCATTGGGCAAGTGCTGTCCCCTCTGGCTCAGCAATGGAGCCTTCCCAGAGAGGCAAGGGGTTCAGATTCATCTAGATCAGCAGAATGTGTCCCTTTCTTTACAAGGGGACTTTGCTCCCCTTATCTGCAGGACCCAGGAGGGTAAGAGGGCTTTAAATGGAATTGGATGAGAAGCCAATGACTCAGCACCCACTGGGACAGAGGCAGAGGTCCAATGCTAACCTGAGAGAGAGGTGCTCCAGCCCCTGCCATGGATGAGGAGCCAATGAGGTTGAAAGCCACAGAGAGAGCAAGCAAAGGCCACTGCACAACTGGATGCCCATGGATTTGAAAATGCATTAATAGCTTTTATGGCTCCGAAGGAAAAACAAGACAGAATTTAAGCAGTTGGATAAACTACTGTGCTTCACAAGTAACAGGAATGACTCTTGGGATAGAAAGTTACCTACACAACTACTATAGGGAAAGCTCCAGAAAGAGTGCTAAGTGGGAGAATCATGCCGCCATTATCTAAGGAAGTGGAGGAGGGGTGTGTGTGTGTGTGTGTGTGTGTGTGTGTGTGTGAGAGAGAGAGAAAGAGAGGGAGAGAGAGAGAGATAGACAGACAGACAGAAAAAAAAAAAACCCAAAGTATAATCCAAAACACTTAAAATTGATTTTCTTTAAGGAACAGGAAAGAATAGAAGGTACAAGTGTAGAAGTTAAACTTCTTTAAATGTACCTTTTTTTCTTAGATGTTTGAAGTTGGAACATTGGAAACTGACAAAATAAAAATACACATTATTTTTTAGAATAGTTTTAGGCTCACAACACAATTGAGTGGGAAGTACAGAGAGATTTCATGCAGCACGTCCTCCCCCCCATGGACATCCTGCACCAGGGTAAGACAATTGTCACACTCCGTGAACCAACACTGACATGTCGTTATCACCCAAAGTCCGGAGGTTACATTAGGGCTCTTGACAATGTATGTTCTGTGGGTTTTGACAAATTCCTAATGGCGTGCATCCCCTGCTACAGTATTTTACAGAACAGTTTCACTGCCCTAAAAATCCTCTGTGCTCCACCTATTCAACCCCCCCCCCCCCTTAGCCCCATGGCAACCAACTGATGTTTTTATTATCTGCATAGGTTTGCCTTTTCTAGAATGTCACTTAGTTGGAATGACACAGTAGGTTGACTTTTCAGGCTGGCTTCTTCACTTATCAGTATGCATTTGAGTTCATTCCATGTCTTTTTGTGCTATGTGAATGTTTTCCCAAGTCATAAACAAAATTAAATTTGAAAAGAACAATCTCTACAAATCAGAAACAAAGTGATACAGATGACCTTGACTATCCCAAGTGACTTTAACGCACACTAATTTGACTGGATATCCCTAGTTGGGTGAACTCTAAAGACAAAATAACTGCAAAAATCATTTGTTTGTTTCTTTAATTTTTAAATTTACATCCAAGTTAGTTAGCTTATAGTACAACAATGATTTCAGGAGTAGATTCCTTGATGCCCGTTACCCTTTTAGCCCATCCCCCTTCTCACAACCCCTCCAGCAACCCTCTGTTTGTTCTCCATATTTAAGAGTCTTTTATGTTTTGTCTCCCTCCCTGTTTTTATATTATTTTTGCTTCCCTTCCCTTATGTTCATCTGTTTTATGTCTTAAAGTCCTCATATGAGTGAAGTCATATGATATTTGTTTTTCTCTGACTAATTTTGCTTAGCATAACACCCTCTAGTTCCATCCACATAGTTGCAAATGGCCAGATTTCATTCTTTTTGATTGCTGAGTAATACTCCACTGTGTGTGTGTGTGTGTGTGTGTGTGTGTGTGTGTACCACATCTTCTTTATCCATTCATCCATTGATGGGCATTTGGGCTCTTTCCATACTTTGGCTATTGTTGATAGTGCTGCTATATACATTGGGGTGCATATGCCCCTTCGAAATAGCACACCTGTATCCCTTGGAAAAATACCTAGTAGTGCAATTGCTGGGTCGTAGGGTAGTTCTATTTTTAATTTTTTGAGGAAGCTCCATGCTGTTTTCCAGAGTGGCTGCACCAGTTTGCATTCCCACCAGCAGTGCAAAAGAGATCCTCTTTCTCCACATCCTCATAAACATCTGTTGTTGTCTATGTTGTTAATGTTAGTCATTCTGACAGGTGTGAGGTGTATCTCATTGTGGTTTTGATTTGTATTCCCCTGATGATGAGTGTGTTGAGCATTTTTTCATGTGTCAGTTGGCCATCTGGATGTCTTCTTTGGAGAAGTGTCTATTCATGTCTTTTGCCTATTTCTTCACTGGATTATATGTTTTTTGGGTGTTGAGTTTGATAAGTTCTTTATAGATTTTGGATACTAACCCTTTATCTGATATGTCGTTTGCAAAGATCTTCTCCCATTCTTTCAGTTGCCTTTTAGTTTTGCTGACCGTTTCCTTCACTGTGTAGAAACTTTTTATTTTGATGAGGTCCTAATAGTTGAGGTTTGCTTTTGTGTCTCTTGCCTCTGGAGATGTGTTGAGTAAGAAGTTGTTGTGGCTGAGGTCAAAGAGGTTTTTGCCTGCTTTCTCCTCAAGGATTTTGACGTTTTTTTGTCTTACATTTAGGTCTTTCATGTATTTTGAGTTTATTTTTGTGTATGGTGTGAAAAAGTGGTCCAGGCTCATTCTTCTGCATGTTGCTGTCCAGTTTTCTCAGCACCACTTGCTGAAGAAACTGTCTTTATTCCATTGGATATTCTTTCCTGCTTTGTCAAAGATTAGTTGACCATACGTTTGTGGGTCCATTTCTGGGTTCTCTGTTCTGTTCCATTGATCTGAGTGTCTGTTTTTGTGCCAGTACCATACCGTCTTGATGATTACAGCTTTGTAGTATAGCTTGAAGTCTGGGATTGTGATGCGTCCTGCTTTGGTTTTCTTTTTTAGGACTGCTTTGGCTATTCAGGGTCTTTTCTGGTTCCAAACAAATTTTAGGATTGTTTGTTCGAGCTCTGTGAAGAATGCTGGTGTTATTTTGATAGGGATTGCAAAAGTGGTTTGAAATGTTTTTCAACACTTGGTATTATTCAGTTCTTTTTTTTCTTTTTGAGATAATGTTGGTTTTACTATTCTGAGGTTGTCAGATATGTAATGTGGAATAAAGCAAATAGGTAATTATATTCTAATTTTACCATTCTTTTTTTTTTTTTTTTTAAATAATCTCTACTCCCAATGCAGGGTTTAAACGCATGACCTTGAGATCAAGAGTCCCAAGCTCTACCAACTGAGCCAGCCAGGCACCCCTGATTCCACCATTCTTGACATTCTGAAAACTAGGGCTGTTGATGTGGAAGAAAGGAAATAGAAAAATGGAAGACAGAGGGGGCCTGAGTGGCTCAGTCAGTTGGGTGTCTGACTCTTGATCCTGGCTCAGGTCATGATCTCACAGTTCATGAGTTTAAGCCCACATCATGTTCTCTGCTGTCAGCATGGAGCCAGCTTGGGCTTCTCTCCTCTCTCTCTCTCTCTCTCTCTCTGTCTCTCTCTCTGCCCCACTATCGTCCCCCATAAATAAACATTTAAAAAAATGAAATAAAATGGCTTCTCTTACTCCCTGCAATCAGTCCTCCACCCCTTGGTGCAGTTAGAATCATGTATGAAAAGGAAAATCACAGGTTAGCATAATTCTCACAAAGACTGGCTGATCAGATTTCTTGGTGTGGGATTCTTTTTAAATGTTTATTTATTTATTTTGAGAGAGAGAGAGAGAGAGTGGGGGAGGGTCAGAGAAAGGGAGAGAGAGAATCCCAAGCAGGCTCCACGCTCTCAGTGTAAAACCCGATGTGGGGCTCAAACACAAGAACTGTGAGATCATGATCTGAGCTGAGATCCAGAGTTGGGTGCTCAACCGCCCACCAAAGCGCCCCTGGAGTGGTACTTTTAAATGATGTGTGTTAATCTGTATCCATTTGGAATTTCAACAGTGGACTGAGAAGGGGCAGACAGTGACGGATGGTAACAAGACTTACTGTGCTGATCATTTCACCATATACACAAATACGGAATCATTATATTGCACACCTGAAACAAATACAATGTTCTATGTCAATGATGAATCAATACTATAAAGAGAAGGGTCAAGAAAGTTCAGAATCGTGCTGTGGATTTTTTTTTTTTTTAAACGGAGTGGGGCAGTGATGAGAAGCCCTTTCTCAAAGCCCACTCTGCCTTCAGGTAAATTTCACTGAGAAGATTAGGAATATTGGACAAAGACAATTATAGTGGCTTGGAACTCAGTTTGCCACTAGACCGGGGTTGCTGGCAATCTGCAGCACAGAGTGGGACTTGGTCACGCCAGCTGTCCACGATGACACGTCCACGCCTCGGCCCCGTGGAGGCAGCTGCTGCCCAAGGCTCCGCAGGCGGGAGAGGCGAGACTGGCACCAGGAACGGGCTGCTCACTTTTCTTTTAAAGGAAACAAACTCCAAGTCCGGGAGGCGCTGACAAGCTGGTAAATCTAGAGGCTCCTACACAGTGTTTATCCAGTGCCAACATTTCTAAGGTAGAGGCAAGCAAAAATCTGTGGGTCAAGAAGTACTAGGAGAGTCAGAAAACATAAAGAAGATAATGCGATGAAATCCACAGAAATGTCGGTGGCGGTTATCTGGAAGGGATGGGACAGGGGGACCACGGATATTTTAATTCTCATTTATAGTTTTCAATATTTTATGCATTTCTACTAGGAGCAGGGATTGCTCTCATACTTAGATAAAAGTATAGATGCTATTTTTATAAAGAGAGAAGGAGATAAAAAAAAAAGTTGATTGGATTTGCCTAGAACATGAGATTGTGATTGGGAAGAGGCTACAAGGGATAAGTGAATCTGTCCTACGCTCAACAAGTCTCAAAAGCCTAAAATGTCTAGAAATGCAAGGAATTCGAGTTTACAACCTGGGTGCATTCTGTTCATGTTTGGAATCTGCACATTAAAATAAAACTATCATTTTAAATATGTATAATGTTTACTTTAAAAGAGTATAGTAAGTGAAACCGTAGTATCTTATACTTTACAGTTTTCTTTTTCCTATTTTTTTAATGTTTATTTACTTTTGAGATACAGTGCATGTGAGCGGGGAAGGGGCAGAGGGAGAGGGAGACAGGATCTGAAGCAGGCTCCACGCTGTCTGCACAGAGCCCAATGCGGGGCTCAAACTCGAGAACCATGGGATCATGACCTGAGCTGAAGTCGGAGGCTTAACTGGCTGAGCCACCCAAGTGCCCCTCTTTTTCCTATTTTTGAAAGTGTTCCACTTTTCCTCTTGGCTGCCAGGATGCCCGGAGCTAAATTTTGGGCTTAATCCATATGGCAGAGTATAATATACAGCCATTTCCTCCCTCCATTTCTCAACTTCAATTATATTATGCTTGCTTAGATATCCTATTTTATGTCTTTATAACAAGCCCACTACAGTTCTGGGGAGCAGATGGGGGGGTATAGTAGTAATGAATGGTCTTACTTGAGAGAAAACCTCTGTGATATCAAGAGAAATAGGAATTTTTCTCACAAATAACGAGGCTGATTTGCAGAGATAGTGATGTGATTCCGTGATTGATCTGCTTGAGCTGGAACCTAACTTTTCAGACTCCTCAGTCCTTCTTTCACTGCTAAGCTAAGTAGTGGGGCTTGAGGACGGCTCTTTGTGACCACATCAGAGATGGTGACAGGAAAGGCATACTGCCTTCCATTCCTGGTTACCCCCTATCTAGAAGGGTGGAAAGTAGGTGACCCGGCAACATGCCCACGTTGCTGTTTGTCCACTCCTAGGAAGCATGTCGTTAAGAACCAGTCACACAAGATCGCCAAAGCCAATGGTGGCAATTAATATTTCCCAATCTTGCTTTCAGAGCAAAGGCTAGTTCCTCCAAAGGCGAGCTGCCCTCATTTCTGTCCTGGTTTGGTGACATTTTTGTTCAAACTGTTGTTTTACCGAGGGTCCTGAGTCTCTCTATGTGGCTGGGGAAGCCCCTGTTCTCTTCCCTCATTGCTGGGAATCTTGCTGGGTTAGTTTCCTCGGGCTTCCGTAACAAGGCACTATGGACTGGAGGCTTACACAACAAATTTATTTCCTCACAGTTCTGGAGGTGGGAAGCCAGAGATCAAGGTGTTGGCAAGGTTGGTTTCTTCTGAGGCCTCGCTCCTTGGCTCGCAGACAGCCGTCTTCTTCCTGTGTCTCGCATTGTCTTCCCTTTGTGCCTGTCTATGTCCTAAACTCTTCTTCTTCTTCTTTTTTTAAATTAAAAACAATTTTTTAATTTTTTTTTACTTTTTTACATTTTTAATGTTTTATTTATTTTTAAGAGACAGAGAAACAGAGTATGAGCAGGGGAAGGGCAGAGAGAGAAGGAGACACAGAATTTGAAGCAGGCTCCAGGCTCTGAGTTGTCAGCACAGAGTCCGATGTGGGGCTTGAACTCGTGAACTGCGAGATCATGAACTGAGCCAAAGTTGGATGCTTAATGGACTGGGCCACCCAGACCCCAAAAAACAATTTTTTAAACGTTTATTTTTGAGAGAGAGAGAGAGAGTGAGTGAGCACAAGCAGGGGAAGGGCAGAGAGAGAGGGAGACACAGACTCCGAAGTGGGCTCCAGGCTCTGAGTTGTCAGCACAGAGCCTGATGTGGAGCTCGAACCCACGAACTGTGAGATCATGACCTGAGCCAAGGTCGGATGCTTAATGGAGTGAGCCACCCAGCCTCTCCCTAACCTCTTCTTATAAAGATGCCCATAACATTGGATTAGGGCCCACCCTGAAGGCCTTATTTTGATTTAATCACCTCTGTAAAGACCCCCATCTCCAAATAAAGTCACATTCTAAAGTACTGGAGGTTAGGACTTCAACATATGAACTTGGGGAATGGGCACAATTTAGCTCACATGCTCACCCTCCGCCTCCTGGTTTGGGTAATGGCTTTTGCAGAGGGTGGCCCTAGGCATCAGGCTGGCCAGGGAATGCCCACCCTTCTTGAACCAGTAGCTGACCATGCTCCCCGGTCAGACACATCTTGACTAGCATCCCAGCTCCACCGCTTGCCATGTGACCTTTGGCAATTTCCTCCGTTTCTCTGAGGATTGGTTTCATCAGATGAAACCACCTCCTTCTTTATAGCAAGGTGCCGTGAAGATTAAGAATAACAAGGTCTGGAAAGTGCTGCCTCCTGGGAGGAGCTGGATGAGAAGAGGCTATGGCTGACAACTGAGCAAATCGCCAGCTCACACAACGAGACACAAGGCCTGTTCTACCCCTGAGCTGATGGGTCAGTCACACCGAGAACAGAGTCTGACCATGACAGTCTCCGGGCCTCTTCCCTAAGAGATACATCCTTCTCCGCTGGGCATCTTTCAGAGCTCAGCTCAATGTCTTATGTCCAAAGAGAGAAAGTTCTTTCTCAACTTCTCTTGCACCTGGTGACTTCAACACCCTAATGGTGGGTTTAGGTCTTGGATGCTGCTGCTCCAAGTTTTAAAGTTTAACAATTAAGCCTCTTTTGTGTTTTGTTCTTTTGTTTGTTTTGTGTTGTTTTTTGTTTTTTGGCCATGGTTCCCTTTACAAATCGTAGGTGTGATGGATGATTTTATGTGTTAACTTGCCTGGGCCACGGGGTGCCCAAATATTTGGCTAAACATTATCCTGGGTGTGTCTGTGAGGGCGCTTTTGAATAAGATTAACATTTAAATCAATAGACTCAGTTAAGCAGCTTGACCTCCCTAATGTGGGTGGGCCTCATCTAATCAGTTGAAGGCCTGAGTAGTACAAAAGGCTGACCCACCTCTGAATAAGAGAGAATTTTTCCTGCCTGACAGTCTTTTCAACTGGGACATCAACTTTTCCCTGATTTTGGACTCAAAATGAAACACTGGTTATTTCTGGATCTCAAGCCTACTGACATTTAGAGAAGAACTACACCATAAGCTCTCTAGGGTCTCTTGCTTGCCAACCCACCTTGCAGATCTTGGGACTTGCCAGCTTCCATAATTGTGTGAGCCAGCTTCTTAAAATAAATCTTTATGTATATATATCTTTATACATCTATGTATATCTATATGTATGTATATCTTTATGTCTATGTACGTATAAACATATACATACGTACATCACACACGTACACCCTAGTGGCTCTCTTTCTAACTTAAATTCCCAGTGATTGCCATCAGCATACCTGTAGGTGCCACCACCCCATCCTAACCAGTGGGTCCACATTCCAGCAAATTCTAGTTGACACTGACTTCAAGGAACTACTGTAACCATTGTTCTTACTTCCTCCAAACAAGAGGAAGGTGTTTCTCCTTAGCCTTGATGGTCTGCCTCTAATACGTATACATCACCTGCATCCAAGGCAGGGGTAGTGTGGCCTCACCCTTGACCTGATGGCTTTACCCCTGGTGGTGTGGCTGAGCCCCTGCAGAGGGAGGTACAGAGGGTGAAAAATGAATTTGCTCCAGTCACATGCAGACAAGGAAGAGCAAGCTCCACACTTTGCTGCCCGTCGTGCTGCCCAACGTCTGTGCCGTATGACAAGCCCCAGGCCCTTGCTGGGCATCACAACTGCCTGTGGCAAGTTGCCTCATACGGCAAGAGCATGGGCTTGGTCTCCTGGGAGGGGTTCCCCCTCTTCGGTCACTGTGTGTCCTGCCCTACCGCAGATGGCTGCCCAGTGGAGGGGGTAACCGCTGCACCTGTGCTCCCGGCTCATGTCTCCGCAACCCTGTCTGGGCCACTCCTCCACACGGAACAGAGAGACAGAAGGACAGAGGGCAGATCTCATGTGGTCTAAAGGGACAGTCGCCAGAGTGGGCTCTGTGGGACAGTGTCCTGGGAGTGCCTCAATCAGTTAATTTGGGGAAATACTCAGTAGAGACCTATCTTGGAAGCAAAAGTCTATTAAAAAAAAAAAAGGCTCGGAGAAGTGCTGTAATAGGAATCTGCTTAACTTTTAAAAAAAATTTATTTTTTATTTTAGAAGGAAAGCAAGAGAGTGGGGGGGAAGGGGCAGAGAGAGCGAGAGCAAGAGCGAGAGAGAATTTTAAGCAGAATCCACCCACAGCATGGAACTTGACTGGAGGCTTGATCCCAAGACTCTGGGATCATGACCTGAAGTGAATTCAAGAGTCAGACGCTTAACCTACTGAGCTACCCAGCTGCCCCGAATCTGCTTATATTTTTAAAAGCGACATTTACTGAGGGCTTACCAAGAGCCAGTCAGTAATAAGTGCTTCACTCATGCAATCTTCAGGACCACTCAACATGTTGGGAACTATTACCAGCCCCATTTTACAGATGAGGAAAATGAGGCAAAGGAAAGTTTGCCCAAGGCCAAAGCACTATTAAGTATGGACTGAATTAAGACACAACTCACCTCTAGTGGCTTCATTTCCTTGTCTTTTCCTATTTGCTCGAGTCCCAAAACTACCATCAAGCTACACCAGGCTATAAGTCCAAAGCAAATTGTAATTGGAACATTCGTCAGAAAACTTTGAAATTCCACCACCAGCCCAAGAAAGAGGCTATGTTTTAAAGGAGCAAAATAATGAGACTGCCCTTGACCTCACGTCGTTTGTTGGAGAGCAATTTGGTGATGCCGGCTGAATTTAAGATGCATGTTCCCTTTTGACCCAGTGATTCCTTCCTAAGATTTTCAGAGACAGGGACACGTGCAAAAATGAAATCATGGCGATGTCTTCTCTCTCTAGAAACTATGACACCTTTCCCTTTATCTCTCAGTACATGGCCCTGAGAAAACGGAAGTAGCCACAAAAGGGCACACACGCTCAGCTCACCTCCCCCCCCAACCAGCCCGTACCCCCCCACCCAGTCCTGCTGTCCTGCAGCCAGCCTCGCCCCCTCCCTCCCCACACCTGGAGCTCTTCTCTCTTGTCCGAGGGCACCCCTCTTTATCATCTCTCCCCCTCTCTACTGGACTATGTTCACAGCACACAAACACGCTGTGATTGTGCCATCAAACACCCCCCAAACCCTCCCTTGGCTCCACATCCAATTTCTAGCTATCATCCAATTTCTCTGCTTCCCCTTATGCTAAACACGCAGTAACTGCCCATACTCACACTCTCCCATTTGTCTCCTTTACCCTCTCCCCAATCTACTCCAATCAGGTGGCCTGTCCCCCTCCATCAAGGTACAATCACTTCCACTTTGCCAAATCCAATGGCCAATTCTCGGGCCTCACTTTATTCTCACTGGACTCTGCCAATTGCACCCTCCTTCTTGGCATACTTCGTTCACTTAGCTGTTGGGATTCTGCTCTCTTGGTCCTCCTGTGACCCTGGCTGCTCCTTCATGGCCTTCCTTATCCATTCATCCTCATTTCTGGGACCTCTTACCACTGGAGGGCCCCACGCCTCAGTCCTTGGGCTTATTCTCCATCCACATTCACCCGGTGAGATGGTCTTATCCAGCCTCCATGGTCCTGGCTACCATCTAGACAGTAGCTCTCCTGAGCCAGGACTCTCCCCTGGATTCAAATGCTATAGCCAACTGTGCTTCTGGTAGCATCACTTATAAAAACCTCTCAAACTTAACATGTCCAAAACAGAAGCCCTCCCACTGTGTCTTCCGTCTTCCTCACTCGGCCACTCCAGTCACCCAAGGGTTGAGGCTTAACACTCTGGAGTCCCCCTTGGCACCTCTCTTTCTCTCTTGACCCTGATTCAGTCTTCCGGCAAGTGCCGTCAGCTCCCCATCCCCTGTATCTTCAGAACACCCTTGCTTCTCCTTTCCTGCTCTGCTCCCACCCAGTCATCCCCTCGTGAGGCCTCCCTAGGTCAAGGGCCCAGCCCACAAGGATCTGCCTGCTTTCAACAATCTCTTCTTCTTCACAGAGCAGCCAAACTGATCTGCAGAAAACAGAAGTCTGGTCATGTCAAGTCTGTGTCCAAAGCCTCCCAACTGCTTCTTATTTTAGCATCAGATGCAGCCAGCGCTCCTGAGGCCAACAGGGTCCCGCAGGACCCAGCTCTTGTCTCCCACCTCATCTTGTCATCCTGGCTCACCCTGCCGCAGCCCCAGGGCTTCTGTGCTGCTCTAGGACCAGGCCACACACACTCCTGTTCCTCCTGTCCCAGATGCCCTGCCCCTCCGTGCTCTCCAGGCTTGCCTGTCGCTCGGGTATCTCAGATATTCCTCGGTCAGAGAGGCCTTTCCTGAATAGTCACCCCTGGGCCCGGCACAGCTATCTCCCTGTACCTTGCTTTATGTCATGCCCACGGCCCCAAAAGGCACAGTAAATGTCTGTCTGGCCGTCGTGTCTCCTTTCTCTAGAACACAGGCTCCACAAGGTGGAACTTTATTTTGATCATGGCTAAATCCCCAGAACTTAAAAGAGTGCTGGGCCCAGGAGGCACCCGGCATATACATGCTGAGTAAATGATTTGTTTCCTTTTTATGTGGCTTATGAACCCAAAAGTTTCATAGAAGCAGACTGATCAAAAAGAATTGTGGACCTGCCCACCGGAACATCATGTAGGCGGTACAGGGTTTGTTTTCCTAGGATTTGGATTTAGGTGGATGGCTTCGGAGGCTTTCCAAGATATGGGAGATGAAAACAGGCTAACAGACAACATGAATGAGAAGGTCTCATTAATGTAAAATTCTACCTGACCATCTACGTGGCCACGTGCAGATAAATACCCGGGGAGAAGGCTGCTTTTCTTGGGCGAGCTGCTGCTGTTTTACTTGTCTTTTATATACATGCTGTTTGGATTTTCTACAAGGCGCAGCTCTTGTCCTTGTAAACAGGGATACAATGACAGAGTGCTCTGGACTCCAGCTGGAGGTCCAAGGGGAGGTCTGCAAGGGGGAGGGCGAAGGGGATGGTTCCTGCCCAGATGAGGTGGTTATGTCCAAACCACGGGCGAAGGCACTGAGTTCTGCTGTTCAGGCCTGTGCTGCAGCTTTCTAGAACAGACATCATCTGTCTGCTGGGGTGACATCCCAGGACAGAGGCCGTCTGGCCGGCTGAGAAATGGCAGTCCATTCACATGCAAGAGCTCCCCCCAGAGCAAACCGGGACGCAGGGGAGAAAAGGTGGCTTTAGGGAACTTGACCGTCTCTGGAGGTGGGACTCGTGTCATTCGCTGGTTTGTTTTGAGCGAGTGCTAGTTAAAACGATACCAGGTGGATTCGTTTCCCGTTGCTGCTGTAATAAGTCACCACGAACTTAGAGACTTAGAACAACACAGATTTATTATCTCACACTTCTGGAGGTCTGAAGTCCGGAATCAGTTTCACTGGGCCAACATTATGGCGTTGGCAGGTTTCCTGCCAGAGTCTCTAGAACTGAATTCCTTTCCTCGTCTTTTCCAGCTTCTAGAGGCTGTCTGCATTCCTTGGGCTGTGGCCCTTCCCCTATCTCGCAGGTGTGTTAAGCTAGCATCTACCGCTATCCCCCCATCACCGTCTCCTCTCTCACTCCCACTGCGTGCCTCTTATAGGGACTGCTGACTACACTGGCCCATCGGACAATCTAGGGCAGTGTCCCTCAGAGACTGTTATTCAGATGACCACACCGGGTGACAGAGAGCCTGTGGTTTCCTGTGGACAATGAGCAACACACAGTATTAAAGTACCAAAGGTCTAGCCTTCGGTCCCATCAGTTGCTAAAGAGGGATGGGAAGTGATGGGTACTTTGGGCTGGGGGGCTGTGTGGGTGACCACAGGACTCCAGGGCAGGTTCTCGGACACTGTCCCAAGGCCAGTGTCACCCAGACACCTGCTAGGTCAGATCGCATCGACGCAGCTGCAAACTACATGAGTGCCGAGGGAATGACAAATGTGCCCTCCAAACTCTGTGGCTCCAGACTTGTCACACGGGGTTAAGTCAGACAGGAGAATGGGGACACGCGTGCGGGCCCTGTGCCCATGGGAAGAGCTACGACGGAATTGGGAGAAGGTCACTTCATTACTTTCCTCCCAGTGTGAGACCAGCTTTCTCAGAGCAGGATTGAGCTTCACTGCCACATGTGATGGGCGTTCGTGTCCGTGGCTCTAAGTGGAGCCCGGTCACTTTGACACACATTCTGCTGCTGTCCAGCTGTGGTCCTGGCTCAGACAACCCCGCTAAAGGCAACAACACAGGCTGTGGCAGCAATGGGGGCGCTTGGCCGACAGGAGACAGGACAGGGCAGGCAGCCAGCAGCTTCGGTGCCCCTCACTCTGCATGGCCTTCCCATCTTGCCTATTTATTTATCCATTTATCTTTAATTTTTTTAATGTTTATTTATTTTTGAGAGAGAGAGAAAGGGAGAGAGAGAGAGAGAGGGAGAGAGAGAGGCAGGGGCAGAGAGAGAGGGAGACACAGAATCCGAAGCAGGCTCCAGGCTCCGAGCTGTCAGCACAGAGCTTGACGCGCTTGAACCCACAAACTCCAAGATCATGCATGACCTGAGCCGAAGTCAGACGCTTAACCAACTGAGCCACCCAGGCGCCCTATCCTGCCCCTTTAATCAACCACTAATCTGGTGGCTCTCCGTTTCTATAGTTTTGTCATTTCAAGAACATTACATAAATGGAATCCTACCGTAAGTAACCTTTAGAGCTGGCTCTTTGCACTCAGAATTCTCGAGATGCACAGCACCCCGGTCTGGGTTACCGCTGAGGAGCACCCCCTGGCCCAGATGCGTGGAGGCACCACCACCCAGTTAACCATTTGCCCGCTGAAGAGTGTCCAGGTTGTTTCCGGTCTGGGGCTGTTACATACAAAAGCTGATATAAACATTTGTACATGTGTTTTTGTGTAGATGTAAGGTTTCATTTCTCTGGGATGAACACCTAAGAGTGCCATTTCTGGGTCAAATGGTAGTTACATACGTGGCTTCTTAAGAAACTGCCACACGGGGCGCCTGGGTGGCGCAGTCGGTTAAGCGTCCGACTTCAGCCAGGTCACGATCTCGCGGTCTGTGAGTTCGAGCCCCGCGTCAGGCTCTGGGCTGATGGCTCGGAGCCTGGAGCCTGTTTCCGATTCTGTGTCTCCCTCTCTCTCTGCCCCTCACCCGTTCATGCTCTGTTTCTCTCTGTCCCAAAAATAAATAAAAAACGTTGAAAAAAAATAAAAAAAAAAAAAAGAAACTGCCACGCTTGGGGCGCCTGAGTGGCTCAGTCAGTTAAGCATCCGACCTCGGCTCAGGTCACGATCACACGGTTTGTGAGTTCCAGCCCCGCGTCGGGTTCTGGGCTGACAGCTTGGAGCCTGGAGCCTGCTTTGGATTCTGCGTCTCCCTCTGTCTGCCCCTCCGCTGCTTGCACTCTGTCTCTTGCGTTGTCTCAAATATACATAAACATTAAAAAACAAAAACAAAAAACTGCCACGCTGTTTTCGCAGAATGGCTGTGCCATTTTACATTCCCAGCAGCAATTTACGAGTGATCTAGTTCGTCCTCATTCTCACTGGCGCTTGGCGTTGTCACTGTGTTTGAGTTTAGTCATTCTGATAGGTGGCAATGAATTCTCATGGAGGCTCTGATTTGCGTTCCCCTAATGGCTAATATAACGTTGAGCATCTTTTCATGGGCTTATTTGCCACCTGCATATCCCCTACTGGGAAATGTTTCAAGTCTCCTGGCCATGTTCTCGTTGGATTGTTGCTGTTTTTTTGTTTTTTGTTTTTTGTTTTTTTTACTTTTGAGTCTTGAGTGTTTACGTGCTCTAGATTAAGTCCTTTGTCCGCTCTATTAGTTTGCAAATACTTTCTCCCAGTCTGTATTTCCATCCTCTTAACAGAATTCTCTCAGAGCAAAAGTTTTTCCTTTTGGTGAGCTTCAGTCTATCGCTTTATCCTTTTACGGATCATGCTTTTGCTGTCAAGTCTAGGGTCCCCAGTGGTGTCCACAGGCACCCCAGGACTGGGACTGTCACTAGGCCAGTCTGGAAGAAAGTCCTGGCTCCTTTCAGACCTTCTCTGACACCACCCAGCAGGGGTGTTGAGCCTTGGGAGGGTGGGAGCCTTGCTGCCCATTCAGCCACTGCTGGTTGGGTTTCTACGGTGTTGGTTGGAGGAGAGCCAGCGTCACCCAAAAGATCTGTCTTGGTAGGCTGCTCTTTTCTTCTTCCTTTGGCTAGACAGAGCAGGCACGTAAGTTACCATCTCAACCGTTTTAATTCATACAGTTCTGTGGCATTAAGTACATTCACAGTGTTCTGTGCAGCCTTCACCACCCTCCATCACAATGTCTTCATCTTAGTCAACTGAAACTCAGTGCCAGTTCAACACTACTCCCCACTTCCCCTCCACCCAGCCCCTGGCAATTTCCCTTCTACTTTCTGTCTCTATGAACTTGACCACTCTCAGTACCTCATATAAGTGGGATCCCACAGTATTTGTCCTTTTGTGTCTGGCTTATTTCACTGAGCATAATGTCCTCAAGGTTTATCCATGTTGTAGCACAGGTCGGAATGTCCTTCCTTTTTAAGGCTGAGTAATATTCTGTTGTATGTGTGTATCACGTTTTGTTTATTCATTCATCCATCGATGGATACTTGCATAGCTTCCACCTTCTGGCTGCTGTGAACAGTGCTGCTATGGACACGGATGTACAAAATCTGCTCAAGTCCCTCCTTTCAGTTCTTTTGGGCATATGTCAGAAAGTGGAATTGCTGGATCATCTGGTAACTCTAGGTTTAATTTGTGAGGAACCACCATACTGTTTCCACAGCAGCCACACAGTTTCACATTCCAACCAGCAAAGCAAAGCATCCTGATTTCTTTGCATCTTCACCTTTTTTTTTTTTTTAAATAATAGCCACCATAATGGGTGCAAAGTGTTGTTGGTCTTTTTTTGTCTGTGCCGTAGGAGTTTCCATGTTGCTATTTTCTTTGGCTCCAAGTATGAGATATAGGAGGAAAAATAAAAATGGAAAACTTAACACTGTATCACTCTTTGGCTCCCAAGGTCCCTAGCTGATCTGCTTTCTTCACTCTACCTTACAGAGTCTTACCTTCTTCTTCTCCTCCTCCCCTCGTCTTACCACTCCTTCTCCTTCTCCTTCTCCTTCTCCTTCTCCTTCTCCTTCTTCTTCTTTTAATGTACTTAACATCCAGGGTTTTTAGTTGTATTCAGAGGAAGGGATAGGAAAAGTCTATGTACTTTATATAGTAGATATGCCATATCAAGAGAACCCAGAATCAAAGAATACACAGGTCTTCTCTTTTTTCTTAAAATTTACTAAAGAAACCAGACTGTGTGTCTTAAAAGCTTTCCACAGAATTAGGTTTTGCTGACTGCATTTCCTGTGGTATCATTTAACATGTTCCTCTGTGCCCTCTATTTCCTGGAGAGTTGGTAGAGACATGATCAGATTCAGGTTAGAGTTTCTGGCAAGAATCCATCATAGGTGGGTTGTGCACTTTTTGTCTTTTTGTCTTTCTTTGGTGATATTAACTCCTTCAGTAGTTACCCGTTTTCTTTTCTTAAATCTTTCTAGTAGCATCATGAACTCATAAGTTTAACTTTATATTTCCAATCCATTTCTATTATTATTCTTGCTGATGTTCTCTCCATGCCTGGCTACTAGCTAGAAGGAGCTTCTTTAAACTCTTTTGACAGGGCCTCAGGTGTTTTTTTGCCAGCACCCTGGTTGTCTGGTATGAAAAGATGTTCCAGATTCATCTTGGACTATTTCTGCCCTAAATCTGGAATCAGCAATTCTTTGGGGAGCCCTGGATCCTTCTAGTAGAAAAGGTATTTGGAGAGCACAATTTGGGCACTGAGGGGTGCTCAGTAGCTATTGGCTTTGTCATTGTTTTTAGGCATCTTCTGTGAAACAAGTTAGGAAATAAGTGTTTAATAAATGTGCGTTTAAGATAAATATATCATGAACTCAAGTTGGTGTTTCCACATCAAATTCAGAATGAAAGAGTTTTTAATTTTTATTTTTTAATTTTTAAATTTAATTATTATTATTTTTAGAGAGAAAGCATGTGAGTGAGAGAGAGGGGCAGAAGGAGAGAGAGGGGCAGAATCATCAGCAGGCTTTATGCTCAGCATGGAACCCGATGCAGGGCTCAATCCCACGAGCCTAGGATCATGACCTGAACCGAAATCAAGAGTCAGACGCTCAAATGACTAAGCCACCCAGGTGCCTCCAGAATGAAAAAATTTTAATTTAACCTCTTTGTTCTTAAAGATGTAAGTTTTTTTCCTCTCATGCCAAAAACTTGGTTCCCAAGGATATCAACATAATAACTCACTTACTTTCACCAGGAATAAACATACGAGTCTCAGAAGAACAATACAATCTCACGAAAACAATACACCACTTCCACAATTACTGAAAATGGTTTTTGTTTATTAGTCAATCATTTACTTATTTGTTGCCGCAATTTTTGTCCTTTGGGTATATCCCACTAGGAAGGCGCAGTGAAATTCCTATATGGTAAAGTCATTTGAAATAATTCCTTTGTGTTTATGTCATCAACTTGATATATGGTTATGCTCATTCATGTCATTTTGCTTTCAATTTTTAGGAATTAAAAAATTATTTTAATGTAATATTCACCTGGTTCTAAAGCCAAATCTATAAAGCAAATTATATTTGGACAAGCCTATCATCTAACCTCGTCCTCTACCTATCATTCTCTCTCTTCCCCCACAGGTAATACTTTAAAGTTTTTGTTTGTTTTCCTTTCCATCTAAAAAAACAGAAGCAAAATCTACTTATGTATATATTCTTCCTTTCTTACATAACAGGTAGCATACCATTCACTTTTCCCTGTCTTGTGATTTTTACTTACAGTATTCTGAAAATCACTCCTTGGCAGTGTACAGAGATATTCTTAATTCCTTTTTATAAGTATATAGTACTCTATTGTGTGCATGTATTGTAGTTTATTCAAGCGATCCCCTGTTGATGGAAATTAAATGCTTTTATCAATGGAGTTTCTATACTGAGTAACTCTGTCACACGGTTAAACAAGTCCCTACGGAGGGACCTTTCAAGCTACCTTTCAAGTTACGTCCCAATTCTCAGCAGCCTTCTCCACACCAAGGAGCTGGCTCTGTTTATGTACAGTACCTAGAGCTGGTTACTTCCCAGGTAGCAAATATTCCTGATAAGATACTAACTACACTCTGATTCTGAAAGTTACTTCAAAAAAATCTTATTGAAGGGAGAATGAGGAGTTATTATTTACCAGGTATCGAGTTTCTGTTTGGGATGATGAAGAGGTTCTGAGGATGGATGGTGGTGGTGATTGCACAACATTGGACTTAATGCCACTGAATTGTACACTTGAAAATAGTTAAAATGGGGGACGCCTGGGGGATTTAGTTGGGTAAGCATCCGACTTGGGGTCAGGTCATGATCTCACTGCTCGTGAGCGCGAGTCCCGCATTGGGCTCTGTGCTGACAGCTCAGAGCCTGGAATCTTCTTCAGATTCTGTGTCTCCCTCTCTCCCTCCCTCCCCCACTCACATTCTGTCTCTCTCAAAAACTAAACATTTTAAATGAAAAAATTAAAACAAAGAAATTGTTAAAATGATAAATTTTATATGTTTCTCTTACCTCAATAAAAAAGGGAAAGATGTATGGGAAACATAAACAAATTACTTAAAAATAGCAATAAAATTTTTTTAATGTTAAAAAAATTTCCCCAATACACTGCTACTTTATTGTGTGACTTTATACCAAAATGAGAATTTTATATGTAAACTAAATGATATTTTTAATTGGTATGGATGTACTCTGTCACGGGGTCAACAGTAGATGTCTTCAACAAGGAGATGGCTCCTTTCTCCACTGCTGTAATAAATGAGGGTTGGTCACCTTCCAAGCTGAATCATATCTGACATGGCATCTGTACAAATTACTCTCCAAGTCTAATGAAGAGATAGCAAGTTAGCACTTTCCAGACTTATATTTATCTTACTACACGGTGACTTGAGTTTTATGGTTTCTAAATAAGGCATTTATGACCAGGAAATCCAGCTCAGTGACAAAGGAGACATACTGCTATATCCATTCCTGCTGATGTTGGAGTCAAGGTTTATTACACTGCGCCAGGGAGGTCAGAGACTCAGGGCAAACCTTCATGGAGAATTGTGTTTAGCTCTAAATCCGGATCCGCTAATGGATGGGCTGTCGACTCTGGTGAATTGCCATCATGCTTCACCGTCTCTTCTTCATGACCTTGTCTCCACCTATAAAATACGGACTTACCACTGACTGAGAATGTTTCAAAGACGCCAAAAGATCCTTGGCGTCTGGGTGTTCAAGATGTACATCACATTTTCTTTCCTCAACTGGTTATGTGAAAAACAGCCTTTTAAAAGCCTTCAAGTAGGAAAAGCAGCCATTTTACTTCTTGGGGAAAGACTCCTCTTCCTTTCATCGCTGTGACTACACAGGGCTGGGTGACAATGAACTCACCTGCCAGCCACCGGGCATATCAGAGGCAGGACCGGCACCTGCAATCAGAGCTGTCACTTGACTTGGCTTTCTTTGGGATGACACAGATCGCAGGGCGTGTGCACACATGGCTGCCAGCGCATGGCTGGCTCAGTGACCAGCTTGTCTCCGAGTAGTCATCTCAAAAGCAAGCAAGGAAACTGATGAAGATGGAACTCTCGACAGAGCCGAAGAGGAAAAGCCAGAGGGCACAGGTATCTGTGCAGGCTTGGCAACAGCTAGTAGAATTCAGAGCCAGGCCACGGTGCAGCAGCGCATTTATCCAAGGCAACTGGCAGATCTGAGGTCTAGACCTGCCTCCTGAAATCTGTACCACGGAGACATATGCGGGGGCAGACAAAATGGTACCACGATTCCCCATGTACCCAACCTCAGCTTCAACAACTGCCAACGTTTGTCAGTCTTGTCTCCTCCACCCAGCCCCTTTCCTTTCCTCAACTTTTAAAGCAAATTTCATATACCATGTTAGTTCACCCCCAAGTATTCCAATATCCTGGCCCTCTTGGGAATGGCTAATAATAATAAATACCCAATATTCACTACCAGAAAATCAGCAATGTTATTTTTAATACAGATGTGGTACAGAATGTTTACTTACAGCAGGGCAGAGATTCTAGTTAAATAAAATTAAAAACCTTTATTTTCCCAAATATAAAATTACTAAATTAATGTCTCAAAAGAAAATATAACATGGTGAAAGCTTTAAATCACACCACGATTCACCACAGGATTTATGGTTTACCAATTACATACTCCACCACTTTGGCAAAAGGATGAGATTTTTTAAAAGTTTATAAACCTAACAGAGCAAAGACTGTATACACCTCCATATTGCACTTTTTTTATGTACAAGGATAAAACAGTAAAGTCAAGTGTATTGCATATACTAAGAACGGCACCAATTTGTCACAACGAAACTTAATGCAGAAGCAGATGTGAGGAGTATTAAAAAATGTAGAAATGTAATCCATGTATGTACAGAGTGTGGAGACTGTATTAACAAACTCATATGTACATTACAATATACTGTACTACTTTTAAATTTTTTAGCATAGTTTTGTTTATTAATAGAGGCCTTTGGTTCTAAACTGCTTGACTAGTTTTAAGCTCACATAGTTTCTTAAGCTTTCCTATTTTTTAGATGCAAGTATATGAGTATAAAAGCACTCAACCTTCTGGCTCACTGGTACAAAAGTTACAATGATCAGTTCCCTTAGGTCATCAAAAACTAGTCACAAAAATAGTTCTTGTATTCAACCTGAATGTGCCACAGGAAAAAAAAAATATTTTCAAGGTTTTCCAGCTTAGCCTAGAGGCAAACGTTACTCCAGCCTCCATTTCAGTGCTACTGTCCCTGCTCTGTACATTCCAGAACACGTGTTTTCTCTAGGCCATTTATTTTAATACTACTCTGTAAGGAAGAATAAAATCTCACTCCAGCTTAAGAGAGTTCGCCACACACCCCCGTTAAGACATAATGAAAAGTTCGAATATTGCCAGCAAGATTTAAAAAAATATGTGTACCCTCTTATGACTCTTCTAGAAAATCGGCTATGAAATAACACCGTTCTTGAGTTCCTTTCTCTCCTATTCCCCTTCACTTCTTCTTGTGCTCGGTCCTCCCTGTGTCTTGCACGAGCCCAGTGATTAACTTTGGAAATCATCCTGAGTTTGCAAATGACAAAGCCCCACATACGGTCCGTGAGGCAAAATCACACAACTGAGGACGAGCTGGTCATTCCGTGAACCAGGGTGCTTGTTGGAGTCCCACTGATGGCATTGAAGATGTGAAGGGAATTCGGTAAAACGCTCGTCTTCTCCTCCAGCGGGCAAATCTTGAGGCACAGAAACACAACATTACTGAAGTGTAATGCCCCTAAAGACATTTCTCAAAATGGCGTGTTTCACATAACACAATTTATCATCCAATGGTCACTGTTACTCTGAATGATGGTATGCTCAGAGAGCTCGGCTTTGGCGGTTTGCAGAGGGATTGTGTCAGCTCATCTAGAAAATGGCCTTTTTCAGATCAGGATTTTAAGGGAAAGTCAAGTACAATGGGTTTTGTTTCCTTTATAAAGTACTGAATGGAGCCTTCTCTTCTAGACTCACCAGATTATAAGGTGGTGAAGTCTATCTTACACGTACTTGCCAGGGACACGACCTAGCCCTGTCGCTTGGAAAAGTCTTTTAAAATGAGTCCTGAGCATCTCTGTTTTTCCACTGGCTCCTTCTCTCAGGGTCTTACAGATTTCCATCCTGGGAAAGAGACAGCAGCTGCCCCTATGACCCTGAACAGGTCTCTCTTCACACTCGGTAACGCGGGGGAGAATTCTAGGGGCGAGACTTGACCTACTGCCAGGTGGAAATTGAGAGGAACATACACAGTCAGAGGCTCCCCTGGGAAAACCAAAAGCAAGTCTACTCCAGGTCACAACCCTTTTTGCTTAAGGATTCAAAACAGTTTAATCTCCACGGTTGTTGAGATAATGGAAAGTTCAAGGTGCAGTTTAGAGCACGGCACTGCGAGAAATGTCCATATGACATGGGAGCTTATTCTAACATTATCAGTCCACATTGTTTTCCTACTTTCTTCTCTTCTAGTGCCAAATGCTGACACCCACTGATCAAACTCTCTGTTACACAGCAATCTGTAAGCTCCATGGAAAAGACCTTGGGCTTTCTCCAAAAACTTATTTTCATGAGACCATCCCTTTTCTGCTTTATCATTCACACATGTATTTCTTTCATCAGTTCAATTTTTTTCTACTTTTCTACATGCCCGGAAGAGGGTGCCTCCCTCTGCACACACTTTATGCCAATGTCTGCAGTTATTCAAACTCAGTCATAACTTTATGTGAAGCAGTTTATCGAGGTTCAGAAAAATAAAATTAAAAAATGACATTACCATCCCATCTGAATGTGTTAGCATGGAAGAGGAGGAAAAAAAAGCAAGCAAGTTAAAGATCAGACATTTCAGTTAGTTTCCTGCAAAAGAAATTTCCTAACTGGATCGTCACATGATATGTTAACTGATGTAAGTGGTCCTGGCTTTCATTTGAGAGACTGAACGACAATCGTGTAGGAAACCGGAAAAGGAGTTATGTGCAATGGAAGTACTCATGTTACTTGTGAAGAATGGCACTGTGATTTGGAAGAAGTCACTGTGGCCGATGGAGAATGGACCCCTACAAAATCAATACTCTGGAAGCTGCTCTTTGACATACACTTAGTTGCCTGGGTAGCTGCCCCTCTGACTACTGAGCCCACATACATGATCCTACTGAAAGGAGCTCATACAGGAAGGTGATAGTAGCCATGTAACCAGGAAAGATGCCCAAAATAACAAGGACTAGAGAAGCCACCATGAAGAATCCATTGGGGCACCCAAGTCAGCTGTGAATAGTCAAAAACTGAAAACCCTATTCTTTTAAGTGGCGAAAGACATTTAATGTTAACAGAAAATTCTTTAAACTAGGCTGGCAAGTCTTGGTCTTTCAAAGGATTGGGTGAATAAAAAGATTTCTAGGAACAAGCTAGGTATTTCTTTTTTATGTGAGTTTTGTTTTGCTTTGAGCTAGATTAGGGTGGGGAGGGACAGAGCTTCGAACCACAACCACCTCTAAGAATGACAAAAAGGAGGTGGGTGCTGCTCTCCTCTGGTTGTGTTGGGTGTTAACAGGCGGGCTAGCTCTTAGCCCTTCCCCGGGAAACCTGCGCTCAGAGGGCAGCAGCGTGTAGCATGCTACATTACTCTTCAGATGCCAAAATTCTGGAAGGACATCAGAAGATTTAGGCCATCCCAGGGCGCATGTGAGAACCCAACTAGCACGTGCTTGCTAAAAATGACAAGAACCGAGCGTGGCACTTACCTGCTCGTGCATGATCTCGGAAAGCTCTTTCGCCATCTCCCTGTAGTTGGCCTTCATTTCTTCCTGGTACTCTAGCTGGTCCTCTTTGATCAGCCGCTCATTTACCGCTAAGGCTTGACCGCAGGCTTCCACAAATTGCCTGAAATGATAAGAGAGAGGGAAATAAAGGCATGTTGAGGACAAAGAGAGAGTCCAACTGGTAGCATCTCTTTCTTGAATGAGCACAGATATGATGGATACTTGAAGAGAAAGAGACATTTCCAGTGTACTTTACCTGAAAACTTCTTTAAGCAACTTCACTTTGTTGTCAGGGTATCTTTTTGTGTTTGTGTCATCTAGGAAAGCTCGGGCATATGCTAGTGGACCTGCGTTGACCTAGATCAAGAACAAAGATTTTAAAGTATGTTATTATAAAAATGACCATTCTCATTGATTTGGTTTAAGTTGGCATGTGCTAACAACGCTGTTCAAGCTAGTCATGACTCCTGCCCTCCAGGAACTGACAATCTGAAAGAGGAAACCATGAACAAAGCTTATATTATTATATATCATTTGATTTTATCACCTCAGACATCATCAGGGTGTTTGAGATGATGGCTCATTTTATGAAGGAGGAAGCAGAGTTTGGAAAACTGAAGGACTTGTTCAAGGTTGAACAGCCAATAAGCAAAACACCTGAGGTCAGAGCCCAAGTCTTCCAATTGGTATTTGTGCTACTCTACACTGACTGAAGGTCCATGTGTGAGTTCAGTGAAAAACTAAAGAATATAGTATATTGGCCAATTTTTTAAAAACTGTTCACCTCTTTGAACTGTGTAGACAGCCATGGGCAAATCGATTTGCTATCTTCAAATGAAGTAACCAGCTGAGGTGTGCTGGAATGCCAAAGATTAGGGGCATTTAGCAATAGGGTGAGTGAACCAGAACCCTGCATCTCTTGATTAGCCAAGAAGAGTTCCTTGAAGTTGGATAGTCAGGATACATGGGAATGTGGAGAGAAAGAAGGTCAGATACACTGGGTGGGAAAGAGAAAGTCCTAGGCATCTGAGATGGCATGAGAAAGAACTTGACATGTGATTATCACATCATTTTCCCTGGGAGGTCTGGCGGGCTTGGAAGTAAATAAGTAGGGAGGGTCTGTCACTGTTGGTGAAGGAGCTGGGCTCTGGTTCTGACCCACGGTAGGCATGACCTGTGCAGTAATGGCAGGAGAGCTGAGGTGTGGGAATTCATACCAGAGGTGGGGAGACAGAGGGCCACAGTGGTGGGAGATGGGCCTCCAAGTCAGGAACAACTAGTTAACCTGTGATGACTGCAGGTATCATCATACTGGTGTTGCATGGGGAACTATGCTAATGATCTGGACATGACCCAAATGACCAATTACCTAAAATGACACAATATACTCAGTTTTAAGGATATGCAAACAGGAAAGCTGATATGATTTCATAAGGACTAACATAACCAGATCTTGGAGTACAGAGTCATATAGCCACCATGATGGCTCTGTCCTATACAAGAGAAACCCCAGTGAGGTTCTTGGTATAAGAATTACAGAAATACCTAAATAAAATGGTAAAGTTAATTTCCTATAGCTGCAACTTCACTGTTACCTTGGTGGGCACACATGTATAAAAAAAAAAAAAATCTCCTCAGGGTCACCTGGTTGGCTCAGTCACTTAAGCGTCTGAGTCTTGGTTTCAGCTCAGGTCATGATCTCATGGTTGGTGAGTTCGAGCCCCACATTGGCTCAAGAGCTTGCTTAGGATTCTCTCTCTCCCTCTCTCTCTACCCCTCCTCTGCTCACGTTGTGTCTGTCTCTCTCAAAATAAAGAAAAAACTTTAAAAAGAAACTCATCATCATGGAATAATGATCTTTGCTTCTTAAAGATGATTGGGTATTTATAAATCTCTAAGGTCGCTGTCAAATGGAAGGGCACATTATGCCCTTTAGAAAGCTCAACCTGTCCAGCCCCACCCTTTACTGGCGCCCATACCTCTCCGCTGGTGTTCTGATAGAGGCTGGATGTTTCCAGGCTATGTTAATGAGTGGTTTTGTTTTTATAGTTGCAGAAAAGTGTGGCCTCTGGACCCATTATGTAATTGCTCAATTTGTTAGAATATTTATCATATTCACTTGATAACTTATTTTGGTACATAAGTCTTTCAGGTCATGAGGGAAGAGGTTGAAACATCTATAAGCCCTTTTGTGGTGAATGACATTTAGAAAAGGTTAGGCAACAATCCAGTGTGTATTTGATTAGAAGGGTAACAAGAACTGATTCCAGAAAATAAACGAAAAAAACCCTTAAAACTTACATATTACATCTACATGCAACTTTCATAAATGTAAGACATTTATGAGATAGAACATAAGTGGGGGAGGCGCAGAGAGGGAGACACAGAATCTGAAGCAGGCTCCAGGCTCTGAGCTGTTAGCAGAGAGCCTGATGTGGGGCTTGAACTCACGAACCATGAGATCATGACCTGAGCCGAAGTTGGACGCTTAAACAATTGAGCTACCCAGGTGCCCCAAATGTAACCTTCTTTGAAGAAAGGAATTGGATATGAGGATGTGTGTGTGTGTGTGTGTGTGTGTGTAAAACATGTGTTAGAATTATCTATATATACTTAAAAAATCACTAAAGCAAGAAGCATACAAATCACTGGAAGGAGGTGATTTGCCAATTTCCTTGGAAATCATGTAAGTAAGATACCTTTTAAAAACCAATTATTTTGAAGTATAATATACAAACAAAAAGGTACATATACCATGAGGTCATACCTTATTGAATTTTCACAACTGAACATACATATATAATCAGTAGATAAAAAATTATCTTTTCACTAAATGGTGCACATTGCTTGGATAACTATATGGAAAAAATGTATCTTGACCCCTATCTGTTACCACATACAATAGATTCCAGCTGGATTGCAGATCTATACAGGAATACTAAACAAAGGAAGAAAACATTGGAGAACATTTTTGAGACAGATTTAAGAATGAAGTTCTTAAAGAGGGCGCAAAAATGTTACTAATTAAGGAAAAATTAATTAATTTACCATAAAATGAATAAATTTCTGTTAATCAAAACATACCATTAAGAGAGTGAAACTTAAGGTACTTTTTCAGATACAATTTTCATAGAAACCAGAAAACAACAGTTTTGTAAGGAACCCTACAGCTATTCACACTTCTTTATATTTAGAAGAGTCTTGATGTTTCCAGTTAGGCACCTAGAATTCCCCAAAGTACTAAAAAGACACTCCTCCAGGTGGGGTTGGATGGGGGCCCCAAGTCTACCGCCCCCTTCTGGTATCAGGAGACACTGCACAGATACTGGAAGGTAACTGGGATGACCAGGTCAAGTAGGGATCTACACTAGACCTTGCTGGGCTTGAAATTTACCAAGGTCCAAATGAGCCCCTGCGACTGTTGCCCTGTGGTTTGCTTTGACAGCGCTGGGCTCACCTGAACGCTCACGCTGCCCTGGAGTTTGAGCTGCAGCTTGATCATGTCTACTTCGGCTGAGGAACACAGCTGCCGGAGCTCGGCCACCTTCTTACTCATCTCGTCAATGGCTACTTCGATGGGGTTCAGGTCGGTGTGGTGCTGGTACATGACGGGGATCCGCTTCTTCACATAAGGGAAGCAGTGTATTGCTGTGGAGGAACGAGTCCCAGAAATGATGCCGCAGCTTGTATCGTCTTTACTACTACTGAGGTAGAAGTACTTATTATTCCCATTTTATAGATAAGGAACCCAAATCTTGGTAAAGTCACATGCCAGGGTTTCGTGGAACCACAGCACTGTCTTCCTTTATCACTGTGCATGTTTAATGACAGGTTGTATCGTGCAAAGTCAAGAGAGTTGGGTCTTAGTGTGTATGTTTGAAGAAATTACTATCATTTCCGGCTCAGTTTTCTTAACCATAAATGCCTTACCTTCCTTGGAAGTTGTGAGATCTGAAAGACTAGTAGGTGTAAGAGGGCTTTGAAAACATTAAGAACGGTACAGAGTTTTGAGATATCCACAGACCAGATTTTAAGTCCAGAAAATAGTTCCATAAACATATCCTTGAGAAAATTCACTTCTCTAGAGAATTTTGAATTACATGCTTGAATTTGCACAAATCAGAGAAATCAGTGAAAAATAACAAGTGAGAACATATTTCCAAGTATTTTATAAACCAGATATTCAGGCTGTTGAAGTCACACTAATCATAAAGATATTTTGAAACAGAAGTGAATAAAAAACAGAAATAAGAATATTTACGTTTTCTTATACTTTTTTCTCCCCTACAAAAAAACCAACCAATAGTATTGTTTTCACTTATCTTAATAAGAAGCCTGAACGTATCAACAAAATGAATAGAAAAACAGCCAGTTCTAATTTGGGTCTGTTTTAAATTTCTACCTTTTTGCTTTACATGGCATATAAATATCTCTAATATCTTTATTTAATATATATGTATGAATAGACATGAATATAAATGCTTAAAAGCTAATTTTATTTTTTAACAAGCCAAAGTAAGACGGGAGTGTTACGCTTGGATCATTGCTGTTTAGTAAGTGGCTAGGGAGAGTTTACTTAGAAAGGCCTCAGTGAGAAAACAGGGCCAGCACCATGCAGCACACAGTCCAGGTGGGTCACCCAAAGTCCGCACAAAGCGGGAGGTGTTCAGCCTGCCGCAGCCTCAAGTCACACCCTGACAGGCCTGTTCTAGTCCCTCAATGTTTTATCGATCACAGACCAAAGGTCTGTGTCTCCTATTTCTTTTGCATTCCTTGTGGATGGTTTTTAAGTGGCAGCAGTGGGATTGATCAATCCTCTTGGAACCTGACGCTTCTTTGGTAGTGTGGTAAGACCTGGGCCTCGCTGCTCTCCAGCCGGGGAGCCAGAGGTGCACCCGGGGGTGGACAGAAAGCGCTTTACAGACTGCCACTGCACTGCCATGAGTAAGAAGTGCCGTGGAAGCGTTTCATGAGGCTAACAGTGGTGTCAAAACACAGGTGATTAGCGTAATCACAGTTATTTTTTGAGTATTTCCGAGAGAACAGTTAATTCCACGGATGTCTGTGAGATGTACGCGGACTATACGGATTTCATTCAGCGTAAAAGTCCTGAGTCTTGCGATGGTAAGTGGAGACTTAGAGAAGCAAGGGAGAGTATAATGATACAGAAAACTCAGAGCCTGTGCATGAGCCCACCAGGTCCACGTGAGCTGGGATCCCCCTGCCTTCCTTGCTGGCCCCATCTTTCTTCCTCTCCCTCAGACTCACTCAGCTCCAGCCATGCCGGCCTGCTGGTTGTCCCCTGAATGTGCTGGGCACAAGCACCCCCACCCATTGGCTTTTGCCCAGACAGCTCCTTCTTCCTCCAGATGTTTGCGTGGCCTACTCCCTCACCTCCTTCAAGTCTGGACTAAAGTGTCACCTCCTCAAGTGAGGCCCCTCTGGGCTACTCCATTTTAAATTGCAACCCTACCCCTTCAGTCCCACCTTTCTGATCTCCTTTTGCTTTTGTCCAGAACAAGTATTACCTTCCAACACAGGTATGTTTACCCATTATGTTTACTGGTTATTGTCTGTCTCCTTCTGCTAGAAGGAGACTGCCTAATGCAGACGTGTGTGTTTTGTTACAAAGCCAGGATGGAATACTGCCTGTGCTCCATAAATGTTGTGGAATCAATTAATGCATTAGTGTCCAAATGGCTAAATGAAAGAGCAAAGTGGCCTGGAGGGTGGAAGGTTAGGTGACTGACTGAGTGAAGCATCACGTTACTATAAAATGGCTGGACCTCATGCCGTGAGGCCTTTCAGGAAGGAAGGTGAGGAAGAAGGGGCTGAGGGGCATGGGTGCCTGTGCAGCCTGGTGAGACTGAATAGAAGGTGAAGAGCAGGAGAATATTTCTCCCCTGAGTGGGAGCCTGGGCAGGATTTGGAAGACTCTGGAATAGTGATTGGGAAGAAGCTCCAGGGCAGGAGTTCCATGACAGGAAGAGAGGAGGGGGTTAAGTTGGGAGGCAGGCTCAGAAATTTACACAGAAGGGGGGTGGAGGTTTTCCTGGTTTTCCAAATGATCCCACAATTGCAGTGAACTGACTGACCTACCCAGGAAAGCGAGCCTTTGCCGGGTTCAGAGGTCAGGCAGGGCCGGGGCTCCCCCACAACTTGGATGGTCAAAGGTCTGGTTTGAAGGAAAGCAATGGAAGAAGAGCCTGAAGGATTAATAATAGGGGAAAACTCTCAAGTTCAAAGTCTTTGGAATATCCTGGTCTGTGTGCCTGTAAAGGTTGATACGGAGCTCACGTGTTCTTAGTAGCATTTTTACAACCCTTTCTCTAAATCTTGATGCTGCCCAGTAACTATCCTTTTGATATTTGGAGATCTTTCAGGGTGAAAACTATACCTTTTTTGGGTATTTTGCTGTACTGTAATCCCCTTTGGCTCATTAGCAACCTCAAAAGGCAAGGGGACCACTGGTGGATAAGATCCAGCGAAATAAAGTACATTCTTGCCCCTCCTGGGTATCATTTATGATGTTCTTCAACACAAGATGGATAGTGTAAGTCTATCCATTTTACAGATGGGGAAACTAAGGCATAGAGAGAGGTTAGGTGACTTGCCCGGGATCACAGTGAGCACTGCCCTGGGTCTGCAGGGCGAGGCCCAGGCTCTGTACTGCCCATACTTTCCCATCCCCACAGATGAGCTGACACCCCTGTGTTAACTCTGCCTCTCTCTGCAGCGGTGATACTCTGTCTCCTCCGTTCCGGCAGGTACAGAGCTTTGCTCTTGTTCTCTAGCTGATCAAAAACATTTCTGTGACAAAATGATAAACTGTGACCCTGAAGGAAATCTGGCCAGGGAAAACACTGTTTCTGAATCGATAATGCTCCTGAGCAGAATAATCCTAATAAAAAATCCTGACCCTGACTCATCAGGGAACTGGGTTTATTTTAAGCGCAGTGCTTAAACTGGAGCGGCACCAGAGTCACCTGGGGGGGCTTGTTCAACACAACTAGCTGGGCCCCACGCCCAGAGTTTCTGATTCAGCAGGGCTGGGCGGGGCCCACAAATCTGAATTTCTCCCGTTCCCAGATGATGCTTATGCTGCAGGTCCAGGAACAGTGTGATAAGCACGGACTTAAGGTCATGACTGTAGAGATAAATGCCCCAAGCTGGCATAGTGACCCCACCTAGAAATGTAGTTATCTTGTCTAAGAAGAAGAATTTGCTACTGTGTCCATGAGAAAAACAACTCCTCTCCCCATGGGGAGGGACTACCATTTTTGAGGACAATACTGTTTGAATTTCACGTGTTATCATTACTCTAAAAGTAGTAGGGGCTCTTTCTTTAAGAAAGCAGGAGTGTTTTTTGTTTTTTTAATTTTAACTTTTATCTCAGTTCCTTCCTAGGAAGGGTGAAGAATTCTCTGTAATATGCTGTTCTGAGCTATTTTACAATGAGTCATATTCTCTCTTTGGTAATAGCTTTACTGAGATACAGACTCACCCACTGAAAGTGTCCAGTTCAGTGGTGAGAGTGGAGCCCATGTGAAATGTGGCATCTTAATAGGGGTCCTTTCACTCATCATCACACTGTTCCCTATTATTGCCCGGCAACATCGGCTTCTAGACAGAGCAATGGACACCTTTCTGGTTCTACTGAACTATCACTCTTTGAAACAGTGGATGTAGACACACCTGGCTTTCTGAGCAGACCTCTCACCGACTTTTTTTGAGGTCAAGAAAGTGTTCTATTTTAGGTTACCCTAGTCACGCTGCTGACCCCAACCCAAGAGTGGACAAGGTCAGGTTCCCCCAGAGAAGGTAAGAGTCTACACTGTCAGGAACTAGGAAATGATGCAAAACACATTTCTGAGAATGGGTTATCAATGGCTAACCAGGGTCCAGGGATCTATTAAAGCTCCTGTCACAGCTGAACGGAGAGCCTCTGAAGGCAGTGAGCTTCCTGGTAGGGCCGGTATCCAAGCTGAGGTTGGCCAGCCACTCTCAGAGATGAGACACAAGGGATCCAACCTCATATCCTATTTATTCACTCAGCCTAAAATCCCTGACCAGGTTCAGGCCGGGAACTGTGTGAGAAAGACATGTAGGGGTCTCTTCCTGTGAAGGAGACACAGAACCGTGTGCAGGGGCTCTTGAGGCCCTGGGCCTGGAGAGGGGTCTGCATGGGTTTCAGAAGGTGTCTGTAAGTCACCTGAAATTATGTGCAAAAGCTCTCTGAGGAGATAAGGGCCCACTGGTTTCATCAGATTCTAAAAAAGGGTCAGTGACTTGACTTCGGGTATGAACTTCTGGTTGAGCAGAAGAAGAAAATGTTAACAGATAAATAGAAAAATGTCAGGAGTATTCAAAAGTAAGCATTAGATAAATGTTAAAATGAAATAGATATCTGGCGAAAGTTAACTAAGCCTGAAGGGCCCTTCCTTCTAGAAGCTTCTGGATCCCTTCCAGAGAATTCTTTACCTCGGTGTCCAGGCTAATGTCTGTATGGGATTCTGGAAGGTATTATGCTAAGCGAAATAAGTCAGTTAGAAAAAGAGATCATATGATTTCACTCCTAAGTGGAATTTGAGAAACTCAACAGATGAACACAGGGGAAGGGAAGGAAAAATAAGATGAAAACAGAGAGGGAGACAAACTATAAGAGACTCTTAAATACAGAGAACAAGCTGAGGGTTGCTGGAGGGGGTGGGGTAAATGGGTGACGGACATTAAGGAGGACACTTGTTGGGATCAGCACTGGGTGTCATATGTAAGAGATGAATCACTGGGCTCTACTCCTGAAGCCAAGACTACACTGTATGTTATTTAAATCGAAAATAAATTAATAAAAAAAGAAAAGCAAAGAAAAGAAAAGCAAAGAAAGGAAAAGTAAAGAAAGGAAAAGAAAAAAGGAGAAAAGGGGAAAGGAAAGGAAAGGAAAGGAAAGGAAAGGAAAGGAAAGGAGAAAAGAAAAGAAAAGAAAAGAAAGGAAAAGAAAAGAAAAGAAAAGAAAAGAAAAGAAAAGAAAAGAAAAGAAAAGAAAAGAGAAAAGAAAAGAAAAGAAGAGAAGCCAGGGCAACGGTACCTGTCAATATGGTTCGCCGTTTGCACTGCTCCTCAACCCCGCCCTGTCTTTTCCCGGTCTGAGTGAAGGGCATCTCAAACATGAAGCGGCGAATGTTATGAGATCTCTCAAATTCCGTTTTCCTTTCTTGCAATTCTTTTTCATCGAAGAATGGAATCACGTGAGTCACCTGGATGTATGCATACTTGGAATCCAGATCCTTAGGGTTGACCTTTAAGGGAATAAACAAAAGGGGAGATTCGTGCTATT
This sequence comes from Lynx rufus, assembly GCF_022079265.1. NCBI lineage: Eukaryota > Metazoa > Chordata > Mammalia > Carnivora > Felidae > Lynx > Lynx rufus. The sequence continues at coordinate 70,339,130 of NW_025814823.1, forward strand.
TGAAGGACTCTTTCAAAGCATCCCTCAGCTTGTCTTTCCACTTCTTATTAATACAAGATTTGGAAAAGTTTAGAAAAGTGGAAAAAAAAATAGTACAACAAACACCCACATACGCACCACTTAGGACAATTGCTAATGCTTTGTTCAAGCATATACACACACACACACACACACACATGCATACGTGGACGCACACTTACACATGTACATATAGACTTTTTGTTGTTGTTGTTGTTGTTGAACCATTTCAAAGTAAGTGGTATCCATCATGGCACTTCCACCAGCATCTCTTAAACAGGAGGACATTCTCCTCCATGACCATAATGTATATCATACCCAATAAAACGAACTTAATTCAACACCCAGTCCATTAAAGTTTCTCAAATGTCCCCAGAATGTTATTTATCACTATTTGTGTTTGAACCAGAATCTAATAAACGATCATATTTAATCTAATATTCTCCACTTTTTTTTTTCTGACACTGAATTTTTTTTAAGACATCATGTTAGTTTTCTTGCTGAGTGACTCCCTGTCTGGATTCTCCTGCTGGCTTCCTGAACTGCATTTTTACATATTTGGCTTAGAGAGAAAAATGTTTATTTTAGTAATAATGTTTAATACCTAGAACCTCAAATTATAATTAATCCACAGATTATAGGTAAATAGAAGTGGACGAATTAATACAGGTACAGACTAGTCTAAGACTAATCTAACCATAAGTTTAGTTCCTGATTAACTCAGCACATAAACGCTTTTAAAACTGCATTGCTACAATTCAATTAGCAGTGCTCTAACATCTGTGATGTGCTAGATAGAACATTAAACATAGATATTTCCCATACAAGCCCAATAGCTAATATATTAGGGAGACAAATGAATTTTGCACAAATGAATTGTATTTAAGCTTATAGAGCAATAAAAGGGGAAGGTGTGAAAGAAATGAGGGCAAAGAATTTGGAGACAATTCTGGAACTGGGGCTGACAAATAAATAAGGCCAAGAAGGTCTTGCTAAAAGCCTCTAGTTATCATGCGCCACTGTCCTCTCAACAGGAATGTTTGTGAAGAAAAATGAAAAATGGGTATGGACGTGCCTAAAACTTTGGAAGTTAAGAAAATACATAAAGTCATGAGTTATTAACTTCTATTTTAGAAATAGCCATCCGGCCAATCGCTACAACTGTGTTCAAACCTATGAAATGTGACTCTCCTTAGCAGAAGCAATGTAAAAGCAGTGGAAATGCACATGGTTGCCTAGTTCTCAGTGGTATTTCCCTAGTTGTCATTTCCGAAGTTGTACGTGCGAAACAGGAGCAACGGAGGACTGGTGTTTGGGGGAAGGGAAGAAGGTCAGGAAGGTGTTCCAGCTGCTACAAGGACAGCGGATTGAGGGGGAAGAAGAATGCACATGAGGGTCCCGAGGAGAGGTTGTCACGTTGAAGCCACAGCTTGACACAGACAAAGGTTTCAGTTTCAGAGAAAGAGGCAAATTGGACCTGGGTAGTTCAGTTTAGGAAAAAAGTAGGCCTTCAAAAGGTCGTGTTAAGGGTTCTGGTTAAAAACAGACCAACAATGTGTGTTTATCCCTTTCCTTCACGCCACTCTCTGGTATAGAATTCACCTGTGAGGACCAAGGAAAGAGGACAGAAGACAGCAGTGGGTGAGAGAGTTTAATGAATTTCTGGAAGGCAGGTGCAAGGAGGTGTGCTACCCAACGTGGCAGAGACACCATTTTCCCACGCAGGTGGGGCAAGGAAGGTTTCTGAGGAAAACGGCACCCGGTGATGACAGAGGTTCTAATCTAAGTTCCCACAGAGGGATAACCAGTGAGTCAGGGTATCTCTCTGAAGTTTGCTGCTATGGACTGAACGTCTGTCCCCTCCAAATTCATAGGGTGAAATCATTTTTTTTACAGATTATTTATTTATTTTGAGAGACAGAGAGTGAGAGAGCACAAGTGGAGGAGGGGCAGAGAGAGAAGGAGGGGAGAGAATCCCAAACAGGCTCTGCACCACCAGCACAGAGCTGCACAGAGCCCACCATCAGCACAGAGCCCAACTCGGGGCTCAAACTCACGAACCGTGAGATGGTGACCTGAGCTGAACCAAGAGTCAGATGCTTAACCAGCTGGGTCACCTAGGCTCCCCTCATAGGGTGAAATCTTAACCTCCAGTGTGATGGCACTGAGGCAGGAGGTGACCAGGTCATGAGGGCAGAGCCCCCACGAATGGGATTCATGCCCTTCTAACAGGGGCCCCACAGAGACCCCTCACCCCCTCCACCATGTGAGGACACAGGGAGGAGATACTCATCTGTGAACCAGGAAGGAGGACCTCACCAGACACAGAAACTGCTGACGCCTTGACCTAGGTTTTCCCAACCACCATAACTATGAGAAATTCGTGTTGTTGGTAAGCTGCTCAGTCTGCGGTGTTTGTTACATCAGCCCGAATGCACTGATGCCCATAGGGGACCAGCAATAGGATTCGGGTGGCCAGGAGAGGTGTGGGGTGGAAATCAGGGTGAGCATCAAAGTCTATTTGGAGTGGTGAGGCCCCAGGTTCCCTTCCATCATCCCTGCTGCACAAGAGAGGAGAGGTTGTTCCTTAGAGGAAGTGGTCTGGAAAAACAGGTCCCACATTCAGCCCGCAGGCTGAATAATCAATCAATACAATATCATGACTATGAAACATTTCCAAACATGGTCATACCTTGCCAGAATCCTGTATCATTTTCACATTTTCAGAACCAAATTTATCTGAGTAAAGTTTAAGGAGTCTCTGGGAAATTTCTGACAGAGGCGTGAGTTTGGGTTCTTTGTAAATATATTCTTTTCCATCTTCATCTTCAAAGAATCCCTGTGACATAAAGCACAATTAGAGCTGTTCCCAGGTATAGCCCCAGGCTTACCACCCAGGAAGGGTTCTTGTGTTATAGGGGTTAAAAAAAAAAAGGTGGGAGGGAATGATTCTAAAATAAAGTCCTACTTAAACAGGCTCTCTGAATAGGAAGGAAAATGATAATAATGTGAAATCAGGTTGCAAAGATAAAAGAAAACACAAAACTGCAAACTCATTCAAGAATGTTGAGTGAAATGAAAGATTGGGGACTCGAGACTGTTCTCTCATGATCTAATGATGGGATTCAAGCCTGTTTCACATTCCCAAGAAGCAGAGCTCACTATGAAATGATTCGGCAGGAAATGTACACACCTCACATCTCATGCCTCCCCCATTTTCACAGGATTTTACGGCATAAACAGAAACATTCCAGTCTGGAGCAGCTCTGGCAAACGTTATGGCAAACGTTACCTGAAGTTTGTATAAATTCTATTTTGCTTTACTTAGGAGAAAAATATGAAAGGGCTGGAGCATGGCATCAGCAAAGATTTTCATGATCACCAGTTGATTATCATGTGGTTTAGCACCAATCATGTCTGCTGAACACAGCAAGGCTTAAAATTGCATGGGAAGTGAAAAAGGTTGAAAATTTTAAAGTCCAGATTGGGGTTAATACTTGAAATAAAAAAAAAAAAAGTTTCTCGTCTAAAAATAAAAGAGAGAAAATGGTGCAAAAAACACAGTATATTAAAAAAAAATGCAGGCTAACATGAGACAAATAACACCCACATCAAACTAGTGTAGATGCAGTAATTTCACTACATTACTTGCTTTTTAAGCATTTACTGTAATTACCTCCACATCTGTTTCACTGTCTGTAAACTGGTATTGCTATAAAGTTATAAAAGACAATAACAGGATAAATTGAAGGTTATATAGTGCTCACAGAAAACCACACACCCTAAATAAATGGATTATAATTTATATCATTTAATCATGTTAGAGACTTTGGAGGTTAAACTTTCAGTTAAATTTAAATGAACCCTTTTATACAGGGTTTCTGAAATATTACAACAGTAAATATACTTGTGGAGATATTATATTACAAAATAGAGAGATGCACAGGGAACAAAGGAAACCAGAAAGTCTTAATTTTGATTTTAAAACATGCAGTGTAGATGTGTAAGGAAACAAGTGATTTATTTCTGTAAATGGAATAAAATGTTAATTTTTTTTTTTTTGGAGTTTGTAATGATTGGACAGATATACATACAGACTTAAAAAGGAAACTTGCAAGTCACACGAAGTACCAAAGATGCCACTAAAAATGTCTTATGGAGGGAGAACTTACCGCTGCCTTAAGAAAGTAATAAAGAAAAGACAGGAAGAAAGAAAAAAAGCAGAAAGTTTACTACTGAGGAAGATAAGAACCATACTAAATATGACAAATTCATCAAATTAGCATTTATAGAAAACAGAACACTTACAAAATACAACTTTATAGAATTAAAAAACAAACAAACAAAAAACCCCAAGGGTTTAGAAGGATGGTCTGCGGAACAGAGAGGAGCCTCACCTGTCCAAAGAAGGCCACTCGGAAATATGTCCCCAGGAGCCTGCGGCCAGAGTGCATGACCTCAGTTACTTTGCTGTAGGCCCGGTGTAGTGTATCATACAGATGGGCTAGCCTCTGGAAAACAGGACAAAAAACCCATTTCTTCCCACTTGTAACTAGTAGGATCAATTGTAAAATAATTAAATGAGAATGAATAAGTAAAAATTCCTTGGACTTGAGTAAAAGAAACAAAAACAAACAAAAAACCAAAAGACCAAAAACCAAAAACCAATGGTAATGCACAATGGTAATGACCATTTTTTCGATTACAATGTTTTCTACCCAGAAAGCCACCTCGCGTACCAAGGACCCATCGAATCTCCACACTGTGGTAAGCAACTTGTTTTCAAGTTAATGTGACATGTTGGAGATGGTAGAGTCCTACGATGACATTTTTAGTCTCTGCTTTTCCTACTTTCTTTGATAAGCTCAAACAAGCTGGACAACTCCCCACCCCGTACCCCCCAGCCCAGGAAGGATGACAGGGACACCGGCTTTCCATGCAGGGGAGCAAGGAAGAGCTCTGAGGAAGAAGGCACCTGATGATCATAAAACTCTGTTCTTGGCAACCTTTCAAAAGTAGAGTGCCACAGTTACCAATCCTTGTTTCTTGAGATTTGGTGTCGCATAATGGCTCTGAGGGTGGTGACCTCCAGCATCACCAGAGGGTCAGAGGCCACATGGTCATCTCTGACTGGGGTCTGCTTGCTCTCTTTGCATACAAGAAGGTCTGGGTGTATGTGTCGTCCCACCGTCCTCTCAAAGAGAAAGAAACAAACCACTCTGATACCTCAAAATCTCTCCGCTTCTCATAAATGGGGATGATGAGTTTATAGATGTCAGCGATTAGCTCATAGCGTTCAGCCTTCCAGAGTCCATCTGCACACTGCTCTAGAAGCTCCATGAGCACATCCTGATCAAAGAAAAAGGCCACCGGCCAGAGAACAGTGTTACGGGAAACATGACATCGTATTCTTTGCAGAATGCTTAACTGGTTAAGAGGGTTAGGAAGAAAATTTCAAAACACATAATGTTTCTAAACACTAACTTCCACACTTGTTATAGCTCATCACTATGCTCTTTTTCTAAAAAAATCTTTTATGTTTATTTTTGAGAGAGAGAGAAAGACTGCGAGCAGAGGAGGGGTAGAGAGAGAGGGAGACAGAGGATCTGAAGCGGGCTCTGCACTGACAGCAGAAAGCCTGATGTGGGGTTCGAACCCACAAAAAGTGAGATCATGACCTGAGCTGAAGTTGGATGCTTAACTGACTGAGCCCCCCAGGTGCCCCCACTATGTTCTTTAATGAGCCATTTTCAGTCATTTACAAGCAGAAATGCAGGATCACAATGTATGACCGTGTAATAGTTAATACCATGGGAAAAACTGACATTGATCACACAGTCTCTCAATTTTTGTTGAGTTCTCTTTTTATAATTAGAATTTCAATTTTTTTCCTTTCTGAGAAACAATGACAATGCTGAAACACAAAGTTATTTAACTGTGGCTTTAAACCCAATTAGACACCTCAGAGCAATTTAGTAATGGCACGTAGTGGGCATGATGCCTGCCACACCAACATCGTTTCCTCCTTTCCTTGGAAGTTTTTACCTACTGGAGTTTGGGTAGTCAGCCCACCTCTATTAAAGTCCTTGAACTTTGAAGGAAGCTAACACTTGCCATGACACAAGGGCTGGGGCATGTGGCTCAGGTGTAAACTAATCAGCATAAATCTATTTCCTGGCCACACTGTTTCATTTTAAATATATTTTTTTAATGTTTATTTCTGAGAGAGAGAGAGAGAGAGAGAGAGAGAGAGAGAGAGAGAGAGTAAGGTAGGGTAGAGAGAGGGAGACACAGAATTTGAAGCAGGCTCCAGGCTCTGAGCTGTCAGCACAGAGCCTGACGTGGGGCTCGAACTCAGTGACAGTGAGATCATGACCTGAGCCGAAGTTGGACACTTAACCGACTCAGCCACCCAGGCGCCCCTTGGCCACACTGTTTCCAAAGTGGACATAGGACCTAAACAGACCAATCAGGGTGAATCTTAGGACTGAAGTGAGAGAAGTTTTCTCACCAGCCCAGACAGGAGAGGCGGCAGGGAACATGACAGGGGCTGACATCCATTTCATGGCCAACCAGGGGCCCGTCTGCCTTAGTAACAGAGTGGAGAGCTCCCCCTCCCTCCCAAAACAACTATGTCATAGATAACTCTGTAAAACATTTGCATCGATTGCTTTCAATCTCTCTGTAATTTCCTAATGGAAGACAATTTACTTGATCTTTATTATTTAAGCCCATTTGAGTGGGGTTTCATGAACGATGTTGAGCAAATTTTCATATGCTTATCTGTCATCTGTATAGCTTTGGCAAAGTGTCTATTCAAATCTTTGACTCATTTTTCCACTGGGTTATTATTATTGACTTTTGAGAGTTCTTTACATATTTTGCATAAAAGTCCTTTACCAGACATGTCTGTACTTTTCTCCCAATCTGTAGTTTGTGTCTGGAATTTCTGATCAGTGTCTTTTGAAGAGCAGAGGTTTCTAATTCTGATGAAGTTCAATGTATCAAGTTATTCTTTTCTGGATTGTGACATATTATATTGAAGAAATTTCTAACACAAGTTGGCAAAGATTTTCTCCTATGTTTTCTTCCAGAAGTTTAATAGTTTCACATGTAAGTTTATGATCCATGAAGTAATTTCTCAATATAGTATAAAGTATGGATCAATTTTTTTATACAAATGTCCTATTGTTCCAACACCATTTGATGAAGACTACTATCCTTTCTTCATTGAATTGCCTTTGAATCCTTATCAAAAGTCAACTGAACCGTATGTGTGTGAATCTATTTCTGGTTTCCCTATTTTGTTCCATTGATAGAGGTGTCCATCCTTGTGCCATTCAATACCACAGTTTTGATTACTACTACAGCTTTAGAGAAGGGTGTCTCCACAGTGACAGTAATGATATTTTGAGCCACACAATTCCTTGTTCTGGGGGTCTGTCCTGTGCACTACAGAATCTATGGCAACATCCAAAGCCTCTGCCTACTAGATGCCAGTAGCAGTACCCTCTCCTTTCCCCCTTTCCCCTAAATGTGACATTAAAAACGTTTCTAGCTACAAATTACCAAAAGTCCCCTGGGAGATGGGGACAAAATGATCCCAATTGAGAACTAATGCTAATTTATAGTAACCTTAAAAGTCAGATGGTATGACTCGTTGAATTTTTTCAAAACTGTTGTGGCTAGTCTCTTGCTTTGCTTTTCCATATACATTTTGAATCCATTTTGTTAATTTCTACCAAAACTCCAGATGGGAGTTTGATCAGAACTGCTCTGAATCCATAAATCAGTTTAGGGAGAATTGATACCTTAATAATATGGAATCTTCCACTCCATATATTTAGGTCTTTCATTTTTTTCGTCACTGTTTTGTAGTGTTTAGCATAGAAACCTATATAGATTTATATCTAAGTTTTTGATATCATTATAAATATTAATGTTTTTTTAATTTTGAGGGTTTCTTTCAAGGAAAGTGCTTTACTGAGTAAGATTTAAAGTCATCCAGCACACCTGTTTGTAGGAATAATATAAAACAATCACTGATAGGTGAAACCATGGTATAAGAATCTCTAAACGTGAAAAAGGTTGAATGCTTTTTGAATATTGATTTTGTATCCTGTTATCTTGTTAAACCCAATGTTAGTAATTTCTTTTGTAAATTCTTTGGGATTTTCTCTGTCACAAAGATAACCATATCTAATATGAATACAGGCAGTTTTATTTCTTTTTCTTGCCTTATTGCACTGGCTAGGACATCCAGCACGATGTTGAATAGGAGTGTTGCAAAAGCAGATATTCTTGTTTTGTTTCCAATTTTAGGGAAAAGCACTCAGTCTTTCACCACTAAGTATAATGTTAGCTGCCGGATTTTTGTAGATAATCTTTTTTATTTTTATTTTTGAGAGAGACAGGGACAGAGCGTGAGCTGGGGAGGGGCAGAGAGAGAGAGGGAGACACAGAATCCAAAGCAGGCCCCAGGCTCTGAGCTGTCAGAACAGAGCCCGAAGTGGGGCTCAAACCCATGGACCGTGAGATCATGACCTGAGCTGAAGTTGGCTGCTCAACCGACTGAGCCACCCAGGTGCCCTGTAGATAATCCTTTTTAGGTTGAGGAAGTTCTTTTCTCTTCTTAGTTTTGTTGTTTCTTTTTAGACCATGAATGGATGTTGAATTTTTTCAAATGATTTATCCACATCTATTGAGATGGTCATACAGTTTTCTTTATTTATTCTGTTAATATAGTGAATTATATTGATTGGTTTTCCAATGTTGAGCCAACAGTGCAATCCTAGGGCAAAGCCCACTTGGTCATGCTTTATTTTTCTTGTTTCTATATTGCTAGATTAAATTTGCTAATATATCTCTTAAGGTCAGTTGCCTTTACACATGTTTGTATCCTCTATTATACTGTAAATGAAGGGTAGGACCTATGGTTTTCACTAGTAATCTAATGTTTCACTTCAGGCCTAATGCCAACAGTTAACAGACCCAAAGAAAATAAATACATTTAAAGTAGCTGTGAATCAATTTACCAGAAAGTAATGTCGGACTTAAAAAAAAAATCTTTAAAGCAAGACATTTACCTCTTCTGTCAGGTTTACAACATACAAATCGTAAAACTGTCAAATCGTGAATTTCACAAATCGTGAAACTCGGAGCCAGTGCTTATAAAGAGGTATACCAGTTGCCTCAAACTTTTGTTGCAGGTCTTTTAACTGCAAACATTAAATATTGTCTAGTAACTACGGTACTAGTACTAGTATGTAGTACTATGTTACTACATAGTAACAGCCATAGACAAAGAAGAAATCAGAAAAGGTTCTAACTCCCTCTCTTCCCCTTGTGCATTAGAGTTGCACAATAGAGTTTTTGGGTAATCTCCTGTACCAAATTCCCCAGACTGGGAGACTAAGATTTGAATACTGTTCTTACTCCTGTTTAGTCAAACTGGAAACATACGGAAAATTTAATAACGATGAAACCTGAATTCAAGTAGCATATCAATGGACAGCTGAGTTAATGATGGAAAAATCTGTCATATTCGGCTAAAAAAGATGGACTTCAACCAGGGAAACTCTCTAGAATGGTTGGAAAATGGGAATGTTTGATAAAGTGAATAGAGCTTAGTAAATAATTGAAGTAAGTATCACAATCTGATGGCAACCGGCAATTAGAAAATAACATGCCATTGGGGCGCCTGGGTGGCTCAGTCGGTTGAGTGACTAACTTTGGCTCAGGTCATGATCTCACAGTTTGTGAGTTCCAGCCCCACGTCGGGCTCTGTGCTGACAGCTCGGAGCCTGGAGCCTGCTTCAGATTCTGTGTCTCCCTCTCTCTCCGCACTTCCCCCACTCATGCTCTGTTTCTGTCTCAGAAATAAATAAACATTTAAAAAAATTAAAAAAAAAAGAAAAACGTGCCATCAATTTTTTATATGCTACTGGATGTTATTTTATCTTTTTTTTCTGATTCAGGAGGCAGATCTGTAGTTTATCACTCTGATATCAGTTATTATTACAAAGAAATGGTGATATGTACTATAAAAGCAAAGTCTGTATAGATTTTACTCAAAAACAAACTAAAAATGGCTTCTATAAAAAAAAAGATAAGTCCTCTCATTAAAGTAGAGTGTGGATTACTGAACATCAAAGTTTAATTTAGTCAGGTAAATTATTCAAGCCAATGTCAAGTCTACAAATACCTAGACATTTATAGACATAATATTTTGAGTAGGAATAACAAGAAAAAAAAAAAAGAAAAGAAAGAACCAGTAATCATTGATAGTTCATTTTGAGAGACCGTATGTCAATACAAAATTGTAGAGTCGTAGAAACTATGATGTCATAGTAATTAAACACTGGGACATATATGAGTAATATTCTCAATATAATTCCATGTATTAATTTACTTAGGATTCTCAGCAATCACAGCACCTGAAAACCAGAGCTAATCCAGACAATGGCTGGACAGTGATGACCTTGAAAGGTGGTTATACAGAAAGCCTAATGGTTTTATCACCTCGCTTAAAATTTAAATGCCAAGATATATCTTCTAAATTGCCAATCCACGCAAAGAAGTGTAAGTAATTACTGGTTGGAAAAAAAATCCTCAATGAACTTAATGCATCTGGAAAGCTCACTTTTTATGTTATTAGACTGACCTTAAGAAGATCTCAGTACCCTAAGCTCATAAGCCACTGAGACAGCTGTTTAAAATGTAATTAGCCAGTTCCGTTTTTAAGTGTGCCATAGCAATGCAACTGAGGTCACCGAGGACCTGTCTGTCTGTGGAATTAGCACACTAATGCTGTGTATGGGGGTGTGTGTGTGCACAAAAAAGCCTATAGTAGCCTGTGTATGTGCAGTGTATTTAAACATTTTCATTTAAATGTCACTTGTTCCATCTGGCATTAACTTAATCTAATCATAATTCTTATGAAACTAAATGTTGTCCCTATTATCTGCCATTTAGAAAGAAAGTAAATGCGTGACTGGGCTTGAGCAATGGCATACTTCATGGCTTAATTCACATCTCCACCATATTATTCTTCTCAAGTTAGAGTTGAGAATCCCTTACAGCAGAATAATCACTTGGGATGCTTGTGAAAATACAGATTCCCAAAATAAACAAACCAAAACCAAAAGCCAAACCAAAACCAAACCAGATTTCAGACACCACACTCACCCACCGAATATGGGGATTAGCAGAGCAGGGGAGCTTGGGAATCTAAGTAATTTCTAACTAAGCACACTAAAATTTGAGGGCCACTGTACCAGGTGAAGCTTTCTGAGGCAGGTACATCAGTTATACATCCTCAAGCTAACACATGACACAGAACTAGTTTATAGAATGAATCAATGTACGTAAATATAGAAATTTCCATGGGGAGCTTGAGTGGCTCAGCCAACCAAGCTGACTCTTAATTTTAGTTGAGCATCCAACTCTTCACTTTGGTTCGGGTCACGATCTCAATGTTCGGGAGTTTGAGCCCTGCATGAGGCTCTGTGCTGACAGCATGGAGTCTGCTTGGGATTCTCTGTCTTCCTTTTCTCTGCCTCTCCCCTGCTCTCTCTCTCTCCCTCCCCTGCCCCAAAAATAAAATAAATTAAAAATTAGAAATTTCCAGGTCACAAAGAACTCAGACAACTTCTAGCTGAGACTGTAAGGGACTGTGGTTTTGGTGTTTCTCCTCAATGGGAAGAAAGCATCACACGCAGTCCAGTGTCCCGGGGCAGGGACCATACCTTGCTCACACTGCTATCTCCAGTACCCTGTTCAGTGCCAAGGAAGCTCGGTAAATATTTGCAAAATGAAGCGGGACATATACGTCCTGGTGTGAGCCAAGGGTAGAGCAATTAGACAAGCTGCATGGGTGAAGTTCACCAGTCACTACTGCAATGACCTGAAGGACTACAAAAGTGCCTCCACGGATATTGATTTTGGGGTTACAAAGAAATTTCAACAAGTGGGCAACTGGTCAGGATGAACTGTATTTTCTATTTCCCCTTCTAGAGTCCCTCTTGGCCTTGTCCTTCCTCGCTCTGTGCTTTGGGAGGTCAAAGCACCAGACCGCTGGCCTGCATGCTGGGCTCCCTGTCCTCTGCTCCTGGCTGAGTTCAGAACATGGAAGGCTCAGTAGGAGCCTAGAGGGCAGGAGGAGAGGGAGGATGGGGTGGCTATGCACTTGCCCCTCTCTGCCAGGGTGCAGGACTGAGCTCACCCCTAAAATTTGTCAGGCGCCCCCTCCATGTGGTTTCTCTCCCCTCCCCTGGCCCACAGGGTGTCGGGTGGTAAGCTGGCTGTTGCTCACCTCAAGGGTACTGAGATATTACTTACTGGTTTCTCTATACCCTGTCCCAACTTTTCAAAATAGTCCCTTTATTAGCCTTTCTTCAATGTCCTGAGTATGCTACCTATTTCTTCATGGGATCCTGCATGAGGGATCCCCAAAACTTCACGGGCTGTGTAGAATTCTGACATCGCAGGGGACTCGGAATTCTTCAATCTGCACGGACTCCAAATTGCATAACAGAATTGTAAACAGGATGGGATGTTTCTTTTTATCTAATCAAAAGCAGCTGGGAGGGAGTCTGCTCTTTAGATCAGAGTCCGGGAAGATGAACTGCGATCAATAAAAACCCATCTGTGGTCTGCTGCTAGGAGAACTGTGTATTTTTATGCAGCTCCATGAAAATCCTATTAGGAGAGCACGAGGCATTTAAGTACATCTAATAACACAGATTAAAAGGGCAATGATCTTTATTAAGCTATATGTTACACACCTATTCCCATCAGCTTTTCCCAAAACTCCTTCTGGGAGAGAAATGTTCAACTTTCTCTTTTTCTTGAAATGTCCTGATAGCCAAAGCAAAAATGTGTGTGGCAACTTCTGTTTTCCTGGCTTTTAGAACATGTTATTCTTGGGGTGCCTGGGTGGCTCAGTCAGTAAAGCCTCCGGCTTCGGCTCAGGTCATGATCTCGCAGTTTGTGAGTTCAAGCCCCACGTCAGGCTCTGTGCTGATAGCTCAGAGCCTGGAGCCTGCTTCCGATTCTGTGTCTCTCTCTCTTTCTGCCCCTCCCCCACTCATGCTCTGTCTCTCCGTCTCTCTGTCTCTCTCTCAAGTAAACAAACATTAAAAAAAATTTGTTCAGAACATGTTATTCTTTCAACTCCCAGCTAGTTTCAGTCTTGATGTGCAGGGGTTGCACACGACTTTATAACCCCACCGAGTCATACCCTAATCATTATAGATCGTCACGTACTATGGACCTTGTTAAATATTTACCAACTTTATGCTTCAAGGACAGGGTGGAAAATCCATATTCTGGAAATAATTGATAAAGTTACCCCCTCACATGTTTAGTGATCAGACTGGATGCCATTCACAAATTTCCTCAGGAAAGCCTGCACATGATTTCCTAGGCTGATTCCCTCGCCGGCAGTGATTACTCCAGCCTGATACTTAGTCAGATGGGCTGACCTGAGCTTCATTTATCATCCCCGCGGGACAGGTTACTGAGAACTGTTTACTTTCAACTCCGTAGTTGTTCTTGGCATAGTTGCTTTCCTTACCAAATTCTAAACAAAATGCTGGACTCCAGAGGTCTGTTTAGGCACGGGGGACAAGGGTGCTTTCTGCAAGGAGACAATACATTCAAGCCTCTTCTCAGAGAAGAACCCAGTCAAACACCTTGAAGGAGGAGTTCAAAGCCAAGAGCGTGCAAGCCTTATTACCTCAGTGACAGGTCGCACACTTCAGAGCAAAAATTAAAAATTACCTTTTGCCCAGGCATTTCAAGGTAGAGAGGCAGCTGAACTATTAACGCCATGTAATAACAGGCCTTTTTTTTGTTGTTGCTGTTTTTTTTTTTTTTTTTTAATCCTTCGGGCTACTCAGAAAACTTTATTGTGGTTAAAGTTATTTTAATATTTACATGTGAAATGCATTCAATATATTATCTTTCTTTTTCATGCTTACTTTTTAATTGAGAGGTTCATTTGAGACCAATTTAGGACAGTGGTTCTTAAACTCTGGGGGCTTAAGACCCCTTCATATATCATTGAAATTATTGAGAATTCCTTAAAAACGACTGAGAACTTTTATGTATATGGGTGTTATCTCTCAATATTTACATACATTATATGGACTGGAAACTGGAAAATACTAAAAGGTTTATTAATTTAATTAAAATAATAAACCTATGTTAATGAAAAAATAACATTTTTTATGAAAAAAATTTCACCCCTCCCCCCCAAAAAAAATTAGGGGAAAAAGTAGCACTATTTTACGTTTTTGCAACTCTCTTTAACATCTGATGTCATAGGAGAAACCTGAATTCTCATATTTGCTTCTGCTTTCAATCTTTTCAATATGCTGTTCTGGACGATGTATACAAAGAAAGTCCAGCCTCACACACACATCCAGTTGGAAAAGGAAGGACCTCAAAGACTTCCTAAAAGGTCCGGGGTTCCCTCAACCACACTTTGAGAACTGACTCAAAGTGTAATCTGCTAACATGTCCTGGTTAAGGTCACTGAAGATGTCTGATCACGGCTCTACTTACTGGGCAAGAACACGATTAGAAGTCATAATATTAATCGTAGGACCTCCACATCATAAAAACAAATACAACAGAGGAAGAATGTATTTCTTTCTTTCTCTGTTCTTTCTCTCTACGTGAAGAAACAGACAATTTTATTTTTCTTTATTTAAAAGACAGGCAGGATCAACTAGCTTTCCCTTGACTGTTTCATTCTGTCCTGAGCTGAGGAGAGGCGGGCACACATGAAAAACCTTTCTGGCAGACATTGATCAAAGAGGAAATTCAGGGAACATAAGCAGACAACTGGCATTTGTTCAAATTCCTAACTTTATTTCAAAGCTTTCTGGTTCCAGATAAGTGGCTGCAAGGTGATCCTGTTTTGGCAAGAAAATTACAGAAATTGCCATGCTGATCTTAGGTCAAACTTTCTGATCTCTATTGGGGGTAGGACGGGGTGGTCTTCTTTACTAATGGTGAGAAGAATCTGGATAAGGCACTCCAGTGGAGGCAGGGAACCAGGTCTGCTCTGCCCTGGAGCCCAGTCTGGCCTCTCATGGCTTTGAGTGTCTGTGGACACGGGGGAGAGGTCAGTGTTGGAGACACTGACTTAAAAGTCAGAGTGGCCGGTTAGTTCAGTTGGGCAGAGTGTGGTGCTAATAAAAGTCAGATTAAAATAGCAATAAAACCCATGAACTGGAGAAATTAATGGCTGGAAAGAATGAGAAACCTTCTGGTCAGAATACTGCACCTATTACCACAACTGTTTGAGCTCTCAGCTTCACTTCCCTCCTAAATGAGCTGCTCAAGCTCTTTCCAGAGACAAGGAGGAAATCCTAGACAGGGGGATGGCGTAGCTTTCGCTGCTCTGTGTCAGCCGTCTGGAGCATTATTTTGGTCAGAGCGAAGTGTGCAGCCAGCAGCCGCCCAGAGAAAACCCTCGTGTGCAGAGCACAGCCGGCCCTGAGACACTCCATGACCCAACAAGCCCACGCTAGCCAAGGCGCTCACCTCGTTGAAATGGACGTCTTGCATTCCGACATCTTCCATCATGGAGGCCTCCTCGTCTATGTTTGGGGTAATGACCCTGAAAGCTGTGCATCCTTGTCTAAACATGCCTAGAATGGAGACAGCAGGGGAGAGAGCTGGTCACTGACCCGTAATTGGATGGACCTGGAGGGCTCTCCCTGCCTGCCACGTTTCTGTGCTGAATGACACGACTGACTTTGAAACCTCTTATGTCTCAGGCTCCCATTCTCACAGGGAGCCACTGGGTGCTTTTCATCTGCTTCCTCATAGTTCACCTCACCTCCCTCAATTCTTTGCTCGTTTTAATTTTTCACCCACCTTTATTAAAATATATGTAATCCCTAAATAAACCATAAATAAATGGAAACACATATTGGATCCAATTAATAGTTAAAAAAGTAACATTAATTTGACTTGGTAAGATGGACCATGCTCAGATACCAAGAAAAATAAAGCCAAAGCCAATCAAAGCGAAACACAGGACTCAAAAAGGACTGTTTCCTTCAAGCTGTCACCTCCCCAACTCTGGCTGGGGGTAACCCAGAACTCGGATTAGAACTCGCTCTTCTCTTTCACAAAGCATTCTACCAAGATGTAACTCAAGAGCCGCAGCCATGAGTGGAGAGCTTGTCTTAGCTGGTTCCATATCTGCTGCCCGAGGGGTAAGGAGAGGCTTTCTTTCTTCCCCAAAACAGAAGAGCAGGAGCCCGTACAGCATGAATGCTTCAGGGGCCTGTGCACTCAGATTCTCTGGGGGAGACGGTAGAAGGCTGGAGCTGGGATAAACAACCGGGGTAAGGATAAAGGCTTCAAGCGATAATGGCCCATTTGGGGCCTTCACTCAACTTGGGAGTCACTGGGGAAAAGTTCTGTGTCAGTTGGACAATGCCAGCTGGGCAAAGGTGATCAAGTACAGAAAGGACCTCAAATGTCTTTGCCACTCTATTTTGAGATCACTTTACAATAAAACAAAACAGAAGTCAAAACCTGAATGGAGACCTCCCCTAATTCAGAAAAAAGAGGAGTATAGAGTATTTTGAAATCAAGTCCCGAAAGAGTAGATTGTGACGTCAGGTATTTTTCTGCGACACGATGGTCAGGATTTCGGAGCCATTCACGGGTTGTCTGAGGTCTCTGCCACTGTCCCACTAGAGACTTGCTCTTATTCTTTGGAGACAAAAGCTTCCCCTATGGCAAGCATTAATCTAGGAGCTTGAGGCTATGTTAATGTACAAAAAGCAAAACTACAGAAGCCAACCACCCAGGTTTCCAGTAGAGAATACGTTTAAATATGCACCTCAGCTCCAGGGGGACAACTACAAGGGTGGCCCAAGTGCCTCCGGTCCTTGCACAGGAACAGATTGCCATGGAAACCGGAGAGGAAAGGAAGGGAGGGAAAGAGAGCCGAGCCTATCCATGCAGCGTTGCAAGAGAAAACCCCCACACCTCTAAGTGTCATGTGGATGGGGCAGCGGGGGCCCTGGGGGCCGGGCCCACCCTCAGGCTCACCTCCCCGGCGCCTCCTCTGGCAGGTGCTGTGGCTGTAGGGGAAGAGGGGCAGCTCCGGACGGAGGGCTATGTCTGCTTCTAAACACGAGGAAATGTGTTACCTGACAAAAGGTCTCAACAGGAAATCATGCTAGTAGCAAGAGAATATGGAGCCCTTCTTTAATTTCTTTCTCATTTGGGCTCTGATGTAGGATAAGCCTAGACTCCCTTAAATTCCATTCCAAACAGCCAGCTGTCCCAGAAATACAGAAATTCCCTGGCCTTGGCACATGACTTTATATCATTTCTCACTTTGTAAATGTACTTCTTGTTGGCCAGATCTGGTGCTGCTGTGCTCTAGGACACAGGCATACGTGACCAGCTTTTCTAAAAACCTTGGTGTTCTTGATTTCAAACTGGAAATGAACGACTGGTGTTTAACCAAAAGAACCTGTGAACGAATTCATGGCCTGCTCATCTGGGAACAAACACATAATGCACAAATGAGCAGCACCCACACACTCCTGCCTTCTCCTCCTTCCCTGGGGAGGCGAGGTTTCTAGCCAGCAAGGCTGCCTTCCCACATAGTAAAGCCAACTGGGCCGCGGTTCCAGAAAACACTGTCAAATAATCTCCTGTTACAATTGCCATTTGATTGATAAACAGTTCCAGTGGGAATCTGAAGGGAAAATAAATCTCAGCTTGAGATTGGCCAGTCAAGGACACCCAGATGCAAAGCTCATTAACTAGTTTTTTGCAAGACAGAGCCATTAGTTAAAGGTTATACAATAACATGCCATACAGTTTTGTTTTTGATATTGGCATTTCTGCTGTGCCTACCAAGCCAAGCAAATGTGAATAAAATAATGAATATAGCGTACACACACACAGACACACAGACACACACACACACACACACACACACACACACAACAAATCCAAACCTCCCACCTCCTGATCTTTCTGAACGGCTCTCACTTGTCTTGGCTGCTTTGTACAGTTCTGTATTCATTTCACAAAACACAGGAATCATTCCTTACCTTTCCGCGTGAGATATTCTGCCACCAGGGCTGTGACATGGACATAACACATCGCTGCCTACAATAAAAGACACATGCTTCAGAATCATGTCATAATGCTCACGGACAGGAATCTAATGGCTGCACGTACTTACAATAGGTCTCAAGGGAACTAGGGGTTCTAATGGCTGACATCTTACCTTTTGAAAAAGGTGGAACACTTCACATAAAATGAAATTTTGAAACAAATTGCAAATTGAGACAAATGGTAGTAAATATACTAAGTCTCATTTCTATTTTGAATTACTGAATTTTAACATGAAAGATAAAAAAAGCATTTTTTCTTATACTATTGAAAATTCCTGCATCATTTCTCCTAAGGTAAAAAGAGGCCCATTTGAAGAAAAGGTGTGTGTCTTCCTAGATTCTGGGAGAAGTGCTCATATTTCAGCAGCTAATATATTTTTCTCTCAACTTAAGAAAATGTAGTAACTACTTCCTGACATAGAATTATAAACCAAAATTATAACTTAATGTTATAATTAATGTTAATGTTAGATAACATTATAAACACCTTAAAATGAAAGAAAAATAAAAATAATCTTTTGTTTTTTTTTTTTTACTAAGTTGCCACAGTGTTATAAAAAAAAAAATCACAAATAGCTGTTGGAAATGAACCTGATTCTGACGCCTGAACCCCTGGTTCTTGTCAGAATGACAGAAAAATCACTCCTACCAGTAATATGTAATTCACTGTTATCACAGCTAAAATATAGTTCAGAATAAATTTATGGTCAAACAGAACGGACTTCTTGAATAATCAATACATAAAAATAGTTACATGAAACTTTCAGATGTAGAACATAATTTTACTAATTTAGACAATTAACAGAAGTTTAAAAGTAAAAGCATGCTTCTTTGGTAATACTGTTGATCATACCTAAATGTTTTAGGCACAAATCGTAAACACAGTTTTTGGGGGAACAAAGAACCTGTCATGCAGCCTACTGTTTTCTTTGATTTTGCCCCTTTTACAGACGATGTCATGGAGACCCAGAGGGGTTAACAATGGACTCAATGTCACAGACTTAGTGAGAGTTGGATGTGAGATTCGGTCTGTCCCCGGGGCCTGTGCGCCTAGCTCCCTGCCGCCACTCTGTCTACTTAGGGAAACGTGGCCCCTCTGTACAAGGGTAGTGCTCTCACACCTACCACATCCACAGACAACAGACCACCTCAAAAAGGAAACAGCAATGTCCTATCATTGCTTTAAGAACAGGAAAATTAAACTTCATCATAAAAGAGCTGGATTTTAGGACTAGACAGAAGTTTCGATGCAGGAGCTGAACACACTGGAATCAGCAGGCCATCTATGTGAACATAGGTGCTAAGAGCTTTCAGAAAATGCTCTCTTGTGGCAGGAACATGCCTCTACCGTGCTGTAAACTACCGAGATGCTTAGAAGACTATGAAGTATCACTTCTTTAATTACTGGGATATTTTCTTAAAATTGGTTTCTTTTCTTTTTTTTTTAACGTTTATTTATTTTTGAGTGAGCGGGGAGGGGGCGCAGGGGTGGGGTGGGGATAGAGGATCCGAAGCAGGCTCTGCGCTGACAGCAGAAAGCCTGATGTGGGGTTTGAATTCATGAATTGTGAAATCGTGACCTGAGCCGAAGTCAGATGCTTGACCGACTGAACCACACAGGTGCCCCATTAAAATTGGGTTTCTTCTAGCGAATGAGACATAACTAGTTTCTCCCAAAATCCCAGATTGAGAGGCTTGCAGGACTACCTCAGAGAGATCCCCATTTTTGACGTGGATCCTGGCCATGCTGTCCAGCCACGTCTTCCTGAGCTCGGGAGTGCTGGCATAGGACTTGGCCAGACTATACTGGAGGTCTACCAGCATCTCCGGGTCATTCTCGTGCTCCTTCATTTGGGCAGTGGCCATCAGAACTGTGCGGATCCTTTTGGTCAAGTCCTTCACGTCCGAGGAGAAGGTGGTGTGCTAAAGCAAGGTGGAAGAAGGACACACGGGTTCAGCTGTGTTCTGCCTGTCCGCACACACACCAGATGATGAGGCAGTCTTGGGGGCCACCCACCTTGATGAGCCTGTCACTGTTGGCACAGTTGTTGATGATGGACAAGGACTGCTGGAATCTGGTTCCCCCGATCCCAACAACATCTGCTATCAGCTGGCTGACAGAAATAATGACCTTAGGGACACACAAATGTGAACAGATCATTTCACCTTCAAATGACTCCCTAAACTTGGCTCTTGTCTTCAGTTAGGATGTGCAAAGTTTTGAGCACAGATCATTTCAGTGCAGGAAACAATGCCTGAGTCATCTTTTTCCCCTTCCAAGAACCATTCCAGAAGGTGACTTTGCTATCCTTAAGTATTTTGTTTGCACAGCAAAATGCTAATCAGGAGGACATAGGCACGAGAATCAGATAAGACCTTATCACTTGGATAGTTACTCGCTTTCTCTAATAAAAAGGGAGACCTTATCATTTACCCCATCAGTTACTGGTTTGAGCTTATACACACTAAATATTCAATAAGTGGACTGTCCTTTGTATTTTTTTATTAAAACATTTACATATTAACTATGCAGTGGGTGGGGGGAGCACCTGTCTTTACTGGGGTCTGTGAAGTGCTCTGCCTTTCCCCAGTTATACAAAGTAAAAACGGGTATCATCCTTATTCCCTCCTTCTCCTTCACCATCCCCTCCATTCCTTCACAATCAATCTCTAAGCACTGTGAACTCATGCTCTTCTTCTAACCTTACCATGCCTGGTCTAGGGCACCATCCTCTCTGGCCTGGATTTGACCAAGGTTTCCCCAAAGTCTCTCCAGCTGAGCCCTTAACTCCCCTGATCCATTGTCAGCTCTAGGTCCAGGTGATCCCTCCAAATATGCAATGATGTCTTCTTGACTTGCTCTCACCCGTATTCTTAATTCACCATGAGGATGTCGTCCAGCTCCCTGGATAGGCCCTTCCCCTGGTGCATCCATGGCCTGACACATGCTCACCCTCTAGACGTGCTAACCTCTGATGGTCCTTCCCATCTTCTGAGAAGCCTCCCTGCCCCGGCCAGATGCCCCTCCCTTCCGTGGTGCACTCAAGTTCCTCTATCACGGCACTGGGGACAGTGTACCGACAATGGGGTCTGTCTTCCAGTGGACTGTATACTCCATGAGGGCCAGGGGAGGGTTGTTTGATTCATGGTTGTATCTGTGAATTCTAGCATGTAGTTTGCAAACAATAAGTATTTACTTAAAAAAGGAATAAACACAGAGATAGAAAAGGCACTCCTACATGAGTTTGTAGAAAAAGGGAGTCTATAAAAATACTTAAGACTTTTCCATATCTTTCACGGTTCCTAGAGCAGAGCATCTGAGACGTGTTAACTCTGGAGGGATGGTAGGTATGTCAGTAGATGGAAGACAGAAAAGAACCACTATGGACTTCCTATGTTTTTCAGCTAAGATGTTTGCTATTGGGCATCCTCACGTAGATTCTAATAGATTGTGATTCAATGGAATTTCAGTCGGTCCAATACCGAGTCAATTTTCAAATGTCCCTTTACCGACAGAAACACATTCTGGGCCCAAATCTTACAATGTGGAGAATGAAACAAACCAAACCAGTGAACGTGACTTTCCAATTTTCCATTGCAAGGCCATACCTTGTTGTGCTTACACTGAGGTCTATCGGTAAGCACGACAAAATCTTCCTGCTAAAACAGAACCCCATAGGGTACACCCGCGTTGAAAAGTGAAACTACACGCACTTGCAAATGCGTCCGGACAAAGGACTTCTTTCCAGTGTAGTCGAAGTTGTTCCTCATGAGGAAGTACAGCAGCTGGGAGGCCTCGGTTCTGATGGAGCTCAGCTTGGAGTTGCAGCATTTCAGGATCTCGTAGCACAGAGCAGCACACATGTCGGCCCTCCCTTCATAGAACGTCGAGGGAAACTGGGGGGAACAGCAGAGAGTGAGGCCCACGTGGTGATCAGTGCTCCCTTCAACCCCAGGTGCAAGGCAGACAAGTACGGTCATCGACGAGGACATCCCCCGGGGAAGCAGCTCACCTTATAAATGAATGACCTTAAGGCAGTGAAGACATTTTTCAAAGCCGTTTCAGACTGATGTTTTTGAAGAAAACACAGATAGACGTCAAAAACTTTTTTCATGAGAGGATTATGTCCGTGGTCGGCCAGGAGCTGGTTCTTAAAACACAGAAGGACAGCTTGGTTAGTGAGACTCACTGGACACCTCAACTGGGTTGCACACAATTTTCAGACTCAAAGGTTCAATTTTCTAGGTACTAAGACAACTTATAATTTAAACAAACTCTGCCATGAATCTCTAGGAAAACACAGAATCCTCTTGTAATACAAATAAGCCTACAACAAATTCATGCTTTGGAGAGTCTGCTTTTTTTCTTTTTTCTCTTTTAATTAAATGTTTTTAATGTTTATTTTTGAGAGAGAGAGAGAGAAAGAACATGAGCAGGGAAACGACAGAGAGAGGGAGACCAGAATCCGAAGCAGAGCTGTCAGCACAGAGCCCGACATGGGGCTCGAACCCATGAACTGTGAGATCATGACCTGAGCCGAAGTTGGACGCTTAACCGACTGAGCCATCCAGGCGCCCCTGCTTTTTTCTAATAAGGGAGGGACTAATCATAAAACTTCCTAGCATACCGTAACGTGGTTTAAAGGACAACTATTCCTCAGTACTGATTTGGCTTCTATTTATTTACTTATTTTTACCGTTTACCAGCCACCAATACAGAGGTAATCTTTGTGACATCTTAATTTCAACAAAGAAGTGCCATTACAGGTTTTGGCTGATTAGTGGGCTGGAAAAAAACACTGAAGTGAGGTCCCCTAAAAGTAAGTTTGTTTTTTTCCAGGCTTCTCAGGGGACCCTGTTAAGTGATGAATAATAACCAGACAGCTTGGTAAGGTGGGAAAACATACAGGCTTTGATCAGGCCCCATTGATCATGTGCACCGATCTGCACAGGTAAACTGAGTCTTACTCTTCCCACCTGTAAATGGCGACCCTAGAACTGACCTTGTGCAGACACTGCGAAGACGTGAGTCAAGTACAGAAAGTGTCTGACGCATCCTTGATCGGGCTCAGTAAGTGGTGCCGGCAGGATTTTAAATATCATGGATTCTACTTGACAAAGCAAAACAGCAGGGCCACAATTCATACCTCTCATCATTCTGCAAGGGCTTTTCACACCAGCAGTAAATTCATACTAATTGAACACTTCGTTCAAAACTCTCATCAACTGCTGAACACACAGGTAGATATAGATGTTACCGAGCTAGAGGCCAGCATGCAACCATTGTGCCTTAACGTATGTGACACTAAAGAGCTACATCTTCAAATACAGATAAGCCTGTCTGCACAAAGGTGTGTGTGTTTGGGACAAGTAGGCAAACGTGATGATAAAAAAATGTCAAGAGGCCAGTGTCTCAAACCAATCTTACAATTTTTCCAAATGACTGGAGATAACTTATGTCCAAGTATTTCTGTTAAATAGCCAATTATGGGTGGGGTGTTAGTTCTAAGATTGACCTCACCTTATTTGGGGAGAAAAATTTTTACTCAAGGAATAAATTTTGTTTTCGTAGGTCCAGTGACTCACAGATGTACTCACAGCTGGTAGGACACCTGGAATCCACAGTGATCTTTACAACATGAAATACTGAGCACAGTACTGAATTCCATCATGTGAAAGAGAAGCAATTTAATGAGTAGAAAATATGACTTAATTAACTGAATATGATATATTCTCAACCAAGAGCAGCTGTTTACCAACTGGAAAAAAGAAAGGGTGGCTCCAGTGTTTCGGGAACTGCTCACATGGCTTGTTGTCTGTGAACATTACTTTTCCAGGGGCCACCATCCTCCCTACTTATGGCTGTATTAAGGTTTGCACAGATCTGGATGTGAGCTTTCCTCCTCTCAGCACTCTTTGGGGGAGGATATCCAGAAGAGATAGTGTGGACAAAAATCGCCAGGAGCCTGGTCTTGCTGATGGAACTGGCCTGTCTCCAAGTTCTTACCCCTGGAGTTAAATTTTCCTTCCTTGCACTTTCTCATCAAGGTGTGTGTTCCTATTTTCAGGATTTAGTCTTCGTGGGTTCTGGTCTCAAAACCCAATTGCAAGAATGCAGTTAAAACTCACTCACACGAAAATATAAAAAAATCCCTCATGTAAAGGGATAGAGGACCTTTCAACCCAGACACAACCCCATGTACCAGCTGCCATCTGCCATCTTCCAATCAATCTTCTTCTCTCCCTCTCTTGGTCTCTCTGCATGTCTGTCTCTTTTCACTAATTAGAAAGTGATATACACAAATGTAAAACAAATGTTTGAACATTCAAAAAGGACGGGGGTTGGGAGGTGGGAAACAAAACAGAACCACCCTTCACTTTTCCACTCAGAAGTAACCACAGGTAGCAACAGAGTGTATCTCATGTCCACCTTTTTATCCCTATGGACTTGTCCTGAAAATAGGAGAATTTCATTCAGGAAATTAAATGAGACGTTGCAACAATATGGAGGGCATGGCTATTCTCTAGCAACAAGGTGGAGAATAGGTTGTAAATAAATCTCAGGAGCTGTCAGATATGCATGCAGGTTTGACTGTTGTAACGCGTCCTCCTTGGCAGAATGAGCCTTTAAGAGAATGAACACTCAAAATCAGTAATTTTTAAAGATCCAGGAACAGGATAAAAACAAACTTAAACCTTGGGTACCAAAGTGAGAGGTCTAGAACCATGTTATTTAAAATAGATGTACCTTTCCTAGGCATACAGCGTTTAGTTTTATTTAGACATTGCTTTAAAAATCCAGTTTAGAGAAGAGCTGTGTCAGTTGCAAACGCTCAACAATCACTAAGGTGACCTGATTTCATGCGTTCTTGCAGACCAGGCCCACGGTTGTGTGAACCAGACCCAAGTTCCTAGAAGAACCCAATGATCCAAGCGCCCTCCAACATCGCATACGGATTCTCCCCATGCAGCTCAAATCAAGAAAAGGCACTACGTGGAATTGCTAAAAATACATTATCAGATTAAATCTGTAAACCCATCAAAAAGATCATCAAAGATCATTAAAGGCCAGCATTGACTTGGGGTTGTGTTAATCATAGACATTATGAAATAGCCAGAGAAGAACACTATTTTTCTGCATGTAACTACCTTGGCTTACAAAACACATCCTTTTGTGTATTAAATGAGACAACACATGTGAAAGCATCCAACACAGGACCGGCAACTGGTAAGTGTTTGGTAATTCTCTTCTTTTTTTCTACATGAGAGATCATTCAATTATCTTGATATAACTCAGCTTAGCTTTTCTCTCTTTCTCCCTCTTTCCCTCCCCTATCACCACCTCCCTGCCATGCCTGGCTTAGTGGAGAACAAGAACTTCATCTGGTCAAATGTGCAGTGATCTTGGGCAAATCTTTTAACCTGTCTCAGTCTCAATCTCCTCATCTGTGAAATGAGTGATAAGAAGATCCACCAGGGCAGGCTAACATGAAGATTAATGCTTGAGGCACAGAGTAATAATAAATAAATAAATAGCAGGAATTTCATTCAATAAATAGCAGGAAACTAACAACAACAACAACAACAACAACAACAACAACAACAACGTTATTATTAAGGGTTTAAGTCTTTTCAAACATTTTCTTTCATTAAGAATATGATTTCTTGGGCCTGGGTGGCTCAGTTGGTTAAGTGTCAGACTTCCGCTGAGGTCATGACCTCACGGTTCAAGAGTTTGAGCCCCGCGTAGGGCTCTGTGCTGACAGCTCAGAGCCTGGAGCTGTTGTATCTCCCTCTCTCTGGCCCCGCACCCGCTCATGCGCTCACACTATTTCTCTCTCTCAAAAATGGATAAACACTAAAAAAAATTAAAAAAAAAAAAAAAGAATATGATTTCTTGACTATCCTTGGCAACTTATTAGATGCAGTCAATTAAGAGACTCAGTAACGATGGTGCTGTATCTGTGGAAGATGATTTTTTTCCAATTATGTCAGTTAACTCAGTGTAAGAATTTAATTTTTCTGATACGCTCCAAATGGTGCGTCAGCTGAGTAAATATCTGCAGAGGAAGATCCTAGTGGCTGCCGTGTCAGGGGCCTCATGAACCTGCGAATCCAGACCAGCAAGCCTGCAGTGTGGCATGGCATCCAATAATGCCGTAACATCTGCCCATCTTTCCACTTCCTGATGGGGGTGCAGAGCTTTAAACGTTTTTGCACACAGGCGTGTAGACTTCGACAGAGACCACCTCTGCACTAAAGCTCAGTCTTCTCTGTGGGTCTCAGGAGTTAGACCCTTTGTCATGGGCCCAGGAAGTCATGAACACAGGGTAGACGTTTTGGGATACTTCTTATCAATCCATGATACAGTAGGCATAACTGCCAAGTTCTAGGTAAGGAAACCAGGGTTTCCAGATGTCCAGCAGACCCAGCCGAGGCTTAGAATCTGGCTAATGGTGGAGCTGGGAGGTAAAGCCTGGTCTGTATCCACAAAGTGGCAGATTCTTTCAAAGGCCATCCTACTTTAACCAAACAACGAGAGACAGATCGTTTTTTTCTAACCTTACAAATGAGAGATCTTAGGTCTGGAGACATGAGGTAATTTTCCCAAAGACATTCGGACAATAAATGTCACAAGCAGGGACCATCAGATGTTGTTTCTCTCTCAAGAATCGGGCAGAACCTACCTGGTGGCCAGACGCTGGAGACCTGGGAACCTTGATGAAACCTCTTCTTTAATATGAGGCAAGCATTTTCAAGGGGGCTCAGTATGGACTGTAGGCTGTGCAGTGAAGAAACTGTCACTGTTCTCATGTGCCCGCAGACACACCTCTGCTGCATGTGCCCTTACCCCCGGCCACACAGCAGTAGGCTTTCCTGCTCGTTGGCACGGTGGGGCCCAGGCAGAGGGCAGAAAGCCATGTCCCAACTACTGTTCCGAACTTAAGGATTCTCAGTTAGCAGTGGTACAGGCATACCCTGGCCAACACTCACATTAAACATGTCATTGCCTATTTGGACAACAGTTTTTAACTAAAAACACTCAAAAGAAAATGGAAAGAGGTTCCAAACGTGGTTCTGGTAGAGCAGAGGCTCTCAAGTGGTAGCATTCAGGTCTCACCCCGAGACTTTCGGATTCAGCCAGTCTAGGTGAGGGCCTGAGAACCTGCCTTTCTAACATGCTCCCAGGGTTTCCAGCTGCTGCCACCCAGGTGACCACACTCTGAGAGCCACAGGAGTGGAGGCTCTGTGTAATAAGACACTGCTGTCCTCACACATATTCGATGAGAGTCCGCATTTCCTGGTCTCTCATCTGGGTTCCTAGTAATGACATTTTGTGGGGACACGAGTGGTGTGGCTGCTAAGAAGAATAAAGGTATATTATAATAAAGTGACATGATATCAGGGCAACTATTTTTATCCTAATAAAGTAATGCGCTTTATGAGAAGCAGAGATAAGTAAAGCAGAGAATGACTCTGGCTGCGTTTTCCAAATATCCTTGGAAACAAACACACCGTTTCAGTATTCGTGGCATAGTAACACTAATTCAATTTCCTCCTTCCACGGTAGAAATGGAAGAAATCGTTTGGCAAGACTAGGAAGTGTTAAGTTACTAAAATCAAGCGAGTGGCTTGAGAGACCATCTCTACCTACTTGACCGTTACTTGCTAAAACATAAAAATAAGACAAACACCACCTTTTCTTGTCTATCCTTGAAACGTTTCTATCACTGATGTTACTGACAGATTTTTAAAAATTGTAAAAGGTGAATGCGTGTGTACTTATTTTAACTGCCGCTACATTTGGATATGTTCAAAGGTGGTAGGGGTGGCAATGCCTGATCAGGTTCCCATATTATCACCCTTGAGGGCACAGCAAACCGTGTTCCCCAGATGGATGCTTTCTTCTGGCCAAGAGGTAACCACCTCCAGGAACTGGTTCCATCACATCCTAACTGGTAAGCTTTATTTTATTTCAGGGAATTCGAGTCATTAGCTACGGAACAGTTTCATTAAGGGATTTTAAGGATTTATGGTTTCTTTACAGGGGCAAAAACAGTCGCTGAGACAAAATATACAATATAGGAAGCTCTTGCCGGTTCAATTAAACACGCACAATGAATTTACAAGGTAAAAGCTCTGACCACGAACAGCTGTTCAATACCAACCTTAAACGCCAGTGTAAACAGAGACAGAGTGTCCAGAGCCGTAAGGCACACCTCCGTAGCAATGTTGGCTTCAAGTAGGGACTGGTGAAGGACGTCAGCGTCTGAGTGGCCATAGCCTGCGTGAATTACAACACGAGGTTACTGCCAGGGGCTGCAGACAGAGAGGGCGGTGGCCCGATACAATCACGCAGTCAACTTTTGATTATTTAGGGAAGGCTTCCTTTGGGGCTTTGTCTCCCTGTTTGCCCTTTTCATCGGTGGTGGGGCAGGGGTAGGTAATTAATAATGCGTCTGTTGGGTTATGACTCTACGATTCTGGAAGGGAAAGAATGGCAGCAACCATTTATTTTGTATTTGCCACGTGCCAGCAATCATTCTATGAACTTCACATGTATTCGCTCATTTAATCCCTCAACGACCCTAAGAAGTATGTACATTATTAAACCCTTTCTGCAGATAAGGAGACAGAGGCACAGGAAGGCTAAACAGCTTGCCTTAAGTCGCACAGTTAGCCCACAGTGGGCGCCAATCCACCGAGTACTTGGCTGAGCTGCTGGGACGGGAGGGGCGGTGAAGGAGGCTGAGGCTTCCCAAGCTTCCCACATGGACACAGGCAGCAGAGGAGCACAGGGGTTAAGAAAATGAGCCCAGGGTCAGCCTGCTGGTCCCTGAATCCAGCTCAGCCACGTGCTACCTGTGTGACCTTGGGCAAGTTATTCGGCCTCTTTATACCTCTGTGTCCTGGCCTGTAGAACGGGGACAATAATAGTATCTACCTCAAAGGGTTTCAGTGAGCATTAAGTTGGTTACAATTTGTGAAATTCTTAGAATAGTGCCCGGCGCATGGTGAATGCTACGTAAGTGCTGAATCGCTGACGTGAAGAACCAGGCATGATAATCAAGAGTTGACTGCACTGCTAATAGTATTCTACTTGCTTTATCAAAAAGCACGAAAGCCAGTATGTCTGAAGGAAACGTTTAAGAAAAGGAAAGGACTTGAAGAATCCTAATTTAAATACAAACTGATATCTACTATACAAGGCTATAAACTTCAATTTAGTACTGACATAAATGTAGCTCGACATACAATTTGAGATATTACATTATGAAATGATATGCATTAGCAGAAATACATACAGGGGTGCAAAGATGTTACAGGACTGATCTAGATGACAAAGAAAGATGGCACGATAATAAAACGTCATGTAATGTCTTTCTCCCAGGAGCATAAGCAAATCAACACTTACCATGTAGGTAATTTTCTTTATACTCCAGAGAGGAGGACATTTTGTATACAGATCAGGAAAATGAAGTGCGGAAAACCTAGAGAATTTTCTTGAGGCCATTAATGGGGGAAAAAAAAAACCTAGAAACTGCACCCTAAATTCCTGATCCAGGTCACCATATCATAGTACCTGTTACTAGGATAAAGTAAAGTAACTAGCACGATGTTATTCTCGTTTGAGCAAATGTCAGAGTTACAGAATGATTTTTAAAAGACTACAAAACAGACTTTCCAAGTTACTGAGAAAGATGGATATATTTTGGTAATAAGGTCAGCCAAGGCATCACCCCATTTGGCATGGTTTGTTTGGTAAGATACAGAGATGATGAAAGAGGAAAACGGACTGTTAATTATTGTTAAAGTGATCATAAAATGGGGTAAGAGGGGAAAAAATCAATACAGCACCTTTTGTTAGATCAACCAAAATTATCACAGGTCACAAAGACCCTTTGTTGAGGGCTGCCATTTACCCCTACTGATGGTTAATGATCTGGGTTAAATTGTCCCAAGAACAGGCTTTAATTTTTTTCTTGGCACAGAACTGACATTTTCTTTTTCTAGGTAACTTCTTGGCTACGTGTATGCAGATGCGATCGCCTACACGCTCAAGGATTTCCACTGTGTTTACTTTCAGCTGGAGGTCTAGACCAATCCAGGACTGAAATTTGGCCATGTGTTGTCTTTAAAACATATAATCAATGGCCATGCTAGTTAAGTTTTTATATAATTACGTATCCATGTATGGAAACATGACAATGACAAATTTCTCTAAACTCTTACACCATCCGTGAATCTTGACCTTGTCTATCTGATCTCCTTAAGGGGGACAGTCAGATTCATATGGAGTCTGTCTGCCTGTGTCTGAATTATCTAAGAATAAAAGAAATGATCTTTTTAAGCCACAGTTGGTTATAATTTTGCTTTTTGTTAAGCCCTCATCTCAAAACAGAGGATTATTGGAAGGGTTGTGGGAGGGGGGCTGGGCTAAATGGGTAAGGGGCATTGAGGAATCTACTCCTGAAATCATTGTTGCACTATATGCTAACTAACTTGGATGTAAATTAAAAAAAGAAAAAAGAAATCAGCAGGATTCCTGAGCTGGTGTTATTAAAAAGTCCCTAAAAGTAAGGGGCAGCATGGAGAGGTTATGTAAGTGGTAGACACTGCAGGGACAGTTTACTGAGAGATGATGCTCCGGTGGAGAAGGCTTGTCTCAACACCTGGAACAAAGCCGTGCACGAGGGAAGGCTTTAGTCAGCGGTCACCATAGGAAATGAACTGACTTGGTATATCCAAAAAGTGATCGTAAGAGAAAAAACAAGTTCTTAAGGTACTGGTCAGCAACTCACTGAAGCTGATTAAGTGGATTCTGACCCCAGCAAGCAAGAAGTGCTGTGTTAACCAACCCTACTGATTTTCCCTAGGGGACAGCGCTCGGGGCACTGACTGTCTTCAGCCAGGCTGGTCAGGGAGAGGAGGACTTCCTCCCTTCCCCAGTGTGTCATCTTTGGCATGCACATCATGGACTGCTCTTATTTACACACTTTTTGTTCTGATGTCACTCTATGATAAAGGATTTATTCCAGAATCCCCAAATCTTTTAAACACTCAGAGGCCAGGGATGAGATTTCTTCCCCTATCTAATGTCATCTGCTCTGTTAGACTTAATTAACCTTGTTCTGTTTAATAAACTGTTACTAGAACAGCTTGACTGAATAATACTGACCACATCTGTAAACTGTCTCCCCCTCTCCACTGCCATGACATCAGAGGTGATGTGGTGGGAGGGAAACAGCTACATGCCTTTTCCAAACATGAGAGGACATTCGAGCTTGAAGAAGTCAGATATGTATTCTCATAGGGGGCACTTTCTTTTCAACAGCTGCCCTTACCCTTTATGAAACCAGAATTCTTGTTTTTATCGTTAATTTTTTTCCCTCTGGCCCATATAAATCCAAAAAACAATACATTTTATGAGAAAAATGTAAATACTACTAAATGACAAGGAATCTTCTTGCTAAAAGAAGTCCCCAAATGTTCACAAGAGACTCTAAAATACAGAGAACAAGCTGAGGGTTGCTGGAGGGGTTGTGGGTAGGGGGATGGGCGAAATGGGTAAGGGGCATTAAAGAAGACACTTGGGAGGAGCACTGGGTGTTGTACACAGGGAATGAATCACTGGAATCTACTCCTGAAATCATTTTGCACTATTTGCTAACTTAGATGTAAATTTAAAAATAAATTAACTAATTAAGAAAAAAAAGAAGTCCCCAAATGTTGAAGATCCAGTCTCCCAGGTATATTAACTCATGCTCTCCAGCGTTTACTAACTGCACGTATTTTTGCAACGTATCAGGTGGACCAACCCCTACATCATCTATTGTTCATCTCCATCCCATTTTTACTGCTAAAAAGGTTTTCCTCACAAATGAGCAGAGAGGAAACAGTAGAAATAAGGAAAAATATTCCCAGGCAAAACTTACGTGATCTTGCTGTCTGTCCTCTGATTCACACACTCACACACAAAAACAAATATGCTCAAAATGATTTGTGGAATGAGTCTAAAATCTCAGTTTATACTCGAGGAAATGGTTATGCCATCTGCTCCCTCTGACCAATGCCTCAACCTAATGTTGAGCGGTGTCTGAAAATAGTACCTGTTATGGGATTTACATCTCAAACTGGGAAAACACTTGGTTTATGCATACATTTTAATTTAAAGTCCTTTTTAAGGGTATTAAAAACATAAACATGACTGACTTTGAATAGGCATTTTGCCAGACTTTGAGTTCTGAAACCCCAACAATTACAAGAAGTACCAATGACTGACTGCCATATTAGATGTACTAGGTAAGATACAGGTGTAAGATAGGTCTGTTATAACTCAAAGATATACCCTGATATTATAAATGCTAGAAAATGTGCAAAAATGTATTTCTCAATCAAGGAACCTGTCTCAGAATCAAAAAAAGTGGCTTTATAAACAAACATTTCATTTACTATCTTGAGTATATATATGCCTTCAAAGCATCCAAGTCCATTTTTACCTATTTTAAAAAATATATTGCCAGGCTTAAAACCTTTTGAAAAATATTAATTTTACTTCAGAGGATATATGCATTCTCTGTATTTTTCCTATTAATTCAATATTATATCAAGGAACTTTATCACTGATACTCATTTTCTTACTTGTACTTCACAGACATCAAAGAATTCCAGAGTTAGATGGGGTCTTACAAACCCACTCGTCCAACTCCTCACCTTCTCTTGTGATGTTTAAGTGACCTGGACAATACCCCCAGTGGGTCTTCATCCAGTCTCTGTTTTCACACCTCCAGCTCCAAGTGCCCACGCTAGCTAATGGGCAGTTCAGTTAGAAAATGCTTTTGCACAATGACCTGAAATCTAATTCTCTGCAACTTACTCCATGACCTTGAACTCTCTCTTATACTGGATTATATGAAACACAGGTTTTCTTGAAGTGCTTCTACCTCTTGCTGGCTTTCCCCCCCTCATACCAGTGGGAAATATGAATTCTCATACAAATAGATTTAATATATTCCTAGGGCAACATATAACATCAAAGTAAAGGCAAGGTGTTATTTTATATGTTTTGCACATGCATCACCTATTTGCAAACGTGTTTCACTTAGCTTCCCTCTCATAGCTTGGCTTATGTAAAATACTCTATATGCAGCTATCACTCTCAATATACCATTTGACACAAATATCTTCTGTTGACACACAATGGAGGTACTTTACAATAAAAAGGTCAATGTGTTAATGTTATACACATTTACTTTTCATGTACCTGGGTAATGACTCAAAGTTAATGAACCTCTCTGTATCTTTTGAGTGTTTTTTTTTTTTTTTTGAAATAGCTAAAGACTATTTTGAGCACAGTAGGATTTGTAATTTTCATTGTTTCCTATCAAAATCCAAGAGTAAGAACCTGCCACGGTGACATGTGTACTGCATATGGTGTCCTTTCCCACGTCCTACATGGATGTGCTAATGGGGGCATGAAAGTTGGCCTCCATTGAATTAAATTTCCTGTGGTCTTCTGCTGCTCCCTGCTGGTCAAGCTGAGGCCTGGCAAAGCCTTTCCTACTCAAAGAAAAAGGCAAAACAAAAAATGCAGGTGGTGTATGGGGGACTCTATTTTTATTCTTTTCTAAAATAAATTCATTTTAGACTCTGGCACCCTACAAATCTCTCACATACTGGATCTATGTCATATATTGGATGGTCCAACAGAAGGTACTGTATTCATTGTTAAAGAAGAATTTTTTAGGAAGACATATATACCTACAGACTTCCCACAGAACACCCAGGTACAGGTGTGAAAATAATCATGTATGTATATATACATATACATGCTCACACACATACACATGTATACATATAGCACATACTTCTCTGTGGCTTCTGGGCAAACTGACAATTTAGAGCTCAAAAAGCTAACAGAGGGAAAGGCTGACACCACCCAAATACATCATCAGATTTAGAGCTGTAAATGAAGACTGAGTTCTTGAAGAAGACGCAAGGACTGTGAGACACCAGAACCAATTTGGGATGAGCAGGAATTGTAGGAACACAGGAGAAGGCTCAAAGAATCAGTTACACACTGTTTATTGGGAAGGCAGAAGGAGAAGCTCTGATGGAGGATGGTGTCACTGAAAACTGACTGAAGCAGAAACTATGGGAAGAAAGAGGAGAGAGGCAGGAAGGACGGGCTCTCCGTGGGTAGCAGGAAGAGAGGATGGATATCAACCACGTTAGCAATATGGTCCTTGGCTGCAAAACACAGCCAGCTGTCTCTCCCCTCCAATTCAAGCCACCATTGCAAAATCTGTTTGCAGTGGGAGAAGCTGCCGTAGTTCTTAGTGGATTAAGGTTATTTATTCATGTGCCGATCATTCACTTGACTTTTGTTTTCTGTGTTTCCTGAATGATTCTTTGGAGGCGGGGACTTGGTCTGTTGATTTATTTTTTAAAGTGCTTTAAAGTTTAAGTATTTATTTCAACTGATGGTGAGGTAGTCCCTGTGTTATAATCTGCACAAAGGCAGTGTAGCAACTTCTGCAGAACAATGGGAATTTAATTTCTGTTTGCTAAATGGGAAATGAAAACGAAAAACAACAAAATTTTTTGTTTTGTTTGTTTCAACCCCTTGGCTACAGAGCTAGAAAAAGCCCTAACAGACAAGAGGTGAAACAATGAAGTGCTGTGGCCTTAGATGTGTTACTAATATACGTCCTGCAGCTGAGTATAGGACTCAGAACTAGCTCTTGAAAGCTACCAATTCAGTGTGTGGCAGGCAAACATAATACGGATCTATATTAAGCTTAGAATTTTATAGAGAGTCTATGCCCATTGCATTTAACTTTGTTGGGGTGGAAGAGGGGACAGCTGTTATATATTTCGATTCCTTGGCCTTCTTACTCTGAACTACTACCAACTTAAAGTATTGAGAATATTGTCTTTACTCTTAGCCTATATTAAGAAAGAGGTATGAAGATCACAATGAGTGCAATTCCTATGATTAGAAATGATGAGAAGATATT
Source organism: Lynx rufus (assembly GCF_022079265.1). Taxonomy (NCBI): domain Eukaryota; kingdom Metazoa; phylum Chordata; class Mammalia; order Carnivora; family Felidae; genus Lynx; species Lynx rufus. The sequence goes on from NW_025814823.1 coordinate 70,374,336, forward strand.
AATAACTACATTAAAGACATGGAATGAGAACAAATAATTGTCTAGATTAAACAACTAGCTAAATTATACCTGGAGAAAAGATGAAACAATTCAGAGAACATGTCACTAACAGAAATGGTATTTATTATAAATGATCGCCATTAGTTTTTAAAATACTGCATGGCTGATATTCTTTTAGGTTTTCTGCTTTGAGAAACCCTTAGAAAGATGAAACATGTACATGTTTCTAGAACTAGTACATGACGCCATGTCCCCTCTGGTGATTTGAAAAAAGTAAATTAAAACTATGCTCCCCCTTTTTGGTAGAATCTCTACTGTGAAGTTAGAAAGCCCCAAAGTTAGGAAGGCAAGATGAACGAAAAGGTCTCAGTTTGCAAGTGAAGCGGCCTCATAAGCAGACTCCAACCTGATTAAATCTTACCATTGTCTACAGAAATTCCAAGCACACTTGATATCTTTCTCACACTGAAAACACAGAAAAAGTCACTTTGTTATTGGCTTTTCCACACCCTCACAAATTGATTCATGGGCTTTATGTTTTCACAGCAGTTTAAGGATTAACATACATTCAAAGCTGGAATGTCAGAATGTGGACACGTGATCAGTTACATGCATGGGCTCAGAAGAGTGAAAGGGACCTGTTCCAGATGTCCTCAGGACTTCCAGAGGGAAAATGCAAGTATTAAGTTAAAAATATCAAGAGAATGTTTGGCTGTCAAACCTGCCAAATTTTACGTTAAAAAATACTGAACGGAGGGGTTGGGACACTTTCAGGTCTAATGCCGTAGCTGACCACGTTCCGCATTATGTCACTCTCCTCCAAAGAAGGGGATTTCGCCATGAACTCTTCATCCCACTTGCTCTGAGCTGGAAGAAAAGTCAGGTTGGTGATGTGGCGCAGTGCGGCCTGGGGCTCTCCCCTCTGAGGTGTCACATGAGATGGCTGGCTGTTACGATGGCATGTCATGGGACTTACTGTGGTTAAAAGTGAGAGAGTTATCCAGGCTGCCCAGCTGCTGCAATCTGGCATGCATCATTCCTGTTCTGTTACGGGAAACAGGCAATGTCTGAGACTTTCGATCATGAACTATGGGTCCCAACCCCTCCTGGTTCCTGCAACATGAGTGAAATGGGATAGAAGCAAAAGTTAGACTTGTTACACTGCAGCAGGACGAGGAGGGTTAGTGAGGCCAGGACACAGCACAAGGGACGGCCACACGCCAGCCACGTGCAGCGCAGCCTTCTGGGGCCAGAGGTGCCAGAGACGTACACACAGGCCTCAGCTCTAAAAGGGTTCACAGCAAAGCACCTGACGACAAAGAAGCAAAAACCAAGCTGAAGCAGGGAACTTTCCAGTTCTAGAAAGTACTTTAGAGATGCTGCTTTTAAAAAATTTGAGCATCTGTCTGAGGTGGTGCTAAAGATTAGCGTTCTGACAACTGCCAAACACCACGAACCTTTTCGGGTTAAATAGGTTATTAAAGAGCAAAAAAAAAAAAAAAAAATTCTTTAATGAAAATAATGCATTGGAAGAAGCAGAGAACAAACATGCAATGAGAAGGATTATATGAGGCGGTTTTAACACCTTTATTCTTACCCAGGCAGGAAGGAGAAGAGCCACACACTTTGTTAAACTTGTCAGCAGTCAAGTAAAGAAAATAGAAAAGTGATCTGGGTTAGCAATCAAACAGCTAAACTTCCTACTGTGTACCATCACCAGAGCAGATGAAAAATGAGACCCGTGCTGGAATGACACCTGTCGCCCATCCCGTAGCCAACGGTCTCCCTCCCTGTGTTATTGTGTGGAGTAGGACAGGGCATGCACGGAGCGTCATCGGGCAACATGCTGCTGGGTGATTTCAGACTGACGTGATGAGAAGGCACAGTAGTCATCAGACCGGACTGCCACGGAGAGCAGACACCGAGAGTGTTTACACTACTGATCAGGACCTTTTTCACGTGTAGCAGAGACCACGGCAAAATTTTCCATACGGCAGGGCACACAGCTCACCACAGGGCACGTAACAAGTAACACTACCTTCCACTCCTGCCTTCCTATGCCCATCTGGTTTTAGGATAGTCCGAGGAAGCATACTTCTATATGCAAATATATACAGGGTGCTTATAAAGTCAGAAGACCTTTTTTTTTTTTTTTTCTTAATTAAATTTACAGCCATTACAAGTTAACAGTTACACAAAACCCAATTCTAAAATATTTTGTTGGGACAGAAATCTTCGGCTTCCCACATTCACCATGTTCAGTTCTGTGGCATTTCATCCTATTTTGCACAACACTCTCCAAATGCCATCTTGTGATGTAGGTGACAGTTACTTCAAGGAGGCTGTGAAGCTTGCTGGGCACAGTGCCAGCAATATATGTGTCTGCCCATTTTCACGGGACAAAGTCAAAGCGAATAAAATCAAGGTGGGAGGCATTACTGTATAAGGTCACCTTGTATATACTTGCTTTTGGTACTCAAAAGTGCAAATGTAAAAATTACTGTTACGATAAAAAATAACAGCTAAAATTAGAGAACTTGTAAGTGCCGCTGCATTTCAGTTAAAAATAAAAAATATTAATAGGATAAAAGAATAAAATATGCTAAGTTTTCTTTAAAAAAAAACCACAACCTTTCAATGAACATAAAACATAATTCTGGACATTTCTCAAATATCCCAAGAAAAGAACAATGTTAACATAAAAAGTAAAATCTTCACATTCAAACAGTTCTTAAAAATCTCTTTCCCATTTCATTGCTGTAAAACAGAATCATAGATAAGAGAAAAAACCCTCAATTACCACTAAATTTTAAAGTTTTTCTTACCATGTAAATATGTTTACTTCAAATAAACTGCTAAAAACAGTAACAATAGAAAAATAGGATACTTAGACCAAGACCCCATAGATACATTATCACGGAATACGCAACACAGACAAAAACAAATACAGACACACTGACAGTGGGTATAGGGCGGGAGTAAGAACTTGGTAATGACAAGATGTGCTCTGAGGAAATGCTTCCAAGAAGGACCTGCATGGCTGTCCCTGAGCAGAGTTTCCAGCTCTCCTCGAGTTCAGGATGGATCTGAGAGTATGGTGTGGGGCAGGGCAATGAGGATGTATGATACTCAGCAAAGAGCCCCAGCCGGACAATAGTAGAGCATGGTCAGCTTAGTTGGAGAAAAAAATTTTAGAGATGGTTTTTGTGGGAGTCTAAACAAATCTGAGATGGACTGAAAACACTCTTTCATTAAGAAAAAAAAGGCGGGGCGCACCTGGGTGGCTCAGTCACGTAAGTGTCTGACTTCGGTTTAGGTCATGATCTCGTGGTTCATGAGTTCGAGCCCCGTGTCGGGCTCTGTGCTGACAGCTTGGAGCCTGGAGCCTGCTTCCGATTCTGTGTCTCCCTCTCTCTCTGCCCCTCCCCTGCTTGCACTCTGTCTCTCTCTCTCAAAAATAAAGAATAAGCATTTAATAAAATTTTTAAAAAAGGGAGCGGTTATATGAGAAATTAACATCTTTGTAGTCGGGAGAAGGAATGGTAAAAAATGACCTTTGAAAGTCAAACAGGGAAAGGGGAAACCACTGAAGAAGAAAAGAGCAAGGAGACAACCAGGAGGGGCTGGGAGAAGAGAAAGGGGACATGGAAGGAAGAGAACATGGCGGGGGTGGGGGGTAGAACTTGGAAGGAAGCGTACGAGAGCAACAGCAGGCCATGAAGGGAAATCCTTCCAAGAGATGTGCATGAGGCAAAATGAGACAGAAGGAGTGTGGGAATGTAGGCGGAAGATGCTACCAGATTTGATGGCAGCAATCCAAAGACATCACGGCTGTTTATGAGAATTCCAACTGCCAATCATCACAGATGACGATTCCCACACATTCAGATCCAAGTGACACGGAGAATGATACACAGTTCAGACCAAACCCCCACAGTACCTGGCTATGTATCGCTTCCCCATGTACTGGAACTGGTGCAAGCAGACTCTGCAGACGGGATGAAAGATTATTAGGAAAACGGGAAAATAACTGTCGTCAATACGTTGTTTTAGTTAAACCCATCAGGGGCGCCTGGGTGGCTCAGTCAGTTAAGCGTCTGACTTCAGCTCAGGTCATGATCTCACAGCTCGTGAGTTCGAGCCCCGCATCGGGCTCTGTGCTGACAGCTTAGAGCCTGGAGCCTGCTTCAAATTCTATGTCTCCCTCTCTCTCTGCTCCTCCCCTGCTCATGCTCTGTCTCTCCTTCAAAAATAAATAAAAACATCTAAAAAAAAATTAAAAAAAAACCCCATCAACAAGAACATTTACTAAACTCTTACACCTACCACTAGCCTCTTGCTTCTGGGGCTCAGAAATTCTCAGGAAGGTCCCTCTCGCCCAGAGACGGTTACTAACCTACCCTTGTTGTGCTGCTGTCGGTACTGTGCTGCATGGTCAGAGTCACAGAGAGGCTGGGACCAACAGGGCTGTCCACAGACTCAGGGTCTGGACGCTGACTCAGGCAGTTTGCCATAGAAATCACAACGGAGGGGCGCCTGGGGGGGCTCAGTCACTTAAGCATCCGACTTCGGCTCAGGTCATGATCTCTTACTTCATGGGTTCACGCCCTACATCAGGCTCTGTGCTGACAGCTCGGAGCCTGGAGCCTGCTTCAGATTCTGTGTCTCCCTCTCTCTCTGCCCCTCCCCCGCTCATGCTCTGTCTCTGTATCTGTCTCTCTCAAAAATAAACAAACATTGAAAAAAATTAAAAAAAAAAAAAGAAATCAGGATGGAAAACCTAGACACTGGTGCACTCTTCTAAACTGCGTATTTGTCCTCTGAGTAAGGAGCTCCCTCTTTTGGCTTTTGTAAATGGACTAGTCCCTTACAGACACCCAGTATCCAGTTTTTTGGTTTGCTGTAATATATCCACAACACTGATAGTTTTAAAAATCATGTATTTAATAAGAAGCAGCCACAATAATGTCCAGTATGTTCTTCTGGTGCTGAATCCCATCTGTCTCTCCCACCTTTAACTCAGCAGAGAGAACAATCACGAGACTATGAACCAAGGCCACAATCCAAAATGCACAAAGTTCTGAACACCATAGGTTTCCACCTGAGTTTAAGCAAATACACTTGCAGCAAAATCATGACCCCAACTAAAAAGATCTAAAGCTACTTATAGTTATAACTTACCCCATTATTGTGAACAATCATAGTGCTGCAGAAAGTTTTTTTACTGCAGAAGCAATAATGTGTTTAATTGTGGGGTGCTGTCTGAGACCCCGCTGGGGTGTTACAGAATATGCTGTATATGTACATTTTCTAAAAATCTAATAAATTCTGGATTTGGAAAATCATTTGGACAAGGGACTGTGAATCTGTGTTTTTTAAAGTAGAGTTTAAAGGAAATCAGAAATGTAAATTAAAGAGATAAAATGAGATAATATAGATAAAATGTGAGATTTCACTTATATTTCAAAATCATAGTTATTTTTCTGTCTCAGTTTTCACAACTGCTTGAGCTAAATTAGATTCAATTTAGAAATGTAGCATCCACCCAATTCGGCTAATAAATTGTGCTATCTTATTAAAAGGACTTATACACACAGTTAGCTCTCATCTATAACAACAATATCTCTAATAATTCAGGTTTGGTCACTGCCCACTGAGTCATGTGCTCCTGAGAGCAAGTGCTGGGGTTGGGTCCAGGAGAAAGAGCTCAAAACTAAGTGTGAGTATACAGCATTCCAGGTTCAACTACATCGTATTGCTCACACCTCTTAATCAGCCAGGAAAAATAAAGACTAAAAAAAAATCAATGAGCAAAACAAAACTACTCACTCAGATATTGTAAAAAAATCCATAAGTTCAGACGTTGAAGCCTTGTTCCAATACGTAAACAAAGCATCTAGAAGATAAACATTAATTTGGTCAGAATCACGATGTGTATTACATGCATTAGGGGATGGGGAAAAGATTTTGGAGCATAAACCCCCAAACCCTCCTGCTTTTACAGCTAATCAAAGAACAAACTACAGTGACCAATCTATACCGGTAACATATACAACATGCACATTCAATTTAAAGAAGCTACATGTGGGAGCACCTGGGTGCCTCAGTCGGTTAAATGTCTGACTCTTGGTTTCAGCTCAGGTCATGATCTCACGGTTTCCTGAGTTCGATTCCCACACTGGGCTCTGTGCTGACAGTGTGGAATCTGCTTGGGATTCTCTCTCACCCTCTCTCTCTGCCCTGCCCCCACTTGTGCTATCAGTCTCTCTCAAAATAAATAAATAAAAACTTAAAAAAAATAACTGAACTTTAACCTCATCCTGCATCACTCAGCACCATATAGTACATACACACACACACACACACACACACACACACACACACGTGTGTGTGTGTGTGTGTGTGTGTGTATTTTTTTTTTTTCCCAAAGGTTGACTGCCATGTGCAGCACCTCATTTGGATGTGTCTGGAGTCTTGGAAGCTGGACTCTCCTACATTCTCCCACAAATAGACCTTGAGAGCTTGTCTGGAGGTTCCAGCAGGGAAGCACAGCTATCATATACCTTTGACCCAAGAATGGTCCTCCTCTGTCAGGGAGGGTTGTCCTCTTTGACCAAGCGCACAGCTTTGGGGGGGGACACACATGGAGCAGGGAGGGAGGAAGGGGACACCAACCTAGCCAGCCAGATTGGCCAAATCAATCCTGGCGATCAATGGGGTGACAGATGTCACAGCCAGATAAACCCTCACATCCCTTTTTTTTTTTTCATTTGAGAGAGAGAGCACGAGTGAGGGAGAGGGGCAGAGAGAGAGAGAGAGAGAGAGAGAAAGTTTTAAGCAGGCTTCACACTGAGCCTGACACAGGGCTTGATCCCTGAGCCTGACACAGGGCTTGATCCCACAACGCTGGGATCACGACCTGAGCTAAAATCAAGAGTTGGATGTTCAAACGACTCAGCCACCCAGTTTCCTTTATAGTACACATTTAAGTTATATATAATGTGCTCTTAAATGGACCAGAAATTTCAAAGAATACAAGTAGGCATATAATCTCAAGTTAGGCTCTCTCTTGGGGCGCCTGGGGGGCGCAGTCGGTTAAGCGTCCGACTTCAGCCAGGTCACGATCTCGCGGTCCGTGAGTTCGAGCCCCGCGTCAGGCTCTGGGCTAATGGCTCAGAGCCTGGAGCCTGTTTCCGATTCTGTGTCTCCCTCTCTCTCTGCCCCTCCCCCCTTTATGCTCTGTCTCTCTCTGTCCCAAAAATAAATAAACGTTGAAAAAAAAAATTAAAAAAAAAAGTTAGGCTCTCTCTTTGCTTACTACACAATCTCTCTCCAGTAAGGAATCTGTTGAAAATTCTTGTATGTACTTCAGTACCCTCTTCCTAGCACACACATGCAGAAATGGAGGCATACATGCTGCACACACTGTTTCTCCTTTGGGTTTCAATTCAACAACATAGTCTAGATCAATTCCAATCTTTTCCAAGTTGCATCATATTCCCCTCCATGAATGCACTGTGATTGAGTTAGCCAGTCCCTTACTGATAGATATTTACTTGTTTTTTTCTCCCTAATCTTTTGCCGCCTTATATTATGGTTTGAAGAACATCCTTTTACATGGATGTTTGCACACTTGTCCAACTACATCCATAGGACAAATATTCTAGAAGTGAAACAGCCATGTCAAATGTTATGTGCATTTAAAATTTTGACAGATACTGCCAAATAGTTTTCCAAACATGCAATGTATGCAATTTCCTGTTTCTCAGCATGATGATTCAGTATCCTCTCAATTAAGAAGTCACACTCATACCTGCTCTGCATCAAGATGACCTGGCATATTTTTAGTGAAGGCAAATCCTATAAATATATTTATAGGAAGCATTCTCTGTGTATGACCCTTAGCTTTTTAGCATTGCACAAAGAGTGTTATCATTGGATAGTTAAACACGTTTGCATTCTTTTTTTTACTGTTTATTTTTGAGAGAGAGAGTGCAAGAACATGAGTGGGGGAAGGGGAGAGAAGGAGGAGGGGATGAGAGGATCTGAAGCAGGCTCTGGGCTCTGTGTGGACAGCAGAGAGCCTGACATGGCACCTGAACTCACAAACTGTGAGATCAAGATCTGAGTCAAAGTCAGAAACTTAACCAACTAAGCCACCCAGGAGCCCCAAACACTTTTGCTTCTTATATTTTGTCTCGGTTGGGAAATTGGTGAAGAGATTTCTCTCAGGAAAAAAAGCCAGTGAGTCTTGGGTCCTGAGGTGAGTGAGAGCATGTCTGCAGAGATGCTGATGGCTCCTGAAGGTGCATGGCCGCAGACTTTTTACTCCACACTTGTCTAGAATGGTGACAGGCAGGGGAAGCCATGGGAGATATATATATATATATATATATATATATATATATATATATATATATATAGCGACTCTGTTCTCTTGCAGGCTCTCTCCTGGGTGGTCTCATGATTGCATACCTATCAAATCTGAATTCTCACCATGGCCAGAGGAAGAATTCCAATTTATAGATAAGCTAATGAAGGCTTAGAGAAGTCAAGTAATTCTCCCAATTACCAACTTGAAGAATCATGGTGGGATGGGGATTTAAATCAAGTATACCTGATTTTCATGGTTTTTTTTAAATGTTTACTTATCTATTTTGAGAATGAGACAGAGGGTGCAAGCAGGGGAGGGGCAGAGAATCCCAAGCAGGCTTCACGTTGTCTGTAGTCTGACATAGGGCTTGATCTCACAAACCATGAGATCGTGACCTAAGCCAAAATCAAGAGTTGAACGCTCAACCAACTGAGCCATCCAGGTGCCCCAAGCACACCTAATTTTAAAAACCACGTTAAGGGGTGCCTGGGCTGGCTCAGTCGAAGGAGTATGTGACTCTTGATCTCAGGGGCTTGAGTTCAAGCACCATGCTGGATACAGAGATTACTTAAATAAATAAAATTAATTTTTAAAAAAGCCATGTTTAGTCTACTAGACAAGTAAAATGAGTAGGTTGGTTCAGGGATTCTGAGTTTAGATTCCAGAGGGACAGAGTCTGGTTACTTGAGGTTGACCATCCTCATGTGGTGAGAACCCAAAGAGCCAAGTGAACATGGGAGGAGGGGGAGGCTGGCTCTCAGGGTCAACCTGCAGACATCTTTGGTAACCCCAGCACATATCAGACAAAACCGGCTGGCTAGCCAAGAGGCACCAAGCCGCCTTTCCTTTTGGCTATTGGCTGAGGCTGAGGCTGAGGCTACTGGCCAAGGAAAGGGGGAAGGACAACTAACCTCTATGAAGGAGGGAAGGGCCCAACATATAGAAGGTGCTCTTTGTGGAATAAGGAAAAGAGTAGCTATAGAGTTACACAGTTGGCTTTGGTTGTCTGTCTGGCAGAATACTCCAAAGGCAATTTCTCCCCCACCCCATACCATACACAAGAATCAAGTCCAGGTAGACGTTAAGATTTCAATGTGAAAGTTTAAATAAAATACCACTGTTAAAGAAAATGAAGAAGAATATCTTCATAACTCTGGGGGTAGATGAGGATTTTTTAAACAGGACACACACAAACATTCAAATTATAAAAGGAAAGAAACTGATAAGTTGAAGGTAATTTTTTAGAAAAGATGCTCTAAAACTGTTTTTGAAGAGATGGTTGCATTTTTCAAGTATGCACACGGCCTTCCAAAGTGCTGACTTTAAAGGAAAACTTTCACTTGGATGCAAAATTTTGGATACTCTGGTTTTATTTTTTTTTTTTAATTTTTTTTTTCAACGTTTATTTATTTTTGGGACAGAGAGAGACAGAGAATGAACGGGGGAGGGGCAGAGAGAGAGGGAGACACAGAATGGGAAACAGGCTCCAGGCTCTGAGCCATCAGCCCAGAGCCCGGCGCGGGGCTCGAACTCACGGAACTCGAGATCGTGACCTGGCTGAAGTCGGATGCTTAACCGACTGCGCCACCCAGGCGCCCCTGGATACTCTGGTTTTAAAAAGTAGTTCCGTTCTGGTTATATATCATATTTATTATTTGAAACTTGAAATGTTTTAAAGAAAATTTTCAGCAAAGAAAAAACAGAATTACAAGGCTGGCTAATAAGATTCACTCACCACCATGATGTAAAGTTCAGAACTTTTGATATTAAGGGAAGAATTTCAATTTTATAGCTCAAATATCAGAGTAAGTGCCCAGTGCTTTGCTATTTGGTCATCACTCAAGGAAAATCTTGTCTGTTGTTTATTTAAAGCTATTTTAAAATAAAGGTGATGGAAAAATAAAACAGTCCAGTCCTGAAGCACTTTAAGGACAGTATGCTGTTCCTAACATCTGAGTACTAAGGTCAGGATGTTAATGCTATGGAAATGGAAGCTTGATATAAAAGTAATACTATTTTTTAGGCAGAAATGTCTTCCCCTGGGTGTTTAACGCCCATACCTACTGCCACCACACACAGGCAGCACGAGATGCCTTCAAAATTTTGTTTTCAAAAGACTTTGCTCACTCAATATGCTTCACAGTAAACTTTCTGATATGTTGCAGGGAAAGTAGGATAAGATTTTTGAACAAGTTAAGAAATGTGACCTTGTACCATGGCATGATTTCATGTGATTGCTCGTATGACAAAACCAGAGTTGAAATGTCTATCACAGATATTTAAAACTTTATTCTATTAAAAAAATATGGTCGTCAAACCCTTCAGAAACTTAACCTACTGGGGTGGCTGGGCAGCTCAGTCAGGGGGAGAGGGAGACACAGCCTCCAGGCTCTGAACTGTCAGGTTGAACTCAAAAACTGTGAGATCATGACCGGAGCTGAAGTCAGATGCTTAACTGACTGAGCCACCCAGGTGCCCCTCGACTCTTGATTTGAGCCCAGGTCATGATCTCACAGTTCATGAATTCAAGCCCACTGACAGCACAGAGCTTTCTTAAGATTCTCTCTCTCTCCATCTCCCTGCCCTTCCTCGACCCATGCACACGTGTGCTCTCTCCAAAAATAAATAACTAAACTTAAAAAAAAAACTTAATCTACTATGATACTACTATTTCCACTAGAAAACGAAAAACTCACATCTCACTTCCAGTTAAAGCCAGGAGTGTCACACACTTTCTAAATGGAATTGATGCTTAGATCCCCCAATACTACATATTCCAATTCAAGAGCCTGACTAGAAAGTTATGCAAGTTGCCAGTACGTTTGTTTGGACAAATAAAATAAAAAAAAAAAAAATCAAAAGCTACCTCATTTATCTGCTTCTGTCTCATTTAAGATGGTACGTCTGAGTTTAATAAAAAATATTTTTAAATGGCCCATGCACATTTTAGAACTCATTTTCTAGAACAATTAGTAAAAATCTTTTTCCAAATTAAGACTTTTATTTCTACTACATTTAGCAAATTAACATGTATTTCAAACATGGAAGAAAAGCCTTTTAAATCCTTATATCCTTTCAAGCAATTACAAGTTTTAAAAATTAAACTAAATACTAAACGAAGAAAGTAAAACTGACATCCTTATTTTAACCTACCATCAGACATGCTTTTTAAGATGTAGAGGAAACACATCAGCAGGCTCTTAATCTCAGACTGGTCAAGTTTGTCACAGCGAACCACAGAATTTCCCAAAGCGCCACCTTGCTGGTGCTAAAAAAAAAAAAAAAAAAAAAAAAAAGGAAGTACAGGTGATTTTTTTATCCTTCATTACAGGGAAAACAAAACTAGGTTCATTTTTCTCCCTTGAAAGAGAAAGACTCTTAGAACTGAGTCAAATCACACAAATCGGAAGGTATAACTACTTTGTCAACAAACTACAGGCACACCTTCACCAAATACACACACAGGTGCTGGTGCATAGGAGCTCTGACTCGTCTCCTTTCACATACTTTCCTAAGAGACAAGCCAGAAGGCGCGGACTTTTCAAACTGGGTAACTATAGTTGTGGCTACCAGCTTAGTTCTGAAATGCCAAGTACAATCTCATGCAGAAAGTATGCGTACTAGGATCAGACACAGAAATGATGCTTCAGAAGACACTGCAGGATATGGTTGGGAACCATATCCTCAGGAGAACGCCAGTGGCTGAAAGAGCAAATAAAATCTATCCTGCTCCTGTGTACCAGCCACGAAAGCCTGGTGCTGAGTCACTGGCATTCAGCTGACAACGTGGGGCACCCTTGGGGAAAAGCGATAGGCAGGTACCCAATAGGGCCAAATAGGGACAGCTCAGCAGAGTGTGGCCAAAGACCCTAAATTGATGAGATCACCCCCTCACCAGCTTAGCCCAACACTGCAAACTTCCGAACACACAGGGCACAGGGTGAGAGCAGTTTTGCCACTACACAGCAGGTTCACGTTAAAAAACAAACAAACAAAAAAAAAAACAAGAATCTCATCTCCTGATAAAAACACAGGAGATTTTAAAATCTTCAAAGTTACATTTCCAATCGAAATCAGGATTTTATTTTTTTTTTTTTGACAAATACCAAAGCAGAAAGATCAATTAAAAATATCTTTCATTCAAGGCATTGGGGGGCAATTGAAAAAAATGATAAATGGGCTTAACTAACCACACACGTGTATTTCTAGTATAGGAAGAAACACAGGTGCAGTTAGTGGCAAAAGTGTCATGCGGGTGCATTGTCTCGCCCACCCACTTCGCCAGGGCCACGAGGAGAACCCAGGACTTCTTGCAGTGGGAGGGAAGGAGCGGCATGCAGAGTTTTCTCTGGCAAAGGTGGAATCGTTAGAAGGGAAAAATCCACAGTGACCCGGTTTTTCCTGGCTGACTGGCAGCTCTCTTCCTCCTCTCCAGCACTGCGTATGATGCAAGCGGAATGCCTCCTGAGCGGCTTCTCACTCTACACGTGAAGGCAAGTCATGGTCAAGGGAGAAGGTCAGTATGTCATGACGCACACTGAAATGCTGGCGTCTCTACAGAATGGCACTGGAGGATAATCGTGTCAATGCCAGCCACAGAAGTACAGGTATGGTTACAACCCTGATTTTCCACGTGCCTGAGAGCTAGAAGTACATCCCTAAGCGGTTCACTTGTTTAGTGGTGCGATTGCCTAGAACTTGAAATAACTCAGGAAAACGGTGGCGAAGGCAAAACCAATCTATCATTGTCCCGGGTTTAAAGTCAAGCTTTATCCATTCCCACAAAGTTCCAAATAGCCTGACCCTTGATTATTTCAAGAAAAAAAAGTTAAATACGAGGAGGATGCGTTGTGTTGGGGGTACCAGTGTGAGACAGTTTTTAATAAAGCGTTACCCCTGAATCACCTATATGATGAATTAATTTTTCTGGAGCTGGCTTTGGACTCAATACTCATTTGTATGGAAAACTGTGTATAAACGGTATTCTCTGACAGGCCATGGGCATTTTAAATGAGTGGCATTTTGATCTCCCTACCTGTCCAACCTGCCAAAACTATTTGCTCAAGGTCCTCCACTATAAACATTGCCCTCATCTGAACTCCTGGAAACAGGAATTGGGGTTTCAGGAAATGGGCTCCATCCTTAGATAATACTCTGATCATCTACTCCAGGTTAATAGACTTATTAAAAAAAAAAAAAGTCACACTTATTGAACACTAGAACACGAAGCAAGGTTTACTTTGTGCTAAATCTATTAGTTTTAAGAAATATTTAAGTTAGATGACAAGAAATTACCTTATCCAGGGAATTGCTTTTCTCACTATTCCTTTCTGGAAGGCTGTTCCCCGAATCTGTGCTTATGAGGGATCCTCTCGAATCAGCATTTCTCACACTATTGATGTTTGGAGTTGACGTCGTATATGGAGAAGCTAAAGGGAAATTTAAGCCAAGACCAAAGATATGGTGAGACAGAACAAAATAAAGGTAAGTGCTGAACTTTAAGGGAAATTGCTTTTATGGCCCTTGTTTCTTCTGTTAGGAAGCTGGCTCAAGCACTGCATTCAACTACCTCACCTTTAAAGAACCAGACCATGGGGCGCCTGGGTGGCTCAGTCGGTTAAGCGTCCGACTTTGGCTCAGGTCATGATCTCACGGTTCGTGAGTTCAAGCCCTACATTGGGCTCTGTGCTAACAGCTCAGAGCCTGGAGCCTGCTTCACATTCTGTGTCTCCCTCTCTCTCTGCCCCTTCCCTGCTTATGCTGTGTCTCTCTCTGTCTCAAAAATAAATAAACATTAAAAAAAAAAAAAGAAAGAAAGAACCAGACCATCATCTGAAACGCTCAGACGGAACCATCAGTTCCATGGCTTGTGAGAAGCCACCTCTGATTTCTTCAGGCTAAAGGAGCATATGCGGTTTCAGAATGAGATAAAGGCTCAAAAAAATATATATTAAAAAGGCAAATCCACCTGCAACTATCAAATCAAAAAACTAAACCAATTCAATAAAACCACAGTATTCAAACTGTGTGCTAAGGCGACCTGAGAAACTCAGAGGGGTGTCTGGGGATATTTTACATTTTCAAGAAAAACACAGTGATACATGACATCTGCTGAAACTGTAGTTTCCATGTTAGATCGTGCTACATTCCTTTCGATGATGTCGTGTCTTTGTGAAGCTAGGTATTTGGCGGCTGCTGTGATTAAAAGCAAGTACTGGGTGAAAAATCACTGCGGACCAGGAACGTGAAGATGGTGGTGAGCAGTCTGATTCCAGCTGAGAAGCTGGCCAGTGCCTACCAGGCATACACATCTCATTGGTAATACCTGTGGTGTGGTTATTAAAATTAAAATGATTTTCCTTTAAATTTATGTATTTTTCAAATGCCTACTAAGTTGTTCAGATATGAGAACTTATTAGGTTATTTTGGGGCACCTGAGTGGCTCAGTCAGTTAAGCATCTGACTCTTGGTTTTGGCTCACATCATGATCTCACAGTTTGTGAGATCGAGTCCTGCACAGGACTAGGTGCTGACAGTGTGGAGCCTGTTTGGGACTCTCACTCTTTCCCTTACTCTGCCCCTCCCAGCTCATGTTCTCTCTCAAAATAAATAAATAAACATTAAAGAAAAAAAACCTTTTTAGGTTTTTTTGGCTGTAAGCACCTTATCAACAGAACTGCTGGGTGTTTCATTCTGGCCTGGGGACTCCAAAGAAAACTCACTGTGACGGTAAGCATGCTGCAAACTGAGAATGGTTGGGAATCTCTGCAACAGTTACGAGCAGAAATGAAATTTAACTTAGAAGTAAAATTTGTGACATCCGTGAAAAAATAGCATTTGAAGGCAGAAATCAGCCCCTACACCTCATTACTATGGAATTTTTAAAAGTAATGGATGGACTTCCTGCTTAGATAAGACTTAAGTACCTCACTCACATAATTTAAAACGACTGTCAAACTTCCACATTCGTGCTGAACCCAAATGGCCTGGCTGGTTGTGCACACTGCATGAGCGAGCACAGCCTCCCACACCCAGGCTGAAGATGCCATTCCCTAATGCTAGGAACAGGCCGGGGTTTTCAGATTTCCAGATGCAAATGAGCTGCTGGAATGAGCTGCTTCTAAATTAATCCCACCCTTCACCTGACACTACGGCCATCCCTGAAACTGACTCAGCATATTAAAATTAAGAAAAGAGCCAGGGGAATTGGAACATGCAAGTGATGGCTGGAATATGTAAACCATTGGCCCCCCGCTGCCCCATCCCAGGGCAGAAGCTGTGTGATTGACTGTCATGGGGAAAAGGCAAAAATCTATGAAAAATCTAGAGCCTTTTTCTATACTTAGAGATAAAACACACATTATGACTGAATTTTAATTATAGTCCTCCTAATATAACCAGGCTTCATATTTAATGTAGAACATAATGATCATGAGAAAGAGGTCCTCAGTAAAGCAAAATTAGACTCTAAATTCCCAGAGTTTTAGGATCAGTTCCAGAAACGGAGTCCTAATCTAAGGCAAACAGATGGAAATGCAATAAATCAAAATCAGCATGCTTAGTAGAACTATGTTCCCATTGTGTGTGTGTGTGTGTGTGTGTGTGTGTGTGTGCATGTGTGTGTAATATCTCAGTCCAGTGCTTAACCTTTAAAAATCTTAAACAACATGTAAGTGAAATGGAAAGAAGTTTAATTCACCTCTGTCTTCTTTGTACAGACAGCCCAGTGCAAAACACTGAGTAGATGGAAAAAGAAACCCTGAGTCTAAGAGGCGTGTCTTTTATTTTATTTTTAAAATTTTAATTTTTTTAGAGAGTGTGCAAGTGGGGGAGGGGCAAAGGGAGAGACAGAATCTCAAGCAGACTCCACGCCCAGTGCAGAATCTGACAAGGGACTTGATCGCACAACCATGAGATCATGACCTGAGCCAAAATCAGGTCAGATGCTCAACTGACTGAGCCACCCAGGCACCCAGAGAATGTGTACCTTTTAAAGCAAATGTAATCTCAGAGCAGTTTTCATCCAGGCAATGAATCCGTTCTAGAAATCTTCATGCACCACATTCCAAAGGCATTTAAAAACAACTGCGGAAGGTGCTTTCTCAAGGATTTCTACTAAATAGAGATGTAAGGAGAAAGTCTGCTCTCAAAGGATAGGTACTAGGACTAAAGTTAACTGGAAACTCCTTTAAGAATAAAAGAAGAGTTGCTCAAGCTACCAGAAAACAATTAGCAAACTCAGTTCAAAGGTGGGGGCTTTTCTGGAAGGCATTCCTATAAGGAAGAAAGATTTAAGTATTTAAAGATGGGGGGGGGCGCCTGGGTGGCGCAGTCGGTTAAGCGTCCGACTTCAGCCAGGTCACGATCTCACGGTCCGTGAGTTCGAGCCCCGCGTCGGGCTCTGGGCTGATGGCTCAGAGCCTGGAGCCTGTTTCCGATTCTGTGTCTCCCTCTCTCTCTGCCCCTCCCCCGTTCATGCTCTGTCTCTCTCTGTCCCAAAAATAAAAAAATAAAAAAAATAAAATAAAGATGGGGGTAATAGACATTAAGCTTGAGTATAAGTAAGTCTGTTATGGTGAATTGCTATGAAAAGTGGATTCAGATCTTTAAATTTAAGAAAGAGAAAGGGATTAAATTAGTCTCAAATACTTTTCACAACTTCATCATGAACACAGAGCAACTGAAGGTCATTAATGCCATTTGAGTCTTGCTAATGATACCCAATGGCTCATTTTTACATTCTCAAGGCATCCCACACCCTAACAAGGTGAATGCGGAATTGGAGAATAAATGCAGAGTCAAAGCATCACTTCATTCGAGTTTGGTAATTTCCATAAAGTCTTGAATCCTACAGAGTACTGGTCAAGGAGGTAAGATTTCAACACATTCCTGGGCCGCGAGAGTCCTGAAACTGGCTACTGAGAGTATATCCCAAAGCGTGCATGACACTGAAGAAATGTGTTTGTTATAATGCAGGCAGATGACAACACCAAGTGTCACCATGCTGAGCACTGTGCACATCTATGAGCTTCCCACCCCTCACCGCGACTCTGTTGATGTGGACACCGATGGTGAAGAGGAGAGACACAGTGCCCAGGGCAATTAGTAAATGACAGAGTATGGATTCAAAACCGCCTCTGTGTGACTTTAAAGCCAGTGCTATGAACTCTTGCAGACCAAATCTTCCCAGGAAAGACCCTTTCCCGCTCCTGAAGCAGTGGCTGGGTGTGTGGGCAGAACAGGGCGAAGAAGACAGAGTGAAGGCCCCAGGAGAGAGGCAAGTGCAAACATCACATGCCAGTCTCTATTCTGAGCATTCTGCATGAATTAACTCATTTAATCTTTATGACACCTAATGAGACAACTATAACTATGAAAAATTATAGGGCACCTGCGTGGCTCAGTCGGTTAAATGCCTGACGTCAGCTCAGGTCATGATCTTACAGTTTGTGAGTTCGAGCCCCACGTTGGACTCTGTACTGACAGCTCAGAGCCTGGAGCCTGCTTCAGATTCTGTGTCTCCCTCTCTCTCTCTGCCCCTCCCCTGCTCGCTCTCTGTGTCTCTCCCTCAAAAATAAAATAAACATCAAAAAAATTAAAAATACATAAGCATAAATAAGATTAAGGGTTGGGTACTGTAGGATAAATCTGGGCATGGTGTGGGGTTTCTGACTTTATGTTCTGCTCAGTTTCATCATCTACATGAAACAGCATCTTCACATCAAACACAAGGGCGCCTGGGTGGCTCAGTCAGTTGAATGACTCTTGATTTCAGCTCAGGTCATGATCTCGAGGTTCATGGGATTGAGCCCCGAGTCGGGCTCTGCGCTGACAGCACCGGGCCTGCTCGGATTCTCTCTCTCTCTCTCTCTCTCTCTCTGCCCCTCCCCTTCTCTCTCTCTCTCAAAATAAATTTTTTTTTTTTAAAAAAGATCAACACAAAAGGTAAAGACATAAATTTAGAATGAACTACACTCCTGAAAATTAATTTGCTGAGAGGACTGCCCTTTATTCTGTCCTGTGAGTTAATTCCATTCCTGGGTGTTCCCAGCACTGGTCACGGCAGGATGCTTTATTGATTCAAAGCGTAGTGAAAGAGAGAAATGAAGACGGAATAAAGTGATTATCCATGACAATGGTACGAAGACACATCTATGTTTCGTAACATTATCTTTAGGAAGGGGCTGGTGCAGGTGCTCAGTTAGTCAGAGTTTTAATAAGTACATTTCTCAGGGACAAAACAGAAGAACATAAGGGAGGAGAAACAAAAATAATATAAAAACAGGGAGGGGGACAAAACATAAGAGACTCATATATATGGAGAACAAACTGAGGATTACTGGAGGGGTTGGGGGAGGGGGGATGGGCTGAATGGGTAAGGGGCACTAAGGAATCTACTCCTGAAATCACTGTTGCACTATATGCTAATTTGGATGTAAATTATAAAAAAATAAAATAAAATAAAAAAACTATATATAAAAAAGAAAACAACGTATACAGTGAATAAATAAAAAAAATAAGTACATTTCTCAGGTATTTTCTTACACAGAACTACTCAGTTTGAATCTCGATCTATCCCAGCTGCTTTCTTCTCCATGGGAATGGCTCTTACAATATGTCAGAGAGAAAATAATCTTCTAGGAACGATTTTAGAAAACTGATTTTAGAACTGCATTCTCACCAGAGACCACTATCTCCTCAGTAATTATTCTATCATAGTTCATCAAAATCACTATCACCACAAATAAATCCTACCCACAGCACCACCACCCCCCCACATCTGCAAAGATCCTCCTTTTCTAGAAACATAATCCAATTTGAAAGCTTTAAGTTTTTGTTTTTTGGGGTTTTTTTTGAGACAGAGACAGTGGGAGTTGGGGTGAGGGGCGGGGGTGGGGTGGGCAGCAGAGAGAAAGAGAAAGAGAAAATCCCAAGCAGGCTCCAGTGCTGCCAGAACAGAGCCCCATACGGGGCTTGAACCCACAAAACCAGGACATCATGACCTGAGCCAAAAACCAAGAGTCGGATCCTTAACTGACTGAGCCAC
Organism: Lynx rufus; assembly: GCF_022079265.1. NCBI lineage: Eukaryota > Metazoa > Chordata > Mammalia > Carnivora > Felidae > Lynx > Lynx rufus. Next base: position 70,393,757 of record NW_025814823.1, read on the forward strand.
CCAGGTGCCCCTGAAAGTTTTGAATGGTAACTTAAGCATTAACAAAAACAAAAAGCAAACAGCACAGATATGTGATTAAGTATACTGAATTTGCAGTGCAGGAGAATTTGGAGGGTCTGTATTTCAGTGTAGAGTTGAGGGGTTTCATTCATTAAATATTAAAACCAGAAGAAGAACATTCAAGGGAGAAACTCAGACTTTAAGGTTCTAATTTGAAAGTCGGAGTGGCTCCCACACTGCAGGATGAAGGCGCTTTCAGAATGAGACCAGGGAGAAGCAAACAGAGCATGAAACGTTACCGATGCCAGAGATGGCGCCGAACAGGTCCTTGTGCAGGCTGTTGTCCAGAGCGATCCCAGGCTTCTGCGGAGTCACCAGCGGGTTCGCAGCTGGCAGCGGAAGCGATTCCTCCTTCACAGTCTGCCCAAGGGGAGAGGGAAAAGAAATAGTTGAAGACGACGTTAGAAGAGTCGTTGGCTGCTCTTGGAAGTGTGAAGGCACATGTCAGCAGGGGACACGTGGCCGAGACGGACACGCTGCGTGGGAGAAGCAGGTGCACCGCGTGGAGCGGAGGGAGGAGGTTGGCAGAGGCAGCAGACCAGGCACGAAACTGGGGACAGCGCAGCCTCGGCCCATAAAGTCACTATTTGTTTCCCCAAAATGTCTAGCACGTTCCCTTTCCAGACCTCCGATGCCCAACATTTCTTTAGATTGTTGTGGAATGTTACTTCCTCAGGGAAAAAAGCCTCACATGCCCCTTCTAACTGGAACATGGGAAATCCTCCCAAATGAGCAGCACTGGAAAGCTCTGCAAGCTTGCAGCTTCGTGTGAACTCCCAGTCAGTGGACGAATTATGTTAATTTTGAAGTCATGTGATAAAAGGGATTTTACTGATTTTCTCAGGATTGAAGCAGTACAGAGAGATAGCATTATACCCTGAATGACTTATCCAGATCAGAAAAGCAGACAGGTTCAGAGGATGCACGTGTGAATACAATGTTGTACATACAGCATGAGATTAGTGCGGGGCATCTTATTTAAGGACAGTGCCCTTTGGAACTACAGAACCCATTCTACACATACGGGGTATCTCAGCATGCCTTGATTTAGGAGATGTGTCCAGAAGAGGACAGACAGTATAAAAAATGGGACGGTGCAGCACTGGGGGGGGGAAAGGGACAGAAACACACACGACAATTCCCCCAGGGTATGCCATAATCACAAAGCGGCAAGACTAACACCTGAGCCAGTTCACGGGTCCAGGATAAAAGCGAAAAGAAGATCGCTGCACTGGTAGTATGTATGCAAATGAATGGTAGACAGTCCCCAACCCAAACATTTTGAGATCATCTCTGGGATCATCCTTCAATCAACTTAATTTCCAATATATCTTCCAATGACTGCATGAGGATAATATAAATTCAGATGCCTGTTCTTGGAGGTGGGGCCTTGTATCACTCAGGTTGGCCTCCCTGACATCTAGTCTGACTTTCTAATTTTACAGACACTGAGAAACTCTAGCCCCAAGACGTAGCTTTTCCACGACTTGTTAGCATGTTACTATCAGAATTAGGGTTACTAGCACTGAGCTCTCATAGTACACAGGTTAGAACTATGCTTTTTTCTTTTAACCTCCTCTCCCCATAAATTTTTGTTGAATACACAGTGCAGTGAAGGTCCTTATATCTTACAAGATATGGTCCAGCAGGAAAGCATGGTTTGAATAATGATTTTCAACCTAACAGTTGAAGGTTAATAGACTGGCTCCATCTTAGCCAGAAATGCAGTTAAACAAGAGTACTATGGACTATTATGGTTTGGGTGGAGGAAAAAAAAAAAAAAGAATGGATGTGTCCCCTGCAAATTCATACCCGCACAGAATCTCGGAATGTGACCTTATTTGTAGATGTGATGAAGATGGAAGGTAAAATGAAGTCATCCTGGATTAGGAGGCCTACATCCAATTACTGTGTTCTTATGAGAAAAGAAGAGGACATCAGAGACCCAGATACACGCCAGGGGGGAGGCCCTGTGAAGGCGGAGGCCGAGACTGTAACAATATGGCCACAAGCCAAAGAACGCAAGGATTTGGGGCAACCACCGGAAGCTGTGAGAGAGGCATGGAACAGACGTTTCACACGGAGCCTCCAGAAGGGACCAATCCTGTGGATACCTTGATTTCGGACTTCTGGCCTCCTGACTGTGAAAGAATGAAATTCTGTTGTTTTTGGCCACCCAGTTCGTGTGACTTGGTTAGGGCAGCCACAGGGACGAATGCAGACTGTACCTAGATGTATGTGCTTACGTACACTGCCGGGGTTCACGGGGAAGGGTGACACATCCCTCACGTTGATCCGCTGCACGTTCTCGATTAGCAGACCAAACAGAGGCAGGTAGAGAGTGGCTATCCTTGCTTGATGGCTCTGAAACAAAGGCACACAGTGCAAGTTTACCCCAAGGCTCTGAGAATTTCACGATGGACCAAGCTGGCACTGGCCACCTCCTGTATTCGGATCCTTGCTATGAAGACTATTAGATTTTACTGTGTAAACAGCGAAGGGTCTTAGTGAGGTTACCGCTAATTTTCTAATTGGTTACTTTCTCTGTAATACTTAAAATGAAGGACATTTACCAATCCATATTTCCTTCCACTGGGGTCCACTCACCCTCGAAGCATATCTGTCATCAAAAGAATGCTTTATCAGCAGGTTCTTGAGCACGCTGATGGCAATCAGTCGGACCTCCCTAAACTCTTGGAGGGCGGTCCCCACCTCCCTCAGCAACAGCCCCACCAAGAAGTGGTTTCTACAGAACTCGTCTGTTAATGAGTAGTCAAGCTGGAGATCTGAAATGAGGGACAGAAACTGCTTTAGTTCCAGAGGCTATAATGCACTTTGAATAAAACAAGCCAAACCCACCCTCTGCATTTAGCCCACCCTGTGTGTCAACAGATGATTAAACTTAACTTCACTCGGGAAAAGGTGGATTATCTAAAATACTGCTCTAATTCCTGGGGCTCCTGGGTGGCTCAGGTCATGATCTCACAGTTTGTGAGATCGAGCCCCGGTCGGTCTCTGTGCTGACAGCTCAGAGCCAGGAGACTGTTTCGTATTCTCTATCTCCCTCTCTCTCTGTCCCTCCCCTACTTGCCCTCTGTCTCTCCCTCCCTCTCAAAGATAAATTAACTTTAAAAAAAACATACTGCTCTAGTTATCACATCAAACTCTTAAACAAAATTTAAATACAGATAATTGTACTGGACTTTGATTTTAGAAGATGTTACATCTTGCATAAATATTAAGTTAGTGAATAGTTGTAGTACTAATTTTTGGAATACACAACATGTTATACTACAAATGAAATTTGGTTATGAATGTGAAATAGAAAATAAAGTGATTGTCTAACTGACATTATGGAGAAGTAATTTGTACCTAACAAACATGTCACTAAAGAAAGAATAAATACACATAGTCTATTAAAATATTTGTTCTTTACTACTTGAGTTCATCAATCCATTTTCTGGTCATTAAAGCCTATATGCTCTCATTAAAACCCAATGTGTTTAAAAAGAACATGTTAGCATATAACCTATTTATTCTGCTATCACTGAATGAAGAACTTCCTTAACATAGAATTTTTAAAAATTTACTCAGTACTTCTATACCTCTATAAGTAAGTTTAAAAAACTAATATAAACTAAAACTGAAATACACAAAGCACCAAGCTAAACTAGTAAGTCATCAGCAAGGTAAGTGATAAAACTGGTATCTCTTATGGAGAACAAATAGAAGGAAATGTGAAATCTACTGAAGGAGGGTAAATAAAAGCAACTCAGGGGCACCTGGGGGCTTAGTCGGTTGGGTAGCCAACTTCGGCTCAGGTCATGATCTCACAGTCCGTGAGTTCGAGCCCTGCATCAGGCTCTGTGCTGACAGCTCAGAGCCTGGAGCCTGCTTCAGATTCTGTGTCTCCCTCTCTTTCTGCCCCTCCCCTGCTCACTCTGTCTCTCTCTCTTAAAAATAAACATTAAAATAAAAAAAAATTAAAAAGGCGACTACACATCACTCTCAAGTTGAAATACACCTTTCAGTAAGCTGTAGCTAGAATCTCAATTCTTATATTGAATCCATTATTAGAGGAAAATCTATAGACCCCTTCTTTGACTTTTATTCCATATTAGTTACTTCTAAACCTATCCAAAATACCGACCCAAGTCCTATGCAGAAGGCCAGGGAAAAAGTATCCATCTTTCCAGAATAATCATGTCCACTATTTACGACTGTTTTAAGCTCTGTTTACTCAAATGACAGTTCATAGCTTGAATTCACATAAAACCCTTAGGAGAAAGCTGTGGGTTTAACTGCATATGTGTGCGTGCATGTGTACAGAGAAGGGGGAAACAGGTGAGAAGGGAAAGGAAGGAGAATGCTCAAAACATGGACTCCTATCAGTGTCATAAGGTATATTATCTATAGGTGACCCACATCCAGCTGCCAGGGTAGCCCCTCTTGGTCCCAAATACTCTGACAATCTACTAAGAGCTTGTCTGAGTCTGCTGGGCACCTGACCCTTGACCCAGGATGCTCACCCCCGCCTCACCCAGCTTTTTGCCAATTATCACCCCAAAGTCACCTTTCGCAGTGAGGCTTTTCCTGGCCACCCTCTCTCAGATGCCCCCCTGCCCATTTCATACCCCTGCCCCTTGCTTTAGTTTTCTCTCCTTAGCGCTCATCACTAACATGCCACATATTTCACTTCGGTAAAACAGCCAGGCATTTTCATCCCCCTAGTCCATGACTGCATCCCAAAGTCATGGGTACCCTAGCCACCCTTGGTGCCAGCTAAATATTTGTTGAATGCATGAATGCCCACACCAGGGCCCCGATCCCCCTGCTTGCTCCTTAAAAGGCAGTCCAAGTCTGTCTTGGGGAAAGACATTTATGTGTCCGAATGAATGCTTTTGTGTGTTTCTGAGTTCCCGAGGCTGTTGATTTAGGTGTCATTAATAGTTTGGGGACATCCTTCTGCTTTTTCTCCCTTTTAGCATAAGTCATCCCCAGCACACACAAGACACTAAACTCAGTAATACCACTTGACAGACTTGACAGACTATTTTCGTTTGGCTTAGTGAAGACAAAGAAATCTCGATGAGTTTCCTCTCTTCGAACTTTAAGATACACGACAGTTAAAGACTCAACATGCAAACGTAAAACGCATGTGAAAAGCCATGTGGCTCCTGATTCAGGTCCCTGCCACCACTACGGACAAGGACTATGAAAATGGCGGAACAGGACATTTCTGGAGTAAAGCAGGGCTTTTTGTTTGTATGACTTCTTAAAGGGGTATCCTAGAGGACCTAGGGACCCCAGGAGCAAAAACCCAGATGCCCACCCCGGGGGTGTTACAGCAATATCTTAGCCGCTCTGAGAGTAAATTCACTGGTTTATCGTGAATTTGAGAACTAATCCAAATAGCATATGGGAACCGCCGAAATGGAGAGCATACGTAAGCATCTCGGCAATGACTTGCATTCTCTTTCTTTTGAAGGAGGAAAATGCAAGAAAGCAAGCGGTCACACCCACACCTACCTACAGGAGTGTCATTTGACTCCACAGTTGGTGAAAGAAAAGCTAATTCATAAGAAAAAAGGAAAAGTGAAACAAATCAAAAAATAAACTACAGTTAAGTAAAATGGATTTTTATTTAAGCAAAGGAATTTTTCAGCGAAATAGGGCCTCACCGACATGACCTGCAGTCTAGTAAGTTTGCTGGCGAGTAAGTTCCCACACAACACTTTACCAATAGTTTTTTTTTTTTATGGAAATTTAACAAGAAAAAAATGAACTCATCAATAAAAAAAAAATTAGAAAATTCCAAGGTCACATTTGAGTCCATTCTCTTTTCTTATTAAAAATGGATGGCTCTTCTTGTGAAAAGACTCAGATTAATGTATGTAGAGATAGATTACCTTGGTATCTTTGGATCCTGCCTTTTCCGAATGGCATGGGGAGATTCAAAGGTATATAGTGTTCGTGATTGCACACCACACGGAGAAATTCAAACTTGTATTCAAAGAGAGTCTGCAGGAAACAATGGTCAAAGATAAATACCTCACCGAATACACAGCACCCTAAAAACCTGTTAGAAATCATACACCCAGTCTTTAGCTTCATGACCCTCTTAAAACCGCATGTTCTATGCTATGTTACAGATTTTAGAACGGCTGTAGGGATTTGTTTGAAAACTGGGAATGTATTTCATTAAACAATGTCCTCCACTGACTCTTAGGACATTTATTCTTTATGCTTCTCCTACTTCAAAAAAGGATTTCAGGCAGCTTATAATTATAGACACAGACTTAACACCATTAAAAAATGAGTAAGGCAGAGCTTTAAAATAGACACACTAGGGAAGAGACAGATAATTCTAGACAAAGTCTATGTGCTTACTTCCATTACTTTGTTAAGTAAACTATGATTTCCAACCCTTACACTTTTAATTTTACAGTGGAGAAGTCATCTTGGATATTTATGAGAAAATCAAGACGTATATGTATTTTATATTCAGAATTACTGTATTCCTAATACCCCACACATTAATACCCGTACTAGTTAGTACTAGATAGTAACTCCAAAAGAGGGGACAATAGTGCCTCTGGCGGGACTGAAAGAAAATTGTCATGTGAGCCCAGAGAAACAGGTGGGTTTCTGGATGTCTGTAAGAGCAGCCTGTAACACACAAGCTACCTTCGGGTCTCCAGGAGCAAAGCAGCTGATGTAGTTGTTGATCTGTTTAAAGACGAAGCCCCTGTCCATGAAGGTGAAACATCTCTGTGGAGAAAACATCCCAGAAAGGTAAGTATTTAGGCACCAACTTTTTTTTTTTTTTTAAGTTGGGTTGAGGGGCGCCTGGGTAGCTCAGTGGGTTGAGTATCTGAATCTTGATTTCAGCTCAGGTCATGAGATCGGAGCCCCAAGCTGGGCTCTGTGCTGAGCATGGAGCCTGCTTAGGATTCTCTCTCTCTCCCTCTCTCTCTGCCCCTCCCCTGCTTGCTCTCTGTTACTCTCTCTAAAAAAAAAAAAAAAAAAAAAAAAAGTTGGGTTCAAATCAGCATTTACTGTTAATAAGTTTATCCTTTAGCATAAAAACATACCATTGACATCTACTGAGCACCTACCATATATTGGTCACTGCTAGAATGAACATTTTAGCCACTTGACGCCCTGTGCCCTTCTGCCCTCACCTTGATGAACACAGCAAGACTGTGGTTTGCATGTTTAGATGCCTCTGGGTTATCTCGAAACTTCTGAGTGATGTGTGGCGTCAGCATATTCACAACAGTTTCCACAGCATGGTGATAAGATGCAGGGAACCTCTGGTTTCGCAATAACTAAAAAGAATTTAGAGCAAACACTAATTATTTCTAAAGTTGCAACCCTCTGGGGAAAAAAAAATCTCATTCCTGAGTCCATTTTAAAAAACCCAGAGCTCAAATCTTCTTTATCTAAAATTAGATAAGAGAAATTATTCTTTCTTCTCTCAAAATACTGTATACAGGTATTCTAATACTTCATAAAGCGCTGTGGATTAGACTGGAGATCCTAAACTTTGGGGTGATGAAGATCCCCTTGGAGGTACTTCTAAAAATGTGGAGATGTGCCTCTACTCCCAGAAATTCTCATCAGAGCTGCGTTTTTACTGAGCACTTTTGGTGGCTCGAATACCTATACCTCTCAGAGATCTCTTTAGAAAGTAATGGCTCAGGTTTAAGCTTCAAGTATTCAAACTGAAAATAAACAGATCAGAGACTGTATGTCACCAGCTGACTCTGCTTAGAAACAGTCCTTTTCAGGGGCACCTGGGTGGCTCAGTCTGTTAAGCATCTGACCCTTGATTTCTGCTCAGGTCATGATCTCATGATTCGAGAGATCGAGCTCCAAGTCAGGCTCTGTACTGACAGTGAGGAGCCTGCTTGAGATTCTCTCTCTCCCTCTCTCTCTGCCCTTCCCCTGCTTGTGTGCACACTCATGAATTCTCTCTCACTCTCTCAAAATAATAAATAAATATTGAAAAAGAAAAAGAAACAGTCCTCTTCAAATTAACTTTACATAACAGTTCTTCCCCATCAGGAATGCTTACCTACAAAATTATACTCAGATCTCAGCAACTACCTATCACGGACTGTGTACCTTCTACCCATCAGGCATCACGCTAGTACATATTTTTATGTGCTTTTTCATTCAATTCTTGTAAGTTTTAACCCTCATTTTACAGATGGTTAGAGAAGCCAGGTAAATGAGTCTTTAGTCACACAACTAACAAGTAACAAAGATTCAAACCCAGATCTACCATGAGTCCAAGGCCTGTGTTCTTTCTGCTCTTTGATGCTTTGGTTCCCCACCCACGTGCCCAATAAATGGAACAATTTACTAAGAGCCTGAAATGTGAAGGGACTGAATTAGATGTTCCATGACATTTATCCACTCATGCGTGCGATTCTAAAAGTCACAACTGGGGTGTATTTTCATCCCCATTTTACAAATGAGAAAACTAAAGCTTAGAGAGACTCAGTAAGTACTACCTGAACTCCAGTATCCCTCCTTTCCTTCTCCCTCTTAATGGAGGAACCCCTCCAGCATGCTGCTGCCCAGCTAGCGACTACATTTCCCAGCCTAACTTGAGGCCAGAGAAGGGCCATGTGACTGAGTTCTGGCCAATGGGCTGTAAGATAAAGACTGTGTGCTTTCTCAGCCATGTCCATAAAAGGGGTTGCTTGCCTTCCAAGTCTTCTTTACCACTGTCTGGAATGAGGGCCAGCGCTTCAACCATGCAGATGAGGTTAACACCTGGGCTGGATAATTGGACAGGAGCTTGAGTCCCTGAACGACCTTGGGGGGACAATCTCCCCCACTCTCAGAGCTGCCTACTGGCTAATAAATTTCCAAAAGAGAAAAATGAAACTTTTGTCTTACTTAAGCCATTATTTTGTGGTTTTCTGCAGCAGCCAAACCAAAGAAACAGTATTTTCTAAAACTAGAAATCTAGGTATTTCTGACATGAAAGCATGCATTATTTTATGCATTAAATCCCAGAATCTATTGTGAATTTTGAAATATCAATAGCTTTATAATAATCTTAATTCTCAAACCAATAATAAGACAATCTTTGTAAACTTCTTTAAACTCAAGAATCCAGTGAGGGAAGGATCAAGTAATAATAGTAAGTATTTAAAGTTTACTTTCCTTCCAAAACAGAACAGTAAAATTAGAAATTCCAAAGGGATTTTGTTCCATATGTACAGCCAATAACTCTATATCCTGAGGTGTCAGCCTCAGTAAATGATCAGCTTCCTGGACTCCAAGCTAGGCCAACTCGAGCCACCAGGCCTGACTGCCTGACACCCAAGCTGCCTACTCCTGAAAAAAGGTCTCTCAAGAGATCGCTGAGGCCTTCATAACGGGTCTCAGTCAATGGCTGCTTAAACCATTAAAAGTGGACAGGGAACTCAATAATGTATGGGCACCTCTTAACCTATTAGTCACTGTTATCAAAACTCAGAATGGGACAACCAGACACTGAATGCCCCCCGATATGATGCAGTAGCACCAATTATGAAGTATCCTTGCTAAAGAGCAAATCGAACTTAAATTGAATTGAGCCTCAACATCACTACAAGTTTACAGGAACCACAGGGGACAAAGGCCCATGTCACATAACACTGCGAGGTTATAGTGTGGGAAATTCTGCAGGACAAATGGCCCACTTTCTTCAACAAAAACACTGCATTAAAAAGCAAACAAATGACAAGGAACAGTTTGAAAATCCAGGAGACTTCAGAGACATATCAACCACATGCAATGTGCAGACTATGTTTAGATCCTGACTCAGACCAGCCAACTGTAAAATGACATTTCAGAGACACCTGGGGAAAAGTGAATACAGACAGGGTGTCAGATGATAATGAAGAAATGTCGCTAACTTTGTTGAGTGTCATAATGGTACACTGCTTACATCTTTTTTGAAGGCTTCATCAGTTAGAGATAACACATTCAAGTTTTTACAGATGAAATGATAAAATAGGGGCAACTGGGTGGCTCAGTTGGTCTGACTCTTGATTTCGGTTCAGGTCATGATCTCATGGTTCGTGGGATCGAGCCCCAGGTGGGGCTGCTCGCTGACAGCCTGGAGCCTGCTTGGGGTTTTCTCTCTCTCTCTCTCTCTCTCTCTCTCTCTCTCTCTCTCTCTCCTCTCCGTGTCCCTTCCCTGCTCATTCTCTCTCAAAAATAAATAAATAATCTTAAAAAAATAAATGATAAAATATTTGGTAATTGCTTTTAAAATACTCTAAAAAAAGTGTGGAAGTGGATATATAACTGTTGAAGGGGAGTGACAGCTTCAGAAATGAGATTCAGCAAACTATTCCCTTCCCTTTTTATGTTTACTTAAAAATTTCTACAATAAGAGGTTTTTATGAAAAAGAAAGAAAATGTGGTGATGAATGGTGGATGATTAACATACCAACCAACCAACAATGCTGCTCGGTGATAAGAGGTCAACTCAGTGCCTCTGCAGACTGAAATGGAGCTCTCCTTGCAGTGACAAACAGCTATTGTCAAGAGTCCTAATTTGCCAACAAAACAGTGAGGAAAGACACATCAACAGGTGATAAAGACCAAAGCAATTAGATGTTTTTACAGAGATTACTCTACACTGAAATGGAAGAAAATGATCTAGGATAATGGGCTGCTGTCCAGGGTGGTGGGTATTCAAGCGCCAGCTCGGACGAGAGGACGCTGAGACACTAAGAGACTTCTAGACCAAACAAAACCCCAACTCCTGACCTCGTCCTGCTGTGGGATCTCCTCTCAGCGCTGCTGCAGCGTCCCCAGCGGCCCAGCCACCCCCCATCTGCTCCTCTGACACCTGCTGCCAGTGTGGGGTCTGCCTGCCCAGGAGCTGTCCACACCAGATCAGCCTCCTCCGGCAGACATGCTGTGTCCTGTGCCCCCCAACCCTGCTGTGGGCCCGACACCTCTGTGCCATCCTGTTGGCTGCTCAGCTCCTGCCACCCGGCCCCCAGCCTGAGTGGGATCTTCTTGATGAGCCACATTCGGCCGTGCTGCGAAGGACCCTGTGAGCCCCACCGCTAGCAGCCACATCTGCAGACACCAGCGACGGGATCCACCGCGTCCCACATGTCCTGTCTGGGCTCCAACAGTGGCTGCCGCCCAAATCACTGCTTCATGTACAAGGGGGTCACACCGGTATTCAAATGTTTGGTTCTCTTCTCCTTACTGTGTTCGTCTACTTCTTAGGGGTTAGAGAACTCTTTTCTACAGGCTACATTATGGCTCAATGAGATGTACTAAAAAAGACTATTAGCTAATAAACTTCGTTTTCCTGGCCTTACCTGGGCATCAGCTCTTTCTCCTGCCTCATGCTCATTCTCTTCTCCCTAAATGTGGCATCCTTATAGGCCCAGGAGAAGCCTCTATCTCTACAGTGATCTAGCATCTTGGAGCTCACACATACACCTTCTTCCCTGTGCTCTAACAGTTCCCGGCTGAATGTCTTCTTTCTCCCAGGAGTACATCAACTTCAAGGCTGACGATGCACCATCTACACCACCTGCAGACCTCCTCAGTGCTCTGTACACAGCAGACAACTATTCCAAACACGCGCTCATGTACATAAGTATGGATACTGACATTCTGTACATTCTGCCGTCATGTGTTCACAGTGTTTACAAATACAGTTGAGGGGAAGTCCAGGCAGCCCATCTAAAACAGGAACCATCCCATTCTTTGCCTACTTTCCAAGTAAACACTCTTTCCTTGCTCAATTAGGCCAGAAAAAAACTGGCTGAAGGCTAAACACCTAACTAAGGTGATATACTCATCCTATCCTATGCCACATTTTCCAACTTCTTTGAAGTACACCTGTGGAATGCTAGCAATTTGGCTTGATTCAATGTGGGAGGAGAGGAAATTCAAAAAGAGTCTGCTGAAATTATAGCTGCTAAATATAAGTGATAGAAAAGAAATCACCTAAAATGTGTCGAGCACAGAGGCAGAGTGGGGTTCAGAGCTGGGAACTCCTTAGTGGACCTTGATGAGGTCTGTTTTATATTCTCCTTGAAAACTGCTAATTGTCAATTCCAAGCACGTGTCACCTACGGACACTGGCTGGGATAGGGAGGTGGGCACACGGGGCCACCTCCATCTTCAGCAAGAATGCAGCATTAGGGCGCCTGGGTGGCGCAGTCGGTTAAGCGTCCGACTTCAGCCAGGTCACGATCTCGCAGTCTGTGAGTTCGAGCCCTGCGTCGGGCTCTGGGCTGATGGCTCAGAGCCTGGAGCCTGTTTCCGATTCTGTGTCTCCCTCTCTCTCTGCCCCTCCCCCGTTCATGCTCTGTCTCTCTCTGTCCCAAAAATAAATAAACGTTGAAAAAAAAAAAAAAAAAAGAATGCAGCATTAGAAGCAAGCCTACCAGCATCAAATTTATCCCTCTACATAAATATGCACCAGATGGAAGGACCCCGTTAACATCAAGAGTGCACACTGAAGGCTGCAGCTCAACATAGACTATGCCTCCAAATGCTGATTGATGCTAAATATTCTTTGGGTAGGGCACTTTCAGCTCCAGCGAAAGCATTACCTGGCTCTTACATGAATCTGTGGCCCATGTACCCCTACTAGACAAATGCGTGCCTGGTCATGGCATTTTAAGAAAGACTCACCCATGGGGGCAAAAAAAATTAGGGTCAGGATTATAAACACATTGGATTATACTAATAATCATCAGTCTAAAAGTATAAAAACTCTGAGGGAATTTGATTATGATTTTGGAAATCACAAATGGCACAGGCCCGGTGAATATGAACTTGTTCCCTAAATTCAGAACACTGGGATCAGGGACTAGGGCATACAACTCTTAAGATATAAATAAAGATGAACATGAAAATAACTAATTCAAACACATAAAACTCATTACTCCTAAGATACGAAGCAAAATGAATAAAGCCTTCAAAATATGTGAGAAGTCCCTAGATCAATAACGTGTGACTCAGGGAAGGAACAGCATGGATCAGGTGACACAGAAGAAGTCAGAGGAAAAGTGAAATGTTAAACTCTCCAAAGTGGCAAGCAGGTATTTTGAATCTCTTTTTATAGTAAATTATCTTATGGTTAAACTTTCTCCTTTTGGATACCAGTGTTTCTTTTTATGCTGGATAACAAGTTTTAAACAAACTACTTCTAAAAACTCTCTGAATACTGTTTTAGGACCAAGATATAATTAACTTACAGAAAAGGTTGTGCATGGTAGCATTTGAGCAGTCTGTTCTAAAGAGTTCCAAAAACAAACTGTTTCCCAGAGTTGCTGGAAGAATCAGTTTATAAGGCTGGAAACAGCAGAACATCTGGGAGAGGATGATTCTGACTCAAGCACGAGTTCTTGGCTCTGCTCAGCTGTGTGACCCTGGGCAGGGCACCTCACAGGTCTATACTCCACCTCGACCTCTGGGACATATGGGAGGAGCTGGACCAGGAGGCAGCTTTCAGGCGCCTACCATCCCTGAGATTCTATGGTTTAATTTGGCACCTTGAGAAAAAACCACATGCCATTTAATTACTCTATTAATTTTCTATTACAGTTCTTGGGAAGAGATGTTATTGGGTACTTATGCTTCTGTGGGTGTTTTAGAAGTGTACATCACCTCTTTGTCAATCGCTCCTGTAGTCCATTCGGGCACTTTCCCACCTAAACTTTGTGAGGGCACAAACCATGCCACATTTAACTTTGTAACCTGTGAGCCTCCATATAAATAAGGGCTCTCAATGAATAGTTTCTGAACAAATCAGTTCTATTTTTAAATATAATCAAGCCACCAATCTTTCTGAAGTGATTACATTTATTTGAAACCAAAAATAATGAAAAATCTAGTGGGGCCTTGTTATAGACTGAATTGTGTCCCTAAAATTTGTATGTTGGGGTACCTGGGTAGCTCAGTCAGTTAAGCATCCGACTCTTGATTTTGGCTCAGGTCATGAGACAAAGCCCCGTGCCCAATTCTGTGCTGAGCATGGAGCCTGCTTAAGATTGTCTCTCTCTCTCTCTCTCTCTCTCTCTCTCTCTCTGTCTTTCTGCCCTTCCTCCACTCTTTCTCTCTAAAAACAACAACAACAACAAAACTCATATGTTGAAATCCTAACCCACAATCTCTTAGAATTTGACCATATTTGGAGATAGGGTCTTTAAAGAGGTAATTAAGTTACTATAAGGTCATTAAAGTGGGCCTTAACCAACAAGACTGATGTCCTTACAAGAAGAGGAGACGTGCACTTGATGTCAGATTTCCAGCCTCTGGAAGTGTGCAGAAATAAACTTCTATTGTTAAAGCCACCCAGGCTGTGGTACTTGCTACGGAAGCCCAAGCAAACTAAGACAGGCCAACAACCTATCCTGCATATGACAACATTTTTAACAGAAAAGTACTATATCCAAATGGCCCACGTGTGTGCATGTGTGTGTATGCACGTGTGTGCATGTATGTGTAAGCGTGTGCACATTCGTGTGTGTACATGCGTGCATATGTGAGTGCACCCACACATGTGTAAGTGCGTGTGTGCATGTGTGCGTGCATGCATGCAAAAGTGCATGTGTGTGCATTCATGAATGTGTATGTGTGTGCATATGTGTGCACATGCATGCATATGTGAGCATGTGCATGCATGTGTGTGCGTGCGTACATACATGCATAAGTGCATGTGTGTGCATTCATGAATGTGTGTATGAGTGCGTGCATGTGTGCATGCACATGTGTGTATATGTGTGCATGTGTGCACACATGTGTGTGCGTGTGCATGCATGCATAATTGCATGGGTGTGCATTCGTGCATGCATGTGTGCGTGTGTGTGTATGCATGCAAAAGTGCATGTGTGTGCATTCATGAATGTGTGTGTGCATGTGTGTGCGTGCACACACACTGAGCTGCATACTGCCAAGCAGACAATCTGCTAGGTTTTTATTTGGCAGGGTATTCTGGCATGATTTAGTTGTGCATTACTCTGTGGAAAGCAGGGCCCACTTCCATCTGGCATTTCCCTGGGCACTAAAACCGGAATTAAAAGGGAAAAATAAAAAGGAAACCACCTGGTCAGGCACTAGTGCCTGCTCCACTAGAGGAAAGTGTGGCTCTCGGTGCTGAGCCGCCAACCTTCTGCCTGACAAAATCCAGCAGCCTTTCCCCAGGCTTTCTCTGAGAGTCCAGATCCCTGGTCCAGGTGGCCTAGAACTTCACCCTCCCTCCCTATGGTTCCCCTCTCCTCCCCTCATTCACTGTGAGAGAAAGCTGGGCACCAGCTCCCTGCCCCAGGGCCTCCTGCTCTCCATGGGGCTCAATGGGCTCAATGCCCTGCTTCTGCATAATTGCGATGCAGAGAGAATTTGGAGTCGTTATGGCAACTCCAAGAGGATGCACATCTCAAAAGGGACTCGGTGACTTGGCCACTGCGTTCGCCTATTAGAATCTTACAAAAATGTATCTACAGTGAGCCTCAGACAGCCAGAAACGGCCGGTCACACCCTGACAGGCATCAGTCCAGAGAGGACACGTAGGGACCCAGAGTGTCACACACACCCAGGCACCTCAGCGAGAAGGGCTGGTTGGGGGAGACTGAGTTATCTCAGAGTCCATTCATTGCTTAGAGGACATGCATCTGACACGCTCAGCTTAGTCCCTGAGAAAGGTCTATAATGTTCAAGACTGGGTAATTACATTTAAAATAAATGTATAAACTATTACTCTCATTTCAACAGACTTGAAGATTTCTGAGCTATTTAAAGGAAAAGACTTTGGACTTTTTAACACATGCTTCAGGAGAGTGAGCTTTGGAGGCAGACTGGTCTCAAAACCTGGCCCCCTCCATTTGCTGGCAGCGTGGCCTTGGGCAAGGAACTCGCTCTGCCCTCAGTATCTTCATCTACAAAATGAAGGGTAGAACTTTATTATAGCCTGATGGCTTTGTCACATGGAATAAACCGCTTTCTCACTTGGAAAGCCGTTAGAACAGTACTGTAACTGGCACACAGAAAGGGCTAATGAACGTTGGCCACAAACCCAATGAAAAGACTCCCTTAAGAGCCGCCACACAAGGCCCGATACAAAAGGACATACCTTAACTTTGCAGTTCTCTATCAAATGCTGAGCCATGGATTTTATCAAAACGTCAAAGAAAAACCATGAATACTGAAAGAAAACAAAAAAGGATGCTGGTAAGAAAAACAACAACTTAGAAGGTAAGATGTTTACCCCCTTAGGCCGACAATGTTACAGACACAAAACAGGTGTAACTCAAAAGCAGGGCTGAACCTCTCGATAAGTAAATTATTATGGGACCAGCGGTGAGTGGCAGGCAGCTGTTTTCTGGCTTTTGCGTGTCCGGGAAGCTGGGTGCATCTGCTCAGCACGGCACAAGCCAGTAAGAGGCACCACTGGATTAGATTTGTGATCTCGCCTCTCTGCTGAGCCTCGCCTGCTGATGCCACCTTTGTAATCTCTCAGTGTCCTCCGCCCATTTGAATATAATGACTTCTTAAAATTTAAGAGCCCATGGAACTTTGAATGTGGTAATATTTTGCAGCTCCATCAGAAACCCAAGTATCCGTAGCAAAGTTGGTCCCCGAGAACTAACTCTACCCCTTTTCAGGAGGTGGTGATGGTCTCTAAAAGCACACCAGGAAGGTGAACTGATCCGGCTGTGGCATTTTGCAAGAAAGCAAGCTGAGGAGGGTCAGAGAATCCAAAGGGGGCTTAGTGCTGACAGCAGAGAGCTAGATTCAGGGCTCAAACTCATGAACAATGAGATCATGACCCTAGCAGAAGTCAGACGCTTAACCCACTGAGCCACCCAGGCACCCCCTGGCTGTGGCATTTTGGATTCTCTCTCATCAGTTTCCATATCACAGAGCCACCCTGGCCCCTCGACATACCTTAAGTAGTTTGTTGCTGGTGAGGAAGTCGGCAGAAGGCTTGAGAATTGTGGTCATGGCTTTTGTCAGTTCTTCGTGCACTGTCTTGTATTCGGAAGCAACGTACGGCTCAGCCTTGTACGCATACTTTGAAGAAAAGGGAGAGATACTTTAATGCCCCAGTTATCGGAGGTGGGCTGAAAGCAGGGGAGGCCCAGGGGGATGGCGGTCAGGGACCCAGGTGCAAGTGCAGCGGGGAGAGGAAGGTGTGGAAACAGAAGGTGGGAGGGGTTCCCCCAGGGAACCCATCAGTTAGGGAACCACCTGGCTCAGGTCAGTGGTCTTCCAGCCCACGACTCAACCTCCCAAGGACTTGGAGGAATGTGTCCCCTGACCCTGGGGGACTGATTCCATAGCCATAATTTACAGAGGTGTCTAAGACTAAACAGAACGTGTGTGTAACTTTTCAGAAGGGTAAATGCCGCTTGTTTACGGAACTGTGTTACACAAACAAAGAACTTGCTGCCACTCAGCCCCATGGCATCTCTTGCTGTCCCAGATAGTTATCTAATTTGATGGCGGACAGAGCTACCCTTCTCATCTCGGGAGAAGCAGTTTTACTGCAGATTTTAGTTGGGAAGAAGAAAAATGACAACAACAGGCTATACCAAAGGCCTACCTAGAGCGACTTAAAATTCTTTGAAATTCCACGTCACCATTATTTGCAAAACCCATTAAGAGAAATGTAGTTGAAAAAAATAAAATTAAATAAATAAATGAATGGCTGCCCCTCTTTGGACCTCATCTCGTTCAGGTACAAGCACTGGCTTTAGGTATAGAAGAGAAAGCAGAAGTATTAAGTTGCACCCCCAAATAACTAGATTTTTTTTTAAATGAGTCCTTAGAAGGAAAATTGGAGAGCCACAGATTTAAGTGATTGGGACGGTTTATTTTACATACCTTAACATATGACCTCAAGTGGCTCTCCAATCCTTCCTCATGGCACTGGGCAACCACATGAATAATGACCCTACACACCACAGGAATGAATAAAGCAATGAATAGTAATGTGAAAATGAAAACATTTCATTATTACACAGTAGTAGTAGAACAATGATGATGTTACTGGCACCACAGGAAACAAGGAAACGAGGAATTAGATGGGGTCCCTATACATGGGATCAAAAGAAATTTCTTAACTATAATGGTCAACACATACTAGCATCTCAGATATGTACGATCGTGCTCCAGATGAGGACAGACCGAAAGGGGAGAAGGTATCCACCTCTCTGCCTCTCTTACCGTGTCACGTTGACAGCAACTTCCTCCTGGGTCGCTCTGGTGAGGACGCGGAATAGCTGGTTCAGGATGGTGGGCAAGAAGGCGATCATCACGTGGCCTTCCATTGCATGCAAGCTCTACAGACAAGGAATGGCACTTGTGTTATCTTCTTAAAAGTAGACCACCCCAACAAATTTCCACCCAGTTCCAAATAAGGATGGAAGAAGTATATCTAAAACAACGGGAACCTGTGGCGGGCAGAATAAGGGACAAAGATGTTCACATCCTAATTCCCAGAACCTGTGACTATGTTACAGGGCAAAAGGGAATTCGGGCTGCTAATTGGCTGGCCATAAGATGGGGGGACTCTTCTGGATTATCCAGGTGGGCATGAAGTCAACACAAAGGTCTTCATAATCAGAAGAGGGAGGCAGAAGGGGAGGGTCAGGGGAGACGTGCCTAAGGAAAGAATGGCCAGAGGTGTAAAAAAGTTGGCTTTGAGATGGAGGAAGGGATTACAAGCAAAGAAATGAGGACAGCCTTCAGAAGCCGGGAAAGGGCAAGGAAACAGATTCACCCCCAGAGTTTCCAGAAAGGAACTCAGCCTATGGAGGTGTAAGAAAATAAATTTGTGCTGTTGGAAGCCACCAAATCTGTAGCATTTGTTACAGCAGCAATAGAAAACCGACACAAAGTCTCTTCTTAAAGTCACACGGCTCTCCATGAGGTACCAGAAAGGACACTTGGCAAAGCAGTGACTTCAGAAGTCCCCATTCCATTTTCCTTGCTGAAATCAAACAAACTCGTATTCCATTTCTCAAATGTCTGGTATTTTGTCCCCACGCCTCGGGTGCTCTTTGAACTACTCTCCTTTTTTAAAATGTTCCCCTTGAACCACATTCTGGATAAAACTCCCCTAGAGAAACGCCACCTTGGTATCACTGTTTCATGATACAGGGAGCCTGCACAACACTGAAGATGGTCACACGCACTCTTTTCTGTTCTGTTGTGTTTTGTTTTATGCCCACCTAGCACACATTCGCCACGGTTATGTTATCTCCCACAGTGAGCTCGAAATGCCTTAATGGCAGGACTGAAGTCCCTCCTTCTTATGTGCTTGTCCCTGTGCTCTGCACCCAGTGAGCACTCAGAGGACAGGGCCTGCGTATGTGTGTGATTTTGTAGGCAGAGAACAATGTATTTTGGGTTGGGCCTAAAAACAGTACATGTGGGACAAAGATGAAGGCAGAGCAGTTGTCCTATTTCTTTTCTTTTTCGTCTTCTTTTCTTTCTAATTAAATTCTTAATTTTAATTTCAGCAGAGTTGACGTACAGCACTCTGGAGTTGTCCTATTTATGAGGCCGCTTCTTGCCACCATCTAAAACCACAGAGAAGTGAGAGTACCCAGCTAAGAGCATCCTTATAAGGTTCCCGAGAGGTAAGAACGACCCTCGCCAGCAAAAGGAAAACCCAACCTACTCCAATCTCATTAAAAAGGGGTTACTAAGAAAGCCATCTGATACCTTAAGGTATTTTACAAGTTCACTCCCTAAGGCCTGGGCTCCAGATTCGGTTTTCTGACAGTATTGGAAAAAATTATGTAAATGCTGATCCTGGAAGAAAAAAAGAAGAGAAAGAAAGAAGGCCTATTAGCATAATGTCGTGGAAATAGGAGTACCTGCTTCTTACAGCATGCATGTTTTATTTAGACTAAGAAACTGATCATATAAAAATGAAAACATCAAAAGAGATAAAAATTTTTAAAAGATTTCCAAGAACCTCCAACAAAAGAGGAAATAGTTGAGAAACGTTACTTGTACTATTCATTTATGTCAGTACATATGAGCGCCTTATATGTACGTATAACATATCAATTAGGATTTTTTTTTGTTTTTTTGCCGAAAAGATCATGCAAATTTGTTCACTGAGCAATCATTGCTAACTAATGCTAATGGAACAGCCCGTACCTGAGTGTACACGGTAGAAACCAGATGAGTTGAAACTTTCAGCAGTGGCTTGCTTCCATCTACCCATTTAATTTCTGGACCATAATGCTAGAAAATATGGAAGGGAAAAAAAACATCCCAACAGATGAGTGGTCTTGGCTTCAAACACCATGTTCACCGAGAGGACTAGTGAGGTGTCACAGGCCCAAACAGCGTCAGTGACTCAACAGCTATGGCTGGCTCACTGCGAGAATGCAAGCAGTACTAATTTCTGCCCACTCTCTTCCCCCAGGTACAAAGCTCTCCTTACTGGATTTTCTAAGTTACCTTTTAGTTGCAGTTGTATGAGTTACTATCTGTTGGAGAGGGAAAGAATCCTATTTCACCAATGACTTAACCAAACTGGATTTTAGGATCCTGACAGTGATGGCAGAAGATTGTCCAGCAAATGGGACAGTATGAAGTCCTACATGGGTAAAGGGTCAATACTCTGTGTGTGCTTGCTTAGATTTCTGACTCCTCCATTTTTTCTTATGTTCAGATTAGGAATTATAACTGAATGGTATAGGATTTCTCCTGATTTTGGAATATTTTAACCATTTGTCCATAACATGGACCCAAATTTGGTACTACTTCAATGCTGAGAAATATTAAAAGCCCTGCAAAATGAAATAAAGCAGACCTTACCTGAGTGCGTTATAAAACTGAAATCTATAAAATTTAAGATGGCCAAACAAACTGCAAAATCAGTTAACCAATGGGAGAAATGGGAGAAAATTCAGGCTTCCATGGATCAGCAAAGGTATCAGAACCAGCTACCCTGTGGGCACGAGTTGCTACATTTACACTAAACGGAAAGACAATTCCCAATAGTTTGCGTGACTCTAAGAACACGTCCTTATTTGAGCATGGCTGATTTGCAGTGAAAAACTTCTACCTCATCCAGTATCTCTAAGTCTCTGTTTCCCTGATGAGGCGCTGCTAGTTCAGGACTTATAAAATGCCCAAACTAGAATTCTAGATTGTGCCGTTAATAGCACTGCCTTCCAATGGCCTGTGTTTACTTGGAAATGAATAACTAAAACCAAAATGTTGGGACCGGCAAAAATACTGTGTGCGTTCTTGTGTTATTCTTGCGTTAGCCGATCTTTCATGTTTTCTGAAGGTACAGGGATAAATCAGTCTTAAAGTCCTATACCCTGCCCATTCCGAGCTCCTGGTAGCCAAGATAGCCAGAGGGGAGATTGGCCGCGACAGGAACATGCTGCTCACTAGTCACTACCCTTCCATCCTTCAGCAGAGGAAGCCAGGAATATCCAACTGTTGAAACAAAACACAAAAAATTTCACTGCAGGTTGTTCGAAAACATATGAAAGAAAGTCAGTGCTATGAAATGGCCTGATCTTTAAGGCCCTGAATCTAGTCTCTGCCGAGCACTGTGTACAATGTACTTTGGCCTCTTTGGGATTATAATTCTAAAATGATCTTTCATAAAAACTTACATATGCAAGCCAGGCATGCTACCTTCACAAACATCATCTAAAAACTCCACAGAAGGATGAGAATTCAGAATCAAAATAAAATTTAAGGGGCACCTGGGTGGCTCAGTTGGTTAGGTGTCCGACTTCGGCTCAGGTCACGATCTCACGGTTTGAATTCAAGCCCCTCACCAGGCTCCGCACTGGCAGTGCAGAGCCTGCTTGAGATTCTCCCTTTCTCCCTCTCTCTGTGCCCCTTCCCCACTTGCACACACATGCTCTCTCTCTCAAAATAAATAAATAAAACTTAAAAAATAAATAAAATTTAAGAACCTACTATGTAACCTGTAAACAATGAAAGGATTGATGAGACCCCAAACCTTGTGTTTCAACAACATCCTTCTTCTTTGTGCTCCCTTTACTAGAATTATCGCAGCTGACATGGAAAAACGTGAACAACAAGTGGTGCTTTTCATGTAGCTGGGTGGGCAGTTCTATTTTAATCTGCAAGGAAGACAAAATAACAATCTCTCTTATATTTTAAAACAACAAGAATTCCTGATGAGAGCAGGCACACAACACGTCACCCATTGCACAAACCTGCATTTGGTCTCCAAACTAGCATTAACATTTGCAGTCGAAGAAATCAAAGAACGTAAACCGTGCCAAAGAAGAAATGGATCCATAATCCACTGCTGTGATCTGAATGTGTGTGTCCCCACTCCCACCCCCAAATTCTTATGTTGAAATTCGTATTACCCCCAAGGTAACGGTATTAGGATGTATGGCCTTGTGGGGGTGACTAAGTCATGAGGGTGGAGGCCTCATGAATGGGACTGATGCTCTTACAAGAGATCCAACAGAGCCCTCCCTGCCCATTCCACCATGTGAGGGTACAACTGAGAAGTGTGTGACCTAGAGATGGCCCTCACTGGGCCATGCTGTCCCCCTGATCTAGGACTTCAGCCTCCAGAACTGTGAGCAATAAATACCTGCTGTTTCCAATGTACCTATTCTGTGGTTCTGCTGTAGCCTGAACAGACCAAGACATTCACTGACCAGAAATGGGAGAGTTGGTATGTCAACTCTAGAAAGAACTAGAAAACACGTGACATCAACCCCTACATTAACCTAACACAGCCAAGGCATGACGAAAAACCAGGATAGAACATCTGAAAGTAGGATTCATACAGGGGCGCCTGGGTGGTTCAGTCAGTCAAGCATCAGACTTGGCTCAGGTCATGATCTCGCGGCTCATGAGTTTGAGCCCAAGTTGGGCTCTGTGCTGACAGCTCAGAGCCTGGAGCCTGCTACGGATTCTGTGTCTCCCTCTCTTTCTGCCCCCACCTCTCTCTCAAAACTAAACATTAACAATTTTTTTTTTTAAGTAGGATTCATATAGTAGTTTTAATGAACTACATTATCATTCTACATAAAGAAACAATAGAGAAAAAAAGACTCTCGGATCCAACAAACATAACCACACAAGTGTGAATTTGAAAGAAAGTATGTCAGAATATTAATTGTGGTAGTAATAGAGGAGAGCTTTTTGACTTTTCCTCTTCTATGATCTGCTTTTTCCCAAGTGTTCAGAATAAATGTTACTTTTGTAATTAGAACAGATGATGTAAAATAAATACTTCAACATTTAGTTCTAGCACTGTAATTGCAGTGTAGTATGCAGTTTCTCTTGAATTTTGCTTTACTAAGCAAACAACTTGGAGTTTTCTTTAAAACTGGTTAACTGGGATTTCCCTTGAAAACCTCCTCACTTACCTCATCATAAAATTCTGGGTTTTGGTGATGGTGTAAAACCGCAGCAAAGGCGCTTCTTGTGAACACTGGCCCACCGGGCCTGCCGTAAATGCACTAAAGCAACAGTTAGCAAAGAAAAACACCAGTATTTAATTAACAGAGTCAGAAATTAAACTCAGATGTGTTGTAAAGAGGCCTTCCTGCAGCATAAACTTAAAATAACCACCTCTGACGGATGGATTTCTTCTGCCTAAGAGACCCCTACGTCCCCTTACTCCTGGATCCAACCCTTCCTTCAGCCCCTCTCCCAGCTCCCCCACCTGAGCACACACGCCCGTCCACGCTATAACCAGACAACAGCTTGCCCACAACTCCCTTTCTCACCTCCACACCTGTGCTCATGCAATCCCTCTGTCTGAACGACCTTCCCTTCTATGTGCACCACACTCCCACGTGTCCATCAAGAAATGATTAACTCCTTCCTCTGGGTCCCCTTAGCATTTTTTAGACTAATTATTATTCAGTTTTGATAAAAAGTCATTTCAGGACCTTCTATGTGCCAGGAGCTTTTTCTCCATGACTAGATTTCTCAGTAAACCATGATTTTTTTTTTTTTCTTGAGGGCAAAAACTATTACATTCTTCTTTACACCTTTGTCTCCTTCCTTTCTTGGAAAGTCATTTTCACATAGTTACAGTAAAGAATTTGGGGTCTGGAGCCAGACCACCTGGATCTGAACACTGGTGCCACTAATGGACAGCCCTAAACAATTTTATTTAAATTTTATGCATTAGTCTCATCTAAAAATTACTGTTGGGAGAATTAAAGGAGTTTAATAACTCTAAGGCTCTATGAGCAGAGTCTGGGTCATAATAAGCACTCAATAAACACCGCCAATACTCTACTACTGTTATTACCATATTATAATACTTAACAAATATCAATCTATCCTTATTATTATTTCTATTATCAATCTTACTAATACAATTCTTAGCACCCACACACCCTGGCTCATAGTCAGACGTAATGTATTTACCAAATTGAACATGCCTAAGAAACCTTCATCCCCAAAGAGTGTAACAAAACGGAAACAGTCAATGAGGAACAAGAACTCATTTACTCCATATTCTGTAAGGTTTGACACATCTGGTTATATATTATGATGTCACGTATCTTCGTGTTTGCGTCTAACTATAACGTGCTAAATTCCTTTAGTTGTGCAATTTGCCACTCAGGTCCACTTTTAAAATGGAAAAATGCGGACATATATAAAAAACAAACCTTCAGGGGCGCCTGGGTGGCTCAGTCGGTTAAGCGGCTGACTTTGGCTCAGGTCATGATCTCATGGTCCGTGAGTTCAAGCCCCGCGTCGGGCTCTGTGCTGACAGCTCAGAGCCTGGAGCCTGCTTCTGTTTCTGTGTCTCCCTCTCTCTCTGCCCCTCCCCCATTCGCGCTCTGTCTCTCTCTGCCTTTCAAAAATGAATAAATGTTAAAAACAAAACAAAACAAAACAAACCTTCAGAGGCTGAGAGTCTTCCTCATCTGAATCTTTGAATTCAATGCAAATAGCAATATTTCTGGCCTGTAGCAATATTTAAAGAAAAAAAGAAAAAGAAAATAAGGCAAGAAGCCAGAATATGTAAGTGTATATAAAAGAACATGAGAAGCCAAGAGAGACTGATCTCAAAACTGAAACCTCCATCTCCGCACTCACCTTGGCAAAAGACTTTTGACTGTCGTATTTCAAGTACTTAGGATAAACATACAGGTGGTTGTTGTAGATGGTGTAAGGCTGAGTGTGTTTTGGTATGCAGGGCACAAATTCTTCCACTTCAAATGTGATTGGAGTTTTACTACAGGTTTCAAATTGCTTCATGGGAATGTATGATGAATTCACATAATCTGGAAAATTAACAATAAACAAGTTGAAGTAAAAACCAAACAGAATTTTGTCTGGTTATTACAAAGAACTAACACTTACTAGGAAAGTCTGAGGAAACATTATCAATTGTAATGTCTAGGTTGCCCAAAATCACCGGGAGTTTAGCCATCTTCTCGGGTCTGTAAACAGAAAAAAAGAAAAATCACACGTGTCTAAGTCAGGTTAGCTCTAAAACCTAAATTCTGGAGCAGCACTTCCAGAGAAATATAATGTAAGCCACACAGTAAACCTCCTAGGAGCCACATTTTAAAAAGTAAAAACAAACAAAACAAACAAACAAACAAAAACACAACAGGTAAAATTAGTTTTAAGAATACATTTGATTTAACCCAATATATCCCAACTATTATTACTTTAATATGTAATCAGTGTAAAAAGTTACTCTAATTGTTCGAATGCAGATGTGTATTACACTTACAGCTCATCTCAGTTTGGACTTGGCTGTATTTCACCTGCTCAATAGTCACCCATGGCCAGTAGCTACCGTGCTGGACTGCACAAATCTAGTTAAGAGTATCAGCAAGGTGTTACAGTTAGTTTTCGTGAACCACTCCATCCTTACCCACACATTCTTGGCTCATTTACAATCATGAAAATAGAGCTAGACTCCATCTTAGGCTCCAGTATCTAGTAAAATGCTGGACACAAAGTAAGTACTGAATGAAACGTTTGGTGTTTGTATTTGGTGTAACTCAACCCAGTATAAGAACCTCCTGTGTGACGTTCCCGACAGGACTGCTCCCGCGTCACCCCTCCCTAGTTGCGAGGAAGCTCAGCATAGCGGTTTTCACACCCAGAATGTGCTTCCTCATCTCACCTCCCTGAAACCTGCACTCACCAAGGGGCCTCGTTACATTCTTTGTGGCACACCTTTCCACCGTCTATGAATGGCAACCACACCATGCTGAAGGCCTCCATTTTCAGGCCTTTTGGACCTTCCTCCAATGCCATGTCTCCCCTAGAACAATGTTCCATTTACGTCAAGGTGCCCAAACTGCATAGATCAGGCCCAGTAAGGTCTGACCAGGTGGGGGCATAGGAGTTAGCTGGTTTTGAACTATACACCCTTCTACCGATGTAGTCAGATTCTATTATTTTGTGGTAGCCACACCACCCTAGTGATGTACATTACATTTAAATCACCTACAATCCTGGAATCTTTTTCCATAGGCTTTACTTTCATGCTACATCCCTCTCCTATATTCACACAATTATGGTTTGGGAACTCAGAACGGGATTTGATTTTTGCCTTGCGGAAGTTTCACTTTTTTACATCTGAGCCATTTCGAGTTGATCAAAACCCTTCCAAATCCAGGTTCTGACATCTAATGTATGAAATATCCCTAATAGCCTGATGTCATGAGGACACTTCGCCAGCATGTTATGTCCTCAAAAAAGTCATGGATGATGATACTGCACAGAATGTGGCCAAGAACAGGTTCCTTCTCAAACCCCTAAAGGTCCGTCACCAGACTGATGCTAATCCGTTCACCGCTGTTCCTGGAACACCTGTCCACTTGTGCACACTACACTTCCCTGACTTGTTCACAGGACATCTTGGAACATACGCTTGTTAAAGGTCTCACATTCCTCTGTGGCACCAGTTTAGCAACCCAATTAAAAAAAGAAAAGCCGCAATGTGGTTAGGACAAGTTCGACATGACATGACTTATTTCTAAGAAAACAGAATGCTGCCTCGTGGTTCTTCACAAGCCACCTGTTTAATAATGCCTTTTAAAACACTGCCAAAAAAAAAACCCATCAAAGCTCACTGGCCTCCAGATTCTGCATTTGGTTTTATTCCTGTTTTTGAAAAGTTCCTAGCTCCTGTCTTGAAGATTCCTCAGACGTTACTGTTATGTGTTAATAATAAGCAGCCTCACATGTACCGTGTCAGTCTAACCTGGGGTACTGTTCATTTGCGTCAGGATTTCCTAACAGTCCTGAATCCTCGCTTCCTGATGACAACAGCCCATGTTGAGCACATTCTGAGCTTTGCCCACTGCCAGCTCCAATGTGCGGAATTGCTTTCTCCTAGGGTTTCTCTCTTTTCCACTTGTCTTTTGTTTATATCAGAGTTTAAATGGGCAATTCCTTGAAATCCTGAAAGAGATAACTATCAGGAAGACAAGTCAACAATTTTTCACACATTCTGTTTTCAGTTAAAAAAATTGCTGGCCGGGGCTCTTAGGTGGCTCAGTCAGTTAAGCATCTGACTCTTGATTTCAGCTCAGGTTATGATCTTGCAGGTCATGAGTTTGAGCCCTACGCGCTGTCAGTGTGGCTTGCTTGGGATTCTCTCTCTCTCTCCCTCTCTCTGCCCCTCCCCTGCTCTTTCTCTCTCTCTCTCAAAATAAATAAACTTAAAAAAAATTTTTTAAAGATTTCTGGCCAAAAGATGTCTAGGTACAGCCCAGCATCACCGCTCTATCTTGTCCCTGTGCCTACTGTGTGATTTATGCAAAAACATAATATGCTTTTCTTTTAAATTTTTTTTAATATTTATTTTTGAGAGAGAGAGAGAGAATGCAAGCAGGAGAGGGGCAGAGAGACAGAGGGAGACACAGAATCGGAAGCAGGCTCCAGGCTCTGAGCTGTCAGCACAGAGCCCGACATGGGGCTCGAACTCACGACCCTTTGAGCCGTGAGATCATGACCTGAGCCGAAGTCAGCCACCTAACCGGCTGAGCCACCCGGGCACCCCCACAGTATTCTTTCCTACTAGCTAGAAGACTGTGCCTTCGACAGTCATCTCCTGGTTGCTGTTGCAACCAGGCCTCCCACACGTTGCGCGCTCCCACGATGCTATACTGTCGGAGTCGCTCTCCACTTTACATAGAGCTCTTCAGGGATATCGACCCCGAGACCCATGGGTTTCTGTGCAGCTATAAATTCGCCTGACATACAGTGCCTTGCTCCACCTCTTCATTCAAACACCTCAACACTGCCCCTTACCACAGAACCATGCATCCCACAAATCTTACAGACACCTAGGAAGTTGTTTCTGCTTCCTCGAATCAGAAATATCCTGCTTATTGCAAAGAATGTTTCCAAATGTAAGTGTCCAAGAGCGCTGTGTTTCATCCCTTGCTGGTTATGTCTGCCGATAAGTGAGTATGTCCCTTCACCACTTTTTCTATTACCCTGCCATCATCCTCATATAAACTTATGATAACTGGATTTCTAAGCAACAAGTTTTAATTAAACAATCCTCACTGGAACTCTTTGCACAATGTGTTATATTCTTCTGTGTCTAACTATACTTGTTTCTTTTCCCTGATGAAAGCTTTCAGTTCTGGCTGCTATTTCTATAGAGGCATTATGTCCATGTATTTCCAAGAAAGCACAGATCTGAGCTTAGTTCCACAGCACATGGCACACGGGCTTTGTGGAAGCTGTTTCTACCAACTTGGTTTTTTAAATATAGTCTTAAACTTACTTCAAAACTTCAGGGCTTTTATGGAACCTGGCTCAATAGACATCAAAACCTTACAAACAATGAAAATTCTACTGCCCTTTTTTATATGCATTTCCAAAGTCATGGTGGGTGTGTGTGTGTGTGTGTGTGTGTGTGTGTGTATCACACAAAGTGAATTCTCTTATGACTGGGGTTAGTTTTTTGTTTTTTTTTAATGCTGAAAAATGTATATATTCCATGCACAACTTACAATACCTTGAGCATGAAAGCCCATCCTAAAACTGCATTAAATGAATGTATAAAGTAGACACACACAGGGCATCAGGAATTTGGGAACGGCTTTTGTCTACATATCAGTGTAGGAATGAGGCTCAAACTCTTACTCTTAGGCAAAGGAAAGGTTTTTCTTCCCACTGCCCATACAATCCTGCTGACTTGACAACTCCCAGAAGCAAGGGGAGTATCACAAACCAGCAATCATCCCAGGCCAACAGACTTGGTGTCCTCACCTCTGTGTCTCTGCAGTCCGGTCCTCCCTTCTCTATTTTCTGCACTGACCCATTAAAGGGATTAACGGGCAATATTGGCATGTGTGGGTCTGTTGGTGGTGAGTCTAATCTTCTAAATGCATTTTGTAAAAGGAAATAGCCCCTAAAAGCTTTGGAGTCACTTAAAGAAATGTGTCTGTGATTGAAAGAAATTTGAGATGTTTTTGCTTACACAAAATCACTGAATTTATGTCTAGGAGAAATTTCAATAAGCATTTATCAAGTGCTTATGGTGATATGACACACACTAGACTAGGCACCACAGACAGAATACTAATGTGACATGACTCCTGTGCTCAAGCAGACAGATGATGACAAACACATGCATACAGTGTGTGCAAACCTCCACGGGGAGGCGAGTGTCTACATTGTGGAGAAGGAAGGCTAAGAGATGAGTCTTCTCAGTGACAGACATCACCCTGACATGCATTTTCATTTACTCCCCACCATAGCTATAGGATGCAGGGCTGTTAGGGCTCCCCCTTAAAAAGAAGAGGGGACTCAAGCAGAGAAGCCACACAACCTGGCCCAGCTTCCCAACATGAACATAAGTTACAGACTGGACTTGAAAGAGGACAGAGGTCCCTTGGAGAGACAAAAGCAGATGGGGATATGATTTAGGCAGAGGGCAAAGCATGGTGGAGTGCAAGTACACAATGGCTTCAGAGAAAGGCAATAGCCCCACCTGGCTTCAGTGCAGTGTAACCGGAGAGAAATGGAGAGAAGAATGTCAAACTTGGGTACAAAGAACATAAATGTACAAATAAACATATATGCATAAGTCTCATGCACAAACCCTAATAATATTATTGCCTAAACTACCCAATGTGGAGGCACCGAAGAGGCTCAGTCAGTTAAGCATCTGACTTTGGCTCAGGTCATGATCTCACGGCTTGTGAGTTCGAGCTCTGCGTCAGTGCTGAGCCTGCTTCAGATCCTCTGCTATGCCCCCTCTCTCTCTCTCTGCCCCTGCCCACTCATGCTTCTCTCTCTCTCTCCCTCAAAAAAAAAAAAAAAAATTAAGCATTACAAAAAGAAAACAAAATGAAACAAAACAAAAACAAACAAAACCCAAAACCTACCCAATGTGGCAGCCTTAAAAAAGTTTACATTTAGATAGCCCTTCCTGCCCACGGTCCTGTCTCTGTGCTTTAATAAAAACACCCTTTGCACCAGACCAAAAAAAAAATAATAATAAAGTACATTTAAAAGAAGATATTCTTGGGGCACTTAGGTGGCTCAGTCAGTTGAGCGTCTGACTTCAGCTCAGGTCATGATCTTGCAGTTCGTGGGTTGAAGCCCCACAGTGGGCTCTGTGCTGACAGCTCAGAGCCTGCTTTGGATCCTCTGTCCCCCTCTCTATGCCCCTCCCCAGCTCACGCTCTCTCTCTCAAAAATAAACATTAACAATTTTTAAAAGAAGGAAAGAAAGAAAATATTCTTGAAAAGATGCGCAACATCACTCATCATCAGGGAAATACAAATCAAAACCATGATGAGGTACCACCTCACACCTGTCAGAATGGCTAAAATTAACAACACAAGGAACAACAGGTGTTGGCAAGCATGGGGAGAAAGGGAACCCTCTTGCACCGCTGATGGGAATGCAAACTGGTGCAGTCACTCTGGAAAACAGTATGGAAGTTCCTCAAAAAGTTAAAAATACGATCCAGCAATCACACTACTAGGTATTTACCCAAAGGTACAGAAATACAGATTCAAAGGGGTACATGCACCCCAATGGTTACAGCAGCATTATCAACAATAGCCAAACAATGGAAAGAACCCAGTATCCATCAACTGATGCACGGATAAAGAAGATGTGGCATATATACCCAGTGGAATATTATTCACCCATCTAAAAGAATGAAATCCTGCCATTTGCAGTGACATAGAGTTAGAGAGTATTATGCTAGGTGAAATAAGTCAGTCAGAGAAAGACAAATACCATATGATTTGTGGAACTTAAGAAATAGACAAACATATGGGAAGGGAGAAAAGAGAAAAAAGAGGCAAACAAACTGTAAGAGACTCTTAAGTATAGAGAACAAACTGAGGGTTGCTGGAGCGGAGGTAGGTGGGGGATGGACTGGACCAGTGATGGGTACTAAGGAGGGCACTTGTTATGATGAGCACTGGGTGTTGTATGTAAGTGAGGAATCACTGAATTCTATTCCTGAAACCAATATTGTACTGTATCCTAACTAACTAGAATTTAAATAAAAATTTGAAAAGAAAAGAAAAGAAAATGATCTGTTTTTATGCTTTGCCTTCATGCTTTCAGATTGCCTG
This sequence comes from Lynx rufus, assembly GCF_022079265.1. Classification (NCBI taxonomy): domain Eukaryota; kingdom Metazoa; phylum Chordata; class Mammalia; order Carnivora; family Felidae; genus Lynx; species Lynx rufus. The sequence continues at coordinate 70,425,392 of NW_025814823.1, forward strand.
CAGAAGTTAGAAAAGACACCACCCTAAGCAAATCAAATAAGGATAAAATACCAAGTGTTCTTCTTAGGTAAATGTTTCTGGAAGCATACGTGTCAGGAATACCATCTATCTGACAGAACTATTTTCTACTAAGTCTTGGAAAACACCCCTGGTACTTATTGCAAAGCAGAGGGAGGAGTGGCCTATGAGATAGATGTGCTGGCTGTTTTCTAAAGACTGGGGGCAGCTCGAGAAAATTTTTCCCATCCATTATTAAATGACATTTTGAGACAATCATGGGAGCAGAAACAATAGTTTTGCACCTGGCTGGTGCCCAGGTCAGTGACATGAGATTATTCTCTGTAAGAAAACGAACAAACAAACAAACAAATTAATTAATTAATTAAAGGGAAAAGGAAAAGAACAATGCCAAGGTTAAAAAGAAAAAAAAAAAAAAAAAAAAAAAGGAAACCTCCACTTCCCTAACTCCACTGTGAAAAGCACAGGGAGCAGACACGGGCATTTCTTTGGATTTTGCTGAGAAGGAAGGACAAAGGCTCCCCTTTGCATCTTCTGAGGCTGACAGCATCACATCCCTATTGGTGGGTTTCTCTGGCTGGCCCTCTGTAACACGCTCCTCCCACAAGGTCCTTCCTACTGAGCACACCCACGAAGGCCCAGTATGCCGGGGAGGCTACCGCTGTGCTCTGAAGCAGCGAAGGCTTGTGCTTCTCCTGGCCATCGGCTCTCCACTCAGATCACTTTTTCATTAAAGACCCTGTAGAGCCTACCCTTCACCTCCGCTGAGGAACAGAACAGTGAGCTGGGGCTGCCACCAAACCCCAGCCAGAGCAGTCTCCAGCTAGCCTGCCTAGCACACAACTTCCAAGACAGGGCTTCCAACTGCTGCCACATGTAGAAAACCTCATTGTTTGTTTGTCAGAATATGAAAGTAAATGTTGGTTAAAAAAAAAAAAAAGTCCACATAAAATCATGGAAAGCTATCAAGTATAAGTTAAAAGTCATCCATACACCTAGCCCTCAGAGACAACCATGGCCACCATTTTGGTATACACCCGACATGGCTATTTGATGGCTATCTTTCTACATGGCTAGCTGTTTGCCTATCCATTTCTTCATTTACACACAAAAAGCATATAAAATGTTTTCTTCTCAAAAATGAGGTCATACACCTCAGCCGTAGCAATTTCTTACTTGACACATCCCCAAAGGCAAGGGAATTAAAAGCAAAAATGAACTATTGGGACCTCATGAAGACAAAAAGCTTCTGCACTGCAAAGGAAACAATCAACAAAACTAAAAGGCAACCGACGGAATGGGAAAAGATTTTTGCAAACGACATATTGGACAAAGGGCTAGTATCCAAAATCTATAAAGAACTCACCAAACTCCACACCTGAAAAACAAGTAATCCAGTGAAGAAATGGGCAGAAAACATGAATAGACACTTCTCTAAAGAAGACATCCAGATGGCCAACAGGCACATGAAAAGATGCTCAACGTCGCTTCTCATCAGGGAAATACAAATCAAAACCACACTCAGATATCACCTCACACCAGTCAGAGTGGCCAAAATGAACAAATCAGGAGACTATAGATACTGGAGAGGATGTGGAGAAACGGGAACCCTCTTGCACTGTTCGTGGGAATGCAAACTGGCACAGCCGCTCTGGAAAACAGTGTGGAGTTTCCTCAAAAAATTAAAAATAGACCTACCCTATGACCCAGCAGTAGCACTGCTAGGAATTTACCCAAGGGATACAGGAGTGCTGATGCATAGGGGCACTTCTACCCCAATGTTTATAGCAGTGCTCTCAACAATAGCCAAATTATGGAAAGAGCCTAAATGTCCATCAACTGATGAATGGATAAAGAAATTGTGGTTTATATACACAATGGAGTACTACGTGGCAATGAGAAAGAATGAAATACGGCCCTTTGTAGCAACGTGGATGGAACTGGAGAGTGTGATGCTAAGTGAAATAAGCCATACAGAGAAAGACAGATACCACATGTGTTCACTCTTAGGTGGATCCTGAGAAACTAAACAGGAACCCATGGGGGAGGGGAAGGAAAAAAAAAAAAAAGAGGTTAGAGTGGGAGAGAACCAAAGCATAAGAGACTCTTAAAAACTGAGAACAAACTGAGGGCTGATGGGGGGTGGGAGGGTGGGTGATGGGTATCGAGGAGGGCACCTGTTGGGATGAGCACTGGGTGTTGTATGGAAACCAATTTGACAATAAATTTCACATATTTAAAAAAAAAATGAGGTCATACAGATACACTTTCTCCTCCTTAACAATATAGTGTGTACCCCGTCCTAAGTGATTACGTTTGGACCCACATCATGATTACTAAGAACTGCACGGTGGGCTAGTGCAGGAAAATTGTAATCTATTTAACTAAAGGCGACTAGAGTTTTCAAAAAAACAAAACAGAGTAAAATGAGTTTTTATTCTATAAGCAAGGGTGAAACATGACAATAGTTACTGTATGAAAACATGTTACAGATGACAATATACTACTATCAGTAAGTAAAGGTTTTTTAGAGATGTTAATTATGGCTCTAATAAGAATGCTGAAAAATCAGAAGAGAGAGAAGTAAGCGAAAAGTAAAAATGAACCAAAAGCTAAACCGCCAGTCCTGAGTTCTAAGCCAAGTGACATTGTTACTTTGATACGTGTTTTTTTTCCCAAATAAAAAAACAAGACTAAGGTTTCCTATGGTATAGAATAGTTAGTGGCTGGTTCTTCACCATTCTTTTTTTTTTTCTTTCTTTTTTAATTTCTTTTTTTTTTTTTAACATTTATTTTGAGAGAAAGAGAGGAGAAGGAGCAGAGAGAAGAGAGAATCCTAAGCAGGCTCTGTGCAATTAGTGCAGAACCCGAAGAGGGGCTTGATTTCACAAACTGTGAGATCATGACCTGTGCCGAAATCAAGAGTTGGACACCCAACTGACGGAGTCGCCCAGGCGTCCCCATGATTTTCATTTCATTACCTTCTAATAGCCTCAGTTCTTTCTCATTCCCAGAATTTTCCCAGAAAAGCTCTAAAACCCATGTCCCTAGCAAAGGAAATCAGTTGTGTGAGTTTGGAAGTGGACCATCATGATGGAACACCGCAACAGCACAGTGATAGGAGCAGGTTCTCAGTCAGAACGACCCCGCCAGTGTGTTCCCTCTCTTTACCACGTTGCTGTGGGGTGGATGGTGTTCCCAAACACATATGTTAAAGTCCTAATCCCTGGTACCTATGGATGTGTTTTTATTTGGAAATAGGGTCTTTGCAGATGCAATCAAGGGAAGACGAGGTCACTGGGGTTGGCCCTAATCCAACATGACAAGTTCTTTTATAAGAAGGATATTTCAACAGAAACACACAGGAAGGTGGCCGTGTGAAGCCAGAAACAGAGACTAGAGCGATGTCGCCATAAGCCCAAGGAATGCCTGGAGTCACGGGAAGCTGGATGAAATAAGGAAGGACCCTCCCCTTGAGATTCTGGAGCAAGGATGACCCCACCAATATCTTGGTTTTGGACATCTAGCCTCCAAAATTGTGAGAGAATAAATTTCCATTGTTTTAAGCCCCCTAGTTTGTGGTACTTTGTTATGGCAGCCCTAGGAAACAAATACAATTGTTAATACAGGTAAAGCATTTGGAACAATGGTGGTAAACAGTAAGTACAATGTAAGTTATTGTTCTTCCCTTCCATCATCCAGTTAACGGTACATGAGTCACTCCACCGTGCAGGCCAGAAACTGGGGGGTTGCTTATCCGAGACTACCACCCACTTCTCTCTCCTCCCATCCTTCTCCCAATCAGGAACCCCAGGCAGAGTACAGGTGCTTCCCCAATGTGACCTGAATTAGTCCTTTCCTCCCATTTCCACTTGCACTGCCTTTGCTGTGTCCTTTCCCATCTCTTGCCAAAGGTTCCTCAGCTGTCTCCTTCCTCCCTAGGCCCATCTCTGCCCTCACCCTGCCCTCACAGCACCACTGAAAACATCATTCAAATTAACCAGGACACTCTTCAATGTTAGACCTTCTCTTCCCTCCCAAGGACTCAAGGTAAAGTTCCACGCTCACCCAACAGCCCCTATGATGTTTGAGTGGAGCCCGCTGCCCTCCCGCCCCCCCCACAGAAAACACCTTCTGTTTTTCAGGTGTGCAAATAAGTAACACTTTGAGACTCACTTCCGAAAGTCCGCAAGTAACTTGAGCATGTCGTCATTGGAGAGCTTATTGCTGTCTTGCCTGTACAGAGCAGAGAATCTGGCATTTTTGTCAAGGTTTCCAGATGCATCCTTAAACAACGTCCTGAAATAGCCAAACAACAGTTCTAAACTGAGCTTCCAAAAGATGAAAATAAATCCACGGCTTAACTTTGGTTTCTATGTGAAGCCTAATTATTATTCCATTGACTGTACTAACAGAAATTTCATTATCTAAAAACATGGAAGACATTTACGCCGATGAACACAACTAACTCAATTTACACAGAGAACATTTCCAGCAAATGGCTCATGCTTAGGCAACAACATCCACAGTCAGATGCTTAGGAAGCAGAGCTCACAAACAAGGGTGATGTGCAGGCCCCCACCCTGGGCCGCTGTCCAGGCTGGGCTTGGGACACGTGGCCAGAACAGCAGCTCTGCAACAAGAGCTTCCGTCCGTCCTACCGGCCCCCGCACGGCTCTCCCAGCCAGCATCTTCCCTGTCTGTGATTCTAACGAAAGATTATTCACATAGGGGGCTTACTTATGTTTTAACTTTACACATTTAAATCCTCTTTGCCTCTGGGCAATAAAGACAAAAGAGATGAGTCAGTCTGTCTATCTATCTATGTATCTATGCATCTATCTATCTATCTATCTATCTATCTATATCCGTGTATCTCTAGCTACATCAAAGGCATAAAAGATATTGTCGTTACCTTGCTGCCCATGCAAATGGCATTCTGTACTGTCCTAGTCTTTGGCAAGCCTGCTTGGCATTCTTCAGCACCTTCTGAGCAACCTTGAAGATACAAGAATCAAGATATGAGGTGCTGTACCCCACTGACAGAATTATGATCTAAAGAGCCGTCATCACACGTTCGTTAAACAAGCTCCTACCCTAGTATCAGATGCATGGAAAAGCACGGGTCACTGTAAGGAAATCTGGCCGGACTTACACTAGGTGCAGAGTATTCTGTTTAATGCAATCTTTATGGCAGTGACTTTCAAAGAATATAGAATGAGGACCGTTTCCAAAATGTTAAGTCTTTTCTTTTCTAAAACGTTGCTTTCATAGGCTGCAAGCATGACATTTCATAGGCTTTCATAGTTCTTTATGACTAAGGGCTACTTATAAGTCCATTGGATTATTAACAATTGTTAATTCTTGGTGTTCGTGCTAAAATATATGGCAATACTTAAAGTTTAAAAGAGAATACTAACGAAAATGCTAAGCCAGCATAGCTCCTAATGAGTTCCAGCTCATGCAGATTCCCACAATTTGGGGGATAGATATTTGTTCTGTAAGACATTATGTAGGTGCTGACTTAAGTTAGGCCAGGGTTTTCAACTGTTAGTTATATTCTTACTTTCTAGGTATAAATTACTGCTATTTTCACTTCTTGATGATGAATTTTCATTTGTTGTGGCTTGACTTATGAAGCCCATAGTGCACAGTGAAGCAGATCTGCTTTGGCCTAAGATGTGTGCATGACATGTCTATCAATCAACTGTACCCCTACCGCTACAGCGGAGGACAAGTGCCCCGAATGTGCTTGTACCGGGATCCTGCACAGCTCCCAATAAAAAGTCTGATTCAGTTAGAGTGGTATGTTCGAGGGCCTTTTATATTACTGAAGCACATCAAAGTCAACCAGTTTGGGGAACTGTGATCCAGCGCCTGTGAACCAATGTGTGTCAAAGCGGCAGCATCAGCAGCACCTGGGAGCTTATCAGGAATGCAGAGTCTCGGGCCCCACCCCAGACCCCCTGGGTCAGAACCTGCCTTCTGACCAGACCTTCGGTGACCTGTGCGCATCAGGTTTGCGAAAACTCAGATGATAGAGCTGTTTGTCTCTAGGTCAAACTGAAACCAGCGCTGTGAGTCTAGGCCATTAACCCTCTCTGGGCTCCATTTTCCCCACCTGAGAAATGAAGGGCGTGAGGCACAGTACTTTTCGCTATCCCTTCCAGTTACCAGACATTATGATTCTACCACAGTCATGCTGTGAGAATTGCTACCCTCACGAATGAATTAGAAACCCTCACGAATGAATTAGAAACATGTCTTGACCGAAACGTGTCAGGAGCTCCTCCAGTTCCTTCATTTCTTCTTCCAGAAGGGCATGATCCTGTGGGCACTGGGGGCACACAGTCACAGGGTAAAATGGCCTACCTTCTATTTTCAGATAGAAACTATCATTTTTAGACTTCTAACAATAATGACTATACTGTGGAGTAAAACACAATATTTGCATAAAACTTAAAACTAAAACCCAGATTTCAAATAAGTTTCATGGTTTCCTGCGGCGAACAGGGTCCGAGCCCACAGACTTACTGAGGGTGCACAGGGAACATAAGGTATGTAAGACTGAAAAACTCAATTTTGTCTTTGGTCTCCCCCGCCCCTTTTCTTTCTTTCTTCCTCTTTTTTAATCTATTCATGATCTATACCTACAGAGACTTCTTATAAGAGTTTCTTCCTCCAAGACAAAATTTACTCTAAATGATGTTCTAGACCATCTTGGAAAACAGGAAAGAAACAATTCTGACATGCATGAGAAAATCATCCTTCGGTAATATCTCTGCCAAAAGTTCTATTCTGATACAACGTGCTTGAGAGCAGAGAGATATAAAACCTATTCTGATATAAAAAGGTTAATCTCTGCCTTAATTTATTACTTTGGAAGTGTGAACGTATGGAGTAACGTACACATGGCTGAGCTGTGCATCCCACACGTAAGGAGGGAAGAACCGACTTCCACAGATGCTCGGCGGCCACTGGGAAGCGTGGAGGAGAGCATCAAGTCTAGCCCAAAGTGAAATGTGATTTTGCACCATCACAAGCTGCCAAATTTCAAACCGTGCATGTGGCAGGCAGAAGAGCAAAGACGGTGCATTTAGGCCCTGGAAACGTATCACATACAGTCAGGGGAGCCGATCTCATCCTGGGCCTTCATTGATTATTAATCAAAACACTGAAGAGCTGAAAGAGCTTCTTATCCAAGGTTTTACCAACTTGATTTAAAAAATAAAATCGCTTCTTCTCCAGAGACCAAACTTGACCCAGCTGTTATCAGCCAGAAAGGCATACTGTTGGAGGCAGTGTGCCTGGGGCTATGGGTTCTCCCCTGGCTGGGGCTGGCATAGATGATAACGTTGTCCTACATGTGTCAGTGATTTGCAGCATTCCCGGCAATGTCTTGTATATTTAAAAATTTTTTTAATGTTTTATTTTTATTTTTGAGACAGAGAGACAGAACATGAATGGGGGAGGGGCAGAGAGAGAGGGAGACCCAAAATCCAAAGCAGGCTCCAGTCTCTGGGCTGTTAATATAGAGCCTGACATGGGGCTCAAACCTGTGAACCATGAGATCATCACCTGAGCTCAAGTCAGAGGCTCAACCGACTGAGCCACGTAGGCACCCAGCAATGTCTTGTATATTATCTGATCTCAGCGCTGTTCCTGAGAGGAGGTGGGACATCATCCTTCAACAACAGATGGGACACCAGAGCCCAGAGAGGTGACATGACTTCTCCAAAGTACCTAGGTACTCAGCACCCAGGTCTCTGACTCCTACAACCTATTCTTTAACAACCACCCTGCAGCTCGTGGACACACCTGTGGTGTATGGCCAGCCACAGACAGCATGAGGGGTAGCTCTGATTCAGCTCAGGAAATGTCCCTTAGAGCCTTTGGAGGTGTCCCCTCCTGCTGCTGACCAGTCCTTGCCAGTGTATCAGGGCCATCTCCCAGACGAGCACTTACAAATACTGTAAAGCCAGCAGAGACAGAACTCTATTAGCTCACTCTACCAGGTAGCTCAACGTGCTGGAAAGTGACAGTCAGGTGCCTCTGGTCACTCTAGCTGTAGGGCACTGAGCAGGTAACTAAACCTTAGTAAACCTCAGTTTTCTGATGCCTGAGAAGAGCTCTTGACTAGATAACCTCTAACATTCACATCTGTGTGTGTCCACCAAGGCACTCCCCAAGTAGTGAGCACTACGCCAAAGTAAGGGAAACACACCAGACAGCTTGTATGTTTCCCTTCCCTCTTCTACCCAAGGTCACCTCTGCCACCATGACCTGCCCCGTGTGACCAAACAGGGCACCTGAAGCACTGACCTCACTGGTCAGACCATCCCCTAGTCTCCAGCCTCCCATTTAAGTGTAAATGGACCCAAAGATAATTCCAGAACCTGAGAGACACGTCAACAAGTGGAATGCACTCTATTTGAATAGAATATATGTCCTTTTTAATGATAGAAAGTTTACTGTTAAGCTCATAATTCCAGTTCTGCCAACTATTTTAGGATGTTAGGATTGTCTAGACAAATGAAAGATTTTATTTACATACAGGACTACTTTTCAATGAAAATTGGACACGTGAGTTTGAGTAAATCTATGTGAAGAGTGCACACAGTTTAAAATATAAAAAGTATAAATACATCTCGCTGAATACATAAGGCTTAACTCTGATTTCTTTAAGCGTTTCTATTTTCACAGAGGGCCCTTTTATTGAATTGATGCTTATCATCATAAAGCATAAAAGTCACTCATACCTTAGAAGAGTCTGAACTTTTCATGTATGGCTCGGCACCGTGTGTGATGCTCCCCTGAAGCACTTTTTCAATTCTAGCCACCAGAAATATATCAGGATGAGGACACGTGACCGAAAATATTCCCTAGGGAACAAACGATTTTCTGTAGTGAGTAAAATTCACACCCACGTTAAACAAATCCCCTGAACATGAAACGTTCTGAAGCAACAAAGAGTGCTAAAACACGCTATTCAGAGGCACTCAGTGCTTTATCGCTAGTTTATCATCTGATCAAAAAGGCAATTTGGTCAGGGGGGTGGGCAACTAGCAGAAAGTTTAGAAAAAAAAAATGAGAAATCAAATACTGCTTCTTCTTCTCTCAGCTTGCCTTTCCTGCCTGCTTATATATGCTGTCGATATAACCAACAGTCTCATTTCCCCTAGCTGCGTGCTACAGAGTCTCATTATGCATTCACACAGCAGGTGCAAGATAAGTCTCAGTAGGGACGACTGCTGGGCTCTGTCTCCCACCTGCTTCGGATACTGCATGGCAGCTTCGTGAAGGATGTCCTGAAGGGCAGGTGAGCTCTTCCTGCCACCGTTCACCAGAGCTGGGGACGTGGTGGCCAGCATCTGCCTCACGGAGAAATGGTTCAGGTCCACGTGGAAATCGGCAGAAATCTTTCGGTTGTATTTTATGTCAAACAGGGATAGAGTGACAAAGAAAGGCTCGACCTGAACAAAAAAAACAAAAAACAAAAAACAATCCAGACCGTCACTACAGCTCAAACTGTCTGGAAAAGAGAATGCTGCTATCGAAGAAGAAATTACAAAACCTATTTATGATAGCTCAAGAGAAAGAAGTCTCCACCCCTTTCATTTGTCACAAATATCCTGTCCCTGAGGCTAAACAACCCTCCGCATCCTGATCTAAACACTGCACTTCTCTGATCAGAAACTAGGATTTTCTGTCCAGACTGCATTGCAACTGGTACATCTGCAATCTCTACTTCTTAAAATAGTTTTTTAAGAGGAAAATTACATTTGTAGTGGGTCCTTCTTCATTTTCTGCAACACAGCATTGCAAATTGAAAGATAAATCATTGCACTTGACGAGAATTCTTTTTCCAAATTTCTCTTCAAATGGCTTCACTTCTGGTTCAGCTGATGTGAAGTCAAGCTTCTTTAAAAGAAAATGTAAATACATAAATATATTATGTTCACATTAAAACAAACACATAATAAATGTATCCTGAGGAAACTCCATAAAATGCGAAAAGGCTAAACTCACTTAACTCACAATAGTGCTACTATTTTATAAGTTTATATAGTTTATAACAGTGGTCAAATAAATGATGGTATATCTACTCCATGGATTATTATGCCAAGCTTAAAAATTATGGTTAGGAATACCTCAAGTGTCCATCAACAACTAAATAAACAAACAAAATCTGGTATATACATACAGTGGAATATTATTCAGCCATAAAAAGGAAGGAAATTTTGACACATGCTACAACATGGATGGACCTTGAAAACATCATGCTGAGTGCAATAAGCCAGACACAAAAGGATATATATTGTTTCACATAAATGTGGTTCCTAGAGCAGGCAAATTGATAAAGACAGGGACAATGGAGGTCACCAGGGAATGAGGGGAGGGAGGAATGGGAAGTAAGTGTTTAGTGGATAGAGTTTCTGCTTGGGATGATGAAAAAGTTCTGGAATGGGTGGTGGTGATAGTTGCACAACATCGTGAACGTACTTAATGCCACTGAACTGCACACTTAAAAATGGTTAAAATGGTAAATTTATGTTATGTATATTTTATCACAACAAAAAATTGTCAAAAAAGCAAAAACATATACATGGTTATGAAATCTGTGAAGCAAAAAATACATTTATTATTAAAGTAAATGGGTAATGAAGTTCTATAAAAAATATCACAAATAAAAAGGAGAAGAATATGGGAGAAAATACAGCAGAACCTTCATCCCCTCCCAGCTGCCCTGGACCCCACCCCCCACCCCCGCCCCACCACACCAAGTATGGATTTTGAGGGCACAGATGTGGATCATATGCACCTTGGGTGAGTCAGGAAATACCACTGCCAACTGGGCATCTTCAGTGATGCTTATTATTGTCTGATGGTCTTTCTATGGGGTAAATTATATGCTCTCTATGGCCTGACAGTGTCTTTGGGTAAATCCCTCAGTTTTCCACAGTCTATTGAATATGGAACACTCACAATGGAAGTGGTAATGGGGATGAGATTACGGTTATTTTTTATTTTTCCTTTTCCCCTGAATGTTCTGTATCGTTGTTATGTTGCTTACCAGTCCAAAGTAAACAAACAAGAAAATACAGAAATAAAACAAACGTATCATCTGTCTGTTTTCTTTCCCCGACTTAGTTTAAAAACGTAAACATTAAAATAGTTCATACCTGGGCATCTGGGTCCAAGTAAAAAAGCTTAACTCTGCTTTCACTTTTCAGTTTGATTTCTGCTTCTCTGGTACTCTGATAACAAGATAAACAAAAAATAAAAATTACGGTTAAAAAAAAAAAAACAAAACCCTCTTCTTACAGAGGTGTCCAAACATGTTTGTCCCATCCTGAAGATCGGGCTGCCAGACAACTCTCCTGTCATCCTGGAGAGTCAACTGCATGTTGAACAAGGTGAGACCATCAAAGGAGGTAGCACACCAGAATGCCACAGGGGAAAAGAAGACCTAATCCTGACCTTATGAAACTACAGTCAACTTCAGGGTCAAAAGCAGTCAAAGAAAGCAAAAGAAAATAATTAAACATTACTTTCAAGAAAGGTTTCATAAAGTGATGGAAGAGGGGACGGGCTATGAATGCAGGAGTAGAACAGCAAAAAGTAAGAAAACATGAATATTTGGGGCTGAATGAAAAGGACACACAGCACAGACAGACGCTGAGTGGGAAATGAGCCCGGATGGTAAGGAGAATTTTGAGTCCATCTAAGATTGAGGTAGAAGCCCAGGAAGAGAAAGGAATAGGTCTGCAATGGTGGGCCAGAGAAACTATGGCAGATCTTGAAGGATTGCCATTGGTGTTTGTGGCAGGCAGGAGGCAGCATTGCTGGTCTAGTCAATAGATATTTACTGAGCACCAAGTATGTGTCAGGCACCAGGGACACACACGTGAATGAAACAAAGCCTCTACACCCAAGGAATACTAGCGAAGACAATATAAACAGGTGGTAAGAATGGCAAAGAAAGTGTAAGGCACAGTGATCACTAACCTGGACCAGGAGGTGGCAGTCGGAAAAGAGTTCCCAGAAGAAGACCCACCTTGCATTACAAAAACATTTGGCAGAAAAGGGGAGAAGGGAGTTCTGGGAGGAGGTACTGCAGGTACAAAGGTATAGTCACACTTGAGCAATGATCAAGTCATTCATTGGGCATGATGGGAAAAGTAGAGAGAAATGAAGCTGGGATTTGTGTGTTAGGGACTGTGGATTTCCTTCAGAAGCCAAAAACACCCGGCACTATTTTAAGCAAGGGAACAAAATAACCAGTTCTGCATCTTAGAAGAACCCCTTGGGTAGGGCTGAGGAGGTGGGTTAAGGGGAAGACCCACATGGGCTCTTTATCACACCTGCCTCCCATCCCACAGCAGAGTCCATCACAGAGCCCACAGGCCCCATGTAGGTAGCCTGCTGTCCAGTGAACCCCTTAATTGAGATAGGTTTGTGGAGAGGGTGATAAAGTGGAGTGTGGAGATGCCTGTGGACAGAGAGATGGAACTTGAGCACGAGGTAGGGAGGAAGGCTGAAATTACAGACTTGGAGAACATCAGTCTAGAGGTGGGGACAGAGGAGCCTTGAGAGTAGTTGAAATTCCCTGGGGGAAAATGTGAAGGAGTCTGTAAAAAGAAACCCTGGGGCCCCAACACTGAAGGGATGGCAAGAAGAGAAGCCATGGAGGGAAACAGACAAAGGGGCTGGAGAAGAGGAATTTGGGAACAGAAAGAAGCTTCTAAGACATTCACAAGGTGGAAGTCATTGCCAACCACATTATTTTTCGTGCTTGGTGCCTCTAAATTTGTATCCATTCTTATGACTCTCAATCTCCATGGTTAAGTCTATAGAGTCAGAATGGAGGGTCCTCTCTCATCTGTTCTTTCCCCACATCTCAGCATGTGATGTGGGCAGCGACAGCCACAGTGGAAGGGGTGACTTACCATCTCTGCTGGTGGCTAAACATGGTCTATTACATTTCTAGATCACCACTAATAAGACTGAACATCTTCCTAATATTCTCAGCCATGCGGTTGTTATAACAGGTTGGTTCTTAGCAATGACCCAAACTCTATCATAACTCTACTTAAAAACCATCTTTCTCTGGCAAAATGAAATGACCACCAGAACACTAAGAAACTGTGTTCTAGTTCTAGTCCACTCGTTCACTAGTTACGTAAATGTGAGCAAGCCGCATAGCCTCTCTGGACTCCACTTTCATTTCGGAGTAAAAATGTTGAATAAGATGATGGCTAGAGTCTCTCTGCACAACACGGTTTATCTCGCCGTTTTCTATGGGAACTTTAAGGCTTCTGGGGGTAAGGAACACTCCTGCAAATCGTGTTATTTGAGCCAATGCCCTATGGGGGATGGGACAACTTTTTAACTCCATCTTACCTGTCACCGTTCCTATTTTTTCACATCACAAGAGCCAGAACATGTGGCGTGTGGAGTATACTTAACTGTACCCAAGAGAATTTGCTTTACTTTGTGCCCAATCCATGATGTTTCCCAACAAAAACATCAGTACCAGGTGCTGTAAGCCACCACCAACAGTAATGCATTCTACTTCTGAATTTCTGCTGGAGTCCTTCAACAAAGGCAAGTCCTGTGATCTCAGACACCACCGCAGAGCAACGGATTCTTAATGTAGATACAATCCCTGGTGCCTTTTTGAAAGACGCTTGTTGTCTCACACTGACTATGAGACAAGATGAGAAATGAACACGGCACAGACGACTGCTAGGAGGTCTGTATAATCAGAGGACAACCAGGGATGCAGACACATTAAAAGAAAAAAAAAATCAACAACGAACCGAAAGAGACTCAAAGCATCCTGATGTTGCCACTAATATCCAGGGGATATATTCTTCACTAGAGAAACCATTTAATGGGAAAGAAGCGATACCTTTAGATGTAAAAATAACCTAAAAGCTTACAGTCTACCTTACATACATTGACAGCTGTGATGATGCTGATTAAAAGCAAACTCAGCTCCTTCCCCCATTCCTTCCGTGGCCTACGATGCATTAAACAGAGGGGATGCCTAACAAATGGTATTTGAAGGAATTACCAAGTAAAACCTAGGCAGAAAGAAAATGTGGCTTGGGAAGGGCAGGGCTTTGCCCTAGAGTCAGGGAATAACAAATATCTGGAAGTATCATAATGATAAAAGCAAATTTTTATGGATAACAGCCAACATTTCTATGCTATTATCCTAAGTGCACATTTAAATCTTATACCACGATAGGAGGTGGGTCCTAGTATTTTCCTCGTTTAAAAGAGAAGACACTAAGGCACAAGGGATTAATACTTTGCCCAAGACCTCAACACATTCAATAGAAGCCTGACTTCTAACTGAGGCTGTCTGGCCTTTGACTATTAGAAAAGAGAAAAAGGGGGCACCTGCATGGCTTAGTTGGTTAAAAGCATCGGCCTTCAGCTCAGGTCACGATCTCACAGTCTGTGAGTTCGAGCTCCCACTTCGGGCTCTGTGCTGATAGCTCAGAGCCTGAAGCCTGCTTCAGATTCTGTGTCTCTCCCTCTCTCTGCCCCTCCCCCCACTCGCACTTTCTGTCTCTCTCTCAAAATAAAATAAAGACATAAAAAAAAGTAAAAAAAAAAAAAAGAAAGAAAGAAAAGAAAAGAAAAGAAAAGAAAATAGGTAAAGAATATGAGCATGCAAGTCAGAGAGGAAGAAACCCAAATATATGATAGTAGGAAAATCTCACCACTAAGCAGCAAAACACAAATTAAAGCAGGGAAATACCATTTTCATTCCTCTGGTGAGGACACAGAGAAATGGAAATGTCAGTTGTTCCAACTTTTTGGGGAAGCAACCTGGCAATATTTAAAGCATTAAAAACACAATAACCTCTGACCCAGAGGTCCCACTTTGGGGAACATCCCTAGAACACAAGTATTTTGTAAAGAGGTCACATTGTTTACTGTGCACAGATTGTAGAGACTAAAAACAGGAAAATAACCCAAAATGTTCATGAATATGGAGATGTTAAATAAAGTGCATAATACCCATATCTGTAATACCACGCAGCTATGAAAAATGAGTAAACTAGACCCTCTACGACCCCAGAGGGACATCTACAAGATACTTTTAAGTGATGGAACAAGTTTCAGAGTCATGTATATATATCACGAACATATTTTTTAAAAAACTGCAAACGCTATATATGTGTGTATGTTTCCATGAGCAATCGGTTTGACACCAGGGGAATTACAACAGGTTAGTAACACTAGTGCTCTCTGGGTGTCGGGGTGGAGGATGAAGGGGAAAGATTAACTCTATATAACTTTGGATATTTTCACTTATTATAGCAAACACACTTATTTTTACTTAAGTTTCAGTAAAGACGATAAAATAAATTCCTGTAATGAATACTTTCACAGTCTAAGGACCCACAAAACATAGCTATAAAAAAAACATTATCCCACAGCCTATGCCACCCAGCACTTCTCAAAGTGACAGAAACCAGCCCTCCTCTTAAAATAACCTGTGGTTGGTCCATACCGTGGAGGTAGGAAGAACTGGACTGGCTTTTCCCCGGACCCTGCTGCTGCTGTCCTGCTCACAACCCGTCTAATACTTTGGGTTCAGCATAAAGGAAAACATGAAGAAAATGGACAATGACAGAGCCGTCATCTGTAAAAACTGGTACTTGCTTAGAAGTCAAGAGAATGATTCGTCTAAACAAAGGCTGTTCCCCTCACTCCTGTGAGCCCTACCTTTAACCACTAAAGACACACCCTGACAATGCTTTCTTCCTCACCTAAGATGCAATTATGGACCAAACATTCAAAGGGTTTCCAGAAGGACTGCCACAGGCTTCAAGCATACTCTGTGTCTTAAGTTCATCTCTGAGCAAGCAAAACAATTAAATGCCAGAGACCATGGCCAACAGCATCTTATTTTGAGGATGAGTTATCAGAAAAACATTGTGCTGGCTGTTGGCTTAAACAGAATAGGTTGGAACAAAAAGACTTAGCAAATTCCTTTGAGGCCAGAACGTATATTTCTTAATTTAAAGAGCTGTCATGATTTGTTTCCACTACTTGCAAGGTATCTAATGCCCCGGGACCACTATCTCGTCCTCTGTGTCACAAACCAATAATAAAGCACAGAGAATAAGGAGACCCAAGAGATGGAATGCTGGAATGCCTGCTGACCTCATAAACAAAACCCCAGCCACCTCCGTTGTATCATAACACAATGACATAGTTCTCTGGATTAGGATACAGGGAAGGAAGCATCTATTACAGACTTGGTTTAAAAAAGTCAGAAAAGGTATCTGTGAAACTGTTTGGGTTCCAACATATACTGCTAAGCCTGGCCGACTGACCCTTACTCAACCTCAGTGAGACTATAAAGTTTGAGACACAGTAATTCATCTTGTGTTCAACACAAGGTTTACCTAGAAAGATTAAGTTCACTCGCTAAAAAGTTATAAAGTAACTGAATGTGAGCAATTTTGGATTAACATGAAACAATGCTTTTCTTTCAGAACCACTTGGGGAGATAAAATTAAGGTGAGTTGTTGTCCTCTGAGTACCAAAGAAACCTACAAAAATAGAAAAGCTGTGAAGGAAAATATAGGGTGGGAGCATGAGGGTTTTCTTCATACTGTCTTTACGCAAGGAGGTGACATATATGTACCAATGACACCTAGGATAAACATAACCAGTGAAAAACATTATTAAATGAATCATACTCGGGTTTACAACCTGATTGCCTTACCCCTTGACTTTGTAGAAAAGAAACCAATTGACTAACTTTAACTACAGTTTGTGTAGTTAATAAAAATGTTTATAAGACCATGTGCTCTAATACTATACGTGCTGTTACATTTACAACAAACATGTATTTGGTTCCATATTACACAACAGGAGGAAAAGAAGAGATTTTACGGTAGATACAGTGTGTCTTCAATAAGAAAACAACAAAGACGTTCAGTACTAAATGTACAAGCAATCTAAGGGCCGAGAATGTACAACATATTCTGAAAACCTAGGCCCATACCACCCTTGTCATATGTCAAGGGCCCCCCTCCATTATATTCCAAAATGAGACATCAGTTATTTTTGTACCGAAACAACTTCCTGTCACTCATATCCTGTTTGTTATGTCTCAGTCACAGTGGAAGACAAAAGCCGGGGCAACAGGATGAATGCAGCAGAAAGAGGAGCTGACCAGAGAGGAGCCTGCCATTAAAGCACACAGTCAGTACCTCCTGCCTGACTCCACCGCTTGTCTTTTCTCTGCAACTTATTTACCTGTGGCCTGACCTCCCGCTGGACCCTTCCTTACACCTCCATCCCTGGTATTGACTTCTTGGCCTCTTCATCCCTGATTAAACTCCCCTCTCCCAAGTGGCTATGCACACAGTCTCTTTCTCCTTCACCCCGACCCCCCCACCTCTACTTCATCTGCAGATTACACAACTATGGAATCCATTCCTCTCAAGATCAAGAGGACCAGCAGTCAGTCAACTCCCTGCTTCCTTAACAGGTACAAATGGCCCCCACCCGGACACAGTGGAGAAGGTTATAAACTAAGCTAAGGCCACATTGGTGCTTGGAGCCCTGGACTGTGAAGGGCTGAGAGTCCCGCACAGTCAGGCCTGGGCTCACCCACCCCGCAACACCACACAAGCATCACAAGTGTGCCAGCAGCACGCTGACTGCATGGCAATACATCTTCATTCTTCTTTTTTTTTCCCCTTGAAAAATTACTTGCTGCCCTTTTTCTATCTTCTGAAATAAAAATATTTTTAAAACACTTAAGAGCTGGGGTCGGGGGCAGAAATAACAACAGCAAAGCCCCTTATAATGCTTTCTTTTTCAGGCTTTGACCATGACCACAGTAAGAAATACGTTTATATCACAACCCAATACATATACACATACTACATTGGGCTGCCTGGGTGGCTCAACTGGTAGAGCATGAGACTCAGGGTAGTGAGTTCGAGCCACGTGTTGGACACAGAGATTACTTAATAAAAAAGTTTTTAAATAATATCTGTCATTATTAAGGGTAATGTATTTAATATTCTCTATCCAGTTCTATTCCATTTATATTTTTAAAATGTCTGGGTCATATAATGTAAATTAAAGAAGCCTCACGTAAAAAGCGCATACTGTATGATTCCACTGATAAGAAAGTCTGGAACAGTCACAACTAATCTACAGTGACAGACATAAAAACAGCAGGCATATCAGCTGGGAGGGGAGGACAGGATAGTCTGCTGGAGTGCTAGAAGCGTTCTATGCATTGATCTGCGTGGTGGTTATACAGGTGCCCAAATGTGAAATCCACTGAGCTATCCAATTAGTGTTCCATGTAAGTTCTACTTCAAATAAATAAATTAATTAATTAATTAATTAATTAAGCAAAGCAAAATAAAAAGAAATGTGGGGTTTAAACTAATTAATCTGATTTAACCAACCAAAACTGCTTCAACTAACCTGTTATACACAGTTTGAAAATAGCTCTAAATATCTTTGTGTGTGTGCGCGTTAACTCTCTTATATATGTTATCTCATATAACTAAACTAAGGAAAGTTTAAAAACTTTCCTAGGGAGTGCCTGGGTAGCTCAGTCAGTTGGGAATCCAGCTCCTGACTTCGGCTCAGGTCATGATCTCATGGTTCATGAGTTCGAGACCTGCGCTGGGCTCCACACTGACAGTGCAGAGGCTGCTTGGAATTCATTCTCTCTCTCCCTCTCTCTCTCTCTCTCTCTCTCCCTCTCCCTCTCCCTCTTTGCTCTTCTCCTGCTTGTGAGCTCTTTCTCTCAAAATAAATAAACTTAAAAAAATAAAGTAAATAAAAATTTTCCTAGGTCTTAGGATTGAGAAATATTGAATTATTATGCTGGCCAACTACAGGTAGTCAGTGAGAGAAGAAAGGAGGGCACAACTCCTGAATGTCTTCACAGGGAGAAAAAAAATACAGATTTCTAATTAATCAACATTAGGCTCAAACAATATGAGTCTTCTCCTAGGTGTCCACGGTGTTCACCCAGTAAGTGTAGAAAGTTACTTTCCAAGTTCTGGATTGCATTGCATATATTATCTGCTTCAATAAATAAAATGGGTTTAAACATTCTGCTTTGAGAAATTACGAGCCCCCCAAATATCCAGAAACAAAAAAAAGTGAATCTCAATGGAAAATACGATGCATAGAAGTTCATAGCACAAAAACACATACACACAAGCCAAAAGCCGTCCCAGCTTAGTAGGCGGTTACAATGGTGACACTAAAATTAGCTTTAATAGGCAGGTGCTAAAAAGATACTGTGGTAACAGTCAAGTCTTGAAGAAAAACAATACTCTCAAGTCCTAGCCAGGGAGGGAGATTTTATATTTTAGAACAGCCATGTTG
Organism: Lynx rufus; assembly: GCF_022079265.1. Classification (NCBI taxonomy): domain Eukaryota; kingdom Metazoa; phylum Chordata; class Mammalia; order Carnivora; family Felidae; genus Lynx; species Lynx rufus. The sequence goes on from NW_025814823.1 coordinate 70,444,814, forward strand.
TCTTAAAGTAAAGGTCAATGCTGAATGCCAGTCTATTTATAATCGTATATGGATAAACCATGTTTTCTATTACAGTGTTTAAGATGTGGGTGTATAGGGTCTCTATTACACTGTATTCGCAGAGAAGAAAAGGCAGTAACAGAGCAAGAATGGAAATGGCTGGAGAAGACAAAGATATTTCTCTCATTTAAAAGAGAATCATTCATAGATGCACACAAGGAGACAAGTACAAGGATATTCATTGTAGCATTGTTTGTAATGGAAAAAAAAAATTGGAAATAACAGAACACCGAAAATAAAATGCTTACACGGTGCAATCAAAGGGATGAACTAGATCTATATACCAGCTTGGACAGATCTCAAAATGAAAGTTGAATTAAGAAAGAAAAGTACAGAATAATATGTTAGCATTTATATAACATTAAAAAAATTTTTTTAATGTTTCTTCTAATTTCATTTTTGAGTAAGAGACAGAGCACGAGCAGGGGAGGGGCAGAAAGAGAGGGAGACACAGAATCTGAAGCAGGCTCCAGGCTCTGAGCTGTGAGCACAGCGCCTGATGCGGGGCTCGAACTCACAGACCGCGAGATCGTGACCTGAGCCGAAGTCGGGCGCTTAACTGACTGAGCCACCCAGGCGCCCCACATTTTTAAACATATGAAAGGAACACAACCATGTAGATCATTATGATAGATACACTGGGAAAGATACAGAGATAAAATGGAAGTAATCCCAGGAAACTCATAACAGTGTCTGTCTCCGCTTGAGGCTGTGGAGGAGGAAGGGAATGGAGTAAGGATGGTGTTTAAATAGAACTTTAACTATAGTTGATGTTTTATTTCTTTAAAAAATATGGAAGCTAAAAGGACCACAGAGTAACAGGGTTGAATCTGGGTCATGGGAATAAGGTCGGCTGTTTTGATCTTTGTGATTTTCAGTAACTTTAAGGCTTCTCAAAATTATTGAAGACAAGTGTAACTTTTTTTTTTCATTCAGAGTGACCCAGAGGCAATTTACAAAACTCAGGCAACCCCTGTTTGGTTTAGCAGTAGGACTGTCACAGACCACCCTCTTTGGAAGTGTGTCTATTAACGTGAATAGGGAGAGCGTATGTGTGAACATAGTAGGTACCATGTTAATGTGGGAAACTTTACCTGTGTGTTTTGGTTATTTCTTCAATACTCGTAATCTGGTAGTAAACATTATGGAAGGGCAGGGACACAGAATAATAAAAAGAATAATCTGTACGGCACTTTCCAGAAAACAAGACTAAAATCTGACTCAGGTGAGTATTTTACCTCCCCTCACATTTAGGACAGAAAATAGAGAGCAGTAACCACAATGTCTTTTTTAACGATTTACTACAATGTAATTGTTAATCATTTCAATAGATTCCATCCTGGACAAGCTAGGAAATGAGAAATATTTCAGTATCATTCTATGAAGGGCAGAAGACTGAAGATGATTATTACCTTGGCAAGTTCAGGCAGGTAGCTATCTAAACCGGAACCAGAACCTTCCAATTTGCTTTGTTCATCATCTAAAATGGCAAAACAGATGACCTGAGTTACTTGTAATTGAATGTATTTTATTTAAAGCAGGAGGTCAAAGGCCATTTCTCTTATATTCACCCTTGAATGCAGTGGTTTCCAACTCTAAATGCCCATTAAAAACACCTCAGAGCTTTTAAAAAAAAAAATACTTACACCCAGGGTTGAGAACCAAATATTTAATAATTGATACAGCATGGACACTGTCTAAAAAGAACTGATATTAGTTATGAACACCAGTCTGCATGGCCACATCCATCAAACCCACTAAAATGCCTGCCCAGGTCCCACCCCAGGCCAACTAAATAAGAAAGAGAATTTTTTAAAAAGTTTCGCAGAATTTCTAAGGTACAGCCAGGGTTGAGATTCACCGGGCTAAGAGCTTGAAACAAAACATGAATTGTCAAGAACATAGCCAGATTCTTCCCACCAATGAGGCTTCTGCCCATCTTAACTTTGTCTTAAAAAATCTAAAGGATAGGATTAATGACAGTAATAACCACAGTATTTTAAGTGCTGATTTTGTGCCAGGTACTCGAGACACATAATCTTATTTAATCTTCCCATCGACCAGCAAGTTCTGTTTTATTCTTACTTCACAGATGGGAATACCGAGGCTCAGAATATGTAAGCAGCTTGCCCAAGGTCTCACAGCTGAAAAATGATATTGCGGAGACTTGAACTCAGTCTTCTTTTCTGCCCCGAAGCTGTGGCTCTTTCCATTTAAGGTTTCCTGATAAAAATGTTGTCAGGGTAGTAAATTCTAATGTGACGAAATCTTTGCTCACAAACTCTCTGTGAAGAGCTCACATCTGACCCATTGCTCACGTAGCTGGCGATACACAGGCTCCCTATGCCCTCTGACAAAGTTAAAGACATCAGTGAAGTATGCATGTCCCTGGAGAAAGCGAGGTCTGCTTACCCTCATGAGAGTCTCCGTTTCGCTTTTCTTGCATTGCAGCCTCAAAGTTGAGCTGGAGAATCTTGTTGAGAGTTGTGATCCATTCTTCCATTTCGACTTCACTGTCTGCAGCCAAAAGGTAGCTACTTTTGTCCTGCATCTTGAGCTCAAAAGCAAAACGTCTAACTTTGTTGTTCTGAAATGGAAAAGGAGTACAGAGACACATTTTAAGAGAACTGAAATGGCCTTAAAATTTTTCCTCTTTATTATTTGCTGACTGATGCTATCTCATTGGCATTTGGGGCCAAGCTATTTAAAAATGCATGCCCCTGGGGCACCTGGGTGGCTCAGTCGGTTGAGCACCTGACTTTGACTCAGGTCATGATCTTGTGGTTCGTGAGTTCGAGCCCCGCCATCAGGCTCTGCAGAATCGAGCCCCATGTCAGGCTCTGCAGAGCCTGCTTAGAATACTCTCTCTCTCTGCCCCCCCACCCCTCCCCCCTCAAAACAAATAAATAAACTTTAAAAAAATGCAAGTCCCTTCCCCACAAACCCTCATCACTCTCTACCTTCCCTGCTTTATTTTGTCCATAATTTTATTTTCCCATCTGACACATCATGGATTTCACTTGTTGTCTGTCTCCTCAAATGGAATGAGAGCTCCTTAGGGTAGAGATTACTTTTGTTCAATGCTACATCCAGATTTCTAGAACACTGCCTGGTACACAATAAGCTCTGGAAAAAAAAATTTACTGAATGAATGAAATTTCACTGAAAATTTTCAACTCCTCCAGCTCCTTTTTTTCTTTTGATGAAGTAGTGCATGGTATCCCATTTTATAAAGCAAACATTATCTCTCAGTGTGTTTGACCTCCTCATCTGGAACTTTCCCATCATTTGTGAGTCCCCAGAGGTATTTGGACACCATGTCTACAGCCTTCCCTCATGCCTCTAGTTTTTACACCTGTCAAAGGGTGTCCAGCTCCAAGTACAAAGACAGTAGTCACATGCATTAAATGATGGAGGATGAAAGTGCCCTAGACCAGGGTTTCTCAGCCTTGGCACTGCTGATGCTTAAGGCTGGTAAGTGTTGTGGGAGTTGGCCTGTGCACTGCAAGATGTTTAGCAGCATCGCTGGCCTTACCCACTAGATGCAGGGAACATAACCCCAGTTGTGAAGATTAACACACATCTCCAGAGAGTACCAAACCTCCCCTGGTAAGCACAATCGTCTCCAGGGAACAGCACTAGAAAGAAGTTCGGCTCTAAGGACCACAGCCCAAGATTCCTTGCATGTACAGGCTGAGGGCAACCTGTAGGGGGCAGAGTAGCCCTCACCCACTAGCAGCTGGCTGGCTAGCCGCAGTCCCTGAGAGGCTCCTCAGTGTAGGTGGCAGGGACGCCCTGACCCTCCCCAAGGTGGCCATGTTCTTGGCAGCATGCTTCTCAGAAACACGCAGGCCACACCAGCTACGTACATACTGCCCGCTGCGGGCGCCTCACTTCACGTCAGGGCCAGAATCAGACAGGAGTCAAAAGGCTAGGTACGAAATATGTTTTCTGTCCCAGTCACAACTGTGAAAATAAGTTAAAAGTTAAAAAAACTGTGAAAATAAGTTAAAAGACATCAGGCCTTGGTTCTAAGTTATTCCTCTTTCTCAGCCTGATCTTCCTGATCTGAAAATAAACGTAATCAACTTCAAGGTTCTAAAATGCTTTTAGGCCTTAAGATTCTACACTGGATTACTTGCAGGTTTATTTAAAATTTTCAGTTTATGCATTTCTTTGAACCCATAGCATTAATCAACTACTTTTTTCCCCCACAATGTCCAAAAACAATTCAAAAACAAACAAACCACAGTGTTGGTGCTTAGCTTCCAAACAGATGTGGATAAAAACAAATTATTTAACTTTTTGAAGCCTTGAATACAATTCATTAAATGTTAAACACCATCAGCCACATCTGATGAAGAAAGAGTATGAAGGAAGAGAATATGAAGAATATGAAGGAAGAGATGTCCCTTAAAGTCAGGACCTAAGGTCACGGAGAACACTGCACAGGCTGACCGACAGCCCAGGGATGCCGGACGCACAAATCACCTACACGCTGTGCCGAAGACAGGCAACAAAACTCTTAATAGTTTTGCTTTAAACTTTTCTTTAAAAGAAATGCCTGAAGATTTAACTAGAAAGTAACTTGAAAGGTCTCCTAGCTCAAGAATACAAATGAAACCCCTACTTGGAAATCCCACACAAGAAGTTAATTCACTGTCATTGACCGTTTCTGGTCCTGCCTACTTTACACTGTGAAGAAACGTACTTTGATGTATTGAGAGACAGAGAGACACAGAGCATGAGCAGGGGAGGGGCCGAGAGAGACAGAGAGACACAGAATCTGAAACAGGCTCCAGGCTCCAAGCTGTCAGCACAGAGCCCGACGCGGGTCTCGAACTCACAAACTGCAAGATCATGACCTGAGCCAATGTCGGACACTTAACTGACTGAGCCACCCAGGCATCCCTGGGGCTGTTTTTAAATTGGTTTCCGGTAATCAAAAATACCAAGATTTAAGTAAAATTTTGTATTTCTGGATTTTTTTGCTAAAAACAAGACAAAAACAGATCATCTGGCCCCCTTGAACTGGTAGCTCCGCCCAGCATCAGCCACAGCGGGGAGGCGGCTGGCGGCCCCACGAGACGGGACCGTTCGTGCTCCAGTTTGTCACAGAATGCGATGCATTCCCTCTTGCTTTCCACGCAGGCCTGTTCTTTTACTTAATTTTCCTGCTCGGCTCCTGCAGGCGTCTGAGTATGGACCCCTAATTTCCACTGCTGGCTTGATGGAGGAACAGGGTCTGGACTCGCTCTCCCATCACAACCACTAGAAAACTGAACAGAAGAGATCAAACAGCTGTTTGCGGATATTTGACCACAGGTAGGGCAGGACCATGACCCCTGCTGGACGGGACATAGATGAGCTGCACCCTAGCAGCCCTTAAGCTTTCTGCTGGAGGCGGTGTCTGGGTTGTGGCCCGGGAAGGGGAGCCCGACAGAGCCCTGTGGTCCCCCTAAGTTAAAGAGACTGAGCAGAGCTCCAGAAGACCAAGGTGGCTATATTACACAGGACACAGTTTCCAGAATGAGAGCTCTTCCAGAGTTCTCAGCACGTAAGACAAAACAGATCCAAATCTAGTAGTAAAAATTCTGAGTCATGCATTCATGACGTGTCCATGTTCTGTTTGTAGGTTCTGCCTTAACAAACAGTTTACCAAAAAAAAAAAACCCACATCAAAATGAAGACAAAATAACCCAAATTGCAAGTCACTAGAGATAAAGAGAAGATTAAGAAGAGCAGGGACATCAGAACCCCAAAACAACAACATAATTGGGTGTCTTCAAATTTGAAGGTAAATTTCACCTTGGATTTCTACATACACCCAAACTATCCATCAAGTTTGAATGCAAAACCAAAAATATTGGCAGATAAGCTAACTCTCAAGAAATTAACAACTTTGACATTCTTTCTCAGGAAGCTACTTGGAGGATGTGTTCCTCCAAAATAAGAAAGTGGAACAAGAAAGAAAACATGGGATCTCGGAAACAGGGAATCCGACGCAGGCAGGAAGGCAAAGAGTTTCCAGAATGATGGCTATCCAGAGGCTGAGACAGCAATTCACCTAGATTAGAGCAGGAAGGAGGGCTGTAGGAACTAAAATCCTACCTTCCATAATGTCCAGAAGTGATGAATAAAAAGCAGCGGACGTGCCTTTTCCAGCATTATGGAGGCACATTCCAGAAAGAAGAGTGAAAACAGCTGAAAACAATCACGTCAGGGGAGTGGGGAGTGGGTGAGGTGGAAGACACTCGGGCAACAAGGTGCTCGCAGGGTTGCCTTTCTGCACTGCTTGACGGTTTAAACCAGATGAATGAATTACTTGGGATGAAAATGCAATGTAATTTTCAACATGTGAGTACATAAACAAGTACACACCTGAAGGTCAGGCCGGGGAGCTGTGTCTCTAACCTCAATCACACTGGCCCCACAAAACGACCTTTCTTATTAGAACTGAGCTTCGGGCCAATGTCATCAGCCAACACTGAGTCATTTTAGGAAGAATTCTCTGATAATGGTGACTGCATCTATTGTGAGGAGTTGTCAGGGAGATTGTTCATTAACCACACAGTGCCCTCTGTCTCAGGGCCCCCATGAGAAATGCCTGAATGATCTTCATTCTGAGATTACTCGGGCAGCTTCTGGCTAACTGGATTGAACGGGTCTCCAAGCTAGGAAGCACAGAGCCCAGTTTGTCACCCACCCACAGCAGGTGTTAGGTCTCTTGAACACCTATGCTTCTTTCTTAGCTTAATTCCTGTTCATCTCCTCCCTACCTTGACTCCTTGTTCACCTCTCCTGCCTTCAAACACACTTTAAATCTGTGCTATCCTGTGTTTTATGTTTCCTTGTAAGTTACTGCCTTAGACCTTTCTGGAAAGTGGCAAGGGGGTGGGGAGATGGATGGACAGATGGGGAATCTGGCAACTTGCTTTCAAAGACAATTCTGTTAAGGTTTGGAAGGTCCTACACCAAAACAGCAGCTTTCGGTCCTACACTGAAACTGGTAACAGCAAGCTCCCTGGGAAAGGGAGAGATAGGGATCAACAGGGACCTCCAGTTTGTAATGGTCTGATTTTTTTTATAATGTGAGTACAGTTGTGCATTATGTATGATTAAAATTAATTTTTAAGTGTATTTATTTATTTTGAGAGAGAAAGAGAACCAGTAGGAGAGGGGCACAGAGAGACAGGGAAACAGAGGATCCTAAGCAGGCTCTGTGCTGACAGCAGTGAGCCCGATGAGGGGCTTGAACTCACTGAACCATTAGGTCATGACCTAAAAATAAGGGGCACCTGAGTGGCTCAGTTGGTTGAGTCTGACTCTTGATTTTGCCTCAGGTCATAATCCCACAGTCATGGGATTGAGCCCTGAGTCGGGTTCCATGCTGAGCATGGAGCCTGCTTAAGATTCTCTCTCCCTCTCCCTCTCCCTCTCTCCCTCTCCCTCTCCCTCTCTGTCTCTCTCTCCCCCTCTCACCTGCTCGCTCTTGCTCTCTCTCAAAAAAAAAAAAATAATAGTAATTTTTAAGAATAACTCTACAACTGCAATAGCACTAACAAAAATATTCAATACTGGCCGAATTCTTACCATGTGCCAGCACTGTTCCAAGCTCTTTTTTCATATATTAATTAATCCTCTCAATAACCATATTCAATACAATTATTCCAATTTAACAAATGAGGAAACTGAGGCACAGAGAGGATCAGTGTCTCCAAAGCTACACAGCTGGTAGTGGTAGAGCAGGGATTTGAACTCAGTCTGGATCTGAAACCCAGTCTCTTGACTAATCCTGTTATTGGTACTATGAGAGAAATGATAAAACTCATCACGGAGATGCTAAGAACTGTTCTGAATATTTCCAAATGAATTCATCCAGTCCCCTCAATTTACTCTACTAAGGAAACATGATCATTACCCACATTTTGCACATGAAGAAACTTTTGGTAATAGCCTGGCCAAGGTCACACAGCTATAAAGTGGTTGAGCCTTAAACACTGGAGCTCAGCCCCATGGTGCTCAGCCGACTACAATAGAAGTCTGCCTGTTTCACGTGTATCTGATGAAAAACGAGCCTTTACTTACCTGACAGCTGTTCCACCTCCTCCCCCGATACTGCCATTCTTGGAAGTATTTGCTTAAATCTGCAAATTCACAGATGGTACTTTTACAGATCAGAAAACTTGATGATAGAACTCTACTCATATTTACCTGAACCACACCCATACAGGAATCCAGAAATATCGATCCTTTCGGTTCCTTGGAGATCTTTTCATCTTTATAAAAATTCAAATTGTAGGATCCGTCACCAAGTTGAATCAGGTGGAAAAACCGTCTTTTAAATGACTGGGAGAAAAATACATATACACCTCTTGTTTCAAAACGAAAAGAGTCACAGTCCCTACCAACCACTCACAGCTACACACGTGTTTTTACACAGTACACACGTGTAAAAACCGTTTCTATTCTCCCTAAAACCAATCTAATCCTGGCCAACGCCCCAGGTAAGGGTGAGTTAAGACTCTCCATCACGTCTAATAATATCAGTGCGTTTAAATTCTGAGGAGGTGGTTCACTTAACATTCATGGGTCATTTTTTCTTACCCACAGCATTTGATATTTTTACATAACCACCCAAAAGCAGTGCGATAAGCTCCAATTTGGGATGCAGCACAGAAGGATGGAAACTTTCTCAAATCCCCAGGGTTTCTTGCTCACGCAGAATAGGAACTTTTCTCTGCCTCGTGACACTGAACGATTTTCCAGCCTCAGGATTATGACAGTCCGCATTTCCCTGGATTTCCTTTTTCTCTCCCCGTCCACCCTCCCTCCCTTCCATTATGGCTCTTCTCTTCAGTATTCATGCTGCTCTTCCTCTGCTCCTACCTCTTTCCTGAATGGCTTTTTATACTAGTTTTTGCTCTTCTCTTTCCAACCCCCTTCCAATCAAACCATTTTCCTTCCAGTCCTCCAGCTTTGCTCTTGTTCACCTTGCCACAGTAGACCTCCCAAAAGTGCTGAGACTTAGCCCCTGGGTGATGTGCTTGCAGGTGCCACGATCGCTTTTGTCGTGGGTACAGAGAAGAAAGCCTGCGTCGGCAACTGTGCCTTCACACCAGCCCAATGATGAAGATCTCGTCACGCTGGTGGTCGGGCATGAAGCAGGGGAAGTGGGTGCGAGCAGGACGGTACCAATGGAGGTTGATCACCAGGGAGGCATCTTATTGACCAGACAATGTCACTTTTGTCAGGAAGAACAACATGCCCATTCATTTTGAGCATGATTCCCAAGACCTATAGCAAAAAGGGTTTCATGAGAGGGGAGTGCAGGGTGATGGACTGCCTTACCCTCATGGTTACGCTTATTGCACTGTTCATGTTGCCTTTGTACAGCCACCCATGCTTGGTGATCCCGCCCTTCTGAGAGCCGAGGGAGGCGGCATCCTAGGAGAGAAGGAAAACCACAATTGATCTCCAGTCACTACTAATCTTATCTGCTGTGACTCTGGTCAAAAGGAAAATCATTCAACTGGTGCCGGCTTGCCCCATCGTGCCCCATTACTGGAGTTACCATCTGCCACAAGTCACTTTAGAGCCGGCTCGGCAGGAAAAGAGAGGGAGAAGCATCAATCCCTGAAAGCTCTAGTCCATTAAAAGGCAAAGCTAGTTCCAGTCCAAATTTTTTATTTTTGAGTATTTAATGAGCCACAGAAAGTACATACCATACTTGACCACTCAGGTTGTAAGGTCCTGCTGGGTTTCATGAAAAATATTTTCAAATTACACTCCCCTATAATTGGAGGACAAAAGCAAATTCCTGGAAAACTTCCCAGAGGCTCAGTTCAGGGGAAGGTGAACGAAGAAAAGAAGGAAATGTGAGGCAGCAGAGAAAGGAGGGATGAGAGAAAAGGATTGGGCAATGGAAAAGAACGAAAGAGAGAGAGGAGGGGGGAGAGTTAGGAAAGAGAAGGGACGTGGCTAGAAAAATAAAGAAACATGCTTCTGCACGTTCCAGCTCCAGCTGTGGGCTCTGGTGCAGGGAGGCGGGCATGGGGTTGCCAGTTGCTGCTGAAAATATGTCAGGCAAACACTCGTACATGTAACAGACAGATGACAGGTGTGTACGTACACACACACACACACACACACACACACACACACAATCTGGCAGGCTGCAGCTGGCTCTAGCCCTGTGGGTCCCTGCCCCTCTAAGGCGGTACCTGATGGACGTTCAGTAGGTACAGGAGGACGAGAGGGCCACTCACCGTCATGTTACCCAACTCACATCCCATAAGACCAGTCTCCAATTATGATCTTTATTTTTGTAATCAAAGAGACAACTGCAGAAAGACCCGTCTTCTGTTTTGTTTTAGACCATCTCACTGTAATATTGGTGGTTTTACTGTTCTTATTATTCGTAAGAACAGAAATAACTCATCTGTCTAGGATTTGACAGTTTTCAGTGTGCCCTTAGCATGCGTTATTTCGACTGGTCCTACTCTTACAACTAATCAGCACCAAGTGTTTTTACTATCTTGTTTCTCACTTTGGACGGTCACTTACTCTTCCAGAATTATTTTAAAAGTGGTTTCTAAAATAATTTCCCACCATGGGCATTGTTCACATTCTTGAATGGCTGGTGTTACAGCTTACTTGATGATTAAAAAAAAAAAAAGGAACCTCTCTCCCCTAAACTCACAATGAGGCAGCCAATACTGAGCAGGGGAGATGAGAAACGCAGAGGACAGCTAGCCCTGACTTGTTATTAGGTCTCCCTCGCTCAGTGGCCAGTCACCTTAATGCCCAGCTCTCTCTATAGATTTCTTCAAGAGAAGGGGGAGTGCCCTTGTTTAAGAATAAAAGAAAGAAAAAAGCTTCTTGATACCATATGCGTCACTCAAACCCATCATTGAAAGAAAGAGCCATTTAAAGTCTACTGGCGGTTCGTTTCAAGATAGTCTGCTGAAAAACAACCTAAACTTAAGGTCTAAGTAATCTTGCTGTCTCTTAACAATGTAGCCAAATCTTATCCAGGCCTTTGAAAATGATCTCGGAACAAATAAACAAGACAGGAAGAACTTGCAATGCTAAGCAGTCAAGTTGAAATGGAGACCTTATTTCAATCAATCCAGTAATACATCGAATAAAAATTCTTTCCCCGTTTCAAGAAACATTCCAATTCCCCTTTTGGCTTAAATGTTGGTAATTTTCCAACCGATCTTGTAAAGTCTGTAAACTAAACCAGTTTCCAGATCCGCAAGCGATAACCTTACCTCATCTTTATCAACTTCCTCATCGACTTCATAGACGTGAACTGGAAGTTTATCCAACTTGGCCACTTTGCTTTAAAAAGAAGAAAGAAACTTGTTTTATAATTACCTAATCCATGAAGAGATGCACTTCTTCCCCCATTAGAGGAACAGACATTTAACAAACTCAAAGCTGTTCCACTCGGCTGAAGAATAAAAATAATCGACACACTACTGCTTTGCAAAGTGGGTGATCCAAGAGTTAGAGAGCCTGCGGAAGCCATGTAGAAGAGCTGGACCAGGTTGTTGGGAGTTAGATAGGTATATGAAAAATGGGAAAGTGTATTAATTAATAAAGACTTGGTAGAACAGGGGGGAAAAAGACTGGTAGAATAACTTTTAAAATGAAGTTTATAAGAAAAAATGGGAACCGGGGTCATGGTCTTCAGAGTGGGAACCACAGTGTTAATGATGATGGTGTTAACAACAAAAGTACTGAAACAGCGGCCAGCATGTATATTAAACAGTATGTTCTAGGCACTGCGTTTCCCATGTATTACCTCGTTCAGTCCTTTAGACGGTGGGGACTGGTGGTAGTAGGACCATTTAATAGATGAGGAAACTGAGGTTCACAGAGGGCAGAGAGAGCAGATGATGAAGGCAGACTATGGAATCTATGTTCTTAATCACTGTTAGTATCCTCTCTCTCTTTCTTATCACACAACTGCAAAATTATTAATGCCAAAGGTAAAATCTACCAGCAGTGAAAGTATATCATGCAGTCAGTATGCTACAGCTCGCAGTATGTTCTAAGAAAGCCATGAGAATAGTATGAACCAGACTATCCGTGAAGACAGGTTCAGGCAATCAAATGGACAGAATTTAGAAGTCCCCAAATAAGTACTGGGTAAATACAGAACTAAGGAGCACACCCCATCTGGAGAAGATAATGCTGGAAGGGAGTGTCTTCAGCTGAAGTTTAAAAAGAGTCAATGGGGAACTTGGCTAAACACTCCCAAGGAGTGGCTGAACCACACAAAGAGGAAAAACAAACATCTAGGTCCACTGAGAATAGTTTCAATGGTTCAAACTCACAGATGCAACAAACATAGAGAAAAATATATTAATAGGGTTGCAAGTAAAATTTTCATTGGTGATGGCTACTTTTGATACAATACAATCCATCATTATTTGATTTCAATTTTCATAATCAACTATTACCTATATTTACCAACTGCATCATTTCAGGATATCCTGAAATGGAACATGTCCCCTCGAGGCAAGACCTACCTCCACCTGGTTCACTATAATGACCACTAATCAATCTAAACACACTTGTTTTGGGTGTATTCCAGAACCCATTAATACTTCAAAGAAAGTAAGAAAATTGTCTGGGGAATGCTTGTCTTTGATTTACTTTTTTTAAACATAAAATTTATTCAATATGACATGCTTTTTATATTTCTCCAAAGTATTCTTTTAAAGGTAAGACACACTGTAGCATTTACATTGTTTTCTATTTTTTTCTATTTCTTTGTTTTCTATTTCTCGCTGAAAGTACTCTACCTGTTCTATCAGTGGTACCCTGGAAAGAATCACCGGCCATAACTAAACCATCCATGTTTATACCATTTACCAATCCCAGAGTACTAGGTTTGAGTCCTATTATCAAATACCCTGGAAGCAATAGCTACTCCATATACATACAAACCATCTAGAAATATGTTCTCCAATTACTCTGATTGCATGTGAAGTTACATACCTCCTTAAGCCTCTCAAGCACAAAAAACACTGCCCACGTGTTATCACCCCACCTTGTGTGGTCTGACCATTTACTCACTTTGGAAGTTGTCGAAACTCTCCCGAGTAATCTTCATATTTATAGTTCACAAGATGCCAGTCAGAGTTATAGGTTTTGATGCACTACGGGGTGAGGGGAAGGGTATAAAAAATAGAAAACATAAGAGGCAAAGAAAAAAGATATGTGATGGCTTTAGGAGAACATTTGGGAAGGTTTACGAATGTGCAGCCACACAAACATCAAAACAATTCTTTCACTTCGACCATCCCTTGCCTGAAATTCCACTATCAGAGGTTCCTATAAAGCTTAAAAACCCCTAAAGCCTTACCCTTGGGGATGGGTCACTTTAAGTGCCCATCATTCATAATCAGAGACCAGATTTTTACAAGGGGAAAAACTGCACCTCATGTTGCTGCATTTACATAACAAACAATGTACTGCTTCTGAGTTAAAAGCACTTGTTTAGGGAGCCTTGTGCCCTCTACTACAACATGAGAGTAGGTGGAAAGTGCGAACCTAAAAGACACTTTCGTGGTGTTTACTAATATGACAACTAGATCTGTTACCAAGTATAATACAAATCTGCCCTTGGCTTTTCCTTCTATTTATAGGGGCCAGAGTGAGGTTATTAGGAGAAAAGATTTAGATTCCAATTCAGTGGCACCGTGACATCATTGCGTGCACGCACATGCATGTGTGAACAGGATGTACAAAGTAGGGAGCTTTACGTTCTATGATACCAACCTACACAGACTGCTGTGGGGCCCAGGGCCCATCCCATGCACAACAACGCCATGGTGATTATTCTGAATGAAGCCACTTGGGAAATAACTGTGCAAGGACACTAAGACCATCCTCCGTCCCCTGGAGGCTGGAAACAAATCTCCCATATGAAAAATACTCTCCTGGACTAAGAAGTTAAAAAAAAAAAACAAAATAAAACCATAACAAAACAAAATCCTTATCACCAGAGGTAGGGACTTGAAAGTTGAGAAAGCTACGGAAATAAACCTTGTTATTTTTTTCTAATCTCCTACTGCAAGCTAAATTCTGCTTAGAATTCCTTACTAATTAAGGCTCCCAAACACCTGTTTTCTTTATCCTGTCAATTCCTCCCAAATTTATTGTCTCTTTGTCTAAAATGTATAAAAACTGCCTGCCTTAGTCATTTCTTGGGGTCTCAGTTTCATTTTTTGACCTCCATGTGCACATAATAAAACTTTGGGTTTTTTCCTATTAATCTGCCTTATATCAATTTAATTCCTAAGCCAACTAGAAGAAACCCTGGAGGGAAAAAAAAGACATTTCTATACTCCCTACACTGCATTAAACTACCTCACTATCCAATAGACTCAACGGACCAGCACGGTGTCTTTCATTCATCTATCCAGGAGGAAGCACTGAATAGTGTGTAGACTAAAGATTATAAGGCTGCGTCCACCAGATCCTCAAACACAAATGAGTCAAAATCAATAGGGGAAGCATTTGATTGAGTTACCAACAGCTACCTTGATTTTCTGTATAGTCAGCTCTTGGCTACACATATGTAAACTTTAGTGTGGAAAAAAAAAATGAATTAAGTGAAGATGTAGTTGAATGTATTTATGTCTTACCTGGTTGACTTGACTCCGGCTGTAACTAACACTGTGATCAAAGTCTCTATTCTGCTCACTCTACTTCATCATTTTTATGGTCAACCTTTTTTATCTGTTTCATGGCTTATGCCCAAAGGCCTTCTGAGGCAAACTCTCCTCTACCCCAAAGTCATGAATAGAACTACAACAACGATAATGAATGTTTCCCTTGTGCCAGACTCTGTGATAAGCACTCTATGGGCAAGGTGGCGACAGGCAGATAGTGTAAGATTTTACATTATTGTTCTGAAAGGTGGACTAAATAGCAGAGAAGGGTTAGGAACAGAGTTGGATGGTGGAACTGAACAAGTTTCCGATCTCTTTGCCATGTAGTTACAAATGTTTTTGAAGACTATTTCACTCTTGTAAATTCTCCTCAAAAATATTTTCAAAGCATTTTCACATTCAGAACATCTGACATCCATACTCAAAGTTACATTCCAAACCAAGTGTGATTGCAGAATTACCTGTATCCCTAGGTCCGTTAGCACAGCAATTTTAGGTCTGACTAGGTATGACACAGTCTTGTGCACATGCTCCTACTCTGTTCAGGTTTTCGAAAAAGCACAGCAACCAAAGTCATACCACCAAAGTCTCTTTCAGGATATTAAACCTATTCTGAAGTATAACATGCACCTGCCCAGTTAAAAAGATCAACGAGCAAGCACTTGCATACAATCAGGGCATTTATGAATGAAACACCTGACTGCCCAGATTTTTAATATCTTAGGTAAAATGGGTCAGAAAGATACTTATGTTTAAATGTTTTAAATTATAAGAAACTGTAAGGAAACATAGTTGACCAGGTTAAGTGGCCAGAGAGTCATTCATTTGATAAGCCCCTGTTGACTGTCCACATGGCAGGCACCAGCTGAATTCCAAGGCTGAAGCCTGGAATAAGACAAGCAACCCCCACCCCTCCGGGGATGCAGAAAGTCTAGGAGATGAGGGGTTACATCAGAAATCAGTCTCTGGAGAACTGGATCTCCAGAAAGACAGGGATCTGACTGGCTCATTTCATCAGTGACCTTTCAGACTCGTGAAATTCAATCATATTTTCAAGTTAATACTGAAAGGTTTTTGAAGTTGTTTTTTAAAACAGCCGTTAGGTCATTCTCCGCTGGACAAGAGGATGGAGAGGAAGTGCTGGCTGTTCCACTCCACCCTTGTGGCCGCGTCCCAAGAGGGCTCGTTCCATTGGCTCGGGCAGCACAGCATGAAGTTGTTATTGCTCAACCTACAGCAGTCAAAGAACTGAGTGGAGAACTGTGCCTCAAAAGCCATATTTTTTAAGCAACTGGGAGAACTGAATTAGTAATTAATAAGTATGGAGGTGAACAAACTCTTTCTGGAAAAGTCCGGATAGGTAAGTATTTTCAGCTTTGAGGGTCATGTGATCTCTGCTGCAAACATTCAACTCTGAGTTATCACGTGAAAGTAGGTCACAGGTGACACATAAACAAAAGGGTGTGGCGGTACTACAATGAAACTTTATTTACAAAAACAGGCTGCAGGCCAGACAGTTGCCCGTGGGTCAGTCACACTGCGTCTGCATCCTGCTTGATACTAAACATTTAAGACTACACAAACGTATCTGGCTCTATTTGTCCAGAATTATTTTTACTAATATAGTAGCAAAGGAGGTAAGGCAAGAAGTTACCTTTCCAGAAGGATGAGAGATCACACTTTTACCATTTTCAATACATATTTAATTTTTTGAAAATCTCAATGGAAACTAAATACTGTTACTACAATATTGTTATTTTAATTAGTCTTCACTTTAAAAAGCATAGATTCCTTGTGGGGGTTGGCCATATTTATCATCTAAAAATCAACTAGAAAAATAGGGTTAAAAACCCATCATTTTTAAATGAAAGAGTGCTTCAAGAAACAAAATTAAAATACCTAATTAGTTCATCTAAAAGCACCTGGAAGAAGAAACAAACACCAATCTAAAAAAAATGCAATCCAAATGCAATAATTTCTCTTTCCTCTTTAACAGGTAATCAGTATCTGTATGTTCAAATAAGAGTGATAATAATCATATACTGATCAGGAATATTCACGCTCTGCTCATTATCACCTGGCATCTCAAAAAGACTGAACTAGTCTTGAAAATAAGTTATAAGTAGAAACATGTAAATGAATACATAAATGTGTGTGCTGAGTCTCCATTAAAAACAATGTCAACAATAAAACCTCAGCCAAAGATTTCCAGCAAGTTCCTAAGTTACCCGTATTCCATGCCTGTAAGTTCTATAGCATTCATGCTTTAAACAGGCATCAGAAATGACCCCTATTAACATTTCTGTCCACATTTCAGACTCTGAAAACCCCATACTGTTCTCCTATTTTCCATTATAAAAATGTAATTACCTCTCTGATACTTCCTTGAAAATATCATTGAAATTTACAGAAGGGGGGGTGTAGGCAAAAAGTGACTCTAAGATAACGTGTACATTAACGTAGAAAAGGCACATTACCTCCGTAACAAATAAGCTCTGTGCTTCCTCTTGCGCATCTGCGGGGACCGTGGAGCACATGTAGCGACCCTGTCGTCTCAGAGTGGCCGTCTGTGAAGGAAAGCATGGGGAGAGGGTTTGGTTACTGGAAGATGGAAAGGCGCCAGCCTCGGGGTGCAGCCGGGCCTCGCATGGAGACAGTCCCTTCTTCAGTCTCCACCAGTCCTGCAGAGACAGCTCTTCTCCTTCCTCCTTGGGTCACACACCACGGATCCCTTTTGGTGCCAGAAAGTTCAAAGATGGGCATGGGGCAATGGCTCCCACTTCTTTCTGAGTCAGAGGCCCAGTGAGCCCTCCAGGGAGTCCTTCCGCTCCCACCAGGCAGGGTAGGCCCCCTTTCAGAAACCCTAACCCTCGCCAGCCCCAAGTGCTTGAGCTAGTCCCACTACATTGCCTTTTACTTGTCTTAATTGCCTTTTTCTAGTGTAAAATAGACATACCATAAAATTTACCATTTTAACTTTTTTCCAGATTTTATTTCATTTTTTTAAAAGTTTATTTCTTTACTTTGAAAGAGAGCGAGAGCAAGAGCTGGGGAGGGGAAGAGAGAGGGGGAGAGAGAATCCCAAGCAGGCTCCACGCTGCCAGTGCAGAGCCCAATGCGGGACTGGAACTCATGAGCTGTGAGCTCATGACCTAAGCCAAAATCTAGAGTCAGACACTTAATGAACTGAACCAACCAGGCGCCCCAATTTTATTTTTTTAAGCAAACTCTACACCCAATATGGGCTCGAACTCATGACCTTGAGATCAAGAGTCACATGCTCTACCTACTGAGCCAGCCAGGCACCCCCATTTTAACCACTTTCAAAAAGTGTACATTTCAGTGGCATTAAGTACATTCACATTGCTGTGCAACCATCATCACATCCATGTTTTCTTTTTTCCAGTTCTATTGAGAAATAATGGACATACATCACTGTATAAGTTTAAGGCATATACAGTATGATGGTTTGATTTACATCTATTGTGAAATGAGGACCACGATAGGTTCAGCTAATGTCTATTCTCTCACTCAAATACAATAAAAAGGGAAAAGGGAAAAAAAACCCTTTCTCCTTGTGATAGGATTTGCTCGCTTAAGAACTGTCCTAGATACCACACAGCCATGTTCACTGCAGTCTCCACGTTGGACCTCACATCCCTAGTCCTTATTTATCTTATGACTGGAAGTTGGACCTTTTGATCTCCTGCATCCAATTCTTCCTCCCCATACCCTCCATCTTTGGTAACCACAAGGCTGATCTCTTTTTCTATGCCTTTTTGTCTTGTTCTGTTTTATTCCACATATACGTGAGATCACACAGTATTTGTCTTTGTGTTTGATTCATTTCACTTAGCACGATGCCTGCAAGGTCCATCATGTTTTTGCAAATGGTAGGATTTCCTCATTTTTTATGGCTTAATATTATTCCATTGTAGATACATATCACAACTTCTTTACCCATTCATCTAACAACAGATGCTTAAGTTGTTTCCCTGTCTTGGCTACTGTAAACAATGCTGCTATAAACACTGGGGTACAGATATCTTTTCAAGTTAGTGTTTTTATTTCCTTTGGATACAGTCCCATAAATGGGATTACTGGATCATACTGTAATTCTACTTTTAATTTTTTTTAAGTATTTTTTTTTAAGTTTTTTTATTTTGAGAGAAACAACGTGAGTGGGGGAGGGGCAGAGAGAGAGAGAGAGACAGAATTCCAAACAGACTGCCAGCTGCCAGCTGCAGACCCCAACGCTGGGCCAGAACCCCCAACCTGATATCATGAACTGAGCCAAAACCAAGAGTCAGACACTTAACCAGCTGAGCCACCCAGAAGCCCCTCTATTTTTAATCTTTTGAGGGTCCTCCATACTGTTTTCCACAGTGGCTGCACTAAACCACAATCCTACCAACAGCGCACAAGGGTTTCGTTGTCTCCACATCCGTGCCAGCATCTGTTCTCTCTTATCTTTTTGATGACAGCCATTCTAGCAGGCATGAGGTGATATCTCATTGTGATTTTAATTTGCATTTCCCTAACAACTAGTGATGGTGAACTCTTTTCATGTACTTGTTGGCTTTTTGTACACCTTCTTCAGAAAATTGTCTTTTCAGGTCCTTTGCCGTTTTTAATCTGGGTTATTTTTGTTGTTGTTGTTGTTGTTGTTGAGTTCTATGAGTTCTTCATATATTTTGGATATTAACCCCCACATATGTGGTTTGCAAATATTTTTTTCCCATTCCATAGGTTATCTCTTCACATTATTGATGATTTATTTTGCTGTGCAGAAGCTTTTGAGTTTGGTGTGGTCACACTTGTTTTTTTGTGTTTTTTTAAATTGTGTTTCTTGTGTTTTAGGTATTAATGCCCCCCAAAACAATTATCAAGACCCACGTTAAGGAGCTTTATTCCTATGTTCTCTTCTAGGAGTTTCATGATTTCAGGTGTTACATATAAGTCTTTAATCCATTTTGAGTTCATTTTCACGAGTAGTGTAAGACATGGGTCCAGTTTCATTCTTTTACATGGGAATAGCCAATTATCCCAGCAACATTTATTGCCTTTTCTCCATTTAGTATTATTGGCTCCCTTGTCAAATATTAGTTGACCGTATATGCTTGGGTTTATTTGGGGCTCTGGATTCTGTTCCACTGTTCTACTTGTCTGTTTTTATGCCTATACCCTACTATTTTGATGACTACAGCTTTATAGCAGAGCTTGAAATCAGGATGTGTGATGCTTCCTGCTGTGTTCTTCTATCTAAAGATTTCTTCGGCTCTTTGAGGTCTTTTGTGGTTCCAAATGAGTTTTAGGACTATTTTTTCTACTTCACATTCATCTCTTACTTGCCTTTTATGTCCATGCTTGGTCACTGCCACACCCCCAGTGCCTCACAGCATGGTAACCAGGCAAGTAGAAGGTGCTCAATCACTATTCGTTGAATGGATCTATGAATTGTGAATGCTACCTCCCCTCAAGAGGCTCAAATGCTTACTTTAAATAATAAAATGCCTCATGACTTTAGGCAGGAGCAAATCCACTCTAATTAACATCATTTGGAAGGGACTATTTTGCCAATATGAGGAAACCGGACCTCAGGCTTCAGAAAGAAATGTTCTAGATGTTTTCTCCCATGGACTGTAATCCTTGGATACTATTAACAGATCATAGTTACAAAAACAGCATACATGGAAAATATTTTGCAAAGAGAGTCTACCCTGTGGTAGCTCTTCATGGCTACTTACTAAACTGGGATCCCCTAGCATCTGTCCCAGATGTTTTTCTTTCTTTGGCTGGAGGAAGCTTGGATCAAATGTGTGATCTCCCTCCCCTCCGGCACAGGTTGAAAACTTCAGTGCATATATTTTGTATGTAATTTAATTTTATTTCCTGCCCCTGTTTTCTCAATGTTGTGTCTCCTTCATCTATTTAACTCTTTTTTGGATGGTGTCAATCTTTGAAAGTAATCTCAAACCCTGTTTTTAGAATAAGCCTCCTTATTCTAAAGGAAAGGAAAGAAGGAACTCCATTCTCCACTGAAGTCCTTCATGGGTGAATTCTTAATTCATTCAGTCTCCAAAAGGGCTCTGAAGGCCCTTGGTCTTGGTTTTTTTGTAACTATCACAAATGGTGAATCTTATTACTCTCACCTGTTCCCAAGAAATGCCATAGAGACGTGTGATGATAAGCACCGAAGAGGCATAATCTATTCAAAACGTTTCCAAGTAACACAGTGATTATTAAGAGATTGTCAGAACTGTTAAAAATCAGGAATAAGAAAAGGGAAATTGTTTAAGAAACTGTGTATGCTTCAAAGAAGGATACATTCTATATCCCTACTTGATGTATTTTGATCTATCATGATTTTTGAAACTAATTGTTACACTTTTAAAATGTTCAGGAAATGCTCAGTTCAAGAAAGTCACTTGAGTCACTTCCAGCCCATTTCCCATCACACCACTAGTCAAAAGACAAAATGTATTATGTTTTTCCAGTGGGATTACCAACTCAAGAAACTTTTTGTTTAAGGTTTTATTTTTAAGTAATCTCCACCCCAAAGTGGGGCTTGAATTCACAATCCCAAGATCAAGAGTTGCACACTCTAATGAATGAGCCAGTCAGGTGCCCCTCAAGAAACTTTAATTATGTGACACTTTTCCAAATACTCCTCTAAGGTGAGAGAAATAGATATGGATCAGAGACAATGCCATTATGTTCTCACTTTAAAAAGAAAGCAACTTTGATCCTTAAAGAGAGACCTGGCCTTTAGCAGATAAGACAGCACTGGGCATAAATAAACCAATCATCTGTGTACTTACCACCACCCACCAGTACCAGAATGCTAGGTTTGAGTCCATTACTGATCAAGTCCTAGCTCTGATTTTGACAAAGCTTAGTTTTCCCACAAGAGCCCTTTTTCCTCTGGAGACTTCATCCAAATAAACAGCAAATTTTTAAAAAACCATTCACTTACATGAGACACACTTCTGTAGTACACATCTAGCTTTATGTTATTTTTATGTCTAATTCTTGTTGTATACAAAATTGGATGTTTTAGATAACCTCTTTTCTATATAGCTGGCTGCTATCCTTCCCTATATATGACTGCTGTCCCTCACACCAAAAGGTGCAGACAATTTTCCTCTCCTTAAACCCGGGCTGGCTTTGACCAATCAGATGAGGCAGAAATGGTACCGTGGCAGTTCCAAACTTAGCCTTTAGGAGAACTAGCAGCTCTGTTCCGCCTTCTTAAAAGACGCGGACATAAAAAGCCACAAAAAAAGGTCTACTACTTCAGACCACTATGCTATGAGCAAGTCCAAACTAGCTATATGGAGAGACCACATATAGAAAGATGCCCCACCAGCCCACAGCTGGTTCCAGCCATCCTGGTTGAGGTACCACAGTGTAAGTAAGGAAGCCTTCTTGGACATTCCAGGCTCTGCCGACAGCAAGTCAAGCAGAACTACACCGCTGAGCCTGGATCAGATTTCAGAATCGTGGGAAATGAAAAATTATTGTCCTGAATTAACTAGGCTTTGGAGTGGTTTGTTACTCAGCAATAGCTAACTGTAACAAGATGCTAAGAGATTAGGAACACGTCTTAATTAACGTACTGAAGAATACTGCTCTTTTCATGAAAATGTTTTCAAATACTAATCACAATATAGAGGTAGGACAGAAGCACTGAAGGGATACATGAAACCGCAACTTGGTTTCTTCATTTACCTTTCTTGGGACATGTGTCAATGTCCTAAGAGTAGACAAGCAAAATAGAAAAAAAAATGTCTGTTACACTTTGAGAGTAGTTATCAATGGTTTCTCGTCCTCCAAAACACTGTACTAACCATTTTACAGTTCAGCATAAATATCACTTCATCCATCCATCCATCCATCCATCCATCCATCCATCCACCCACCCATTCAACCATCTGCTGTGTCACTACTTTCTACCACCAGACACTGAACTAGCAGTCAAGACACCAACTTTAATGAAATATAGTTGCTGTTCCTATAAAGCTTACAGTCTGAAGACAGAGGAAGATGAGGAAATAAATTATCAGAGAGCCACAAGTACTACAGAGGAATATGAGAGAAAGGGGCACAGAAGCACAGGCTGGCATGAAAGGAAAGAATGGGGGAATCTAAATCCAATGGGGAGGGGAAAAGAACATTGGGAAGATGTGCACCAAGGCAAAAACACTCAAGCTAAATTGTGCAGGATGAGTACAAGTACAAAAGGGGGGAAAGCTTGGGAGACAAGCTTACCCTTGTAAAGTTAAAAGAGCAAAATCAAGACATAATAAATGAGATTATCTCTTTGCACACACAGAAGAGACCCGTTAAATCCTAGAACTATAAATATACCTTACCCCAAAGGAAAAACTGCCCAGAACACTAATTAAAGAACACCTAAGAATTAAAAACCCTACCAACCTATAGCTTAATCAATAGTTTTAACTCATCTGGGGAAAGAATGGGCCAACAGAAAGAACAGGGCTTGTATGACCAGAGCAATTTTGTCAGTGTCTTTATCACCATTTAAAAGGAAAGGCTGGAATCCCATCAGGCCGGGGTGGGGGGGGGGTGGGGGGGGGGCCTGAGGCACCACTGACTCCTGGACTTGGCACCAATGAGGAGCCACCACTTGATGTCCTCTGTTCACAAGGTCTTCCCACTCACTGAATCCAGCTTCATGAATCCACTTGTTTATAAAGGGATTCCCATTTAGACTTTCCTAATTACAGAGAACTGACACGGCCAATGAATGTATTCTGATCTGCTTATTAATTCTAGTTCTCAGTGCTCATTATTAAATGCTACTTGGTTTGTCCTCTTGTGAGGCTGTCTGTTACAAGTCAGTTCTCTGAGCTCAAACAACTCTGGTCACATTGACCAAACTCAGTCTCTGGACTTGCAAAGCTAAGAGCTGACCCCAGACCTTGGTGACTTATCAACCACAGCCCATGAGGCCCTGTCTGGTAGCTCATCAATCTCTGACTCCATAATCCAAAACTCTCCTGCAGGCACATGTCCTACTTCCTCCTATCAGATTGTGGATTCCTCTAAGGGCAGGAGCAGATCTTCCTATCTGTATCTCTGGGCTAGGTAATCAATCTTTCAAGAATGAATGAATAAAATAGTCAATGGAGATAGAAATAGGACTCTACTGAAAATCGATTACTTGTATATAACTTTTTTTCTGTTATTACAAAAACTTCTCCAGTCCATTACAAAAACTGACAAGGGAAGACTACAGCATAAGTGAATGCTCTAATTTCTCCAAAGACTTTTTTATTAAAAGTCATATTTGGGTAATAGCCTACTGTATGTCAAATCGATTCACATTAAATTTCTGCAGTTTTATTTATCTGGCTTATAACAGAGTCCCAATCAATACCTGGAGATTTATACTCAGTGAACACTAAAGCCCTCCTCAAAAGTGGACTTAATTTTCTTTTCCACAGTTGTGGTATTCTTTTCTCCTTTTTTTATCAGTTAAAATCATATTCCTGCTAAAAGATGGGTCTGTATCCACTTTATATAAATCAACATCAAGGTGGACATTCAAAGAATATCAGTCCCATTCTTATGTTTGGAAATAAATTATTTCCACGCCACTGAGAGAGCTCAGCAGTAGCTTTCTCCTCAGTAGATCTCTACATTTGCAAGGGGGGAGGGGAGAAGTATTTCACTATGAAGCGTGATAAGATCTGCAAATTAAATCTAAACACAGCTAGCATCTCCGGCAACCATTTTGAATAGAAATCTCATGGCACAAAGCACAATTTAAAACAAAAGCCCTCTTCTAGCTACTAAAATAGTCTAAATTATTTTCAGTCAGTTACTGTGACTTAGGTTAAATGCTGGTAGTCTTGGACACATGGAGACCCTTTATTACCTTGGCCAAGTAGGGACAGAAGTCTTATGAGGAATTCCAAAAAATGTCAGGAGTAACTAAAAAGAACAATTTAGAACTGCTAAAGGAAGAGAAAGTGGTGAAGTCCTCACCCAAAAGGCTTAGAAGGTGGCACAAGGACACCTGAGAGCCCAGGTCAGTCTTTAGGGGACTTTTTCCCTTAATGGAATGAGTTGAAGGACTTCAGAGTTGCCCCCAGACCTGAACAGAAACAGCAGAACTTATAAGTATCTCTCAGCTTAATTTAATGGAAGGACAAATGTCAAATAGATCCTCTTTTACTTTAAAAACTTTTTTCTCTCTTGGTTGAAATGACTCCCTGCAAAGACTGGGGTCACTTCAGCGGCTCTGAGCCATATCTGGATGCGTGGCCCAGGGAGGCAGGGCTGTGCACCACCTAAAGGGACATACGGGCAAACCATACAGTGGGTCTGCTCATCTGGGCCAGCCCTGGGGCATCCTGGCATTTCCCGACCCTCTTCTTCATCACTCACAGCTGTTCCCTGATGGCCTGCTGTAACCTTGGTTCTGCATCTTCAATTTGGCAGCTCTCTCTACGAATGGAATTCTTGACCCCAACCTGGCCAGGGTTCTCTCCATCAGGGCCAGCCACCCCACCACCCCGACCCCACTGAGGCTGGGGCACCGAGAAGCTCTTGTTTCAACCCACAAGAAATGTGAGGTGAATAATGTAATTAAACTTCCTACAGAAGAATCTGAGAAGTGATATTGGAAAGGGTTTTGAAGTGAGAGCCAGGAAACCTGAGTGCTCATCTGAGCTCAGCCGCTAATTAGCTGTGTGATCTTGGGGGGAAAGTTTTAACTTTCCACATCTGTAAAATAGAGAGTTTTCTAAGGATCTCCAGGCTTCCTTTGTAATTTAAAAATCCCACAGTTCTGTGAACATGGAATTCTAAGTCTATATCTCTCAAATGGCTTATTATCTGTGCTTGGAGAGAAACTAAAAGACATCCAAGAAAATAAGATGAATACTATGTCTGCTTTGATTGATTACCCCATTTATTTTTATGAAAGGAATTGCTGGATAAGAAGGAGGGCAGAGTCACTTTGTAGACTTAAATAAATATAGGGTGAGTCTTAACGGAGACATGCTTTCGTGTCCTTATTTCTTTACTCTTCTGACCCTCCCAACCCATATGGCACGGGACTTTATATTAATCACTTTAGAATGGGCATTAAAACTGTAACAAAACAACTCTCTTAATTCCTGGTGGGAAGCAAGCATAGCTGCGGCTGCTCAAAATATCCTATTTTATAAGATTTTAATGAAG
The DNA here is from genome assembly GCF_022079265.1 of Lynx rufus. Lineage (NCBI taxonomy): Eukaryota > Metazoa > Chordata > Mammalia > Carnivora > Felidae > Lynx > Lynx rufus. The sequence goes on from NW_025814823.1 coordinate 70,470,781, forward strand.
AGGCTGAAACAAAAGGCCCACCCTTCCCCTGGGCCCTGTGAACAATGAGCCGGAGGATAGATCCCAGAGAAGTGGGTGGGCTGCAACCTGAGCTCACTGCGTGTGTCCACCGACACTGTCTCCCCATCTCTCCTGTTCAAAGGAGCACAGGGCTGGGAGTGTCCTCCCTCGGACAGAAAAAACAAACATCACAGGCAGCCCAGAAGGCAGTGCCGGCCTTCAATCAGGAAGAGATGGCTCCTCGAGTGCTCTGAGCAGAACGACTCTGAAGAGTTACAAGAGGTGAAAAAGGTTCTCTTCAAGAGGAAGTAAGGGGTCAGTTAGGCACATGGCTGCAGGAAGTTGAGAGTGAGGGAAATTTCCTAGGTGCCTGGGGTCTTACCTCTAAGATGGGCCCTGAGGCCTGCGGACAGCCTGAGGTCAGAGAGGGGGGCCCAAGACGCACTCCAACAGACATGACCTGCTGGCCAGAGAAGCCCACCAGGTCTCAGGGGCTGGTCAGCTCCCATCTGCCCTTACACAAAAAGGTGGACTCGCTCTGCTTAGCAGTTATAACCTACCTGGTTTGTAATTCTATGCAAAGCATCCTATGCTTGTATTCATTTTTGTGTTTGTTTTAATTCACCTAGTAGAACTATACCTTGAAACCTTTGAGGGCTTGATGCATTTGCAGAGAAATAGTACTTTGATCTTCCAGGAGAAGGGCGACCTTGGGGTGTGGTGGGAGGGGGCCAGCACTCGGTGAGGGGAGGGAAGTGGATGCTGCCAGAAATCAAAGCCCAGGCAGCCTAGGGAAGACAGCTCTTCAGGCTGGCGTCCCTCAGCCTGGCCCATCTCCTTTACTAAACAAGTAAGCCCTGGGTTGAATTTATATTGTGCTGGACTGGGCCAAATGGACAGCATCCACTTCAATGTTCTAAAGTTATCTTGGCTTTTCAACTATTCCCTGTCAGACAGGCAGCTCTCAACACCTCCTTCCTTTCGTCTCTAGCCCTGAGCCAAACTGCAGGGTACCTCACGTGTCTGTGAAGTTAGGTTCCTTTATATCATATGCTGGAAACCGGCCTTGGTTGCATCTGTCTGTGCATGAAACATCACTACTAGACAACTCTGGGGACGTTTTGGTGACTTATCGAGCACAGCGTAATGGCACCTTTCCACATGTCTGGCAGACGCATTTGTTTCAGAGCAGATGACTTACTTTGAGAGGATTCAGTCCCAAGCCAGGCTGGAAACTAGAACTCACGCAGGGCGTTCCCCACATCTCACTGCAGAGATCACGTCTTGGCGGCTGACCCACAGTGTTCTAGTAACATCAGACAATCCCGTTTTCAGTTTCCTGAGAACTCTCAATGCCTAACTCACTAATAATTAAGAAAATGGACAAAGCATGGGACAGGACAAGGGTCTGGAGAAGGAACCCCATTTAGGTTTCTGGAGGGATTTAACAAAAGACCACTCCATAGGAACCCATTAAAACCCTACGAGGGCTGAGACACGCTGAGGGACGCCTCTCCCTCTCAGCTCCTCTTCGCCGCCCCTGCAAGCTCCCCGGGCTCCCACCCTGCACTGCCTGTCTCCGCTCACTCAACAGTACCACCCCCATGTGCTGTCAGTGACTTTCCTTGCTGGACACCCCCAAACAGTGCACTGATCTGGGGTGCTCTCGCGTGCGCCTCAGTCTAGCACCCATACCACTATGCCCAGCTCCCCTCCGTAGTCCCTCGTACCACCTGCCAGTCGTCTCTCCAAAACTCTCATCTGATAGCACCAGGCCTCCACTTAAAACCTTTCCATGACTCCTCGCTGCCACCAGAATCGAGTCCAAGCTCCTCAGCAGAACCTAAGACCACGGCCGAGCCGCTGTGATGTCTTTTCTGGGCTCACCTGCCCTTCTTCAGCCCTGTAGCACATGGGGACTTCTGACTCCCTCAGGCACCAGACCATCCGCCTGGCTGTGGAGCTGTTCCCACCACCCACATCTCTCACCAGGCTGGAGATGCCCAGACTAAGCTACTCATCTTTGCTTCTCCAACACCCAGCAGAACATCTGGCACATCGTAAATGTTTGCTGAGTGAATGGGCAGCAGAGATTTTAAAATGGGGATTGTTTTATTCAATTGTAAGATCGCTCAGGGTTCCAAATGAGACAGTGTCTCAGAACTGGTGAGACATCAGGTAGCTTCTGTCACCACATAATGTCCCGTTCCCTAAAATGTCACATACATTTGTAAGTGTCCGTAGACCTTTGAGAGCCATAAAAATTTCATTCTGCTACCTTCTCAAACCCCCAAAATTATACATTACATAACTGCCCAAATGCAGTAAACTATAACTAAACAAGTGAAATGTTCATCCTTCATGACCAGACTCATCCGTTAAGTTCAGTTTTTAGAGATTTTGTTTGGCTTATGTTTGGTTTGGTATTTGAAGCTTGTTTTCCATTGCTCTTAAGTACCAATGCATAAGAGAGAATGAAGAAGGGGAGAGGGGTAATCCAGAAAACAAGGGGGGGGGGGCTTGGGTCATTTGGGGGACACGTGGCAGGTCCAGCTTCCCCATGAGTAAGGGGCTCCACCTGCCCCCACATCACATGACTTTGAAGACATGGCCATCCACAAAACTGAACGATGTTACATAAACAGGAAGGAGGCAGCCTCCTAGGCCCTCACCTCCCTCCCTGCCAACTGAGGGACGTCAGCCAGGTGTACAAAGAGCTTTCCCGAATGGTGGTGTCTCTTTGGATTCTTGTATATCTATGAGAACCCAAATTTTGGGGCAAATGTTATCCCTGAACAACAAATTAAGAAAAGTGAGTATTAAGAAGGCTTATCATGGGGGCACCTGGGTGGCTCAGTCAGCTAAGTGCCCAACTCTTGGTTTTGGCTAAGGTCACGATCTCATGGCTTGTGGGTTCAAGCCCCATGTCGAGTTCTGCGCTGACATCACAGAGCCTGCTCATAATTCTCTCTCTCCTTCCCCACATGCTGTCTGTCAAAATAAATAAACTAAAAAAAATTTTAAAGAAAAAAGAAGGCTTATCACTTACTCCAACACCCAGATTAGTAAGAGAGACCTGGGGCTAAAACCTTGGGTCACATGACTAAATCTTGGGTCTTGCCTGGAGAGCACCTACCATCCCTCTGATTGACTTGTGTTCCATTTGGTAACATTACCTTGAGGAAGGTACAAGCCATTCCAGTTCCTTGTTTCCGAGCTCTCTGTGTATGGCTCTGTAGGTCCTCTCTAGAATGCAATTTTAATTGCTAGCTAAACAGACCATATGTTTGTGTGAACACCTGGCATAGTGAATATGCCCTTAATTACATATTCCAAGATACTGGTGAGCTTTCCTCCCTCACGCTCTCCTTGCTGCTCAGGTGTAAAGTTTCACTTATGCGTTAAGGAGGGTTCCTCTCAAGTCCCTCCATGCGTTTGCCAGTGCAGTGCTCCGGTCATGTCAGAGCATCAGGCCTCCGCACTTGCGCTCCTCCTGAAATGTCACCCAAAGTCTTATTTTAAACAAGTGGAGCGGACATGACACTTTGCAGATTAAATGCTACCCAGATGAGGAAGTCCTGACTCTACGACGTCTGGCATCAGGGCACTGCGCTGAGCTTCCTTACTCTGTCCTCTCTGGATCTCACACACACGCTCACATGCACGCTCGGGGTGCTGCTGGGCACTCTGAGCAGGACACACTTGGCAGTGTCCAGGCTCGGCCAGGCAGCCCTTCTGGAAAAGGGCAGAGCAATGGACACGGCAGGACCCTTTTGGGTTGTAGGAACCACACAGATTTTGAACCTAATAGTATGATCAATGGCATCTAGTAATTCTGACGCCAAAAACCTAGATCTTCTCTTTAAGAACCTTTTGGTTTTGTACTCAATCATATTGTGTCTCCTTCCCTTTTACTCCCCTGATCTGCTACCTTAAGATAGTTTTACAGTTAAGATAATTATGGCAAAGAATGATACTCAGGGAATGTTAGAGGTACAGTATAAATAAATCTCCATCTGCTTACACGGTCTTAGGATATCGCCTGGGCTTAGAACTTCCTCTGTGTCTGTTGGCTGTGTTTAATAACCTAGGACAAATACATTAACCACATAGATAATACTGCCCCCCTACCCCTCATTGCTTACAAGTCTGGTGTGTGCTTATCCATTTCTACCAATTGTGGCACATTCACCATTCTCTCCGGCCTATGTAAAATGTGAGCTAAACATCCTTTTTAAAAAAGCAAAGAAGAAGATTTGAGGAAGGGAGGGAGGGAAGAAATGTGATCTGATGTGGGGAATACACACACATAATGGTGGACTACTAGATTTATCTGGTATCTTTTCCTCTACATAAGAGAATCAAATCTTAGATTCACTTATGCAGGTGTGTGTGTGTGTGTATATCCTCTTTCATCCAGTTATTAACGTAGTTAACATCACGCCCTATTTGATCAAAGCTTTCCTAAGCACTGTGCGGTATTTTTAATAAAAATCGCGTCATATTGTGTGTGCCTCGGTGAACAAAAGCTACTTCCCTCGCCAGGCTGTATTGAGGAACAATGAAGAAAATAGCTAACGTGCTTTGTAAATACAGAAATCAATCTGGCAAGCTTTGACGTGAGTGGTTTTCAGCAGGTACCACAGTTCCCAGAGTTCCCCAGCACCTGGGACACTGTCACACTATGTTCTGCATGAATGCTCCCACCCCCCACTATAACACGGGACGACATGTCCATCACATGTCCTAGTATCAAATGCCACAGAGCACAGCATGTACCCTCCACTGATGGATGAATGGGCCTGCTCTGCCCATAAAAGAGCATGGGGATCCAGAGGGATACCCGTGGTCAGGAGGAAGACTGGGATACCCACTATGGTGTCACATCAGCTGAACCTCACTGAGAAGCAGCAGTGGTCACAGCCAGATCAGCCTCCTATCCTACAAGGCTGCCACCTTCATTTAGAAAGCATGGCACAAATCAAAGTTCACGATGGTTCCTCAATATATCTCTATGGTTGCGAATGGAGAATCTGGTAGAGAAGATATTTTTCACAAGTGATTTTCACCTTCACCGATATAATACTGAATTGGCACAGTTCCAAGACTGATATCCCTTTAAGTTTGTTTAGCTGAGCAAGATTTTATTTTATTTTATTTTTCAATATATGAAATTTATTGTCAAATTGGTTTCCATACAACACCCAGTGCTCATCCCAAAAGGTGCCCTCCTCAATACCCATCACCCACCCTTCCCTCCCTCCCACCCCCCATCAACCCTCAGTTTGTTCTCAGTTTTTAAGAGTGCTGAGCAAGATTTTAAACAAATCAAGGAACAAATGTGATAGTCAAGGTAATAATAACAACCAAATGTTCCTAAAGCATTTTCTTTTCCTGTTGCATTTCCAATAAGAAATAAAAGTTACAATATGTATCTTCAAAGGGCCAAGGGATCCATCTCAAGCTTAGATTAAATGCTCAAAATAGTCATTTGACCTATACCTATAACTTAATTCTTATTTCTTTTTTTTATTAACTTTTTTAATGTTTATTTATTTTGGAGAGAGAGACAGACAGACAAACTGCAAGTGCAGGAGAGGCAGAGAGAAGGAGACACAGAATCCGAAGCAGGTTCCAGGTTCTGAGCTGTCTGCACAGAGCCTGACTCGGGGCTTGAAATCACAAACCTCGAGATTGTGACCTGACAAAGTTGGAAGCTTAACCGACTGAGCCACCCAGGTGCCCTTTACTTCTTATTTCTATTTGACTTTATGTATCACGTAAGTTCAATAGCCCCAGCAGTTAGGCTGAATGTGTTTATTCTTAAACTGTCCAAATTTCTATCAAACGATTTAGTGCTTTGTTACATGTTGATTCACCTTACCCATGAGCTATCCAAGGTCACCCATGCCATGACCCATGCTGACTACCAAATGCCCACCCGTGTGATCTCAAACACCAAAGTGCCCCTTCTCCAACTGCCACTTTCTATCCCTCCAGCTGTCCCACACCAAGCATTTCTGCTCATTCACCCATAAGGTCCTCTACTGCCTTCTTTTCTCAGTCTAACACGCACCTCTAAAGATTCCCCATCCGGCCAAGAGTCCACGGGAAGCCATTTTAGGACCTCAGATGCCTCACTCTTGGGCCCTGCAGTGATTCCCCACCTCCCACACACTCCACCTTGCCACACTCCCACCTTGTTTTCTCTTCTTAGTTCTCAAGCACTGACATTCCCTAAAAGGCTGTTTTCAACAAAATCTTAGGTGGAAGGAGCCCACTCTCGGTTGGTGATTCATATATTCTCATTCTCTCCCTCCCTCTCACTCATTCATTCCACTCAAGTGTTGAATTCCCGCTCTGTGTCATGTGTTTCCAGGTGCTTGGGAAACATCCGTGCACGAGACTCAGACCCCTGCTCCCACAGAGCTCACATGAATAGATACGTAAGTATGTTGGAAGTGGATAAATAATGTGGTAAGAAAAAAAATTAAACATAAACAAGACTAGGAATGTCAAAGGGGGCGGGAGAGTAGGGCAGTCATCGAGGACCTCACTAAGAAGGTGATATTTGGCAAAAGGCTTGCAGGAGGTGAGAGACAGCTGGGTAAAGGGTGCATTGGCAGAGGGGAAAGCCTGAGAAAGGGCCCTAAGGCAGGGGACGGCCCAGAGTGAAGAAAGAGCCCCCACAGAGGCCAGGGTGGTGCAGCAGAGATAGTGGGAAGACGGTCAGGGAGGTCATGGGTAGATAAAACCACAGTAGCCCTTCGGGCCATTGTAAGATCTTCATAGAAGGACTGTGAACACAGGAGTGATGTCATCTGACCTACCTTCCAAACTGACTTTTTAAATTACTCTTGCTACTCTCTTAGGATAAACTGGAAGGGGGCAAGGATAGGATCTGGAAGACTTGATAGGAGACTCTTGCGTTAGCCAAGGCGAGAAAGGATGAGGGCTGTGGCCATGGTTACAGCAGTGGAAGAACTAATCAATGACTCTTACTACCACATTACTCTTGCTGTCACCCCCCCCCCTTCATCCTATTCCCCAGGTTTCCAAACCCTCCTTACTGCCCCACCTCCCCCACTGAGCTGCACCACCTCTGTGCCAGCCTGATACTAGCCCTTCAGCCCAACCCACCTCTAAATTTCTCAACAGCGAATCCTCTCCTGCGGCTCACAGATGGAACTCTCTCCTTCTTCCCCCAAAGACCCTTAATTCCATCCCCAAGAACCCCCAGGGAGCCCTGTTTCAAAGCACATCCCTGTGACACTGGCATCTTCAATGTCTTCCCCATTCCTGGACTTCCCTCCTTAGCTCATTCTCTCGTTTTCCCAATCCTGATAAAACCTCTTATTATCCCTCTGTGCCATGATGATTCCTTCTCTCTACTACCATTTAACACTAACCCCTGCACCCCACCTGCTCACTTTGTCAGCCCTGGTCAGAGACTATCTTCACGGGAAAGATGTCCCAGGTATCAACTCCCCAGCTCATTAGGAGGGACTTGAGACTGTCTGCCTTTTCTGCCTGCCTTCTTCAACTCTTCTCACTGCCTTCCAGGACCCTGCAGTTTCCTGGCTCTTCCCCTACTTTCTGTCCCTGCTTCCCGCCTCCCTCCTTCCTAAGTGAAGGCACCCCCAAGATCCAGTACCCACAGAGGCACCCCCATGCCCTTGGCCTCTGGGCCGCTGACTCATATTTCTATGGGTGAGCCAAGGGAATACCCTGCTTCTCTCTCAGTCTGAACTTCTGCATTTCTAACCACTTCAAGGACTCTTAGCACCTGGATGTCTTACTGTCTCCAACTTCATACTCCTAGAATAAATTCCTATGGGACCCCACCTCGCTCATGATACTGGTCACATTTTTCTTATTACAAATATTCAGTTATTATCTCTTCTAAGTTTTGAGCAATTTGAAAGCAGGAACCCTGTCTTATATTTATAACTTAAGCGTCTCACAAGGCTGAGCCCTTTGCACGAGGAGGAGAACTTTCAATTATAAGCTAAACAAATATACTCTTCAACTCAACTGGTTGGTTCCAGCCAAAAAATAAGCTTTTAAGACCTATTTGATAATGAAAGTATGATCTGTCCCTGTTTTCTGTAAAAGTCATCACTTGAACTAGAATTAAAATTCCCATCTCCTGAAGGTCTGGCCAATGTCAATTTAGAAATATTATTTATCCAGATTTTATTCAGGTGGGTTCAATCCTAGACATGAACTAATATCCCAGAAACCACAATGTTCACAGAAAGTTACACTATCGGCCGCTGAATTCCCTCTGATAAAAATTTCGAGGAATTTGTCAAAAGAACATTTTTCAATAAAAAGCTCAAAACAAAGTACTGAGATTATTTTTTTGGCAGCATATAATAAAAAGTGAGGACAAAACACTGTGGAAAGAATTTTTTCTTTTCAAAAGGACAGATGGGAAATGAGATCAGTGACTTCCAGGCCCTTTGTAAGTAAAGGGGCCTGGCTTCCTTTTCAGGCCAGTGGTTTGTAGATCATTATCAGTCTCATGTAAGTAGAAGAGGAAAAGAAACAGAGGACAAATAAAAATCAGGATGTTATTTAAAGGGAAATGGATTAGCCACATTTTTCTGTACAATGCTGAGAACACTCAAGGATTCTCCTGTATCTAAACATTTCGAAAAATGAAAATTTCTAGGATTGCCAATTATTAATCACCTTTCCTTGGTGCTCCTATCTTTCCTTTTAAATTCTCTTGTTAGGGAGTATGATATTGATACTAAACCATGAAGTATCAGCAGGAAGAGCACCCGAGAAATTACTCCTCACCCTGACTTCAAACAACTTGAAGGATGACAACAATGCCACATCCACATAGCACAGGAATCCTGCAACCACACGCTCTGGTTTTGTTTTTTTTTTAACTGTGATAAATTATCTATAACATAAAATTTACCATTTAAACCGTTTTTAAGTGCCCAGTTCAGTAGCATTAAGAACATTTTCACTGTGGTGCAGCCGTCCCCGTCATCCACCCACAGAACTCTTTTCATCCTGCAAAACCAAAAACTCTGTACCTATTAAACAATGAGTTCCCCTCCCCCCAGCCCCCGACAACCACCACTCTACTTCTTGTCTCTACAAACATGACTATTCTAAGTACCTTGCGTAAGTGGAATCATACAATATTTGTCCTATATGATTGTCATCCTGAGCATAATGTCCTCAAGGTCCATCCATGTTGTAGCACATCAGAATTTCCTTCCTTTTTAAAAAAATTTTTTAATGTTTATTTATTTTGAGAGAATGAGACAGAGCATGAGTGGGGGAGGGGCAGAGAGAGAGAGAGAGAGAGAGAGACAGAGAGAGAGAGAGAGACAGAAGGAGACACAGAATCTGGAGCAGGCTCCAGGCTCTGAGCTGTCAGCCCAGAGGCCAACTCGGGGCTCAAACTCACCAATGGCAAGATCATGACATGAGCCAAAGTCGGACCTTACCTAACTGAGCCAATCAGGTGCCCCAGAATTTCCTTCCTTTTTAAGGCTGAATAACATTCCATTATATGGATATACCACAGTGTGTTTATCCATTCATCCACAGATGGATACTTGGGCTGTTTCTAGCTCTTGGCTGTTGGGACTAATGCTGCCAGGAACATGGGTGTTCAAGTGTCTCTAAGTCTCTACTTTCGAATCCTTTGCATACCTCTCTGGAAGTGAAATAAGATACGCTCTTTGTATTTCTTCAACACAAATTCTACCCCTTGTTAGTTTACATCAAACACCAAAGACTAATTTTTGTGAAATGTAAACAGTATCCATAAATTGCCTCCCAGCATCCTTTTTTTTACTCATCACTACCTTTCCCATATCCTATCACTTTACATAACTGCACACACATTAGCGAGCTGTGTAACAAGCCAGGATACAGGCAGTTCTCAAGCAAGCTGCAGATTCAGTAAAGAACGTCACTGCCACCAGCATCACCTGGTAAAGGACTTCCAGCTGATGGGGAACCATGACTGGAAGCCAATGGTTGAAGCCACACTGGGTTCTATGTATCTGACAAGAAGAGGAGCAGTCCTGGGCATTACTTTGGAGTTATGCGGAGATGGGTCGTTTCTTCAGCAAAATTCAACTTACATTTCTTGATCTAAAACATCCTAACAATAAAGGTTACCTCTGTCTAACTGACTTTTCAAGTTTACCTACAACTTACCCAAGGAAAAGTAACTTCTAGACTCTCACCAAGGAAACTTGATAATGGACAGTAAGTATTAGAGGAATTACGAAAATGGGGAAAAAAATCACTGTGGACTTGAACAGCTTCAGAGGACATGGGATGTGAAGCAGCCTGGGAGGGGTGAGAAGGTTCTAGAAGGTGGAAAAGAAAAGAAGATATTGGTGGCAAGGAGAACCATGAAGCCAAGACAGACACAGAACAGAACAGACCGTAAAGCACAGGGCTGATTCTGAAAAAAGAAATTCAGCCAGCTAGTGAGGGATGTAGTGGCCACACATTCCTGCGCCTGGCCCTGGCAGGTAAAACTGGACATCATAAATATTCTGAGGGCTGAGAACTGCCATTTTTTCTTTTTAAAATCCACACTGATTCCATGTCTCTCAGGTTATTTTGTCTGTTTTAAACACTTTTCTCCCACCCTTCAGCAAGTATATTTAAGAAAAAACAATACATATATATATATAGTATTGTGTATATATATATATATATGTATATATATATATATGTATATATATATATATACATATATATATATATATATACATACACATAAGACTCATTTTCAGAGAACACAGGTATCTTTAGAGGCTGACGAATATCAACACGTGTCCTGCTCTAGAACTGTATGAATGCTTCATCACTATCCATACTTATATTTTAACAAATTCTCATTTTGCACAAAGTTCTATTATTTTAACAGTTAACTAATATTGTTTAACTAGCATGCATGGCAAATTAATCCCCAGCAGCATTTTGTTCACTATTTGACCTACTTCCTAACCAACTTGCTATTTTTTTTCCATATGAAATACTTTCTCCTGATCTAACTGTTCCCTCTGCTTGTAATAATACAAGGATAATTCCTTGTATTACTCTATTCTACCTAAAAATAGAGGGACAGACAGAGGGCATCTGTGACATTCTAAGACATTCTGCTCAGTCAGCTAAATAGACAGTTATTAACATCACCAAGACAATCTAACAAGAAAGCACAGTGTAAATGTTCTTACCTAAACAGAATATAGGAATCTCCAGGATAATAAATAACAGTATCCAAATTTAAATGGAGCCCATCATAATTACTGTGATAGGGATGAAAGCTGAAATTCAAGCTCCTTAATCTTAATCTTCAGAAAAAAACTTCCCCCAGAAAGAAAATAACACTTGCTTACTCAATCTTGGCCAGTAAAGTGTCAGTAAATTCTTTGCCTTTTCCAGAATATTTATGCCTCATGTCTCCAGAGAAATAGCTACAGGCAAAAGGGACAAAGGAGTTTTTCTCAAAGTTTCAATCATCTGACTCTACAATTACTTGAACATACAAGTTCCTTGTCGCTGGGGTAAGAGATGATACTAATTAACTGTATCTTTTATTTTATTTAAATCCAAGTCAGTTAATATACAGTGTAATGTTGGTTTCAGGAGTAGAATTTAGTGATTCATCACTTATGCACAACACCAGTGCTCATCACAAGTGCCCTCCTTTATGCCCATCCCCCATCTACCCATCCCCCCCCCACCCAACACCCCTCCAGCAACCTTCAGTTTGCTCTCTGTATTTAAGATAAATTAACTGTATCTTGTTTCTTTGGTTTGTTTGCTTCTTAAATAATTTTATCTCAGGCGGCAAACACAACTTTGCATTCTAGGTTGCAAACACTTGGGATAACTTTGTTACTCATATGAAGAAGAATATGTACTTCACGCTCAGAGAAACTTGAGATAACCTTTAGCTTCCTCGGAGCACACTACAGGAAAAATATGTCAACATGAAGTATAATTTGTAATCATCTGACTTAACTTCTCATGCTAATAAATTTATTGCCAAGATCACAGGCGAAAGACATCACTCTGAGGTTTCCATTTCTAATTGTGCTGTCTGAATAGTCTATTCCTCCAAGGAGGTTTTCAAAGCATCCTATTTTTAGGCATGATTTGAAACCATGTATCACTGGAGGACACTCTGGCAGCAGCATCACGGCTAACGGTCAATGCCACTTCCACCGCCTTCCTTGTTTTTCAAGAAGGAATGAAAGAATAATCATTTTCTTCACATGTATCTGTAACAAGTTAAGAAAAAAAAACATTTGTGAGAATTCCCACCTTTCTTACAAACTGGAGTCTCTCAAATTTGGTGGAAGAAAAAGCTTCAAGGAATATAATTTAACAATTGTTATTAACACGGAAGTTTCTAAAGACAATGCAGTAGGCACAGAACTATGTGTGGTGGGTGATGTTCTGGGGAATGGGATTAGAAAGAAAGTGGTGGGGAAGCTTTTAATCGTCAAGTATTTCAATAGTGCCTATTCTGTTTTGTTCTACAAGTACGCAGTACTTTTTAAATTAAACAACAAAGAATCAATGAAGCTTTAAAATAAATAAGGCAGCTCAAGTCACAGAAGACAGGGCTTGGGTGGTAACAGCGCTGGGTAGAGAAGCATCAGGGCAGAAAAGGGGGAAATACCAAGATGAGGTCCCAGGACAGCAAGGGAAGTAACCAGGGCCTCCAAACAGACTGAGATGACTCCAGGTTGCCAGGCCTCTAACACCATTGGGGCCCTATTCTCGTTCCTCACTATCCTCCAAGCTCTTGTGGGTCCCTCAGCCACAGGCCGTTCGCAATCTGAAAGACTTAAAGCAACAATCTAGAGAGCAGCTCACGGAAGGAGCCATGCCAGGTCCTCTGCTGGCAGCTGCCGGGATCCAAGAACTGCACCGCATCAGAGAGGTAGGACCTCAGGACATTCCTGGCTACCCCCAGCCCTTCTATGGGAGCCCACACACAGTACAGACACTCTCATGGCAGTTTCCCAAAGTGCCATTCTAAAAGGACGCATGACAAAATCCTCTACTGCTCCCCAGCAAATCCCCTCCTTAAGGGCTAAGGCACTTGGCAAAAACCTTAAACCTCTCTTCAAACAAAGCTCGTAAGACACAGGAGGCATTTGTGTCCATTAAATCAGCCCAGAAGATAGCACTTGAATGCAAAATATAACACACAATCACACACACACACATTTGTTTTTTACATCTGCTGTAGGCATATGTAAATATATGTAATACATATTCATATCTGCATATATATATATATATATATATATATATATATGCAAAAATAACACCATTTTAAAAAATCAACCCATAAAGGAATGCCTGGAAAAACAGAATGACATAACTTTTCTCTCGTAAATAATATCTTCATCTTTTAAAAATCCTAAATTAAACAACCAAACAATAAATCAGTAGATAAAAAAGAACTGTCTATAAACATTGACCACACGGCTCGATTTGAAAGGTATCTACCTGGAAGTCATCATAAGGGAAGAGCAGCATCTCCCTTAAGCCATCGTTCAGGATCTGCGTCTTCTTTTGGACGATGACATTTTCATAGTCGAGTGGTTCAATCAGCTTCGGCTTTGCCTAAAAGGTGAAAACATAAGCAACTGAAACATTCTTATAGACAAATGCAATTTCTTGAAATTAAAGAACTTTTTACATGATTTTGTACTTTCCAACCCTGCTTCAATGTTAATTTTGCTACAAGGAAGAATCAGAAACAAGAGATAAAAGTTACTTTCAAAGGAACAGAAGACACTTTCTGGGATCCTAGCTACAATCATGCTTATTCAGCTACTGAAGCACAGAGAAAGCTATGAAGTCTGCTGGAACTTCCAGTTGTGTCTTAGGTCACCCCGCCTAGGTCAGTCCCTTTCCAAGCCTTAGACTCTGCCATAAATGCCCTGCTTAGGGGTCCAACTGTGGTCTGATGGTGAAGGCTAGAGGTCCATAGTGGCATCCTTCTTGGCCCGGGTTTAAAGCATCCACAGGGCTCACTATTTCACATAAGGCTCCATGGAACTCTTCTCAGAGGATCAAAATATCCCTGTCTCCTGAAGTATCTATACACTTATTATCTAATACCTAAATATATAAAAGCGTGAGCTGGACCCAAACCAAGCAAGTAGGGGCAGGAGGATGGCATCACTTAAACCAGGGCTTGTGGGTGCCCCCTCGGCGAGTAGGGATGAGCATCCATACCATGCACTGAGCAGAAGAAAGAGGCAATAAGCAGGTGGGTAAAGAAATGAAAGAATAGGCCTTTTGTGACCATTTCCAAAGTTAGCCTTCTCAGTAAAAATCTCTTCTATCGATTGCCAGTCTTTGCCACAGTATTTACTGATCACTTCCTACATGGAAGGCACTACTAACTGGGCTAGGTCCGGGATATAGATACATATTCAACTATATCACAGTACACCAAGTGATAAAGCAGGCATGCACGCATGCACACACACACACACACACACACACACACACACACACACACACAATGTTCTCAGAAGTAACTAAGTCCATTATATCAACGGTTACTTCAACATTATTTTTTTAAACTATTAATGAAAATCATTTGACTGCATAATCTCAACACATGGCATATATATTTAAATGACAATAAATACATAGGAAATGTATTAAGGACATCTGGTATGTGGCATCACATTGGGAATTGTGACTGAGGGTGCTATATGTTCCCCAAATCGGTCTCCCTTCCTTCTAGTACAACTGAACTACATTTCCAGACCTCCCCATGGTTAGGTGTGGCCCTGTGCCTTCTGGCCAATGGCATGTGAGGGGAAGGGGTCTGGCCACTGCCAAGCCTAGACCATAAAAGCTCTCTGCTAGAGACTGAATGGTGTGTCCTTTAGCAAAATTCATATGTTGAAACCGAATCCCCAATGTGATGGTTTTAGGAAATGGGACCTTTGGGAGGCAATTAAGTCATAATGTAGAGGCCTCATGAATTTCAATTAATAATCTTCTAAGAGACCCCAGAGCTCCCTTCTGCCGTATAAAAACACAGGGAGGGGAAAGCCGTCTATGAACCAAGAAGTGGGCTCTCTCCCCAGACACCAAGTCTGCTTGTGCCTTGACTGTAGACTTCCCAGCCTCTAGAACTGTGAGAAATAAATACGTTGTTTACACCACCCGCTCCGTTATATTCCGTCCCAGCTGCTCTGCGTGACTGAGAGAGCCTCCCTCCCTTCTCCCCTCTGCCATCAGTATCCACCGGATGCAGCGCAGGACTCAGGAGGCCTGAGGACAGGATAAAGCCCCAAGATAGAAGGAATCTGGATCCTGAATCACCCAGCAGAAGGCTGCCTGCTTAAAACAGGTGCTGAAATACCTTGTGAGCAAGAACTAAAGCACCTACTGTGTTAAGCCACTGTGATCCTAGAGTTGTTTAAAGAGGCAGCAAGCTTGCTCTACCTAACATACATATAAATGTTCATGTTTAACCTCAATTACTTGATTTAAGTGGATGCTGCAAAGATGTTCTGACATGCTAAAAAAAAAATGCAACGACCAAACAAGGACATGGTTATTTTTTTTTTTTAATTTTTTTTTTCAACATTTATTTATTTTTGGGACAGACAGAGACAGAGCATGAACGGGGGAGGGGCAGAGAGAGAGGGAGACACAGAATCGGAAACAGGCTCCAGGCTCTGAGCCATCAGCCCAGAGCCCGACGCGGGGCTCGAACTCGCGGACCGCGAGATCGTGACCTGGCTGAAGTCGGACGCTTAACCGACTGCGCCACCCAGGCGCCCCAGGACATGGTTATTATAATTAAGCAAAATATACATTTATGGGCAGAGACAAAAAATATACGCAAAAATTAAAGCTATCATAATGGAAGTGTAGATAATTTCTTCCTATAGGATACTCAAAATGTTAAACTATTTCTACAGTCAAAAAATGGTTCAAAAAAAGAGAGATTGACACAAACTATTTTCAAAGAAAGAACTGAAAATAATAAAAATACTCTCCAAAATGTTTTTTTAACTGTTTATTTGGAGAGAGGGTGTGCACATGTGAGCGGGGGAGGGGCAGGGAGAGAGGGACAGAGAGAGTCCCAAGCAGGCTCCAAGCTGTCAGTGCAGAGCCCAATGTAGGGCTCAATCCCACGAACCATGAGATCACGACCTGAGCCAAAATCAAGAGTCAGATGCTAAACCGACGGAGCCACCCAGGCGCCCCATCTGAAATATTTTTAATTCAATTTAAATAATATCCTTTATTTTAGTTTGTTGCACTGTACAAAGCAATCAGTTTGTAAGTGCTTGTTGGCAGAATGGATAGGTGTCACGATTAGTTAACATTTTCCTTGGGAACCAGGACTACATTCCAAATAAAACCCAAAGATGCTCTGGGTACCTGGGTGGCTCAATAGGTTAAACATCCGATTCTTGACTTCGGCTCAGGTCACAATCTCATGGTTTGTGAGTCTGAGTCCACATCAAGCTTGCTGCTGTCAGCTCAGAGCCCACTTGGGATCCTCTGTTCCCCTCTCTGCCCCACTCATGCTCTCTCTCTCTCAAAAATGAATGAACATTAAAAACAAAAACAAAAAACAAAGATGCTCATAGCTTGATACAGTGACTAGAGTTCTGGATTCTGACAGCTACACCTCCATTACAAAGAGGTCCGATAGAAAGATACTGCAGGACGGGAAAGACTCTGCATTCTCCCCACCCCACGTGGTGTCCAGTGCATGAATGTGACCCGGTACGCTCAGAGGGGGTGACCTGGTCCTCTACGCCAGCCCCGGGGCCCTCCAAAGGCACTAGTGGGTGTGTTCCCTTCCCGCCCCTTCCAACACGCCAGAAGTGCACTCCCTCCAGGCCACAAGGCAAGGTCGGTGTGCTTGTCAGAAAACAGTGCCACAATGTGAGCCCTTGTCAGACAGCGTGCTGGAGGGACCTGCTGAGAAAGGGGTTTTTCTTAGCCTATGTTTCGAAGGTTTTTGCCTTGCTCCCATGGCACAGCTCCCTGGATAGACTATTCTTGTGTTCTTAGAGCAGGGGTTGGCGAACTTTTTCCATAAAGAGCCAGAGAGTAAATACTTCAGGCTTCGTCAGCTTTAGGGTGTCACAACAACTCAACTCTGATTCCGTAGCGCAAAAAGTAGCCAAAGACAATAACTAAACAAATGGGCACAGTGGCGTCAAAACTACAGAGAAACAGGCAACAGCCAGATCTGGCCCACCAGCCATCGTCTGCTGATTTACGCTTTAGAGTTAAACGGGCTCTGGGCTGATGGCTCAGAGCCTGGAGCCTGTTTCCGATTCTGTGTCTCCCTCTCTCTCTGCCCCTCCCCCGTTCATGCTCTGTCTCTCTCTGTCCCAAAAATAAATAAACGTTGAAAAAAAAAAAAAAATTTTAGAGTTACCTTTACCTCTTAGCAGTCAGTCCCCTTTTCCCAATTTAATAATTCTTCATGTTAATTTTTCACTTGCAGCTAACTCATCATGTTGCCTGTCTCTGGGCTGATACACACAACAGGTTTACATGTTCTTAAATGTACTTAATGATTATCTCCCACAAATTTGACTAACCTTAGACTGTTTTAAAGGTTTAATAAATAAAACCATAAAAATACTCATAGGTCAGTTTTGCCTGTTTATGATACACTTTTGTTAATCAGGTGGAGTACTGTGTTCCTCTGTCCGTCTCTTGTATGTATGTATGTAATGAATCAGTGTAATGTTATGGTTGTCACAATTACCTTGCTTTTGTGTGTCACTGTGTAACTTGGACTGTGTTTTCACACAGATGATCACACTTAATCCACTGTGAAATTAATTAAATAAGGTGGCCCTGTGACTGAGGTAGCTGCACCACCCTGGTGGCCTATGTAAGCAAGCCACATTCTAAGCCTGTGAATGTCTCAAGGTTACAAAATCAAAATGCTAGAGACAACCAATCAGAGACAGCCAACTAGGCTTTAGGCTATAGCCAATCAAATAATTTCCTCTCTTTGCTTCCGCACATTTTTTCTACATGAGTCTCTCTAAATTCCTAACAATTCCTGACATCTGTTTTGGTGTCACTCAATTCAAAATGATTTTTGTCCAAATTCTATAAATGTTTAATACACCTCAGTTTATCTTTTTTTTTAATGTTTATTCATTTTTGAGGAACAGAATGTCAGTGGGGGAGGGGCAGAGAGAGAGGGAGACACAGAATCTGAAGCAGGCTCCAGGCTCCAAGCTGTCAGCACAGGGCCCGACACGTGGCTTGGGCCCACAGATGGCGAGATCATGACCTGAGCTGAAGTTGGACGCTTAACCAACTGAGCCACCCAGGAGCCCCAATACACTTCAGTTTATTTTTTAACGTATCTTAGTGCCACTGTAAGGTAGGCATGGAAAAGATATTCCATTTTACTTAGGTTGCAAACTGAGGATCACACGTTAATTGCCGGAAATGCGCCAGGTAACTCTCAGACTGGATTAGAACACAGTCTCTGTCACACTGAACTATTTCTTCTCCACACTGCTCTGTTAATGGTCTGTGCCCATCAATGCTCAACCACAGTAGACGTGTGGAGAGTTTCTAAGACAATGCTTCTCTTAAAGAATGATGATACAGGTAACAGGAAAGCCCACGGGGTTGATTTCAACGATAAGAGAAATGTCGTGGAGGAAGGACATGTCTTCTCTGGTCTCAAGGACTGTGAAGATGTGAAACACGTACAGACCCGTACACTGCTTTGAAATGACTCCTAGAGGCCTGACTGGGCAGCTGACTTCAGCAGCTGCAGGGAGCTCTTTCCAGGACAGAACCACTGACCCCAAGGAAAAGGGGTCAACTGAGAGTGACTCATTTGTTACCTTAGAACGGGGCAGAAGCTCTTGCTTCAAATACAAACAATTGGCACCATGCCTCCCTTCTACACGCGGTCCTCAGGAGGAGAAAGGGTGAGAATGGAGAATGGTGAGGGGACAGGAAAAGAGACAAGGAGGGGTTGGGGGAGGAAGAAACAAAAGGGGTGGATGCCCGGGGTGAGGCAGGCAGGAGACACAGAGTGGAGAAAATAAAGGAGAAGGATAAAGACAGAAGCAGAAGAAGATACAAACAGAAAAGACAGGAGAGAGGATTGGCGACTTGTGGTGGGCCCGTGGGAAGTCACACCTCTGTGTCTACTTAGAGCATAACTGACTATTTTCTACTCTTCTTTAAACTGATGATTCACTGCTTACAGCTGTTCACTGTTCTTTAGCTCCACTAAGCTTTTCCAAGTGGTCACATGAGTGGGGGACAGCCCACTAGGGTAGGAAACTGACTGGGCTGCAGCATGACTGGTCACAGGAACGTCACACTGACAGCAAAATGAAATTAACCAATTACCAGACTGCCACTACCCCACTCCCGGGTTAGCAGAAAGAGGCTTCATGTAGACCTGGCACATACACGGCCCTGGCTTCAAAGCCGTCAACACACTCTAAGTTTAATCCTTCCCCCAGTGACATAGCTACAAGAGCCAAGTTGTTGATTTTCCACTGTCAAAAAGCAAGATCCTGGGCCCAGATTACCTGAATCAACCAATGGTCATGGATGGCGCAAAGACCCGAACTCCTTAACCGACAACGCAGCTCTCCTATCGAGGCAGCGGTGCAGGGTCCAGCCGGGTCTCTAACCCCCAGGCCCAGGACAGACGCGATGTGGCTCTGCTTCTGACACAAGACTGCTCCTGTCACTCGCTCGCACCTCTGCACCTGTCATAGGCCTATAGCCCTGCAGGCTGCGGTCGACAAATGTTCTATTCCAGCAGAATCCTTCCTCTAAAAAAACAAATCTCACCTAGGCAAATTCACCAAAGGAGTGAAAGCACACTAGCTCTAGCCCCAGGGCACTTGGTACTTGCCCCTGTACCTGGAGCTCACCTCTCTCAACCCATCAAAGGTAGCCTTGCCCTGCTCGGACAGCAGCATGCCTAGTGAGTAGCAGTCCTAGAGTGTGGTTCATTCAGCCTGGGACTGAAATGACCTATGAACAGCTTACCTCCTTGACTATTAGTGCCTTGGGACAGCTGGGTCTCCTTACCTCTGCACCCTTTAGCATCTAGCCCAGCACCCAGAGACATACAGACGGACTGTGCGCTAACAAAGCTTAGCGCCCCTCGCTTGCACGGACCCCTCTTCAGGCCCCATAGCTGTGTAAAGTTCAGTTGTCACCCGGCATCTTGGCTTACTAGGAAAACCCACAGGACCCTGCCCACTGTGTAGGTCCACCCAATGTCATGATTCATGACACACAGGTGCAGCAGGAGGGGCCGCGTTGCAATATAGGTATATCTCAAGGAGTTTGGCCCCAGAACTACTTGGAAGATAATCTGAGGTTAGTCGTCAAGAATGCCCCCATATTATTCAGCTCATATATGAAAAAAAAACAAACAGAGGGTTTTTTTTTCAATCCTAAAAATTTATATGACATTGCCAAAGGTTGGAAAGCTAGAAGAAACATCCCTAAACTATAATTAGTTAAATACAAATGTTGACTAATGCTATAGGAAAGACTAAATGATCTATCTGTGCAATACAGAGTGATAAAACCAAACCATGAACATATGAAGAGGTGATAACAGCATGAAACCAAAAAAACATAGGGAAGAAAGTATTACTGAGGAGATTTGTTGATAAAAAGGTGTCGTTCTCCTGTATTTCTCGTGTTTATCATTTCAGTTAGCTTTTTGAAATTTGTAATTTGTAATTACTTTTCACATTCTAAAGGAATATTAACTTCCAGGCCTCATTTTGTATTTATAATTTTGAATTCTTTGTTTAGACAAGGCCCCCATATTCTTTTTTTTTTTAATTTTTTTAATGTTTATTTATTTATTTTGAGAGAAAGAGAGAGGGAGGGAGCGAGCAAGCCAGGGAGGCGCAGAAAGAGAGAGGGAGAGAGAAATCCCAAGCAGGCACCACACTGTCAGCACAGAGCCTGACGCGGGGCTCGAACCCACGAACCATGAGATTATGACCTGAGCTGAAACCAGGAGTCAGACGCTCAACTGACGGAGGCACCCAGGAGCCCCAAGGCTCTCCATATTCTAAGCTTCATTACTCACAAAACTTGGATCTGCTCTGATAGGGCCAAAGATAGCACACAGATGTGGATCAAATCGAAGAAAGTACCACACAGTGGTTAGAAAGCTGAGCCGTGTGGTTGTGTGGGGCCATTATCGGACTCCACTGAGTACATGCATGTGAAATGATTGAAAGAGCCTGGCAAACTGTAAGCACACGATAAACGTAGCTGTTGTTAGCACCGCCATTATCATCAACTTCATTATTATTAAATGTGTTGCTTACATGACAGTGATAAAAAAAAAAAAAAGGACAGTGGTGAATGTTCCACATACATTCAGTTTTACCAATCTGTTTACAAAAACTTTCCTGTCCTCTCCAAGAACATATGAAATAAAACAGACAACAATGGCAGGGACATTCACAAAGAAAGAAAAACAAAAGGCCCAACAGAGGAAACTGTATAATAATAGAGATGACACTGGAATTCAGGGACCGGGCCCAAAATAAACATAAATAGATGCTTACATTAAAAACTGAACTGAGTATTGATGAAGTCTGTGTCAGGCAGGACCGAGAAGAACAACATTTGGGGGGGGGGGGTGGTCAGAGTGTATACAGGAGCAATTCAGACCCACTGCCACCAGGGCAGCCCCACAAGAACAGTGGGACTGAAGGTCCCAGAGGAGGCGAGAGGGGCAGGCAGTTATGTGGCACTTCAGGGGAGAAAAATGGAGGCCGACCCTACTGGGGAGTCTGGGAGGCCCAGGGCCCCCAGGCATTTTCATAACATGAATCAAAACCTTGGCTTCCTTGCCAAAAAACCCTTCATATATCTTGGCTTCCTTGCAGGAGATCTGCAGGCAAGACCTGAGGTCAGGGCCATGTGAGCAGGACGGTGGGAAGAATGGGCTGCACCATAAGGAACAACCCGGGCACAGGTTAGCCCCTGACACCAAGGCCCCATCAGTCCCCTCTACTGGTTGAAGCTGGGACAGCATGATGAACCCCCCAGTGATCACATGGCTGTCACAGGTGCCAAAATGCCTGACCCTCAGCGCCCTCCCCATTAGCCTCCCCTTCAAGGCTCTCCCACCTCATTCCTTCCTCCTCTAGCATTTGTTGCCATGGGTCTGGCTGCCCAATATCCATGCAAATTGAAATTCCAGATCTGCAGGCAAACAGAAGCTAGGGAATCTTCCCAGTGCCAGGAAAATGAGATTCCTCTGGAATCCACATAACTGGAGAGCATAGGCCTACAAACGAGTTCAGTTTTAGCCAAACATGTATGAAGCCTCGAAAACCATGGGAAGAGCTAAGCAGGAAGGCTTACTGATTTCATTGCTTTTCTCTCTGCCATGACAGCTTCCTGCAAACTTTCTAGTCATTTCTTGACTTTGAGTCTCTGGTAATTAAATGTTAACACAGGCTGAAACCCCGAATACCACTTCTTGAAATAGCAAACTAAGGAAACAACTCTTGGAGCAACTCTTGGAGCATTCTATTTTAAGAAACGAGAAATTCATTGTTTCTGCTTATAAAGAATTTAAAACTTCCTTGATTTATCTGCATGGCTATAAAAGCTGCTTGATAGGCTGAGATAAAAATTCTTCACGGAACTTTTAGTTCATTTTCAAAATGGTGCACTTCTCAACATTGCCAATAGGCCCCCGGCACTGTTGCTGGGGGGTGGGGGGAAGGGGGGAAGACAGTGCAGCTTGCAATAAAACAGAAGGGGCTTCTGAAGCCAGAAGTTAACCAGTGTGACCCAGCGAGACCTCTTGCACTCCTGTCCTGCACACAACTCTCACTACATACCTACTCCTGCCAGGAACTGCACAAAGTGGTTAAATTTGAAGGAAGAATCCTCATTATCCTATAATTAGGGGTGGGCACAGGAAATTCGCGGCTGCCTCCCTTCCTCACATGCAAATATTGTTAGCGGTTATATGTTCCTTCTCTCCACAGACTTATACTGAGCCTGTCCAGATGCACTGTGCCCGGGTCTTCAGGACACCAAGATAGCGGGGACGTGGCCCCCACCCCAGAGAGCTCACAATCCAGAGGGGAGACAGACGTGTGAATGACGGGAACAGAATGATGGACAGCAATGGGAACCTAGGAAAGGCGTCTGACCCCCTAGAATGAACCTGCTCCCCCCCTAGTTACAGTATAAGCTCCACAGAGGCAAAGATTTCCATTTTATTTACTGCTCTCCCCAACGCCTAGAACAGGACCTGGCATGGGGTAGGCACCCAATAAACACGTGTTGGTTGAGTGAAGGAATCTGACAATGTGGGGTGCTTCTTAGAGGAGGCTATTAGAATCAAGTCTAGGAGAAGAACGAGTCAGCCAGGATTCAGGGTGGACTGGGGATTCCTTGGAGAGAAAATGAAGACACCAATGCTCCCGAATAGAACCACATTTTGTGGGGCCTGAAATTTGCATATTTGGGGGAGGAAGGGGTTGAAAAAAATCAAAATTATGAATATAAAGTTGCAGGAGGCCCTCCCAGGGCCTTGGAAGGGATCTTGAAACTGAAGCTTTCTTAGCTGCAGGATAAATCCTCCTCTGAACATGGTGAGTTCTGGAAGCAGCAAGCAATTCAGGATACCTGGGGCAGAGGTGCACAAAGGGGCCAGGGTGGCAGGTCGAGGGCCTGGGGCACCAGTCCCTAGGGGTGCTACACCATCACTGGAAATCCTACATTTATGAGAACTCCTTTCTGAAAGGGTACTCTGTGTGGCTGCCCAGAGCACACGAATAAGGTACCCAGAAGTGAGCACTGGGACTCTGCAACGGACGAAGCTGAGAAACCTTGGATGCTTAACTGTAGAAGCCTGGTTTCTCTGACTAGGTGGCCAATGCTGGAGTCAGAGTGGAACAGCCCTGCGCAGCAGTCCCTGCCCCACATCTGCCCCGAGCGGCCCTCAGTCTCCCTAAAATAGTACACAATTTGAATAGCGTCTGTTTGAGGCCAAACCAGTGATTGGCTTGCCTGGGGTGCCCACATGTCCCTGAACTGCATCCTGCACTGGAAGAGGAGGCCACAGTGGCAGGTGGGCCACAAGGAGAAGGGCCCTTAGAAAGGAAACTGGTGCACGAGGAAGGGGGCTGAGCGGGCACAGCACTAGGTCCCCTACCATCCTCCAGCCCTGGAAAGCGACCTCCCATTGTGTTGTCATAGACATGCTCTTCCTTCCCTCAACCCAGGACATATAAACTTAGAGGAGATCATGACAATCCAAATATCATCACATTCCCCTTCAGTAATACATGTTCATCAGTGTGTGTAGGAACAATGGTCTCAGCGGCGGCTTAGAAGCACAAGCTTGTTTAAAAGGAACAGGAGGTTCGGTAACATTGGAACCACAATGTGCAAACATCAGAACCTGAGAATATCTGGTCTAGGCCTCTCGTCTTACAGATAGGGAGACCCGGAAGCGTGGGGGTTCCATGACTGTCCTGGGGCCCAGGAGGAGTTGCTGGTGAGGCTGGGTCTGGATCCCAGGTCCTGACCCCTGGTCCATGCTTTTCCCCTCGGCCTCTTCATTCTTATTTTTTGCACTTTCACTAACAACATGCACAAGCACACAATATAAAACACTGGAGGAGAAAGAGAACCTTATCTAAGCTCAGACTGAGAAGCAAGCTCAAACCTGAGCATTCCCACACAGTTAATTAACTGGCAAATGTTTAGAAGAATGCATCACGGACACCAAAGTCGCAGACATCTAAATATATTTCTCACGCTTAAGTGTGGTGTAATCCTGAGAGCAGAATTACAGCAAGACTGACACACTTGTGAATACAGTTTTTTTTATATTATAAACACTGATAAGATGTTGAGTTCCCTTTTCACACGGCACTAAAAAAAGCACTCAAATGAGAGACATTGTCGCTGAATGAAGATTTCATTTAATTAGGCATGTCAGCATTAGCAAAACTTGGACACTCAACATCAGTCTGATGGAAGGAAGAATCTGGCTTTTGTATTTGTCAGGTTTATAAATAACTGTGGTTTTCCAAAAATTATTATCCTATTACTAAAATAAACAGAATTAAAAGACTCAGTGCAAACTGTCAAATCAGTAACATCTAGAAAATGGGATAAGAGAAACATAATGATGCAAATTGAGGTAATAAAGATAATAGCAATTAATGAAGACCCACAGAGCTGCCTGCACTCAGTCAGCTGTGCTCAGTGGGGGTGTGCGGAGAATGCTAATGAAGGATGGGCCAAACAGGGATGGCGGGGACTCCTCTGCTCAGTGCCCGCCAGGCACCCAAGAGGAGAGCAAGTGGCATTGGGATCTCATCCTTGCAAAGACAGTACCTAGGGCTTTCTACCCTGACATGGGGCATGGGCTAAGAGAGGCAGAGAAGATTCTACCCTGACATGGGGCATGGGCTAAGCGTGGCAGAGAAGAGTGTACAGAGAAGAGAGACTGATAGCCGGCGGGGGGAGCTCAGCATGTGTCTCTCACGCACACATCCGTCTCAGCCGCAAATTCTGCCTGCCATTTTTGCACAAGTTAAAAG
The DNA here is from genome assembly GCF_022079265.1 of Lynx rufus. Taxonomy (NCBI): domain Eukaryota; kingdom Metazoa; phylum Chordata; class Mammalia; order Carnivora; family Felidae; genus Lynx; species Lynx rufus. The sequence goes on from NW_025814823.1 coordinate 70,496,415, forward strand.
CAGTAACGAGGGGCGCCTGGGTGGCGCAGTCGGTTAAGCGTCCGACTTCAGCCAGGTCACGATCTCGCGGTCCGTGAGTTCGAGCCCCGCGTCAGGCTCTGGGCTGATGGCTCAGAGCCTGGAGCCTGTTTCTGATTCTGTGTCTCCCTCTCTCTCTGCCCCTCCCCCGTTCATGCTCTGTCTCTCTCTGTCCCAAAAATAAATAAACGTTGAAAAAAAAAAAAAAAAGCAGTAACGAAAGCAAAAAAAGAAAAAGAGGCACCAGGGTAATTGTATAAATAATTCTATGGGAAACCTGAACTACAGAGTCTTTTCCGGCCAATAATTTCCCTCCTTTCTAGCATTTTGCTTAAAATTCTTAATACTTGCTTATGTCAACAAAAGCTGTTTTTGGAACTCTGAAATGAACAGGTCAAGTAAGTAAGCTAAAAGGCTCTAAAGGCCCAATACAGTCAGATTTCAAAACAACTTTAAGCTACTTATTTGACGATACTGGGAGCAAGGGATGGAACATCCATAACATGTATTTGGTTCTCAGAAGAGTTTCTGTAGACCTCATCACCAGAAAGGCTGTTCAGAGACCTGCTAAAGGCAGGTGTGGAGAGTTAGGATCCATTGGTGGAGGGAGTGCCAGGCAGAAGGGAGTGCATTCTAGCAGTCCAATGGTTCTCAAGGTGAGTCCCAGACCAGCAGCTTCAGCAATATCTGGAACTCATTTGAAATGCAAATTCACCCCAAACTTCCTGAACCAGAAATTTTGGGGGTAGAGCCCAGCAATCTGGGTTTTAACAAAGCCCCCAGGTGATTCTAATGCTCATCCTAGTTTGAGAAACCCTTTACTAGTTTGCTTTTGTGTATGTTTGAGAATTTCACATTAAAAAGTGTTTTCAGGACACCTGGGTGGCTCAGTGGGTTAAGTGACTCTTGATTTCAGCTCAGACCTAAAGGTTTGTAAGATCAAGCCCCATGTTGGGCTCTGTGCTGACAGATTGGGGCCTCCTTGGGATTCTCTCTCTCCCTCTCTCTCTCTCTCTCTCTCTGCCTCTCCCCTGCTTGTGCACATGCATGCACGCACACACACACATTCTCCCTCTCTCTCTCTCAAAATAAATAAATAAACATCAAACAAAAAAGTATTTTCAAGAAACCCTAGCTCCACTGCTTACTGGCTATGTGGCCTTGGGGCAAGTTACTAAATCTCCCTATCTACAATGGAAAATGGGAAAAGTAACAAGTTCTCTACCATCATCACAGGGTTACTAAAGGGTTTCAATACATAGCGCCTCTTCAGAGCATGAATGAAATGGTGGTCGTGGGGAATCATACAAAGTTGTGTCATTCACACTCAAGAGGATTTTAGTGGCTGCAACATATGTGTGTCCTTATCTCACTAAACCTCCTCCCAAATTGTATGTATCATCACCACTTCACAGATGAGGAAACTGCAGCTCAGAGGGGTTACATCAACTACCGAAGGTCACACAGATGGTGCCCCTTGGATCTCCTGGCTCCAAGCCCAGGACCTTTCCCATGACCCACCTGCAACAAGCACGATGGAATGTCAGAGTTCTAGAACCGGAAATGCTTCCCCAGTGTCTCCACTTCCCTTTGTATGAGAACTTCATAGCACCGCTCCCCCCTGTGCTGCCTCAGCCACCACACCTCCAGGGAGGCAGATGCCTGAGGCTTTCTGACCATCTCTGACATCTAGAAATGTAAACCCCATTGAACTGCCCAGGCTCCGTGATCTCACCAAGGGAGAGATACAAGACACAGAAAGAGTCCTTTCCATGAAAGATACTCATTTTCAGCCTCAAGAACATTAAAAATCACACTGCAAAATACTAAATCCTCCAGAAGAACCAGGTTTGAATGCTGGGGCATATATTAATGTCATTTATAAGCATATAAATGGTATTTATACTTTACCAATAAATAGTTCAAGGATGATCTTTATAAGGAAAGCCCAACTTTACAATTAAATAGTCATTTTTCCTCCACAGATTCATAAATATGGTACCCCATCCAATGGCTCACCCCACTCAAATGACAACTTTCTGGTTTGACGTGTATAAGTTTTGGAATATGTAAGTCTATAGACCTGCACTGTTCAATACAATGGTCAGTAGTCACTAGCCACATGTGGCCATTCTGAATTCAGAAATGCTATAGGCATAAAATTTCAAAGATTTGGAAGGAATAAAAGAATGTACAATGCCTTATATCTCTATAAAGATCAAATGCTAAACTGATAATATTTCCACAATAATGGGTTATAATTACATTGTTAAAATTAATTACACCCACTTCTTTTTATTTTAATTTGGCTTCCAAAAAATTTTTAATTACATATGTAGCTCAAATTGTATTTCTATTAAACAGTACTACTATAGACTGTAGGAAACTTTAAGATACTGGCAATTTTTAAAACTTCAAGGCAAAACAAAGGACAAACCGCTTTTTAAAACTGCTACTTTGTGGGGGGAGTGGGGAACAAGACATATTTTGGAAAAACTACCATACCGCACTAGAGACAAAACAGTCAGGTCTAGTCCTGGTTAACAAAGCAGGCCTGCATTGTTCAGGGCTGCTAACAGCCTCCACCTCTCTTCCGTTTCTCCCCCAGAAAGAGGTATCTTCCTTGCCCTACATCTTACGGCATCTCCACTACCTTTTCCACATAAAGTCAATTTACTGGATGCCGGTAAAAAGGTCACACAATGAGTTTTTTCCAAAGAGAAAGGGGTTTGACTTTGTTCACCTAAGTTTGCCCTTCTGTCCTCAAGTAAGTACTCACATAAAATGTTAGCTAACAGTTTAGATTAATAATAACAGAAGAGCTGGAGTGTTTCAGGGAATAGTACCCGCATCACATTTAGTCGAGCATGTTCCTCTAGATGCGTCCCTTTTTACTTTTGGAAATTCATTCAACTCATTTGGATACTGGGGGCTAAACCTTTGAGGGGGTTGGGGGCTGGGAGACTGAAGAAGAATCCCCAGATCCAGTCTCTCCTGGAGGGCCCTTTCCGCAACCCATTCTTTGCTACTACATTCCCCAAAGAATGACCAGGACGGTGCCAAAAAAAGAAAAAAGGAGGGGGTGGGGGCGTTATTGATACTATGTCAGAGATGGAATATAAAGAAAGCAAAACCACTCACGGTTGCCACCGGGGCATAGAACCCCCCCCCACCACCACCCATGTGAGGGAGGCTGGAGTATAAGCCTGAGCTACAGTACAGCAAAGCCGTATAATAATTAAACATGCCAGAATAACAAGGCCATGATGGGCCCCAGGAGCACATGGCCTGTGGGAGAAAGTGCGGAGACGGTTTCAAAAGGCTTCTTGGAGGAGCTGGCTTGGGAGTCGGGACTCGAAGGGCACATAGGAATTTTCTGGCAGTGAAGCATGCCAGGTATAAAAGCGCCCTCAATGAGAGAACACAGAGCCTCGTCAGGATGCATTTTGGAAGGTGCGGAAGAGGAGGCCAGCAAGCAAGTTCGGGGCTGGCCGCCAAGAATCAGAGAAGCCATGCTTTGCCTTCTGTGCAAAGGAAAGCTAGCAAAGGAGTTTATCTGTGTTTTGGAAAGCGCAGTCTGGCAGCATGTTGGAGCACGGCTCAGAGCAAGGGAAGACTGAACGTGGTAAGCTGACCGGGGCAGTCGAGACAACCTTTGGAGATGAGCCGTCTGGAGGGCAGTCACTACTACTATCTCCATCTGATAGAAACGCAATCTTGATTTAGAAATGTCAAGTAGGTTTAAACAACACAGGACCCAGGTCTCATGGCTGAGTTCAGGGCTCTTTGCACCAGTCACTTCTGCTTCTCCCTTGGTAGGGACAATTCTCCACAGCAAGGAGATCCCAAAACACAACTGGGGCCCGGCTCCTCCCAGGGAACCTGGCAAAACCCTCAGAGATCCAATGGTAAGTGGCACATACTCGTCTGGAAAGTGAGCACTAAAAACTTCTAAAGCCTCAAAATGTTACTCTAAGAGACACTTGGGACTAGCTATATCACATTACAGAGATATTTCAGAACTGTAATTTCCAAGCTTTCTTGGTTCTAAAATTATACTCACAGTAATATGTCATCTGTAGGCCTGTCAGGCCTTTGTGAATCTCCTGCATAGTTCTCCGTGCTAACAACTCCAAATTCCACGGCCACTCTTCTTTCTTTCCATTTCACTCGTCTCACTCATTACGTTGGGTAGCAATCCAATATCCCCTGTTCTGCAGCTCCTGTAACTCACAGTCCAACCGGTTTTGAATAAACTAAACGTAGAACTTGAAACTAAAACTCCAGGTCTTCACCTGACTCCGTCACAGGTTATTCTGAGATCAAAGCTAATAACTTGGAACCCTGGAGTTTTAGCCCCAGAAGACAACTATGAGATTATCTGCTACATGTTTCTCATTCTACAGAGGAGAAAACTATGAAAGCCAGGTCTGGGGCAGGGGATGGGGAGGGAAGCGTGATGATCAGCAGGGAAAAATATGTCTCTGGCCTCCACAGTGCCTTCTGTTAGGCCACCCATGCCACCTGCTACCTGTGACTAAGTCCAGCTGCCTTGTATTTAGCCATTACCTGTCAGCACACAGGGCAAAGAGCAGCCTCCTCTAAACACTACAGGGACCATAATGCCCATCTTACTGGTCAGGGAATAAGCATTTCAGGGTTACACGGGATCATGCTGTAAATTAATAAAAAACAAATCTCGGGAAGGAAATAAGATGTCTCCGGACTCTTAGGTATTCGACTAATCGAAATTTCTATATAACTTTCTGGGAAGGTGATAAAATGTGGCACCCAAAATAAGAGGGACTCCCAATACCAATTAATCCTATTTTGTTCATGTTTCCAGCTCCTTTGGGCACAGCCGTCCTTCTCTTCGTCTGCACCACTCAACCATTGTTGTTCTGTCACTTGTAAGTTCTTATTTCTCTAAAGATTTTTAAATTTTTTAAGGGCAAGGAGTTTTTGAACCTTTGTTTTTCATCTTTATACCAATGCTAAGCTTAAGTAAATATGTTCATTGTTGTTAATGAATTGTATGTCAGTGCCAAGGTGCGAATTTTGGAAAACCTGACTGAAAACCAAAAACCCTGGCTCTGCCGCTTAGTAAAGACATAGACGTAACCCTTACCAAGTTACCCAACCTCTCTGTGCTTGGTGTCCTCATTTGTAAAAAAAAAAAAAAAAAAAAGCAAAAAACCCCACAATAATAGTACTTGCCTCCTAGAATTGTGAGAATTGAAATAATCTGTTTAACAGGCTTAAAACCATGCCTGGCACAGAGCAGAGCACTATATAAATATTTTTGTTATTACTACAAAAAACAGAAGAAAGCAATTGGTACTACCTTGTCATAAAAAAACCAGTGATTGGCCATTCTGCCTCCATATTGATGAACAACATAAGAAGCAGGGTGGTTTTGCGTGTTCTAGATAAGCAAGAATCTCAGAAAGTAAGAGTGGCTGTGCTGTAATGGATAGTGACACGGTTGTAAAAGCCCCTTCTCTGTGACAGTTTTCCATGCCTGCAAGGTTAGTCAATCCACCCCAGCCCTTTCTAAGCATGCACGCTCCAAAGATTCCTTCCCCTACGGCACCGCAAAACATGTGGCATCTTCGGGGCCTCATTCATGCTAACTGTTCACCTGAACGGTCAGGGGCCCCTATGCCTTCTGTAAAACGGGGCTAGACCTGCTTTGGATGCTAAAAATTCGAGGACGTGTCCTTCCTGGAGCTGATGATGATTTAAGTGCTGTCCGCCTAAGTGGAAAAGGATGGGTGAGATTAGCACTCACTGTGCCTAATAAATACCAGGTGAAAGCCCCTCATTAGCCAGACCTTGCCTCTTGGCAAAAGGAAAGCTGCTGGTAAGTGTAAGTCTGGCACATCTTAGGGCTTGTAAATGTGGGCTGAATGAAAAAATGAATAAACAAATCAAGGGGAAAACCAACAAGCGTAGTGAAGGCTTATGGCTCTGAATAAGTGAACGTTCCTGATTTCGTCATCCGGGAATACCTCACTACACAAACCGTACAGGAACTTCTTTCCTTCAGCACTCGGTATTTTAAAAACAAAAAAACTACTTACAAAGTTTCACCAATGTAATTAATATCATTAATCATTTCTAAAGATGCCTATAGGGCCGAAGGACTTTATAAGCATAATTGAATTAACTCAGTTACAGCCATCTGAAGTTTTATAGGATCTGTACAACAACATAATCATGGCCCATAACCTTCAACTTCAGCGTCTGTGTCTTTCTTTTTTTTAATTTTTTTTTTAATGTTTATTTATTTCAGAGACAGAGAGAGAGCCTGAGCGGGGGGAGGGACAGAGAGAGAGGACGACACAATCGGAAGCAGGCTCCAGGCTCTGAGCTGTCAGCACAGAGCCCGACTCGGGGCTCGAACTCACAAACCCATGAGATCATGCCCTGAGCCAAGAACTCACAAACCCGTGAGATCATGCCCTGAGCCGAAGTTGGTAGTTCAACCGAAGTTGGTAGCTCAACCGACTGGGCCACCCAGGCACCCCCCAGAGTCTGTGTCTTAATTCACTCCTTTGGCTATTTCTAGAGTAAACAGAACTTCAGGGAGAGAGAAGGTTTTCCCAGGCAATACACCTACTCATCCAGCCAGAAGCTGGGCCTCCTGCCCTCAGGGTTTCTCAAGCAGTCAGCTAATCATGTGTTTATTCAGGTATCAGAAGTGAGAACTCAGGCTGGGTTTTGAATACCTGAAGAGCCCAGAAAAAATAACAAAGAGAAAAGCTGTCTCTAAGAAGATATGTTTCAGAAAATACTTCATGACTATGGCTAACACATGAAAATTCAGCTCTTCTTCATCTTCACATCTTTCAACCTCCCCAAGTCCCCAAATAAGACCTGTGTTGCAGTCCTCCGACGCCTCTCGAAAGTAATCCAGCAAAAGGGCACCACAAACGACATACCCCGGCCACTTCTGACTCTGATGCCACATCCTGTTCCTCTAAATTACTGAGCAGTAACAATGAGAATAAATTAGTTCCAGGAATTTAGAGTTGGGAGGGGGTGGGTGGGCAAAAATACGTATTCAAATGGAAGCAGGGTAACTAACCTGCCGACGTCAAGAACATCCTGATTGCTCCCCTGTTAGCCATTCACACAGCCCACGAAGTCATTTTCCAATGAGGTTGGCAGTGAGCCTGCTCAGGCGTGGAGAAGTTTCACCAGGCGCTGCCTCCCCCACTTACTGTCCCAATGAGGGGACGAAGCCCGTTTATGAAGGTGTCTGGAAGTTGAACCTTGCAGCCTCGGAAACTTCATAACGTCCAATGCTTCTCTAAGAAGCACCGGCTTTACCTAGCACCGAACAAGCAGCGACACTGCTAAGGGAGCCCTTAACTGCTGCCCTGGCAGAGGAGAAACAAACATTATTGCCAAAGAAAAGCAGCAAAAGGACACTTTTGATAGAAGTTTTACAGAACAAATACTGTAAGACATATTTATAGTCAGCCCGCAAAGTCATTTTTCAATGACTGTACCTTGTACTAATTGCAAAGAATTGGAAACAACCATCAAATTATGATACTGCTATAGAACTGAGTACCATACAGCCATTAATAATGACGTAAATCTATAGATGGTGACAAATGTGTTTTTGATATGTTCTGGGAGAATATTAATGTAGAAATCTATAGTATAGTACATTTTCCAAACACACATACCACAATGTTATATTTTTATACACACAGGAGAAAGTCTGAAAGTATATACACCAGGGGCACCTGGATGGCTCAGTCAGTAGAGCATGTGATACTTGATCTCAGGGTCGTGAGTTCAAGCCCCACGTTGGTTGTAAAGATTACTAAAAAAATAGACAAAACGAAAAACAAAGTGTATAAACCAAATAATTAATTTGGGGCACTTTTGGAGTAAAGGTAAGGGCACTTTGTTTTTCCCTATTTCTACACTATATTTCTTATTACATGCATTAATTGATTTTGTGCCTTCTAAATTAGGTAACATTTTCCCCAAGGACTGATTGTGTACATAACTAAAATCGGCAAAACCTGATTTCAAAATGCTATGCCTGGGATAAAGTAAGTTACTTACATTTAAATGTTACAAATGTATTCTCACCAAGTACGTGGGCTGCTAACATAATAATGCAGAACAACAGCGCTACAACAAATAGATCTCATGACTGTGCTGGCATACTTTTTAAAAAACATCTTGAAAAAAGGCTGTATTCCAAGCAGTTTATTGAATTTTCATTTGCAGTGAGCAGCGATAATCACAAGTAAGAAGATCTGCCCTGGGCGAAGGCTTAAATATCCTTGCCTCTCTTATCCGATGTTAGCTCTTTTTATCTTGCTCACGCAGTGGAAGAAGAGAAAAAAACCACTATCAGATAAGAAACAGTTCCTTGTTGTATCACTGTTGCCTTCGCCTTTCCCTCACATCTCTCTGCAAGTGCACAGAGCCCAAGCTCCCCGTGCTGCCAGCAGGTTCTGGGCCCACCAGGAGCAGCCTGCACACCCTTTACAGTGGAAAAAGAACTCCCAGTGTAACTGCCTGGGGTGAGATTGACATAAACAAGTAACTGGCCTAGAAAGAGAAGGAAGTTTTTTATTAAGTAATCCCTACGCCCACCGTAGGGTTCCCACTCAGGACGCCAAGATCAAGAGCCACATGCTCAGGACGCCAGGTGGCTCAGTCGGTTAAGCATCCAACTCCGGCTCAGGTCATGATCTCTCAGTTAAAGAGTCCAAGCCCCATGTCAGGCTCTGGGCCGACAGCTCGGAGCCTGGAGCCTGCTTCAGATTCTGTGTCTCCCTCTCTCTCTGCCCCTCAGTCCCCTTCTAAAAATAAATAAACATTAAAAAAAAAAAAAAAAAAGAGCCACATACTCTTTCCACTGAGCCAGCCAGGTGATCCGAGAAGGAAATATTTTAAAAATCACTTGTCTGATTAAAAAAAAAAAAAAAAATCACACAGCGTCTTTCTATAGTGTATTTAAGCCTCTGGATAAATATTTCTACACATCTGGAGAAACACTGACAAAAGACTTTTAAGCATATTCACAAGGGAACCCAAACCACACCACTTCCTCCAAGAAATCATAAGCTACATCAGCTAGGAGCTTTAACCAGTTAAATATATCCAACATGGAAGGGGCTCGAGCTGCTCAATAGATAAATGAACTATTGTGCTGGCAGAAAGAAATCCAAGATAATGAGTAACATCTCTAAACAATATACCAGGGGGAAGAAAACTAAATCCCTCGGATGAAAATCTACAGTGAAAAAGCTCATCATATCTACTGACGTTCTCAGTTCATAGTTAGCAGTATAATTTTCAAAGCCAAACAGTATAAGGCAGCCTCATAGGTCACCGAGGAAAACAATTTAATTCAAATCCAACCCATTACAGGGAAGGTTAAGTTCAGATTACTAAAGACACTAATTGAAAATTAAGTTAATTAACTATAGCAATCGAACCTCTGTTAAAAAAAAAATCACTATATAAAATCACTAAGTACTTGTTTAACAATCCCTTTAACAGGTCATTTGAAAGGCTCAATTGTCCCCTCTGCAGTGCATGCTGGCGGTTTTTTGCAGTTTGCTTAAAAAATTATGTGCCTTTATTGTACTAAAGAAATTCCGAGAGGGAAGCACAGCCTACTCATTGATGATAACAACACAACCATTTTTCACATTCCTGCCTTACACGGTCTACGCAGAGCGCTTTGAATTTATCCCAACTACCCGGAGTTTAGCTAATGATAAGAACAAACAGAAACTTTTCCAGCAATTGGTTCAAAGTTTAGGTTATTTCTTACTTTGTTCAAGGCTACCCTATTAAAATGCGTGACTGAGAACGCATGTGACTTCATTATGTTCCTTAAACCACCACCCCCATGTCATCTTAATTTTCACAACCATATAAATACATAATGTAAACATATTTTCATCTTGCAAAGGACTTCTTTGCCAACCCTGTGGAAAGCATTTGCAATGTGCCTCCCTGGGTTTATGTTTGGCCACGCTGCTGCTAGGTGGGACATAATTTTGAACAATACAAAGTTGTTCTATACAAAGCAGCCTCCTGGAAACCACATTCGCCCAGAAAATGTCAACATTATCTTTCCTCCCAAAGAAAAATCAAAGTGCAACCAAAGTGAATCTGCAGAAGGAAGGAGAGAGTTCGCGAGAGACAGGCAGAACAGAGCAAGTTTTAAAACCAGAGTGCCAAAAGGCAGTGGGTGCGCACCCACGGGAAAAGCACCCGGTGGAGAAGACAACAGACGACCCCTCTCACCAGCACTGGCCCTGGGCTCTCCGCTTCCACTTCGCCAGGAGCCGCATCCTTGCGCTGCAGGGGGGATTCAATCACCAGCTCCTTTTTGACGCTTCGACTGCTTGTCCTGCATTTATCAGCCTGCATTCTCGGCTGAAAACGCAAATCAGACAGTCTGCAACCGGGACAGCTGCGAGTCCCTGGCAGTGCGAGGCACACGCATGCCACCGGCCCGAGGAAGGAAAGGAAGCTGGCTTCCCGAGCGCACTGGTCAGCCGGCTGGCTGGGTCGGCAGGGCCCGCGGGGGTAGGAGGGCAGGCCAGCGAGGGCCGGCCCCCAGGGCTGTTACTACTGCTCAGAAAATGGGAGGTTCCCACACGCCGGCCGCAGGAAAACAAACCCGAACTGTACAACACACAGTGTGCTGCCTCTCTGATAAAGACCGGCCTCATTGTGTCGGTTCCACACGGCGTGGGCCACATGGAGCCGAATCAAAACAGTGCAGTGTTTAAAAGAAAATAAGTCACAGTTAGACTCTTTCATGATTACTTCAAATCTGAAGCTCCTGGAGTTAAAGACACAGCTAGGTTGTCTGGGCGTTCTAAAATTCCTGTCGTTTCTGAATGCTTTCCTCCACGGTTAGGGCTAAACACCAAATGCTTGGCTGATGACCAAAACAGGGAAGGGCAAAGAGTGAGGGGTTCCCATAACCTGCATGTGTAGGTGTGCAGGTGTAAAGAAAGAGTTTCCCCCGCAAGATAGACCTCAGCACGTGAAACTTAATTTATCTATTTTATGCCACAAAGACGAGGTCATCAAACAGTTTCATGGGACGCTACATATCATGGTAAATGCTTTTATTAAACAGAATATTACTTTAAATCAACAGGTGCATGGGTAATGAGCCCAGGATTGGAAACTGAGAGGATCACAGTAAAAATATAAGGCAGGGTCTCTCCCTTCAAGGAAAGTCAGAACTAGTTGGGAAGGCAAGGTGAATACACATCATATATGACAGATTAATATAATTAATACAGAGTTACACAAAAGCACAGGAGAGTAGCTGGGTCACCATCCCATGCTTCAATGGTGATAGCATCCAAAATGTGTTTTCCCAAAGCCTGCTATTTCTTCACATTATTAGTGGAATAATTTTTTAATCATTTAAAAATCTAAAGGAAAAACTAAAACAGAAGTCTTAAGGAATTTATTTAAAAATTACACGGAAAATGAGCGTTAAAATGGGATTGATACTAATCTGCACATCTTGGGATCCTGCAAAACTTCTCCCAGTTAGTTACTCTGCTTATTTCCTTGAAATCAGAGGATTTAGTAACAGTAGATAATAGAAGTAGTAGTAATAATAAGTAAACAATGGAACTAAGTGTTATTTAGCAAAAATAGGTGCCATAAGGTATACTATCCAAGGAAATGCATAAACTATCATAAAAGATACAGATACAAGGCTCCCGCTTTCCAGGCAAAGTATTTGAGGCAGAAAGGGCTCAGAGGGGCATCACCAGAGCCAAGACGGTGCTCTACGCCCCTGTGTCCTCTTTTTTTCCCCACCATGGCCTGCTGAGCCACGCCAGTCTATATCACTCAAACACCAGGAATCCTGAGTGTGAACATTAATTGTGTAATCAGTCACAAGGGTTCAACTAGTCCATTAAAAAATTAAGTTTCTACAATTATTTTTTTTTTATATTTAATTTTAGAGAGAGAGCATGGGTAGGGGAGAGGGGCAGAGGGAGGGAGGGAGAGGAAGAGAGAGAGAGAGAAAGAGAGAGAGAGACAGAGAATCCCAAACAGGCTTCATGCTCAGCGCAGAGCCCAACTTGGGGCACAATCTCACGATCCTGGTATTGTGACCTGAACCAAAATCAAGAGTTGAACGCTCAACTGACTGAGCCACCCAGGCTCCCCTACAATAATTTTTTTAACTACTCCATTTCTCAACCTTGGCTAATCTTTCAGGGTAAATATACACCCACTTGCCAAATCTAGGTTCCAAAATAATATGATATATGAATTTTAAAACTCTATCTTCATAAAGTTACAAGAGGACAAAAAAAAAACACCCAAAACACAGAGCTTCAGTTACATAAATACAGAATTAAAGTAGCAGTTAAATAAAAACTTATAAATGTCCTATAAATTAGAAGAGGCAAGAAAGTCTGAAGCCACTGAGTCTCAGTTAAGTACAGAATAACCAACAACTTAAGCAACTTTTTTAATTGGCTTGAGAAGTTATAAATAGCCCTATTCTTCCTCAATTCCCCATCTTCCTTAATTCACTGGCAGATCAGGACTTTGAGAGAAATGCTACCCTGTGTATTTAGTTAAAATACTCTGACATTCTGGGTGTCTGGGTGGCTCAGTGGGTTGAATGTCCGACTTCAACTCAGGGCATGATCTCACAGATCATGAGTTCCAGCCCCGCATCGGGCCCTGTGCTGATAGCACAGGGCCTGGAGCCTGCTTTGGATCCTCTGTCCCTGCCCCACCCCCACTCATGTGAGCACACGTGTTCTGTCTTCTCCCTCCCTCTCTCAAAAATGAATAAACATTAAAAAAAAAATACTCTGACATTCTGTAAGTAATGAATAGGAACTTAAAAGGTTATTTGTTGTATGAACACTACAAGTGTCTAGCATGGATAATTTAAGTAATCTTTGTAACAACCAAGCAGGTAACATGATTATCCCTATTTTACAGATGCAGAAACTGATGTACAGAGGGGTTCCACATGTGCAGAAGGTGCTACAGTGAAAGGGGGCAATATGGACCCAGTGTACACACTCATAACCAAGATACTATGAACCAATTGTCTATTCCAATTATGCCAACTGTTAAAAAGCAAAATATGGAAAAGCTGATCAGCAATTAAAGATAAAGGCAGCATCTGGGTTTAGTCCCATCAAGGTAATGTAGTGAAGAGGTAAAAAGGTAAAAATGGCATGGCACAGTGCCAGGTACATAGTAGGTATTCATTTAATGGTAATTACTGTTATTGTTGTTATTCCCAGCTGAAGAAATTAGCCTTCATCTTAAATTCAGGGCTTTGGCTATGTGATCTAAAATGACAGTTTCACCAACCATATTGTGACAATACATTACAAAGTGCTTCAATTTAAAATCAATTGCTCTTGGGATGCCTGGGTGGCTCAGTCGGTTAAGTGTCCGACTTCGTCTCAGGTCATGCTCTCGCAGTTCATGAGTTCCAGCCCCACATTAGGCTCTGTGCTAACAGCTCAGAGCCTGGAGCCTGCTTCCGATTCTGTGTCTCCTTCTCTCTCTGCCCCTCCACGACTCACGCTCTATCTCTGTCTCTCTCTCTCTCAAAAATAATAAATAAACATTAAAAAGTCTTTTAAATTTTTTTTAATTTAACTAATTAAGGTAAATAATTAATTAAATTAAATTTTAATTAAAATTTGTTAATTAAAACATTTTTTGAGTCAACTGCTCTTGGGGTGCCTAGGCTGCTCAGTCAGTTGAGCATCTGACTTCCGCTCAGGTCATGATCTCACAGTTCACGAGTTCAACCCCATATTGGGCTTGTTGCTGTCAGTGCAGAGCCCACTTTGGATCCTCTGTCCAACCCCCCCAAACTGGCACTCTCTCTTTCAAAAATAAATAAACATTTTTTAAAAAATTAATAAAATCAACTGTTCTTTACTCTTTGCTGCTTGATTATGACAGCTGCCTTCTAACAGTCATCTTGAACCCCACGTACTCATCCCATGAGCCAGGCATCTCCTTCTTACAGTTTTCCTATATTTTTCAAAATTTTAGCAATAAATTGATATTTCTTTTGTAATCAAGGAAAAAACTTTAAATTGGCTCTGAGCTTCCAGGTAGCCAGGACATTATGGCAAACACCATCAGTTCCCTAATTCATATCACCAAAAGGAGAAAATGTACCAAGCTGTAAGGCAAGAAAAAAAAATTTTTTTTAAGCTTCTCATGCAGAGATTTGCATAAAAAGGGACTGATTAATATACTAGGTTCTCAACATGTGTATAGGAAATGCAGCCGCAAAGTTCACAATGCTTTCTCACCATGATCTCAGAGCATTATACTTAAATCCTGGGTAAAGGAAAGCAATTCTAAGAGCAAGATGGTCTTGTAATCTATCACCTTCAAATGGTCCAATTTATGAGAAGGAAATTCTCAGGACTTAGAGGAATGGAGTTACTATTGCCAGCTTTCCTGCTATATAACTTCTCAGGCTATGTCAAGTGCCCTGGTTCTGTTCTGCTCATTTGGGACAACCAAATGCTTTAGAAGTCTGCCAGTCTAGGAGAGTTACATGGTATAGTATTTAAGACCATAACCTAAACCTCCAAGTACGATGTGGTTTCTCTAAAGGGTTCGTGAGATCGATATCTAAGGACATGAGAGTGACATCTGGTCAGAGCAGTCACAAGAGGAAATGCCATCTTAGAAGGATGGGAAGTAGGTGGCCAAGGTGTTCTTTGTAACATTTCAAAGAACAAGGTATATGCTGGACCTCTGGATTCAAGTCCACCAACATTTACTGAGCTCCTACTATCCAGCAGCCTCTAGTTCTTTCATATGTTACCTGGTTTAACTCTTACAAGAAAAAACAAAAACAAAAACACAAAAAAACCCATCTACTAACATTATCAAAGGTATAGAGTTTTACTGTTTAAACAGAACAGAGTAAACCCTGTGGGAAAGTAGGAACACTTCAGAAGAAGGATGGAATGAATGCTTCTGTATAATGAGTTTCAGTTCTCAGATTTTAATATTTATTCAAATACAGATTGGGTACACAAAACCATGAAAACTTTAGAGAAGATTTATGGAAATTTCCAAGGGCAATTTTTTACCACAAAGAAGGCTAACTTTAGATTCTACAGCTCTCAACTTCCCCCTCCCACTGTATCAAGCTCCGTCATATTTTGAAAAGCAAAGAGTTTACAACCCTCTCACCCAGGATTCCTACACATGCCTTAAGACCAGTTTAAATGCCACCTTGTTCCTGCTAGCCAGGATTGATTAGCTCCTCTTCTAGCAACCCTGTGGGCATTGCTTTTATTTACCTCTATTTTGGAGCTTTTCACAGTCCACCTTTTATTAAGTTTGTATGTGTCACACTCTTCAGTGAGACTATAAATTCCTGAGGGCAGGAACTAGATCTTAACCACCTTTGCATCTCCAGCATCTTAAGTACTGCAGGCACTCAAAACGCGTTTGCTGAATTCAGTGCTTATGTTAGTTTTGTGTCACTGGTTATCTTTAGCTCTAAAGTAAAATTTAGTAGTTGTAGAAATATGCAAACATTTTCATTTGTTAATGGCCCAAATTAAGGCAAAAGCATAAGCATTTAACTGTTAATAAACTGAAACCCAACAGACCATTTACTAATTAAAATGTTCCTTTCTCCCAGCTAAGAAAATATTATCCTGCAAAACTTGCTAGACACTTTCCAGACAAAGGTATACTTGGAAACAGTATAAATGAACCTTTAAGAATGCAAATAAGGGGCGCCTGGGTGGTTCAGTCGGTTGAGCGGCCGACTTTAGCTCAGGTCACGATCTCGCAGTCCGTGAGTTCGAGCCCCGCGTCGGGCTCTGTGCTGACAGCTCGGAGCCTGGACCCTGTTTCGGATTTTGTGTCTCCCTCTCTCTGACCCTCCCCTGTTCATGCTCTGTCTCTCTCTGTCTCAAAAATAAATAAACGTTAATAAAAAAATTTTTTTAAATAAAATAAAATAAAAAGAATGCAAATAAAATTTTTTTAGCAATGAATTGTATAAAATTTAAAACTGCATTTTGCTGTAGCTAATAATCACATAAGGAGTAACCCATACAAGGAATAAATATCAATTACCTCAAGAAAATTTCCCACTCTTCTATTAGGGACTCTTAGCATATCAGAAGGATATTTAAAACATAACAATTAACTTTAAAGGCTTATATATATATATATGTATATATATATACACACACACACACACACACACATATATATATATATATACACCTTTAAGGTATGTATAAAGTATATTTAAATAAAATATATACATATAAAGACAAACATAATTTGGGGTAGATTTACATATATATTAAACATATGTCTAAATATTAAACAACTATATATGCATATGTACATATATACATATAGACTACACACACGCACACACACACACACACACACACACGTAGTCTCTACTCCAAAGTAATCATCTGTTTTCTCTTGTTCTGGGACAGTGAAACAGCAAGCACAAATTAAGAAAAATTGCAAAAAGGAGCAAATGATAGATTTTCCAGTGTATTGTCCCTGGTCAGATCGCAGGCCAAAGAAAAGAAAGGGTGTCAGGGAAATGATCTGCCCTTCTGAGAGAAACAAAAATATAGGATACAGAAGGCACAAGAAGCAGCAAAACAACAGGGAGTGGAAGTCACAGATGTAGGACACAAAGTGATAGTTACGGTGGAAGAGGGATATAGTGATGAAAAGGGCAACAGATGTGGGAGCAGGTAGAGATGGGAGAGGAACAGGTTTTCTGCATCAGACCCTTGGGGCCTCTTTGAAAAGTTAAAATAAAAACAAAATCTGATAGGGGCACTGGGTGGCTCAGTCAGTTAAGCATTGGACTCTTGATTTCAGCTCAGGTCATAATCTCAACAGTTTGTGGGATTGAGCCCCATGCAGGGCTCTGTGCTGGCAGTACTGGGATTCTCTCTCTCCCTCTCTCTCTCTGCCCCCTCCCATGCACTCATGTGCTCTCTCTTGCTCTCTCTCTCAAAATAAATAAATAAACTTTTTAAAATCTGATATAAATTCTGATGCTCACCTCAACTTTTTTTTTGTCATCAGAGATCTAATCAAATGATCACAGAAATAGAATCTGCATCATCATCTAATCTAGTGGTTCTTAGCCTGGAACTCAAGACTGAACTTGGGGGGGTCCATGGACCCTCAAAAATTACATTCAAAATTTTGCGTGTTTGTGATTTTTCTGAGGAGAGGCCATTAGAGTTTATCGAACATTCAGAGGAGGGGCCCAGGGAAGATCATCCACTCACAGAATAAGGAAACTGAGGTCCAGAGAAATGAGCTAGAGACCCAACCAAAGTTTGGGGATACAAAGCTCTTCACCTTAGCAGGTTCAAATTCTATTTAAGTAGAGACAACAACAGCAATTTAAACACCAGGCACCAGTTAAATAAACAAGCCATCCAATGGCAATCACCACTGTCAACACCTACAGTCTGCTCATTCGTTGAGTGATGGCCAGTCAGCAAGTGGGTCATTACATGAAATGTCATGCCAGATGCACAACCCAAGGCCAATAAAGTATACCTCCAAAACAGGGCAAATCAGCAATCCAAACTATTTTCTGAGAACTTTTAATGACTTTGAGAAAATGCCCACAGTAATACACACATACAAGACTCAAAATAAATATATGACTGCTGATTAACTCTGGTATGTGAGACTATCAGTAATTTCTTTTCTCTAAACCCTTTCCAAATTTTCATCAAAAGCACTTATTACCTCTATATTCAGAAAAAAAAATGAATATGCTGTATTGCAAGATAATGGTATAGAAAAAGCTCACATTGAGGTTTTAGCCCCCACTATACCACTCAACAGCTGTGTGATATTAGAAAAGTCACTTCAGGGGCGCCTGGGTGGCTCAGTCAGTTGAACAACCGACTCTTGATTTCGGTTGAGGTCATGATCTCACGGTTTGTGATATCCAGCCCCACGTCAGGCTCTGCGCCGATAGCATGGAGCCTGCTTGGGATTCTCTTTCTCTCCCTCTCTCTCTCTCTCTCCCTCAAAATAAATAAATAAACTTAAAAAAGAGAAAAAAAAGTCACTTCACCTGTCTGGGTCCCACAAACTTCACCTATAAAATGAAGGACTTACACTAAAAAATCTTACAGCTCTACAGGTCTATACTAACCATTAAAACTTCCTTTATTGATTAGTTTCAGGGAAAATAAACCACTGCAATGAATGATAAACATTTCAATATCCCATTTCCCCACTACACACAAAAGAAAAACACAAAGACTAAATAGTAAATGTTTCTAAATGCAGAGGACCCTCCTCCAGAGGAGCAGGGACAGAGCTGAGGGGCTGGCAGATGACAAGGACCACAGGATGTTCTATCGGTGAGGAAGGATGTCACGGGGAGGCCGGCTGCCCTCTCCACACAGCTCTGGGATAAGCCCACAGTACTGGGACAGCAGAGCACAGGCTCTGAAGAAGGCTCTGTTTTCAGATGAGGCAATTAAGATGGAGAGTCCTTCATTTCTAGAGACTGCTCTCCGGTACTGGGGGTGCAAATTTAGGACAGCAACTTCACCACCCTGGGGGCCCCAGGTCCCTCACCTGGAAAAGACGGATCAATGTCCACCATTAAAATTCTAACCAGATTGAGTACATTCCCAAGACCCAAGTGGGTAATGGATGTGTCCCACTGTGTGCAGGAGTACTGCACGCAGCCACAAACATTCAAGAAGCTTCCCAGGAAAGACAGCCTCACCTCCGCCCATGACATCCCCTTTCCCCTGCTTCCATTTTTCCACAGCCTCTATCACTATCTGGCATTCTGTATTCTATTTTCCTTATTTGTTCCATGTCTGTCTAATCCCAATTAAAAAAAAAAAATCAAAGGCAAAGAAGCTCTGTGAGGGCAGAGATTTTTGTCTGTTTTGTTCACTGCTCTATTCCCAGGTCCTAAAACAGAGTAGATGCTCAAAAGATATTTCTTGAATGGATTTAGAAGAGTCAGGATCCCCACAGTCTGGAAATGGAACTTTTACACTCTGCACACCAATAGTTTTTCTGTAAACTGTCAGTTTATTTTAATCACAATAATGATACCTCAGCCAGCAGTGTCAAAGATTTGGTTTAGAGGTGGAAATTTACAAAGCAAAGGAAAACATAATGTTCCTGGGATTTTTCTCAAGAAACGAAACTCCTGGCCCGAGTTACAGAGGCCTGGCCAGCCACACAGCGTCACCCCTGACGGAGGTGTCCCAGCACATTTTATCTACCCTTGTCAGCTTTAAGCACTGCAGTAAGGGTGGCGGGTATGTGGTGTGTACACAGCAGGCGATCCATAAATGTTTGCTCATAGAATAAATGAAGAAATTGGCTCATCTTGGTTTGATTCATCCCAGACCCAAGCCTCACGGAAGTTCAAATGAAGAATTTTCTAACTTTCCTCCATACGTGCCAAAGGTTGAGGTTAAGGGCCAGATAATGTATGCTTGGTGAGAAAAACAACCAAAAGCTTTTTTTTTTTTTTTTAAGCACTAAAGTTTTCCTTCTAAATAAAATGCTTTATTCGGTTATAAATGGAAGACAAACTTCCATTCTTTCACTTCTCCCCATATCCACCCCCCAAAGCAACTTAATGAAAACTGCAAATGACCACCCTCCAAGTTTATTGGTTCTGTAAAATCTTTGTGTAGGTTAACTTCACTTAAAGAGAGTTCCATCAGTGCTACTAAGGCTCAAAACTGGTGGACCAGGGCTCCTGGGTGGCTTGGTCGGTTAAGCACCCAACTCTTCATTTCAGCTCAGATCATGAGCTCGTGGTTCGTGCGATCAAGCCCCATGTTGGGCTCTGCCTGACCTCGAGGAACCTTCTTGGGATTCTCGCTCCCTCTCTCTGCCCCTCCCCCACGCACACAAGCACACCCACGCTCTCTCAAAATAAATAAGCAAATGTTAAAAAAAAAAACAAAAAAACTGGTCGACCACCTTGATTTATAGAGGATGGGGATGGGGCTAGCTGGCAGAGGGCACAGGGCTCTGATTACTCCCTGGTGTCATAGTTCATGGCCATCAGCCACCTATCCTGGGGGCAGGAGAGAGGACAGGCCTCCAGGCAAAAGCAGGACACCTACTTCTGCAAAAAGGAAAACACCCCCCAGCTGCAAGGGGAAAGTCCACCAGGAGGAAATTTGGCAAAGTGAGTTATGGAGTACCCCCTAGTGCTTCTGGCCTAATTTAGCTTGCGTTTAAAAGACAGTGACCATTTACAATAATACCGGTTCCCTAACAATAATTGGGAAATCCCCACCTTTAAAAAGCAGATTACGTGCCCTGCATAAGATAAACTCATCAGCAGCAAAGATGATGTATCCCTTCTCATCCTGCTGCCTAAAGGATGGTTTTCCACTTCTTCCAAGCTCATTGTGATTGATTTCCTATGTGAAATCAAGAGACTGCCAAGGAATAGAAAACAAAGCCAGTTTTAGGGGACTCAAACGTTATTCCTGGACAACACATCCTGACACGTCAAACTTTCCCCCATGCGTGCTTGCAAAAATATGGAACTAATTTGAATGAATTTCTTCATAGATAAGCTACAAATAAAGGGACCAGGGCAGGAGATACAAACACAGTGCATGGGAAGGGTCACATGCCAAGGAAGACACCAAGGCTTGCCTCCTCTGCACCTGCCAAATCAAAACACACACACTTAGAAACTGATGGTGGTGGTGGTGGCGACAGGGATGGTGACAGGAATGGTGACAGAGCTGTAGCCACCTTTGCTCCTTTACTAAAGTTATTTGAATAGTCCTATTACTTCTGCTACATTTCGGTGGTTTTATTTTATTTCAGCTGCCTCCTCTCACACAAGGGGAAAAACTCAAACAAGGGGAAGAATATGGTTAAAAGAAAGAAAGTGATGTTTAATCAGGTTCTGAATACTGGAACACTAGTGGCTGTGAATATTCTTCCACTGGCCCTTTCATAAAAAGAGCCCAGGTCTTGAAGTCCCTCTGTTTATTCAAAAATAGGTTAAACACAAAACAAACAAGGCTTCCATGTCACACAGAGCACTTAGGAACTCTCCAGGCACACACTTCCATTTATGCTTTGCCAAGACCAAAATCTATAAGCCAATACTTATTATTATTATTTTATAACTGTCACACAAGAATCTCAACACAAAGAGAAGAGGAAAGGGAAGATAATGAGTAACCTGGGGGGTGGCAGAGGTGGGCAAGGAAACCATTACCCGAGTCCCTACTAGGTACTAGGCCCCCAACATACATTCTCATTTAATTCAGATCAATATTTTATGTTATGTTATGTTATGTTATGTTATGTTATGTTATGTTATGTTATGTTATTTTAGAGAGAGAGTAGTGGAGAGGGGCAGCCGGGGTGGGGGGGAGAGAACCCCAAGCAGGCTCCACGCTCAGCACAGAGCCAGAGGCGGGGCTCAATCCCACAACCCTGGAATCATGACCTGAGCCGAAATCAGGAGTTGGACACTCAACCAACTGACTGGTTTGATTTAACCCTTATAATAGTAGCACTATATTAGGTGTTTTTGTTTATAGAAACTGGTGTTCCTATAAAGTTAATAACTTACCTTAAGTTTGCATTAGTTACTATGCTTTGGAGCTTTGTTTCAAAATCAATCTTAAATCTGGTAACTAAATAGATCAAAATTTTTATTTAAGTTTTATTTCAAACATAATTTCATCTCCGTTTTGAACAGAAATCTCCTTAGGGGAGCCACTGAAGTTTAATGTTAATAGCAGTTGTGTCTGAACTATGGAAATAATGCTTTTATTTTCCTTTCTTTCTACTTATCTATATATTCAAAACTTCTCTCAAGCATGTGTTACTTTAAACACATTCAAAAACTTTTTTAAAGCCATTTATTTACTATTTGTGAAATTTTTAAAAATTCATGTCCACAAAGTAGCTAATGCATATAACATGTTCCTCCAGGGGCACAACTTGTGGGAAGGTTAGTGAGGTATCCAATTCAGGAATAGAATTTAAGAAAGCACCAAAACTCAGTAGTTAATATAGATAAAATTCAATGAAATTCTCAAAAAATCAAAAATAATACCAAAAACAAAATGCCACGATAAATAAAACTTGAAATGAAAATGGGTTCGGCATAAATGAACTTTATTGCCTCAGGCTCCAGCACGGTACTGCTCAGCGAGGGCTTACTCTGGGCCCACCACTGTGATACACAGGATAGTTATTCCTCCATCAATCCTGAGACAGGTACTCTTATTTTACAGAGGAGGAAACGGAGGCACGAAAGTTAAGAAGTTAGTCCAAGGTCACAGAACTAGTTCAAGGTCACAGAGCTGGTACGTGGCAAAACCACTTTAAACAGGGTAATAAGGGGCCATTTGTACTTTCCTTGAGCATAAGCGTAAAATCAAAGTCTGTTTAAAACTGCTCTCGGGGCACCTAGGTGGCTCAGTCGGTTGAGTGTCCAACTTCGGCTCAGGTCATGATCTCACAGTGTGTGGGTTCGAGCCCCGCATCAGGCTCTGTGCTGACAGCTCAGAGCCTGGAGCCTGCTTCGGATTCTGTGTCTCCCTGTCTCTCTGCCCCTCCCCCACTCACGCTTTGTCTCACTCTGTTTCTCAAAAATAAATAAATGTAAAAAAAAGAAAAAATTTTTTTTTAAAAAACTGCTCTCCAAGCAAGCAGCTTGCCAGATAAAGATTTAAACTCAAGCTGAACACACATTCTTCTTCCTTAGATGATTAAGTGATTCAGTGGCAATTTGGGCAAAGAACCAAACCCCCACTACTAAAACCCCCACTACTAAAACCTCTTTTCTTTTGTTTAATTGTTCACACAGAGGTGAAACCTCCTAATCATTCAAAGTTTGGAACAGAGGGAGGGAAAGGGAAAATGTGAGAGCAAAGACTTTCCTCTCGCTCTAATTCCCCACAGGAAAGACACTAGAAACAGGCTGTATAACCTGGAGATCTGCCTCCTGAGGCAGGGCAGTCTCTCCACGTGCTGAACTGTGATGAGCCCCAGAGACAACCCTTGCTCCCCCCCCACCCCCACCCCCAGCCTGTAGGGCAACAAGGCGCAGAGGCCCTTGTGGTTTCCCTGCCCTCCTCACCACTGCCTGCCCAAGGTCTTACAGACAAAGACCACTGATTGTCTGCAATGCCTCCCCATGCCTCCAGAAATGCTACCTGTTAATCTGGAATATTCCCTTACCACCTCCTGATCTTAACCTGTCAAATGCCTGCTCACCTCTGTATGATGCAGATTCCAGAAAACACCCCAAACTGCTCAATTGGAATCTTGAGCTGAGACCCGTGGGCCTGCGCAGCACCCAGGTGAGACCTCTTAGAGTCGTTCATCCATCTATGTCTGAGAATCACAGATCCTCATTTATTAACTTAAAAGAGACAAGAACACCCACGATGTTTAAACACAGATCCATAACAAGGAAATGTGGATGGGTTCCCGGATATGTCTCTGCGCAGGTATGACACAGATGATTGCCCTTGGCTGAAAGCAAGGGGTGGCGTAAGGATGAGGCCAAAACGCTTACTATTCTCCACAGGATGGAACACACACCCTTGGCCTTATCAAGACGCCATGGCAGGCTTTGACTCATTAGTGACTGATCATTTCTATTTACCTGGACTTCAGGGAAAAACACAAACTTGTGCGTAGATTCTTCCACCAGAATTACCCTTCACTCACCTTCCTCTCTTCTTTTCCCCTGGGCCCCTGTCAGAATGAAATGCCTTTCAATTTCGAGCCAATGAGAAAGAACCTACAGAGCAGGACAAGTTTCACACGTCTCTCAAATACTTTTAACAGTATGATCACAGACTGAAACACCTGCTTATTAGCAGGATAGTTTCCCAAAGAGAACACAGAACAAAACCAACCCTAGGGTTTTGTTGCCTGGAATCCCTTCTCAAACACCTTGTTTGCCAGTTGAGTTAAAAGCTCTCATTCGAGTTCAAATTTGTGACCCTACGGTTGCTAACTGAAAGCAATGAAGCAATCTCTTTAGAGAAAGGCAACTGCATGTGTAAGGATTTCCTTTCTCCCGCCATTAGAGGAATAAGATGCCAAAGTTACATCCTCCATATGTATCCTCCACAACTCACTGCAATTAGGCCAGTAATGAAAAAAATACCCCTTACCCAATATTATAGGTTCAACACACTATTATTTTCCCCTTTTAAACAGAATCTCTTACTCAGATGTGTACATTAGATTCATGACAACTTTCATGAGCCTTCAATGCTGATTTAAGACCTGAAGGCAGTAAAATGAACAAAAAATCTCAAACAAGTTTTGTTTGGCAGCATTTTTAAATGGAGACTATGTTAACACTTCCCCAACATCTCATTTTGAAATAACTGCAGCATATACTACAATGTGTGTTCACTGATTTCGGGGCAAACATAGGACTTGTGGGTTTATTGCAATAGATTTAAATCAACCAAAAGGGTCAGCAGATCCAGCTCCCCAGACCTGACATGCCACCTCCAAGTCTCTACTTGTCTTGGGGACACAGGTTCATCAAATTAGGACACCAAACTGTCTGACGGTCAAGTTCTTTTCGGCTCAGATTTTCTGTAATTCAGTGATACATATTACCACTGTGGCTAGCTGGGCTTCCTTCAACCTTCTACTGTGACACTAATTTTGTCACATTCTGAGCGACCCAGCATTTATTACATAAGAGAACTTCTTAGGAACATTCGTGAAAGTAGTCAATGGAACGCTCTCTGTATTTACTCATTAATCCATTTGTGAATGAGCTGATTCATGCATTAACTCCCCTGTCTGCTCAATTAATCACTCAGCAGGCATTTGCTAACCACAGGGCACTGTGCAGGGCTGAGAGGTGAGGAACACAAAATCCAGTGGGGAGCAAGTAACTTCAATACCACGAGTGGCAGAAGAAACAGGCTAGGCCTGTGTTGGCCAGTATGACAGCCATTGGCCACATGGGGCTACTGAGCATTTGACATTCGACTAATCAAACTGAGATAAGCTCTACATATAAAATACACGCTGCATTTCAAAGGCTTTGTATGAGAAAAAACATAAAGTATCCTATTCGTAAGTTTTTACTGATACATGTTGGAAAAGACTTTGAATATACTGGGTTAAATAAAGCATACTATTAAAATTAATTTCATCTGTTTCTTTTTACTGTTTTTTTAGTGTAAAATTCCATATGTGACTGGCATTATATTTTTATTGAACAGTTGCTGGGCTAGATGCTCCCAACCCTGGGTTCTCTTCCTGGTCAGACAGAAAGACCACCGTTTCCAATTTCCTCAGACAGCATTAAGCTACTGCCATTTGGTTGCAGGAAGAGTTGAGGAAAGACAACCTCTCAAGAACTCTCCGGATAAGCTTCAGAGATGAGGTGCATGTGAAAGGTGCCTACACGTGTGGGTCTCAAACTCCGTTGTGTCAGAATCATTCAGAGAGCTGTTACAACACAGACTGCCCGGCCCTCTTCTATGCTCTCTAGGCTGCTGGAGCTGGGAGGGAGACCTGTGTTGGCCCTCCTCCGGGACTGAGGGGCTGCACAGCCTCGCTGTCCCACGGCTGCCTCCAATGCAGCAGGTCTGGAGGCGCTCCTGATGCTGCTCATCTGGGGACGCACCTTAAAAACCAGGGTCTTAAAGGGTAAGCAAGCCTTCGTCAAGCAGTGAAGATTACAAGAGGCATTCCAGGGAAAGGAACCACGTATACAGAAAGGTTCGGAGGGTTGGAGGAACACGGTGGGTTGAAGAACAGTAAGACCTGAAGTGAAGAAGCATCATAGGGCCTGGGGGAAGGGGGGCATGGAGAAAAGTAGAGACTTCCATTCCACAGTCAGGAGTTTGAATTCTCCCTCCTTAATAACATTGCATTTTTTGTTAATGTTTATTTTCAAGAGACAGAGACAGAGCATGAGAGGGGAAGGGGCAGAGAAAGAGACACACACAGCATCCGAAGCAGGCTCCAGGCTCTGAGCTGTCAGCACAGAGCCCGACGGGGGGCTCAAACCCACAAACAGTGAGATCATGACCTGAGCCGAAGTCAGACGCTGAACCGACTGAGACCCCCCCCCGGGCACCCCCCACTTCCTCAATAAAGCAGAGCTTTCCTTTCCACAGCATATGTAGTAATAAAAATAATTAACATAAATATGAGTAACTGCTAATACTTCAATTTCCTACCAAATTCCCGGGAAAATGACAGTACAGTAATTTTACCCCTGTGGGCCAAATGTGAGACTCCAAATTCCTAATTCTTGGGCCAACCACCTAGCTCGTATAATCTTGTTATGTTACCTGAGAAACGATGTCACCACTATCTAGCTGCCATGTTTGCCCCATAAGCAGAGTAACACTTGCCTTCAACCTACTTCACAGAAACGTTTGGGAGATTAGATGTGGAAATAAAAAAAAATATGCATTCCTAGGAAAAGGTATATAATTGACATGCAAAGAGCGTCTATTATTTTAACCAGGTACTACCCAACCTGGAGAGATACAAATGGCTGTCGTGGAAAGAAGCAACCAGAACTGACAAATACCATGGAGGAAGGCAGGGACTATGAGGAACAGCATAACTTCACTAGGAATCCTTTCCAGTGGTACCATTTCAAGTGCCTGTGCCCTCCTTCCCACTATTCAGGACAGACGGGGGGGGGGGGGGGGGGCGGGGGGGGGGAAGCAGTTCCCAACTCAACTGAATTAAAAGCCAGATGTTGGTGCCCTCTGAGTAGCTATAAAATATGGCGGTGGAAGAGAGAACCTCTAAAGTCACCATTTGTACTGCACCCAAATGAATGCTGGTGAAAAGATTTTAGTAAGTGTTTTTCTTTCTAACAGCGTAAGAAGGGAGAGTTCTGTTTGAGCTAAATATATTCTTGGCTCAGTATAGAAATCTAATGGTCCCTTTGTGATCATTTAGAGGTGGTGAAAGTGATTAAAGCAGTTTGTTTAAAAAAAACAGTTTATTAAATGTTTTCTCTCACTGCAGTTAGAACTAGATGGATGATACATGGAATTTGCTTATGTCAAAAATACATAATGCTTTTACCTCAAAGAGAAAAAAAAAGCATATTACTTTCAGCAATATACCTTAATACCAACAAGCTGCAATACGAGAAGATACTTTTTTGGTATCCTTAATTCACAGCTTTGTCGAAGAAGTTTCACATATATTGTCAACTTTTTATCAGGGCACTGTCATAGGTTCCCAATATTTGTTGTGTCAAGTAACAATACAAAAATACAAAAAAAAAAAAAAACCCAAATAACATTAATCACTACCAACATTTCATAAAGAAGGGTTATTGAAAACACACACGTAAACACACTTGAAACCAGAAATGACAATCTCAGAACTTTTTTTTAAAAAAGCTTTTATTTTTTTAATGTTTATTTTTGAGACAGAGAGAGAGAGAGAGAGAGAGAGAGCATGAACAGGAGCAGGGCAGAGAGAGAGGGAGAGAGAGAGAATCCCAAGCAGGCTCCGTGCTGTCAGCACAGAGCCAGACACGGGACTTGAACCTATGAACTGTGAGACCATGACCTGAGCCGAAATTGAGTCAAACACTTAACCAACTGAGTCGCCCAAGCACCCCTTTAAAAAGATTTTAAATTTGTAAGAGCTCACTACATTTTCCTTATTCTCCTCATTTCCACACAGATCAGAAAAAGCTTTGTCATGGTCTGAGGACCAGCACTCAGGAACCAAGGAGGGAGGCAATCAAATGCTCACAGGAGTTGACGGGGATCACCTAGCTCCCTGCAAAGGGAGGTTTGCACTGGCTCTAAAAGTAGAATTAAGGGAGCTTCCGGGCTGGTGGCACATGAGAGGGGTGGAGAGTGGTGGGCTCAGAGACAGCGTGGAAGCTCCGTGGCGCCTTCCCCACAGCTTGCCCTTCCCCACAACCTTGCCCTGTGCATCTCTTCCCTCAGACCGTTCTTCAGTTCAGATGCTGGAAAGGGCGAAGCCATATATTGCTGACACCACTCCTGCTCTTGGAACCTGACAAGAATAGAAGCCTGCAAACCTGAGTGGCCTTGCCCCGGGGGCATTTTCATAGGATGTGCTGATGGACTGGATGGTTACTAATGACTGAACAAGATTCCAGTAATATGCCAGGACCCTTTGACCTTTAGGAATGTTTTCTTAGAAGATATCCTTGTTCAAAGCCCAGGAGGTGAACTGTGATATCACATATTATAATAAGAAATATATATTTGTGGAGCGCCTGGGTGGCTCAGTCGGTTGGGCGTCCAACTTCAGCTCAGGTCACGATCTCGTGGTCCTGTGAGTTCGAGCCCCACGTCGGGCTCTGTGCTGACAGCTCAGAGCCTGGAGCCTGCTTCAGATTCTGTGTCTCCCTCTCTCTCTGCCCCTCCCCCATTCATGCTCTGTCTCTGTCTCAAAAATAAATAAACGTTAAAAAAAAAAAAAGAAATATATATTTGCGGGGCACCTGGGTGGCTCAGTCAGTTAAGTGTCCGACTCTTGGTTTCAGCTCAGGTCATGATCTCACCGTTCATGAGTTCTAGCCCCGTGTCGGGCTCTGCACTGACAGCGCAGAACCTGCTTGGGATTCTGTCTCTCCCTCTCTCTGTCCCTCCCCTGCTCATGCTCGCTCTGTCTCTCTCTCTCAAAAATAAATAAATAAACTTTTAAAAAATTAAATAAATATATATTTCATTATATGTTTGGTCTTTATTCCCTTTCTGACACAGAGCTCCTTTAAAAAAACTAAAAATAACCACGTGATAATTTTTAACTAAAAAATGACCACCTGGGTGGCTCAGTCGGCTAAGTGTCCAAATTTGGCCTAGGTCATGATCTTGCCATTCCTGAGTTCAAGCCCTGCATCGGGCTCTGTGCTGACAGCTCAGAGCCTGGAGCCTGTTTTGGATTCTGTGTCTCCCTCTCTCTCTTCCCCTCCCGACTCACACTCTGTGTGTGTGTGTGTGTGTGTGTGTGTGTGTGTGTGTCTAAAAATAAATAAATATTAAAAAATAATAATAATAAAATAAAAAATAATTAAAAACTGGACTGTTGCTTCAAAATTAAATTAAACAAACAAAACAAAACAAAACAAAAAAACAACAACAATGAGCCAGACTTCATTTACTTCAGAAACACCCAAAATGAAATGCCCAAGGCAGGTGAAGTGCTGCTGGCCTGAGTCTCAGCAGAAGCTGGGGTGTGCCCACCATCTCCTGGGGTGGAACTCTGATGCTGAGGGGCGCCCGCTGCCGCCCGTCTCGGCCATGTCTGCAGCACTTACCCTTCGAACTACAGACTGAACCCAAAGCATCAGATAGTCTAATCTAGTGGTTTTCAAACGGGAGCAATCTTACCCTCTTCTGGGGAGCACCTGGCAATATCTGGAGACGATTTTAGTTCTGTTTTGTGGAAGAAAGGGGGTTGATACTGGTATCTAGTGGGTAGAGGGCAGAGACTCTGCTAAATATCCTACAATGCCCAAGTCAGTCCCTACAACAAAGATTTATCCACCCAAAATGTTTAGTGCTGAGACTAAGAAACCCTATACTAATCTTCTCAGAAAAATTAGTTCTCAAATGCACAGACCTCCTTCTGCAACAAGAAAACATTCACCTCAAGAGTTCAGTATATTCATCCTATCATCACACTTTTATATAATCATAATTATATAAAATCATATTATATATGTAAATATATTTACAACTATGTCCCTGGTCAAGGTTGATTAATTATCTATGTTCCTTCTTCCCAGTTGTGCACCTAATACCATAATGTCTTTTCTTTCTACATATCAAGTGGTAGTTCTTTCCCGTTCTTTTCATACCTTCTTTTGCATGACTTCTGGAAAAGAACTAGGACACACTTAGCAAAAATCCATGGTAACCAATGGATTATTATACATGGTAACCAATTTTTTGCATTTAAAAATATATAATTATTACATTTTAGAATAGTATATTCTAGAAGCTCAACAATATTCCACATTAAGTTTCATGTTTCTGTTCACTTTAATTTTTGTTCAGTAGGCTCCACACCCAACATGGGGTTTGAAATCATGACCCTGAGATTGAGAGTCACATGTTCTACCAACCGCACCAGCCAGGTGCCCTGTTTCCATTCACTTTAAATCATAAATAAGTAAAAACCTATAAGAAGCTAGTGAGATATGGTGACTACCACTTTACAAATAGGAAATTGTGTTCTAAGGAAATGTATGCACAGAAAAAAAGTCACTAGAATCTGAATCATGCTGTTAGAAATCTATCTGCTAGATGGGCAATGGTCATCTACCATGGGGTTCAATGTGCAGGTCACCAAACTATCAAGGACACCAAGTCCAATCATGACAGAAACATCTTTTCCCAGGAGGGCATTTATCTGTAGACATTCTATTAATATCATTCATTTATATAAAGCTAATGCCAGGGTACTGTGTCAAGTGAAAACATTACAAGGGATCATCATATAATGCCACCAAGTAGGCTGGAAAAAAAGGAGGTCAGGGAGACCTGTTAACTGCCCAGGATTTCTACAAGCATACCTAGAGCTCACAATGGAATCATCCAGAAAGCAACTAGACACAGAATTAGACTAGAAGAAAAGAAGAAGATGTTTAACCAATCTGGGGTCAAAAAAGCCTTCTCTGTGGAAGATACTCGTAAGCTGTGGCTAGAAAGAAGAGTGAATTTGAATAAAGAATGACTAAATTAGGGGTGCCTGGGTGGCTCAGTCAGTTAAGTTTCCGACTCCTTTTTTTTTTTTAAGTGTATTTATTTATTTTGAGAGAGAGCACAAGCAGGGGAGGAGCAGAGAGGAGAGACAAATCCCAAGCAGGCTCCACGCCATCAGCACAGAGCTCAATGTGGGGCTCGAACCCAAGAACTGTGAGATCATAACCTGAGCAGAGATCAAGAGTCGGACGCTTAACCAACTGCACCACAAAAGTGCCCCATGAGCCTCTGACTCTTGATCTCAGTTCAGGTCAGGATCTCAGGGTCGAGAGTTCAAGCCCCACGTTGGACTCCACACTGGGCATGAAGCCTACTGTAAAAAATAAATTAAAATAAAATAACAAAATAAAAGAAAAGAATGACTGAATTAGTATGAGTTGGGGGTATATGTGCAAAGGTTCTGGGGCACAAAAGAGCTCACCCTTTTGGGGAGCTGAAACGTAGCCTATGCAGTTTCAGCGCAATGGTCCAGGGGAGAATAGCATATGCTGAACCTGGTGGGGTAAACAGAGTGCAGATATACTGATAGATGTATTAAGGATTTTTGTTTTAGCCTGAGCTAAATGAGAAGCCATTGAAGGGCTTTAAGCAGAAAATGTCACATGGCCATAGGTACATGAGGATGAGAACTGAGCTTCAGATGCAGATACGGTAGGAGACCACAAACCAGCAGGTGGTAGTTGAAACAATCAAAGTGAATGACATCACTTAAGAAGATGCTCACCAAGGACAGAGCCCTGAGCAACATGGGTGCTACTAATAATCACTACACACCCTCCCCATCTGTATCCACGGTGCAAACCAACACTACTACGACCACGATCACACATCTTTTTCCAGATCCTGAGTACCGACAGCAATTCACCTAAGCTGACGTATACCTTCTAAAGTCATCCTGAGCTAAGATCAAGACTAGTATTACCTAGCTACTTAACTTTTCATATATTTCTACCTCATACTCCAACTGAACTGTGCTTTATAGTTCCTTAATGATCTCTGTATATTCCAACAACCTATTTCAAAACCAACGAATTTCTGACCTGGAAGAGATAATCTAATGCAAATCTTCCTTTCCACAAGAGGAAAGGGTAGCTCATTAAGCAAGTTGGCCAAGGTCTGTCCACTCTGGTCACAGGCTGTTGTGTTGCAGAAGGATGACTATGGCCACTGCCTAATTTCCAGTGTAAATTTTTCTGTTTTATCATAATAACTTGGACCTCAATTGCTCTGCCAATGGGAAAGCTAACAGCACAAGCCTGTTGGAAACTCCACCTGTGCCAAGCCCGATCTGTACCCATTTCTCAGATGGCTGAACAGAAAGAAGACAAGATGTATTTCTACCACCTCTGAACAGGAAAAGAGGCCTGCATGGGGGCACTTACTCTAGAATACATCTGCTTGGGGGATGGGCGTTGGGGGGGGGGGGGTCTGCCCAAGCTGCCTGAGGTGCCACACATCTGGGTAACTTAGGGAACACACAGCAAACGCACTTAGCTGAGGCCCTCCATGGAGGATTTCACGCCACCCACTCATTCCACAGCTGTCCTCCACTCCTGTGACAACTTCCATCACTCTCTCAGCACTCCATCCACAGGGCCCACCTCTTTGTCCTTAGACTATTTTCCAGGGTGTGCTGGGCTCAGCCACCAGGGTTTCTTCCTGGGAATTCACTTTCCCTGTCTCTGTGCTTTGCTGATTCACAGCTCATCAGGATGAAGTGTAAAGTCCTGAATGGTCAGGAATACTCCAGATTTGGAGCATCTCTGTTATATCACAGAAAACACTTTCTAACCTCATAATTAGAGAGGGCTTTGCTCCGCCTAGGTGTGGTACCGGCCCAGTCTAACCTCTGCCAACATGACAAAGCCCTGCTAAATCCCCACAATCCTCTTTGCAAAAGCCCCAAGGAGTTTCTCAGACTGTGAGGCAGAGGCCAGTCTGCTTTGCCAAGGTGTGCTGCTCACCTAAAAACGTCCCGGATGGGAAAAAGGCTACACCACAGTGCCCACCCTGACAAGCTCCACTTTTCCTTTGAGTGTGGTTGGCCCTCTGTGGGTGAATCACAGATGAGAACAGCTAACACAGGGCCTGAGCAGATGGTGGAGCCACAGGGCAGGGGTGAGGGGATGCATCACAGAGAAAAGCCACACAGGGTGTGACAAGACGGGACATACACACACTTCCGCATATGAGTCCCACGTCACTAAACGAAGCAGAAGCCCGTAAAGGTAGGAATCGCCCCACCTTCATGGTTCCAATGTGCTCCCCTTAGGGTATCAGCTAAGGGCTGATCATTGGTCCTGGCAGACAGACAAATGGAAAAAGCCTGTCACCAATTATGTGATGAGAGCTTGAAGGCCCATTTTAACCTCGAGTGCACTTCCAGCACTCCTGGCCTCGGTTTCCATCTGAATCATGCAGGCAGAGTCCCAAGCCGAGCTGCCAAAATATTTCAGTTTCCAATCCAAGAGACTTGGTAAAATCCATAAAGGAGGAGAAGTGTGATTCAGGGAGTACACTCTTAGTCAGCACTGTCTCCTTCTAAACCAACCTCCCTAACCCCCTCCCAAATGAGCTCTTAGTCTCTCTCTTACCTAGTATAGTGACAACACCCTCTAAAAGAAGGTTCCCTGACTGCTAATAATCCAGCTGAAACTCAGGGCACACAACTCTTCTAGATCAGATTACTTCCTATTACTTCCAAAATAGTACTGGAGAGAGGTGATGGGGCAGGCTGTCACGTTGGACAATCCAAAGCCATCTATATTTGCTTATGGATTTAAGCAACCAGATTAATCTTTAGGGCTATTATCAAAATTAGTTTATATAATCCCAAACACACAGTGAGTGGGTGGTGGAGAAAGACAGCCACAATGTCCCTGGAAGGTCAAGGGGGAAAGAGAGGGAGAAGGAGGACCAACCTTAGAATCATGATTTTGTGACACAGATCATCCAACCACACATAAGAGGGTACATAGGAAGTCAAAGAAAGATTGGCATCAACTCCCCCTTTTACTTTTGTGATAAAAAGACCTAACCCAAACTCAGAGTTGGGCATTAGAGGCTCATACATTTTGTGTATGTTGGAAACAAATGGCCTAAGTACTCTCCCAAAACCTAGTGTGGCAATTCTCTGCGTTCCTTCAACAGTCTTTCCAATCACTAATCCTGTTGTTCACAGACTCAGAGGGTGGGTATGTGGCCTGGAACAAAGGTTCATAGCAGCTTACGAACACACACACATAAACACACACACATGCTAGAAGGTGGCCAAAGACAGGATAGATAGCAAAACAACATTTTTTAATAAGAAAAACAAAAATAGCTTTAAGGGTTTTTTAAAATTCATTTCCCAATAGAAGGAATTCTTACACGATGAACTCTCTTGTTTCAAGACTGTGTGGCTTTCTCCAGAATTCTCTAATTGTCTGCGTCCAGCCAAGTCCTACATGTCTGGGGTTGCAGCTCAGACAACTTAAGCAGTCTTAAAGCTTATCCTCAACGTTTTTCTTCACATTTCTCTTTTTCAACAGAGGGTGGTTAGACATTATAAGAAATCAAAAAGGTTTTTAATGTTCTGGTGTAGCTAGAGGTTGTTTTCAAAATTAAGAGCATTACTGCCTGCTTTCCTTTGGACGGTGCCCAGCTTTTTTGATAAACACGCATCTGCAGAAACTATCAGAGTTTCCGCTTGTTTTACAACACCGGTCACAAGAGTATGATCTGGGCGGCAGCCTGCATCCTTCCAAACCACAACAGCCCATTCGAAAAGGTGGCTGAATTCTAAGGGTGAAAAGTGAAAACGGAAATTCAGCATGAACTCTCTTGTATCAAAGTTCCCAGAAATCATCAATGCACCTGCGTTTATCAATTTGGCAAAAAGATCTGGTGAAGTCCTAGTCCAGTTAGTAGAAAAGAGAAACCAAAAATAAGACGATGACCACTTTCCAGGACTGGCTAAAACGTTCAGGGCTCTGCCTCTTTTCAGTCCTCATCCCACCCGACCCCCAGCCAGAGTTATAAAAGTAGGATGATCTGGTCTGACTTAAGACTCTGGGAGAGAACACACATAGAAGGGGCTCCTACCTACCAACTTTGCTATAAATGCACACTGGTCCTTTTAATAGCCCCTCTCTGGATTTTCTCCTGCCCTGATGTGTCCTTCTTAAGATGCAGCACTCAGTTCTAAACACAGACTCAGAGCACGAGCAGGCCATGCATTTAATGGGAAAGTAACATCTTCGTGCTCTCTCTTTACAAGGCCCCAGCATTTGAGGCCCTTGATGCAGTTGCAGATTGCAGATATTTTCAGTTCACAAGAGCAGGAGCTGTCTTTCCAAAGCCAGGTGCTGGGTTTCCAAGCTCATCTTTCTGGGAGCTTAGGAGAGGAACTGGGTGGCCTGCAGGTGGCAAGTCACAGCAGAGAGGGTCCCCTGCCAAAAATCTCATACCCTCCCTAATTAAACATCTGAAATTTGCTCTAGATAACCATACCCAGAAAACTCGCCTTCTTGGAAAAGAAGAAAAATGAGGTAAAAAATATTCTCCTTCTATGATCAAAACACAAACCCAAACTCGGAGACTCAGTGGCATCCAAACCCCATTCACTCCACAGTTTGGAAATAAATGACAGGCTGCTCCCAAATCCTTCATCATCACCTCCAGCACTACCCTTAGTTAGCAAACTCCCCTCTAAAATGCAAATACCCTTTGGCAGATAGAATTGTTAGCTATTTATACCATGTGTGAGTGTTTTAATCAGATAAGAGCCCAACATCTAGCTGAGATCATTCACAGGCAGAGACTGACAGAAAAAGGAAGTGGGGGTGGAATTCTGGAACACTGAGGCTTAGGGGTGGGCGGGTGGCCGCAGTGAGGATGAGGACTTCAGTAGGGGTTCCACGGCCAAGCGCAGGAGGAGGAGGGAGGACAACATTTTGCCCAAATATAACCTTGTCCTTGGCAGTGTCGGCAACCACCTCCCTGCAAGGAGAGGCTTTCCAGCCAGAATGATCAAAGACACAGACTAAACAATGAGTCTAGGGTCCTGTTCTCCACGCCCACCTTCCTGCTACAAAACTCATTTTGTAAGTAGTATCGGGAGAATTATCTAAACGTGCTGTCTTTTGCCTTACATTTCCCGGCTATTATAAAACCACTTTTAATCCCTATTAGGAAACCACATAAACTTGGTTGAAAAGGTTTCATTCTTGGTAAGAGGCTATAGGTAAAACAGCTCCCTGAAACTCTTTCTTCACAGGAAAAGCTGAAAGTGTTAGCAGTTCGTTGTCTAGGGGCGCCTGGCTGGCTCAGTCAGCTGAGGGTCCAACTCTTGGTTTCAGCTCAGGTCATGATTTCATGGTTTTGTGGGTTCGAGACCAAGTCGGGCTCTGAGCTGACAATGCAGAGCCCGCTTGGGATTCTCTCTCTCCCTCTGCCCCTCCCCCACTCCTGCTGTCTCTCTCTCTCAAAAATAAATAAACCTTAAAAAAATTAAAAAAAATAGTTCACTGTCTACATAGCTACCATTTCCTGTTGATAATCCAAGTAGAATATACTTTCATATTGTTATCCTCTTTTGGTCACGGAGAGGGCTAATATACCAAACCCTAACCCCATGAAAGCCCTTTGTAGCTTTTTTTTTTTTTTTTTCTGTTTCTCTTGTGTGTTAAGAAGACAGTGGAAGCAGGGTATCTTTTCTGCAGAAAAGTCTGAAAGCATGAATACCACATTAAGGTAACCCCTGGATTAACTTTAATTAGCTCTAACAGTCTTAACAGGATGACAACCAGCCTTTGGCTCAGAGAGAAGAGCCTGGGGACATCTGGACTTCCGGGAAGATGTAGACAGGGAAGGAGACAGGGAGCCTCAGACATCTACCATGAAGCAGGAGCAGGCTTAAGCTCCAGGACCCCCCTCGAAGGGGCCCCGCCCAAGGTCTTGCATCTAACCTGGTATTTATAATTTTCTTTCCTTTTTTTTTTGAGGAGAAGGAGGGGGAGAGAGAATCTTAAGCAGGCTCCACGCCCAGCACTGAGCCCCATTCGGGGCTCCATCTCACAATTTCTCCGTGAGAAATGACCTGAGCTGAAATCGAGTCAGATGTGTAACTGACTGAGCCACCCAGGCGCCCATTGGTATTTGCAATTTTCTAGTAGTTTTCTTAAAGAGGGGCTCGAAATTGTAAATGCTTCAGGGCCCTCCAGAAGCTGGATCTGTCCCTGACCTGAAGGTTTCTCAGGCATCGGAACTCACCAAGACCAGGAGTGAAGTCCTGATCTCCCCTCTCTGCTCTCACCAGCTGCACGGAGGCCCGCTCTGCCCCACCCCTGCGGTGCCTGCATTTGATTAATGGCATCACCACCTCCCAAGTCAGGAGACCAGGTGTTGTTATTCCCACTCTCTCGCCTACTTCCAGTGTGCAGCGTTGAGCAAATTCTAGCTCCATAAAAAACCGCTGCAGTCTGACCCTTTCCCCCCATCCCCTCAATCAGAGGGTTTGCTTGGGGGCTCAGAGCTTTCACCCCTGGCCCCCCTGTCTCCAGTCTCTTCCTTTCTGCCTCTGACCCCACTCTGCCATAAGAAGGATGGTCTAAAATACCTTACAGTGGCTACACAAGTTTCCGGACTGGAACACAGGGTGCTGGGCACATGAGGCAGCTCTTCAGGAACTGGCCACCTCACTTCACATGCAGCTCTGAGCTTCCCTCCCTCCCCTGCACACCTCTGAACTCACCTTTCCCTTCTGATCAACACAGATTCCCCCCAGCCACGCCTACACCCTAACCCCTTCAGGGTTTGTGTTCATCCTTCACACCCAGCTCAGATGCCACCTTCTCTTCAATACTTCTTGACCGATTGCCCCTGGTCACTGGTTCAGATTACCCTTTGATTTCTTGTGGATCCAGCCCTTTTTTCTACTAATGTTTGCTTTTGTCTCCCAAGCTAGATGGGGCTCCCTGTTCATCTTTGTCTCATCTTTTCTCCATTCTTCCATTGTTGTGGGGTTCATTCATTTCTGAGTGTTTTTCCACATCCCATCGTGATTTCACCTTAATACTTGTGTCTGCTGTACTGAAAGACAGGACTTCAGGGTACCATGGTTAGGAACACAGGGCTCTGGAACTAAATCGCTGGTTTGAATCCCAGCTGTCCTACTCACTATGTGGCTGTAGACAATATTTACTTTATTCGGGTTCATCCATTTCCCATCTATAAAGTAAAAGTAACAAGAGTATCTACCTCATCGGGTTGTCCTAAGAATTAAATAAGTAAATGGACATAAAGAGCTTAGAACAGCACATGATAACTAGCGAATACTCAGTAAGTGTCAGCTAGTCTGATGGAGGAGAGGGAAGGGAGGAGGTGGAGAGGGGTGGCTTTCTTCAGTGACCCACTGTTTCCCCCACCCCACTATATAAGCCCCTTCCAAAGAACAGAGAGGATACTTAACGTGAAAGTCTGTTGTGCCGAGAAGGACACTGTGCACATATTTCCTAAATGTTTCTGTGAATAATAAAGATGACGCTGTCAGGGCACTGGAAGCAAGAGGCACACGCACAAACACACACAGGCAAAGTTCTTCAAGCTCTGAGGATTTAGCCGGCTATACTTCCATTTCCAAATGCAAACCAGGCTATCCTCTACCCTCCTCACCACTCAACTCCAAAGAGCGATTCCAGCTCCTTTTCCTTTGCACTTCCCAGGGCACTGTAGCCAGGACAGCGCACCCATTCCCATGCTAGAACCCACAGCTCTGCCTGCAGCCTCAATGGTCATGACACACTGATCTATGGATGTCTCCTAACCTCAAACTAGGGATGCCCCAAACCAAAATTCTCCCCTCCATCCCAACCCCCTCTGTCCCATTCCTTCAGCAGATGCCCTGGAGGTACGCACTTCAAACATCTGAACACTCTTGACTCTTTCCCCTCTCTCTTCTGGACTTAACTGTCTCTTACGTCCAGATACTTCTCTCCATCTCCACTCCCATCTACTTTAATGAGGCCAACATCACCTGTCACTCTGTTGCAAGGACCCCCTCCTTAGTGCCTCCACCTTCAGACCTCCCTTTCAACAATCCATCATTCACTCTGCAGTCTGAGTGATTTTGCTAAAACATCAGTCTGACCATGAGTTGCCTTGTCTAAAATCTTCAGTAAATGGCTCCCCTCCAATACTGGAATACAGTTCCAAAAGACCCACCAGGATCTGGTTACTTCCCTGCTTACCTCTCCAGCCCACTGGCCGCCAATGTACTCCCACAGTTGTCCAGCTCCATAAGCTCCCTCCAGCCTT
Organism: Lynx rufus; assembly: GCF_022079265.1. NCBI lineage: Eukaryota > Metazoa > Chordata > Mammalia > Carnivora > Felidae > Lynx > Lynx rufus. The sequence goes on from NW_025814823.1 coordinate 70,535,543, forward strand.
ATGGAATTACTAGCAGCTCCAAGGAGGTCTCAGCTCTCCCTCCCTGGGAGTGAGAAATGCCCCTCACCTACCCCTTCCTTGGCAGAAATGCCCCTTGGCAGAAATGCCCCTCACCTACCCCTTCACCTGGTACATTCTTCTCTTCCTTCAAGACTCAAGTTAGACATCACCTCCACCAGGAACATTCCCTGACTCTGCTCCAAAGGTGAACTAGGAGCGCCTCATAGATACTCTCATGGTAATTACACGTAACTTACCCCGTCACAGCTTGCATCCCACTTAGGAGCTCCTACCAGCTCTCTGACAGCACAAACTGTATTAGCAGGCATCCAATGAATACTTGAAAATTAAAGAGAAAATGAGGAGGCGTAACATAATAAGAAATATATATTTGGTCTCTGCCCCAGTTTCTGGTACAAAGCTTCTAAAACTCTTAGAATTCCAAGAGTGATAGAGGAGCATCTTTTGTTATTCATAATAAGCCCCATTCAACCTTATCTGAGTTTATGCTAATGAGATGACTCTTGGAGGCTGGTTGTCAGAGGAACCAACCAAGTGATTAGAGGGTAGGATCTTCCAGATCTGAAGCCTGACCTCAAGGGAGGGGAGAAGGGCAGGAGACTGGGCCCAATAACCAATGACCAATTATTTAATCGAGCATGCCCACATAATGGGGCCTCCATAAACACCCTAAATAAAGGGGTTCCAAGAGCTTCTGGGTCGGTGAACACATAGAGGTGTCAGGAGTGTGATGTGCCCAGAGAGGGTATGGAAGCTCTGTATCCTTTTCCCACACATTGCCCTATGTGTCACTTCCATTTGACTGTTCCTGAATTACATCCTTTTTAATTAGCCAGTTATAACAAGTATTTTCCTGAGTACTGTGAGCATTTCCAGCAAATTATCTAACCCAAGGAAGGGGTCATGGGAACCCCAGATTTACAGCTGGCCAGTCAGATATGTAGGTGACAAACTAGGACTTCAGACCAGCGTCTGAAATGGGGGCTGTCTCACGGGACTGAACCCTCAACCTCTGGGTCCTGTACTAACTCTAGGTAGTTAGTGCCCAAATTGTTTAATGTGGGGGGCAGTGGGGAAACCACACATTTATTGTCAGAAATGTTGTGAGTACAGGAAATAGTTCTTCACAGCAGAAGGGAAAAAAAACAAGGAAAAGGTTTCAGGGTTCTTTCTGAACTGCTCTTCAACAATAAAGAAAGCAGAGAGAAATAAGAGTACTTTGTAAGACTGATTCTTTGATATAGCTGTTGCCTATGTCATCAATCTAGAAAACATACAAGGAATTCCAAAAGTGCATAAGGGTAAATTTATGCGGTATATAGGACTGCCAACAAGTGCACATCTTAGGATTCCATAAACACACTCTCATCACAGAGACTCTGTAAAGACAGAATGAACTTGAGAGAGAAGAGAAAGCCTACCAGCGGGCAACCAGCTCCATGTAGTCGCTCTGCTTGGGTTTACAGGTCACATCTACCTCAGTCCCCAGGACACGGGTTTCTCCTTGGCAGAGAAACAGATGTTTATTGAAATGCATCCTAAGATAAAGCCTCTGATTGTTCACTGACATTGGAAAAAATGTAAAGTACTCCTTTATCCAACATTCCAGGACTGAGATAACAATAAAACACACACACACACTTACACAAATACACAGCCACACATACATCACACACAAACATACACATATGCAAACCTTACACACATGTAAAATGAGGGTAAGGAGGAAAATTAGCCTCATGTAACAGAAAGGCTAGAATTTACTCTCCATCTATTAAGATACAGATGTATTTCCCGTAGACATGAATACACTGGGTTTGGAAACTCTAGGAGTACCCCTGCTTATATTTTGCTGGGACTCCTTTTGTTAGCAAAGAGCGGATATAGAAAATATGTAGATTCAAATCAAGGTTACTTGAGGATGCAGCTGCCAGACTGGAATTTTTCCTTCATCAGAATGCACCAGAGAGTCCTTACAAAGACAAGCTTGATCTGCTTTATGAACAGGCTATTTCACAAGGAAACAAATTTACAAATAGACTTAACTCTACACTCAAACCTTAACCCTTAACTCTGAATCTTTACCAATATATGCTTTATAACACTCTCCTTCAGCAACTTATGGAGGACAGTCTACATATTCTATCTTAAAAATGTAGTTTATGTTTCTCTCTCTAAATTTGTTTTATTTTTACTAAATTGCAATTGAACTGACAGCTGGAGAAGAATTTTGCCTCTGTAATGGACACAGAGTGGTACCAAAATAAAGGCTAGTATATAGAAGAACATAAAATATAATAAAGGCAGTATCACAAGTCAGTGAGTAAGGAATGAATGAATTCAACAAACAAGATTGGGGGAAATGAGTGTTGGGGACAAGGAGGGAATCAAATTAGGGCCTCAAGTAAATTATATATCCAAATAAACTGTGAAGCAACAAAGCAGGAGTTGGCAAACTGTAAACGACCAGCTACTAAATATTACAGGTTTCTGTCACAACTATTCAACCATGCCAGTGTGACAGCATTATGAACAAATAAGTATGGCTATGCCAATAAAACTTTATTTACAAAAACAGGTGACAGGACCTTTGGATGAAAAAGCCAAATAGTAAACAAACAAATAATTCCAAAAGAAAATAGTGGGAATATCTGATCTAGGGAAGAATTTCTAAGCATAAAAGCAATGGGAAAAATCATAGAGGAAAGATGATTATGCTTATCACATACATTTAAACTTTTGTTAGTAAAACAAGTATATAAAGAAAGTAATCAAAAGGCAAATGACAAAATGGAAAAATATTTGAAATAAATATGAAAAGGCCACCTGGGTGACTCAGTCAGTAAGTGTCCAACTCTTGATTTTGGTTTAGGTCATGATCTCACCTTTCATGAGATCGAGCCCCATGTGGGGCTCTGTGCTGTCAAAGCAGAGCCTCCTTGGGATTCTCTCTGCCTCTCTCTCTCTGTCCCTCCCCTACTCATGCTCTCTCTCTCTCTCTCTCTCAAAATAAATAAACATTCAAAAAAATAAAATTAAATAAATATGACAAAGGATTTGGAGCTTGAAAATTATCTCTTCGGGGTGCCTGGGTGGCTCAGGTGGTTAAGCATCCGACTTCAGCTCAGGTCATGATCTCGTGATTCGTGAGTTTGAGCCCCACATTGAGCTCTGTGCTGACAGCTCAGAGCCTGGAGCCTGCTTTGGATTCTGTGTCTCCCTCTCTCTCTCTGCCCCTCCCCCACTCACACTCTTTCTCTCAGTCTCTCAAAAATGAATTAATGTGGAAAAAAAAAAAAAGAAGAAAGAAAATTATCCTTTGTCTCGCAAATTGGCAAAAATGATGCTGGCATTTTTATGAAATGACTAATATTCACTGCTCTTGGAATGTAAATGGAATCAATCATCAAGCAATAAAAGAATATGCCTTAAAGGGACTTTTAAAAATTCATTCTTGCCTTAGTAAGTTCATGTTCATGAACTATCTAGCCTATGAAAATATTCAAGATCCGTAGAAAGATTTTTGGGTGAAGATGTCCTCTATAATTTTAATGTATAATAACCTAAATGCCTAATAACAGAGAAGCATTCAAATAGATTCTAGAATATACATGGCAGTAGAATATTATGCACATACTAGCATTTTAGTGGAACATTATGGGCCATAAGAAAATTTTAAAAAGGCGTCAGGAGTGGCACCTGGCTGGATCCATTGGTGGAACATGCAACTCTGGATCTTGGGGCTGAGTTTGAGCCCCACCTTGGGTGTAGAGATTACTTAAAAATAAAACCTTTCTTTAACAGAAAGCCATAAGAAATGATTTATGAAATATGCTATTTTTATATTTGCATAAGCAGAGAAAAATATTAGAAAACACACTACATGTTCAGCAGTAATTATCTCTCGGCTATGGGATTATGGGTGATTTTTATTTTCCTCTTTATTCTTCTCTATAGTCTCTTAAGTTTCCTCTAATAATTATATATTCTAAGTATGAAAGACAATGCTACTTTTACAAAGCAAGAGAATTGCTGCTTCTCACTAAATCTGTGAGAGAAACATAAATCAGCTACTTGGAATATCTAAAAAGTGAGACTTGAGCGAAGCAACAACAGCTTTCCTCATCTGTTTCTACTCAGTATTTCTGCTGCTTTCCTCTTTAATATCTAAGAAACAGCTACCAGCTCTAAAAGGGTGAAGACCTCCCGGAACAGACACATTCCAGCCCCTACAACAGAACGGTTCAGAATTCCCCTGGGATATCTGAGAATGCCTGTGGTCATGCCTCCAACAGTTGAGGCAAAATGAGTGCTAATTTGAATCCCCATACAACCATGTTATTGACCTAAATCTACCTACAGCAATCTAAGGCGGTTATTCTGTTCATAAATAACTCTGTCAATAGCTTAAGAAATAAAGAGCAATAAGGAAGGCAGACTGCTTGAAGTCACAAGGAGAGAAAACAAATGTTCTTGTCTTCAACTTTTAAAAATCTCAAAAGAATCTTTCTGGAGGGCAATCTGGCTAACTATGTATCAAAATCCTTTAAAAAGCAAAAGCTTCTGCACTGCAAAGGAAACAATCAACAAAACTAAAAGGCAACCGAGGGAATGGGAAAAGATATTTGCAAATGACTATCGGACAAAGGGCTAGTATCCAAAATCTATAAAGAACTCACCAAACTCCACACCCAAAAAACAAATAATCCAGTGAAGAAATGGGCAGAAGACATGAATAGACACTTCTCTAAAGAAGACATCCAGACGGCCAACAGGCACATGAAAAGATGCTCAATGTCACTCCTCATCAGGAAAATACAAATCAAAACCACACTCAGATACCACCTCACGCCAGTCAGAGTGGCTAAAATGAACAAATCAGGAGACTATAGATGCTGGAGAGGGTGTAGAGAAAATGGGAACCCTCCTGCACTGTTGGTGGGAATGCAAACTGGTGGAGCCACTCTAGAAAACAGTATGGAGGTTCCTCAAAAAATTAAAAATAGATCTATCCTATGACCCAGCAATAGCACTGCTAGGAATTTACCCAAGGGATACAGGAGTGCTGATGCATAGGGGCACTTCTACCCCAATGTTTATAGCAGCACTTTCAACAATAGCCAAATTATGGAAAGAGCCTAAATGTCCATCAACTGATGAATGGATAAAGAAGTTGTGGTTTATATATACAATGGAATACTATTTGGCAATTGGAAAGAATGAAATCTGGCCTTTTGTAGCAACGTGGATGGAACCGGAGAGTGTTACGCTAAGTGAAATAAGTCATGCAGAGAAAGACAGATACCATATGTTTTTACTCTTATGTGGATCCTGAGAAACTTAACAGAAGACCATGGGGGTGGGGAAGGGGGTAAAAAAACTTAGGGAGGGAGGCAAACCATAAGAGACTCTTAAAAACTGAGAATAAACTGAGGGTTGATGGGGGTGGGAGGGGAGGGTTGGTGATGGGCATTGAGGAGGGCACCTGTTGGGATGAGCACTGGGTGTTGTATGGAAACCAATTTGACAATAAATTTCATACTAAAAAAAAAAAAAAAGCAAATACGCTTTTGCCTAACTCTTCCAGGTCTAGAAATCTGTGCTAAGAAGACAATTTGACAAATGTCTAAAGCATATATGCAAGGATGTTTATCACAATTTGACCAATGTCTAAAGCATATATGCAAGGATGTTTATCACAGCATTTATTGTTGGCACAAAAATAGAACAGTGAAACAGTGGGTATAGGTTAAACAAAATGTCACATCCTGCAATGTGAATGTGTGTGTCCTCTCAAAATGCGTATGCAGAGGCCTAATTCCCAATGGGATGGAAGGTGGCGGTGAGGCCTTTAGGATGGGATTATTAGGTCATGAGGGTAGAGCACTCATGAAGCCCCCTTTAACCAGGAAGAGACTATAGTGCTCTTATAAAAGAGACCCCACAGAGATCCACTGCCCCTCTTCCGTATGAGGTCACATCGAGAAGACTGCCCTCAAGGAGCCAGGAAGCGGGCCCTCACCAGATACTGAATATGCAGGTGCCTGAATCTTGGACTTCTCAGCCTCCAAAACTGGGAGACATAAATATTTATTATTTACAAGACACCCAGTCTATGGCATTTTGTGATGGCAGCCTGAAATGAACTCAGACACATCCATACAATGAAATGCCACCAATAAGATTGAGACATAAATGTATACTTATTAACATGTAAAGATATGTGTAATATACTGTGGAGACTATTTAAAGCTAGTTATAGACTACATAACAAAATAACATGCTTATTATATGTATGTATTAGCTTGGACTGCCATAACAAAATACCATAGACCAGGTGGCTTACACAACAGAAATTTATTTTCTCACAGTTCTGTAGGCTAAAGTCCTAGGTTAGGGTGCCAGCAAGGTCAGTGCCTGGTAAAGACTCTTGTCTTGCAGCAGACAAGCTGCCTTCCTGCTATGTGCTCACACAGTGAGGGAGTTAGGGCTCTCTTACTCTTCCCGTAAGGCCACAGCCTTATCAAATTAAGCCCTCACCTTTATGACTTCATTTAACTTAATATTTCCTAAAGACCCTCATCTCCAGATTCATCACATTGGGGGTCAGGGCTTTGACATATGGATTTTGGGAGTCCAACTGAATCCAGAGAAACTCACAACAATTATATTTTCTTATGAACAATGCTGTACTTGGATGAAATTCTGGAAGGTTTTGCCTCAAAATGTTTAAATTGGTGGGTTACGTCTATGTACCGAACACAGCATGCTTGGTTTCTACAATAAATGTTAATTACCTGTTTAAAATTTCATAAATATTAATAAGGTAGTACATTTTAATAAAGCGTTGGGGGAAAGGTACAGTAGTCTTTCAGGCTGGTCTCACTGGCTGTGCTCACAGAAAGCAGCATCAACAGAGCAGGGCAATCTCAAGACACAGGAAATGGATCCAGGAATCAGAGCAGACAGTTCCTTGAAAACACCTCCAATTTACTAATGTGATCTAAATAGGCAACAAAGCCCACAGGGCATCATTAGGAAGGATATTCGAAATAAAATGGAAAACACAGCCTACCCAAAGCCACACTGCAGCGATCGGACTCAGAACCAAGGCAGTGTTCCAGAAGGCAGCCACGCAGGTTTCTGCTTTCTTACACCTCAAGACAGTTCTCACAATGCAAGAAAAAAATTATGAGGGAACACCTAAAATAAGCAAGATCCAGCCTGTACTTTCCCCACTGCCTCAAGCTGACAGGTATCAGACCATGTTTCACTTATCACCTGTGGCAGATTCACCAGTTCTCTCCCCTTACCTCTCCCCTCCCCCCCCCACCCATCCCCCACCTCCAAACAGACACACAGACATGCACAAGGAGGACTGCAGGCTCTTAGGAGCACATATCACCCTCAACTCCATTCTCTGTGCACAGTACACATGACAAATCAGAGGATTTTCATAGCCAGTAGGCGTTTTCTGTTAGGAAGGACTGGTTAGCCTGGGGAGACCACAGCAGTCTGGTGAAATTCTGTACCATTATAAAGGCTGAGAACATGTTGAAGACATGTAGCAAATCTTATAATAAAAGAACCATGAGAAACTTCACACCTTTAAGGAGGTAAGAAAAAAATTAAATATTAATTTACAATGGGTAAAATTGTCACTTATTATCCAGTCATGTCACAAAAGAAATCGAAGACAGGAAGTTTGTTTTCTCCCCTTGTGGCTTCCAGCAGTTTGCCTTCATGGCCACTCTCTAGGAGGCTGCTGACAGGATCCTAGCTGCTGTCGCGGTTATAACTGAGCGATTTCTTCCACTTCACTAGTAACTGGCAAAAAGAGAGCATGGTACAGAATAATCCCACGGCTCCTCCGTTCTTCCACAGACGTGTTAAGAGAATATTATATTGGGGTGTCTGGGTGGCTCAGTCGGTTAAACGTCTGACTTAGGCTCAGGTCATGATCTCGCAGTTTGTGGGTTCGAGCCCCGCGTCTGGCTCTGTGCTGACAGCTCAGAGCCTGGAGCCTGTTTCCGATTCTTTGTCTCCTTCTCTCTCTGCCCCTCCCCCACTTGTGCTCTATCTCTATCAAAAATAAATAAATGTAAAAAACAAATTTTTTAAAAGAGAATATTATATTATAATAAGTTATTGAGTAAAACAGGTCAAGTTCTAGCCATAAGGCTGTGCCCATCACAAACCCTCACAGACAGGTGTATTGTGTCACCTCACACTGCCCCTTGTCCCAGAAGGGGCCTGGGCTGAGCTAGGCCTTCATGTCCTCGGACAATGCCCTTGTGCCTTCTGTCGGCCTCTCCCTGACGGGGACGTGAGCTTCCTCGTCACTTCTGTACACTCAGCGCTCAGCACAAAGGAGCATTCAAGGTTGTGTCTGGAATGAGCTGAACTAATCCATTCAATTACTTAGAAAAGGAGGACGTTAGGAAAAATCTATATTCAGGTATAGAGAATGCCCCAACTCAGTCTTGGCCCTCCACTGTGGTAGGATTACTAGTCAAAATTTACGGGTGGTACGGTCAAAATTCAGTCCCCAGAGGCCAGATGAGCCACTTCCCAGTGTCCTACCCACCATGGGGCTGATTCATGCCATTTAGATATAAAAAGAGCCTTCCTGTACAAGATCACACAGCTGCAGCCTTGCAAAGTTAAAGTCTGCACTAGAGACATCTGATTTTTGCTTCAGAGCCAACTTTAATGATGATAAAAATGCTTTTTCTTCACCACAAAGTTCTCTATTAGCTTATTACACTCTGCCTGTTGTAAAAGGATTTAAAGTGATTTATATAAATACATATAAAATAAGACAAAAACTATTTAATAAGCACATGAGAAAGAGCAGATGGTGATAAAACAGTCATATAGGAAAATAAGGAGCAAAGTTTAAGGGCAAAAAAAAAAAAATCATTTTGAAAGAGCCTATGTATCGGTTGCAGGTTTGGGACTAAGCTTTCTTTTACCAGGCAACAGAAGAGGTGGCTGAGATCAGTTACATGAATCTTAATGTACATAAAATACGAAGTTCCTCGGGAAGAGCACAACCATTCAGAGTATGGACAGAAGAAATTTACTTCATAATTTACCTCATGAAAAGAACACTAAAAAATAGAAATCATTATGCTAATAGCTAACAATTAGCACTAACTTATATATAAAACACTGTCTTAAGGGCTCTAGACATACTCACTCATTTAATAATCCCATGAGGTAGGAATTATGATTATCTGCATTTCATTAAATGCAGATTTATTTCATTATTCATTAATAGTGAAAATGAGGAACCGAGCAGTTAAGTAAATTGCCCGAGGTCACCAGCTAGCAAATGTGGACTGGGGATTCAGGCCCTGCAGGCTGGCTCCAGAGTCCCACTCTTCACCACCACACCAGTGCCTCCGCCTCATCCAAAATCAACTGAGCAATGCCCTCAACAAAACCCTTGTAGTAGACGTCACTTTCGTAAGGATGTTTCTCATGCTGCCCTTCCGTTCGGCCAAGAGAAAAACACAAAGCTTTGCTCTGTAGCAGCAATTCCACTGAGGCCAGAATGAGGCAATCCATCCATGTGGGTTTCTGACACATGGGCAGATATCTGGAAGATGTAGAGTCTCTCGAAGAATGGGTGGCCTCAAGCCCTTCTGGCTAATCCTCATGAACATTATTACTTCTCCTCCACAAGATCTGGTGCACAGTGAGCGGCCAGGATGGGGGTTATACGTGCGGAGCAGGTAAAATCCAGCTCTGACCTGCTGACAGTTCAGGCACAGCCACAGGCTGGACAAGTCTCCTGAGCTGAAGGAAGGACAGATACCCTACTAACTAAGGCTGAGGAGCCAACAGGCCCACATCTGCCTGAAGAGCGGGTCTGCCCTGCCCTGCCCTTGCCCGGAGGGGGCTCAAAGGAACACCATCAGGCAGGGCTCCCCTAAGAAAGGGTTTGGCCGGCTCAAAGCAAAGGAGGAAAAGGCCCTCACATGCCTGTGTCATAGGACAGGTCTCAACAGAGATGGTCTGGGTACTGCCCAAAGACGGTGTCATCAGTTGTCAGTCATGACCACAGCAAACCCATGGAATGTTCGGCTTTGAACCACAGAGTTTCTTGATGTGGCTTCAGGACAGGAGGGTTGAAAAGTATCACTCTAGGGCAGATTACTGAAAATGAGCCAGTTATTGTTTGGGGAACGCTACAAAAATTTTTGATAAAAGACGTTGGCTTTAGGATAAGTGATCCTAACCTGACTTCTCAACAGCTTCTCCAAGCTCAAGTTCAGGACCATTAAAAACATTTCATTAGAATTCACTCATTAACTAAGCACTCAACTACAAATCAGACACTGTTCTTGCTGTTGGGGCAGAACAGCAAATAAAACAGACAAAAATCCCAGCTATCCGAAAGCTTACTCTTTTTTTTTTTAATATTTATTTATTTTGGGGAGAGCACAAGTGGGAAAGGGGCAGAGAGAGGGGGACAGAGGATCCAAAGTGAGTCATTGAGCAGAGAGCCCGATGTGAGCTCAAACTCACAAACTGAGAGATCATAACCTGAGGCAAAGTTAGACGCGCAAATGACTGAGCCAGCCAGGTCCCCCCAAAAGCTTATTCTTCTTGTAAGTCTGATAAGCAACACTTAACTGCTAACTACTCTTACTATACTTGACTAACAGTGTCAGGTGGAGATAAATAATGAAGAGACCATGGCAGAGAATCAGAGGAGGGTGCCCTGCAGGGGCTACAAGATTATACTGGTGGCCAAGGAAGCCTCACTTAGAAGGGGAAATCAGAGCGAGCCCTGCAGGAGGCCAGGGATGGACCGGGCAAACGCCTGGCTGGAGAGGTCTAGGTGAGAACAGCAAGGCATCCCGAAAAGCCAGCGGGAAGTGTGGAATGAGGAGAGAGTGAGAAGAAAATGGGGGTCTCTGGGAGCAAGCAGGGGGCAGCAGGTGGGTAGGGGCAGACCCCGAGGCCACAGGAAGGATTCTGGATCTGCCTCTGAGTAGAGAAGCGACCACTGGACCTTCCTTTTCAAAGGAGCACTGTTGGCCGACTGAGGAGAGGCCACGGGGTCAAGGACAGAAGCAGGGAGAGCAGTTTGGAGGGAGAGGGTGCATCTTTCCACCCACAGCACCTTAGCCCCACACACGCACAGCCACGCCTTTCTCGGTCTGCAGGTACAGGCGACCGTGGCAGGCAGGAGCACCTGACCCAACACACAGGAGCACTGCTTCACAATCCAGCCCCCGAGTGCTGACAGAGCCCCCGGCTGGTTATTACTCCCTCGTGCAACCAAGGAAAAGGGAAAACAAGCAGAGTCTCTTGAAGATGGCTTAACCCAAGACAAGTCAGCGCGACCGAAGGGAGGAGAAGCAGGCGGAATGGGGGAGGTGGGGCCCTTACTGGCCAAGCAGTCCCAGGGCTGTCGGGGTTGGGGATTACAGCTCATGGAGCAGACTCTGTAATGGGCCAGTCCTTCCAATCTCGAATCCCAGTTGTTCTCCAACGCATACTCCAAAATACATTAGGGTTTAAAATATTTAACAGTTAATACATCCACTTCAGTTTCATGCCCACACATAATACTGCCTTCCAAAATGCATATGATGCCCAAATGATGCCCTCCTGCCCTTCCTCCCAAGGGCTTTGAGAGCTAATGTCACATAAGACCCTCCACAAGATGCGAGGCTGGGCGACCTGATCTGATCCCGGGGTGCAAATGGCCTGCCGGCACCCCCTCCCCGCGTCAGATGGCAGCCTAACGACCAGGAACAGCTTTGGGGTTTCCACGCACCTCGCCCTCGCCTTACTGAGTGGCTACTGGCCAGATACACACACACAGAGACTCCCACGTGTGTTATTCTCACTCATTTCAACAAAAAACTGTGATAAGAACAGAAGGGAAAATGGCAAGGCCTCCTGAGGGTGGAGGAGACCAGCATGCAGCCTCCTCATGAGCCTGGTATTTGTGAGAAGGCCCCAGAGAGGCACACCCATCTGTGACCTGTCACCTCCTCATGCGTTGTACCCGGGAGGAAAGAACACCGAAGTGTCACCTAAGCTTCCTGTTAACTCTCAAGAGCCTTCACCCAAAGACAGTATAAATAGTCAGATTTGAAATAATAAAACTGCAAACATTTCTCTCGCACCCATTACAGTTTTCTTTCAAGCTCCCTTTCAATGTCTCCCAGAAAGGAAGGACCAACCACAGGCCATTAGTAAGAAAATTTCGCCAGGGAAAAGACTAAGATGTAAAGGAACTGAATAATTCACTATCACTGGTAGAGGGTTCAATATACAGTGCCCTAAATACACACTTTGCCACGCATTATTTCTGAGACTACACCAAGAACGTGTAAGCTCATAAAGCTAACTTAGAAAACTAATCTGTAATCAATTACCGTACTCCAGCTTCTCTCTCTGTATGCATTTAAGCTCTGATGAATGCAGGGCATTCTCGCACATACAAACAGGCACCTCATAATTAAACTTAAGGCCACTTAATTACCCATTTACACACCCAGGCTACAGATACACAAGCACACTGAAGTAAATACATACATTTGCTTTATAAGTAAAGACAAGTTTATTCTAACACCACCAAACTCCTTGTTAATTAAGCAAGACAGCATTTACCAGACAGGAGGAGATCAATAATTCTGAGTCTTCTTTTGTCCAATTGTATGCTGTATATTCAAGGGCATTATTCTCTCCTTGCTGTTTGCACATATAAGCACAGTTTCTTTCAAACACGGTGCGGATGCCTTTAAACAGAATTACACTAGTCGTGCAACCCATCCCCAAGGTGTAGATGTTCAGATTTCTAGCAATCTCTACTCCATCTCGACATCATCTTCCTTGGCTCTTCTGAGCAGGCTCCCACTGTACCATCCTCATGACAGGCAGTTGCCGGCACCAGAACAGAAGGGAAGCTCCGAGCTGTTGCACTAGAATCTGCTCCTGCCCAACTGCCTGACAAAAAAAAAAAAAAAAAACCAGGCTCCGAGTGTCAAACAGGAGGGGTGGTGCAAAAACCAGATGACACACCTCGGATGCACCAAAATCTTTAAGGTATCGTTTTTTCCAGTAGATTGCTTCCCTGTTAATACCAAAGAACAAATAAGCAGGAGATTTACATGTGGTTAACTGGGAAACTGCCGGCTCCTGTGATTTGCTTAGGATTGTTCGGAATCTCAGAACCTGCCCAAAATGAAAAAAATGGTGCCAGACAGCCACCCTGCTGCAGATGCTGCTGGAAGGCACAAAGAATGTTCATCTGCTGCAAGGAATCACTCTCCCAGAATGCTTAGCCCAGCATCTATATTAGCAAACATCTCTTTCCTTGACCTAAATATGCTGTTTGTTTAATCCTGCATCCGTGAGGAACAGAGAAGCAAAAGGAAAAAAAAAAAAAAAAAAAGCCCAAAAATGAGAGAAATCACTAAGATGACTGCTGCTATGGAAACATGTGTAAGCCCACTTCAAACAACCTTTTCCATGTGTGGGTAACAGCTTGCTGACAGCAAATCACAAGGGAACACAAAATTGCTGTGTCAATCTTGACTTCTGCCCACTTCCACTCTGCTAGAGAGAGGACTAGCAACTTTGCACTGCTTAATACGATTCTCCCATCTCTGGTACCCAAAGACGCAAATGAGAACGTGCATAGAGTCACCTGATCGGGCTGGACATACACCTTCTGAAGCAGCACTCTAATATGTGACGGTACATACACACGGAAGTCCCACAGTCAACAGGGCTATTATCTGGGGTGCATAAATTAATCCAGGTCCCTGCACTGCAGAATGAACTGGCTAACACTATACTACCGTATGTGTGTCTTCGGCGATGGCGAATAGGGAAACTTGTCACTGATAAAATACTAAATTGACCCTTGCATTCCCCTTCCGAAAACTGAAAAGTAAATTATGTAAAAAGACTGTGATGAACTCACAGGAAAACCCCTCCCACCTACAATATGTATCTAGAAAAAAGTTACTGCTCTTTTAAGATCTGTTCTGAATTCTTCCTTATTTCACAAGGCAACAGATGGTTTTCATTTTCTATCTACAGATTTCAAAGTTAGAGTGAATTATAATGACTGAGTACCTACTGGTTGGTAACAGAGACCAGTGTAATGTAATAAAAGCAGATCTTTAGAGAATACTATGTGGTCACATAATCTCAAAATTTCTGTTTTTTATGGTTAGTTTACCTATTAGACCTCACAGATAAGCAAAAATCGAGGCTTCTTCTTTCTCCTGCATTTTTATGCAAACTTTCTCGAACAGCCACAGAGATCAAAGGAGTAAAGATACTGGCCACATGAAAAAAAAAACAAAAACAAAACACCAGAGTAACTATACGTGGTCTAGAGCATTCAGCTTCAGAATTGCAATTCTGTTAAAACAGAGCTACCATGTTCAAGATTACACCCAAGTCCTGACATCAGAACAGCCAAGTCTTCATGTGACATCACAATGCTGGCAGATAAATAACATGAAAACTCATCTACACAGAAACTGAATACTGTGGACTATAAAACCCTCAACACACGGGTTAAATCACCTATCTTGAGAATTCCAAATGCTCACCATCAATCTTAACTTCTATACTGCAAGGAAAACAATTTAAAAAATAAAGTGAATATAAATAAAGTGAATATAAATAAAGATGATACCTAGAAATTTAAAATAAATTTATTATTGTTACTACCTATTCTAGACATCCTGGGTGCAGAAGCCAGGGAATATTATTTGAGATACAAAAGATTATGCTTGAACTTTACAAAGGATTATAAATGATAACCAAGCAAATTTTAAAGCTGCTGGTATGTTCTATTTGAATTACTTTAAAAACTCCTAAGTTAATATTTAAAACAAGGGGACAGAATGGAACAACTTCCCAACAATCATTCAGAGGAAAAAGAAATATTTCTTAGGGACCAACTAACAGGCATTTAAGCAACTTGTATTAATTTTAAATATTAATCATTTTCCAACCAATAAAATCAGTGGGCAAGAAAAACAACAGAAAATATTTAGAGCAAAGGGTTCGACAAGGCTAAAAATGAGTTTCATGCTGATAGAAGCATGACAAAATGAATCATTCAAATGTGATGTTGGTTTCACTGATTTTTCTGCATCAGAATGATCTTGGATTAGTCTCAAAGGATAATTACCATGAATTCCATCAGAGGACACAGAGATGGTGGCAACCAGTTCAGCCACCTACGGAGTATGCGTTTCAACTTGGAGATCACATTTGCTCTCTCGTCTTTAAATGTGACTTCTAATTTTCACAATTCCCAAGACTGAAAGTCTGCCCCTGACTCCGTCTCGAGCCCCAAGCCCATGTCTTCCTCCCCTGCTGACAATGACACCCGACTGTCCTAGCACCACCTCACCCTCAGACGTTCCAAATCAATCATCTTTTAGTATGACACCCTGGGATGGTATGTCGGCACAATGACAGATTTTTAAGCCATAGGAAGGAATGAAGTACTGATTTAGGCTACAATATGGATGAACCTGGAAAATGTTATGCAGAGTGAAAAAAGCCAGTCACAAAAGACCTCCTATCGTAGGCTTCTATTTAAATGAAATGTCTAGAAGAGGCGAATCCGTAGAGAATGAAAGTCGATGAGTGGGTGCCAGGGAATGGGGAGTGATTGCTAATGGGCACAGAACTTCTTTTAGGAGAAAAAAAAATGTTCAGATATTGGACAGTGTTTCTAACATATACACTGTCTGCGAATATACTAAAAACCACTGGATTGAACACTTTATACAGGTGAGTTCTATGGTTTGTGAATGTAATAAAGAGCCTGACTCCACTATTGGTCTTTTACTACCGACAGCTTTAAGCCTCCCTGCTCTTTTCCCCCTTCTGTCCCACATCTGTACAAACTTGAAAGGAGGTTCCAGGTGGCTCCTTCCTGTGGTCCCAGCAGGAAATTCAAACCCTTCAGGAACCCTCACCCTGGCCCCACCCGCTAACCGCCACAAAAACCCCAAACCAGGCTTGGGACCTGCTTGGGAGCTACCCTGCTCTCCTCAAAGAGCTCATTACATGAGTAATAAACCTCTTGACACCCTTCTCCTGAGTGCGGTGTCATTAGTGTCAACATCCAAAGCAAATTTGGGGTGTGAGGGGGCTGGGGGAGGGTCCATCCTCTTTCTGTGGAATGGTCCCAACAGTGACATATATCTCAATAAAGCTGTTACTAAAAATAGGAGAGGGGAGGGAGATAACATCTACTCTGCCCACCCTGGAAGGTTGTCAAGTTCAAATAAAATAATAGGTGAGAACTCAACCAAGAAATTGCTGTAAAGATGTCAGTAACTATTGTTTTATACTGCACAAAAGACTTACCGTGTAGCTCGAAACAGCCACCTTGCTTAATGAATTTACAACTTCGGAATGTTGCTCTGGCCCGAATACAGGGAATACAGGAATACAGAAGCCAGGGACCAGGGAGTGCCTGGGGCTGCCCTCCGCGCGTGCATTTTTTTCCTTCTTTTTTTTTTTAATTTGAGAGAGAGAGAGAGAGCAAGTGTGCATGGGGGAGAGGGACAGAGGGAGGGAGAGAGAGAGAGAGAAAGAGAGAAAGAGATAGAGAATCTGAAGCAGATTCCACACTCAGTGCAGAGCCCTATGCAGGGCTCAATCCCCTGACTCTGGGATCATGACCTGAGCCATAATCAAGAGTCAGCTGCTTACTAACTGAACTACCCAGGTGCCCCAGGGGGTGCATTTTAACCTAGGAAAGGAGCTCCAGCCTGTACAAACCACCAGGAAACCTGTACAAACAGTAAGTTCGGGTAAGACATGCTGCCCCACTCGGCAATCACAGCTAATCTCAGCCATTTGGCCACAGAGACCACAGCAAGCAAGTCTCAAGCTCTGAGCCCCACCCGAAAGAATATCCATCTAGAACTGCTGTTCCCATGTGCAAGCCTCTCCTTGCCAACAGCCTTTGTGTTTGAAATACGTTCTAAAGGTCGGGTTAGTTTGACAAGTAGATTTACTTCATACTCTCTCAGAAAACTGTGCATAAAGAAGAATTTTAAATAACACCAAAAACATCAGGAACTACAAGCTAGAATTAATATCATATCTCAAACAGATAGAAGTCTTCTACCTCGGTCAGACCTTGGGCCCTACCTTACGAGGAGACCAGGAAGGGAGGGAAATTCTGTCCATTCTGCAGTGGCTAAAATGAAGATCTCATGTAATGATAATACATCACACTCTATCTAACTGCCATTACAGTGGCCAGTCCATAAGAAGAGGTAATCTTCATCCCTGACAGTCCATACTACATTTCTCATTGCAGTGAATTCTGCTGAACAAAGAAACTGTATGTAAGTTGGCCTATTACTCCTTATTCATTTTATATTCAACAGTATAATCAAAGTTAAGTAGTGTGTCTAGCATAGGGCCTAGTATATACCACATGCTCGATAAATGGTGGTCTCCTCCACGTTTGCCCCAGATTAAAGTTTTTTCTTCCCCGTTATACAGTGAGATAGTTCTTCTAAAAATACAAGCACTTCTTACACAAAACTCAGGCATATGAGAATTTAAGATCTAATAAATTCAAACTACAAATTCTTTATATCGGTAAAATATGACTCAAAGACAGAAAGGGAGTGTCAGGGAACAAGAAAAGGGAGTTAAGATAGTGAAGAAGGAGTGGAGGTTTTAGCAATGATCATTAGAAAAAGTTTGTTGTTTTTTTAAGTAAGGGAAATCAAGGAAGTTTTATTACATAAGGACCTTTTTAAAAATAAGGAAAAGGCGAACTCTCCAACCATTGTGTATTTCAGGAACATAAACCTCAAAATTGTGGGAAAGAAGGTAGACTTACAGCATATCTAAATTTATCCATCATTTATCATCCCCACCTCCAAAACACACGGAAGTGCCACTATCAGTCACCGTGGGATGAACAAAGACGGCAGGTGGGCCTCACGGCCAATGGCACAGACAGGAGTTTTAGACCCTCAAAGAGCTCAGTGAAACAAACTAATTTTGGTAAAAATGTATCTCTAAAGTCATACCCACACAAAATATTTGAACCAAGCCTGCTGCTAACAGTGGTAATTAAATGTTCCCAAAAGTAGACAACACAAAGTTACACATGTGTCTCCATGTTGGCGCTAGAATATTAGAGAGACTATTAGGAAGGTGACAGGTCCCTGTGGGGTGCTCTGAACATAGAGTGACAAAGTAGGAGTGGACGCAACCAGACTGGCTCTCCAGAACAGAGGGCAGTGGTCCTCCAGAGATGAGCAGACTCTCTCAAAAGAAATTAGAGGGGTGCCTAGGTGGCTCAGTTGGCTGAGCATCCAACTTCAGCTCAGGTCATGACCTGACATGACTCAGGTCATGACTCATAGAGTTCGAGCCCCACGTCAGGCTCTGTGCTGACAGCTCAGAGCCTGGAGCCTGCTTCGGATTCTGTGTCTCCCTCTCTCTCTGACCCTTCCGCATTCATGCTCTGTCTCTCTCAAAAACATAAACAAACATTTTTTTAAAAAATTAGAGAATCTTCCTTTTCAGTACCGGCAGGAGACTGAGTTAAACAGATTTTAAAATAAAACAGAACTCCTAAAGGAAGAAAAGGTGGGGTTAAGAAGACCAACTTGGGGCGCCTGGGTGGCTCGGTCGGTTGAGCATCCGACTTCGGCTCAGGTCACAATGTCACGGTCCGTGAGTTCGAGCCCCGCGTCGGGCTCTGTGCTGACAGCTCAGAGTCTGGAGCCTGTTTTGGATTCTGTGTCTCCCTCTCTCTCTGCTCCTTCCCTGTTCATGCTCTGTCTCTCTCTGTCTCAAAAATAAATAAACGTTAAAAAAAATTAAAAAAAAAAAAAAAGAAGACCAACTTATTTTGCTAGTAGGAATATGAAATGAATATAAAATAGCCACTGTGAAATAGAGTATGGTGATTCCTCACAAAAATAAATGAAGAATTACCATATGACCCAGCCATTACACTTCTCAGTAAATGTCCAACAGGGCTGAAAGCAGAGGTCTGAGGAGGTATTTGAACACCCATGTCCATAGCGGCATCACTCAAATAATCAAGAGGTGGAAACAACCTAAGTGTCCATCTACAAATGAATAGACAGAATGTGGTATATATATATATATATATATATATATATATATATATATATACACAATGGGATATTATTCAGTCTTAAAAAGGAAGGACATTCTGGGGCACCTGGGTGGCTCCAGTCAAGCGTCCAACTATTGGTTTTCGCTCAGGTCATGATCTCATGGTTTCATGGGCTCTATGCTGGCAGGGTGGAGCCTGCTGGGGATTCTCTCTCTCTCCCTCTCTCTCTGCCCCTCCTCTGCTCACTCTGTCTCTCTCAAAAATAAATAAATTAATTAAAAAGGGGCGCCTGGGTGGCTCAGTCAGTTAAGCGTCTGACTTTGGCTCAGGTCATGATCTCACGGTTTGTGGGTTCGAGCCCCGCGTCGGGCTCTGTGCTGACAGCTCAGAGCCTGGAGTCTGCTTTACATTCTATGTCTCCCTCTCTCTCTGCCCCTCCCCCACTCACATGCTGTCTCTCTTTCTGTCAAAAATAAATAAACATACATACGTACATACATACATAAGTAAAAGTAAGGACATTCTTACACATGCTACAATATGGATGAAACTTGAGGACATTATGCTCAGTGAAATAAGCCAGACACAAAAGAACAGATACCGTACGACGGTGCTTAAATGACACAGCTAGAATAGATACTTTCCTGGAGACAGAAGATGGAATGGTGGTTACCAGGGGCTGGAAAGAAGGAGGAATGAGGAATTACTGTTTAAAAGGTATAGTTTCAGTATTAGATGACAAAAAAGGTCTGGAGATAGATGGTGGAAATGGATGGTTGAACAACACTGTGCATGTACCTAATGCCACTGAACTGAGTATTTAAAAATCGTTAAAATGGTAAATTTTATTATATGTGTATATATATATATATATATATATATATATATATATATATATATTTTACTGTTATAGAAAAAAAAAAAAACCAATGTACTTACTAGACACTGCATTCCTATAACTTCCAGGACCAAGTGAAATGACAGAAAACCAGGAAGGTACCAGTCTCTCCCCATGTCTGACCCTGGCCCTCACAAAAGGCAGAGGAGTCCAAGGAATAGGCTTCATAATATTTATATTCTAATTATTTCCTCATTCCATTTGCTTATGAACCTCTTAGAAAAACCTTCCAGCTATGAACCAGCACAGAAACAAGAGAGACGAGACTTAAAATCCCGATTCATAGACAACTTCTACATGTTTCACAGAGAACTACGAAATGGAGAACCAACACAGCTGAGGGTTCTGATTTATTTATCCCTCGGCTCAGGTAGCTTCAGGCAAAGTCAAAACTTCAATGACCATTATGGGAGGTCAGGAAGCAAAATCATAGTTGGTGAGGGAGAAAAAGCAATAAATCCGTAAGTGTTGATCCTGTCAAACATGAGAAGCTGCCAGAAGAGCTCACCTATTTGCAAAGCTTTCTATCCCCACTGAAACCACAGGGGGGTTGGGGGGGGAGCCTCCGTAGAGGGGGACCGATGATGGCACAGATCGTAATGAATGCAATAAGCACCAACGTCCAACTGTAAATGAAATACTGAGTGAAAAACAAGGAAGCTGAGCAAACTCAAAATGGAATAATGAAATCAGAACTCGCAGTGACCTCCTCCTGGCCTCTACCAGCCTCTTCCAAGGAAATTCTATTTTAGGCAAACATCTGAAAAGATCACTTAGTGGCAAGGTGTACTGAATGTAAACGACAGAAAAGATACACAGCATAGTTTATGTACAAAGGCACTCGGGAAACAGCTTGTGTGCTTCAAATACGGAGTTACGGTTGTGGGAAAGTTGTTCTTATATGCGAAGAGAGAGACTAAAATTCAGAATCTACGCACCTCAACTCCTCGTATCTCACATTTTAGCAGCTGAGTATTTTACATCTTTTGCTGTCGTGTCAATATAGAAATACTGCCTCAAACATAATTAAAAACTTCTTGAGGGGTAAAAAGGAAAACATAAACAGGCAATCTGAATTTATCATTTTTAAAACTAATATAGTCAGATTTTCAGTTAGATTAATCAAAAGGTAAATAATGAGAAATAAAGATACTGCAATGGTTACCTTCCCAAATTATAGAAGGGAAAATGCAACTTTTCAAAATATTCCTATGGCTTTGAAAAAACAGAGTAAACAGACTCAAAATAAAATACGTACTCCTTTGTCAAGGCTTCTGGTCAAGTCAGAAGGAACTAGACATATGCTATATCCCTGCTCATAAGGTTCAGGAAGCTCTATTCTCTGAGCCCTTGTGAGTTTTTTATTTCTTTTTGCAAAGACACAAAATTCAGGACTTTATATGATTTATATATAGCCTGTGGTTGGGCTATACTTAACTGTAACTGTATTTTAAAAGAATGGTACTTTGGGGGACACCTGGGCGGCTCAGTCAGTTGAGCATCTGACTCCTGATTTTGACTCAGGTCATGATCTCATGGTTCATGAGCTTGAGCCCCGTGTCAGGCTCTGCTCTCACACCACAGAGCCTGCTTGGGATTCTCTCTCTTCCTCTCTCTCTGCCCCCCGCCCCCAGTCTCTCTCCTCTCTCTTAAAATAAATAAATAAATAAATAAATAAATAAATAAATAAATAAATAAACACTTTAAAAAAAAAAAAAAAGAATGTTACTTCGAATAAACATTTCCTGATGTGTAAGTGAATTTCACTCAGTCAGAGACGTGAGAAACTTCCCGGGAAAACACTCTCCACCTGAGACTTGGACAGATCACAGATACTGCATCCCTCCATGCCAACTAAAAATAGGACCCAAATAAGATATACAATTGAGCAATAAGTAAATGAAAAGTCATCAGAGAAGTATAAATCAAAACCATCATATAGCACTTCGTATCTACTAGGATAGCTAAAAAAGATAATTATAAGTGTTGGTGAGGATATGGACAAATTGGATTCCTCATACACTGTCGGTGGGAATGTAAAATAGGGCAGCTACTTTAGAAAACAATCTGGCAATTCCTCACTCAAATACAGAGTTACCATATGAACCAACAATTCTACTCCTAGCTATATACCCAAGAGAGTTGAAAATATATGTCCATACAAAAGCTCGTACATGGATGTTCTTAACAGTATCATTCGTGATAGCCCCAAAGCAGAAACAATCCAAATGTCATCAACTGATGAATGATATATAAAATATGGTATATCCATGCAACGGATTATTGTCCAGTAATAAAAAGGAATGAAGTACTGACACATGCTACAACGTAGATGAACCTTGAAAATATCATGTTAAGTGAAAGAAGCCAGTCACAAAGGATCACATATTATATGATTCTGTTGGTATGAAATGTCCAGAACAGGCAAATCTTCAGAGACAAAAAATAGATCAGTGGTTGCCTTGGGCTAGGGGGACGGGTAAGGTGGAACAGGAGGGTAACAGCTGAGGGGTACAGGGTTTCATTTGGGGGTAACAGAAGCATTCTAAAATTAATTATAGTGGTAGATACACAACACTGTGAGTATACTGAAAACCACTGGATTGTACACTTTAAATGGGTGAACTGTATAGTACGTGAATCGTATCTTGATAAAGCTGTTTAAAAAAACACAGGACCTATTAGGCACACCTATAAAAAGCTGAATTTATCTAGAAAGCACTCTATCCTTAACACTGTTATCTTTCCAAAACATATCACTATCCCCAACACAGTGAATTCCCAAAAGTACAGAAGATAAAGGTAAGATGATTTCTTTAGCAAGCAAGCTATCTATCTGCTTTATATTCACAGCGCACGCAAGGGAAACCTTTTGTCTGCTCTATAATTTTGGCTCGTACATTTTGTTAGGCAAGGTCTGGGTCTGGGTTGAGCCATCTATCCCAATTCACTTATCCCAAAAATAAAGAAATTTCATTTATAGATCTTTTCCCACAATTTTTTCATCTCTGCTTTAACCACAAGGCTCTCAAAATCCAAGGGGAAAAAAACTGCATGGAGAGAAAAAGAGGAAGGAGGAAAAGAGATTATTAACAGGGGATCTGAAATTTTATTCAAATCACAGAATTGGGTCTATTTAGGTCATTCCAGTCACCTGAACTACATAGGAGATTAGCACTTTAAATGTAAATTTTAAGGTAAAATTTAAAGAAAACATTATATAAATAGCGCTTGGCACATCCTTAACAGAGTATGTTACATGGACCTATGCCAGACACTGAGACAGAATTCAGTCACGAGATCTCACCTAACCTTCTAAACAACTCTAAAAGTGAAGTTTTATAGGTGATCTCACTCATGATTGACACCCCTTGACCTTGTTACAAGCAAACAAGATTTCCAGAGAAACCCATCTTCATAGGACCACTAAAGGACTGCAACCAACACCGACATCAAGTGGGGTGAGATGACTGACAAACCACAGGGGGTTGGAGATAAGTAACCCACAAGTTCAAATGCATCCTTAGACCAACAGCTTTCAAAGTACTGTCACCATGAATTATATCAAGAAGTGACTTGTAGGGGCACCTGGATGGCTCAGTCAGTTAAGCATCCAACTTTGGCTCAGGTCATGATCTCGCGGCTCGTGGGTTCAAGCCCCGAGTCGGACTCTGTGCTGACAGTTCGGAGACTGGAGCCTGCTTCAAATTCTGTCTCTGTCTCTCTCTCCCTTCCCCTCCCCTGCTTGCACACTGTCTCTCCCTCTCTCTCTCTCTCAAATATAAACATTAAAAAAAATTTTTTAAGTGAATTGTAAATGATACAGTAAATGTGTATAAGAACATTCCCCCCCAAAAAATGTACCCATAGAACATATATTTCACTACATTATTTTCTTTTTTTTTAATGTTTATTTATTTGGGAGGGAAGGGGCAGCGAGAGAGGGAAACAAAGGTTCTCAAGCAGGCTCCATGCTGACAGCAGAGAGCCCGATTTGGGGCTCGAACTCACAAACCGTGAAATCATGACCTGAGCCAAAGTTGGACGCTTAACCTACTGAGCCAACCAGGTACCCCTACACTTTATTATGTTCTATTCCAGACTCTCTAATCTATTCTAGCTCACTAGAGGGAAGAAAAGAAGGGAGGGAGGGAGGAAGTCGGTCATAGCCCACTCAACTGTTTTCAGGACCAGTATGGCTCCTGGCCTGCAGTTTGAAAACACCACACATATCAGTTATTACATAGGGTCTGTCAGCTCTTGGAAGTCCCCAGTCTCACCACATGCTCTCATTACCTACAAGCGGCTGGCCCAGGAGAAGAATGAAGAGGGAATTTGTAAAACAACACTCCGAAGGGATGGTGTTCATTGCATATACTCTCCATCAGCTGTCTCTCCCCAAGTCAGAAGACACTGGTCCAGGAATCGAGGGGTTGAAGTAGAAGTGACCCCTCTCTAGTAGCCCAAGAACACACTCCATCCCTGCTAGTATAGACATCCTGGTTTTAAAGGGAAGAATGTTTGGGGCGCCTGGGTGGCGCAGTCGGTTAAGCGTCCGACTTCAGCTCAGGTCACGATCTCACGGTCCGTGAGTTCGAGCCCCGCGTCGGGCTCTGGGCTGATGGCTCAGAGCCTGGAGCCTGTTTCCGATTCTGTGTCTCCCTCTCTCTCTGCCCCTCCCCCGTTCATGCTCTGTCTCACTCTGTCTCAAAAATAAATAAATGTTAAAAAAATAAATAAAATAAAATAAAATAAAGGGAAGAATGTTCTCATTAAAGCGAGACCACAGTGTACAATGAATCAGGTCTGACTGCCATCTGGCCTTTTGGAGGCTCCTCAAGCCACTAAACCAAGAGGCAAAAGATGATGAGGCGCTACCCACTGGGGCAAGAGAAAACTGGGCGGCTGTTCCAAAGGGCAGTTCTTCAGGGCATCTCTTAGCATTTCTATCTCTAAGTCCAAGCCCCTGAAAAACCACAGCAACCAACAGAAAGGTGGGGCCACTGAGGATTCAGGCACTCAGGTGAAGAATTCTAATCAGTTGAGGTCCTGGCTGGGGGCAAAGGAAATGTGGAATGAGTAACAGGAGAGTAAAGATCTAAATATCAACTACTGCCAAATAGCCATTTAGGGAAGCAAACACCGCAACAGCATTGCCTATTTCCCACTTGCTTGCTGCCTGGGGGTGGGCATAGGTACCGATTCCTTCTCCTTCCTCTCATACTATTTTATATAAACACTGTGATTGAAACTTGACTCTACAATTTAAACTTTGGGTGGCACATATTCCTATGAGATTGCAACTGAATTTTAAGGGGTAATGAAAAAACTCCAGGAATGGATAATGTGACTTTTTCCCAAAGACAGATATGATGACTAATGAAATGTTGTGACTTCTTGTTTTGAGGAGCTAGTGAAAGCATCTTCCTCTGAGTTAAGGGTATCTGTGTTCTGTTAGGCTGAAACATAGTTGTTCTTGTTGTGAGGAAGCTCATACACGCACAGGGGGTGGGTGTGCATACTGAGTGCTCAAAGGGGTGGGCTGTGCCAGTTATTAAGCTATTGTATCCCAGCTCCAGCCCCAGCCTTCCATACTCAACTCTGTGATGCTGGCTCCGAACACCACGTTCCGCTTTACCAGTTGGCTCCTTGTTGGGCTCACCACCAGAGGCACCAGAGAGAGACGCAAAGCTGCGGGAGGAAAGGGAGCTTGCTCCTTGGTGCCTGCTTCCTGCGGGCTTTGATTGCTCCTGTCACCCTGCAACACTCCTTCACCTGGCAGCAGCGGGTCCTTCCTGTGAAGCGCCTGAATCAGGTCTGCCATTTTCCCAGCACTTACAGACCCATCCTCATCACACCCCCACAGAAACCATCACCAGCTGCCCAGCACCCTCCAGGTCTTGGTTTCGGCTCGGTGGGCAGCCCCTCCAAGCTTCTAAGATTTAGTATCACAATCTCCTTCCTTGTCCGCCCAAGCCCAGCGGATGGCTGCTTCCTGCGGCCACTACCTCTATGACATGTTAACATTTTCTTTTTATGTTTTCAATACCTACTCAACAACTTTATACCTAGTAACAATTCTTTACATTTAACTCTCTCAGTTAAAATAACTGGTGTGATTTGTGTTTCCTGGCTGGACCCTAACTATTATACTATACTAGGGTCTAAACAGTTGTGAGGTTTTTTTAGTTTATTTATTTATTTTGAGAGAGAGAAAGCACAAGTGGGGGAGGGGCAGAGAGAGAGGAGGAAAGAGAATCCCAAGCAGACTCCGCCCTGTCAGCACAGAGCCCAATGCAGGGCTCAAACTCATGAACTGTGAGATCATGATCTGAGCCAAAGTTCTACACTCAATGGACTAGGGCACCCTGGGGTCTTAACAGTTTTAAAGGACTAGATCACCAAAGGATGAAAACGGTCAATAAGTGCAGAAAAAGATGCCCAACATCCTTAGGGAACAAATTAAAACTACAGTGACATCCCACTACACATCTAATAGGATGGCTAAAATTTTAGCAGACTAGCCATACGGAGTGTCGGCAAGGATGTGGAATAACTGGAACCCTAATAATGTGGGAAACCGTTTAACAGTGCCTAAAACTGTCAGAGAGTTACCATCTAACCTAGCGGCTCCACTCCTAGGTATTCCCCCAAGAAAAATGAAAGCACATGTTCACACTGGGATGCATGTTCACAGCAACATTATTCGTGATAACCAAGAAGAGGGCAATAACCCAAATGTCCATCAACTGGTGACTGGATACACAAAATGTGTTTTGTTTGGAATGGAATACTATTTGGCAATAAAAAGGAATGACATACTGACACATAGCTACCACATGGATGAACCCCAGAAATATCAAGCTAAGTAAAAGGAGCCAGACAGAAAGGCATATATTGTCTGATTCTATTTGTAACTTTAGAAAATGTGAGTCTATAGAGACAGAAAGCAGATTAGTGGTTGCCTGGAGCTGGGGATGGGAACTGAAAATGGTCACGAGATTTCTTTTGGGGGTGACAGAAATGTTCTACAATTAGATCATGGTGATGATTGCACAAATCTGCAAATTTACTAAAACTTGTTGAATTGAACTTCATGGCATATAAATTATACCTCAACGAAGCGGTGAAACAAAAGACTAGGGAAAATATTTGAAGAAAATATGACCCTAGAAAATCTAGTGTTGGAGACAAATGAAATAAATCATGATAAGAAACCACAATGCCCTGATAAGTAAAATGAAACATTTGTGTCTAGACATACATATAATTGCATGTGATAAATACAGCATGCCTACGGACCAAACCATTTCAGCAAACAGAATGATCTTTCTTCCAAATGCTTAAGAATAGATCTGGTTGTGCAGCATTAAAGACATGCCCAGCTTGAGTTAAAAGATGGTTTGTTCAAAACTGAACATGTGGGGTACCATAAGCATTCACATCTCGCTAATGTCATTAAAGAGGAGGATACTATTTTGAAGGTGAGAAAATTCTCTCATGTGAAGGGGCAGGCTTTTTTGTTTATTTTGTTTGTTTTAAGAAATGCCTCTTAACAATGACAGTGACATTGCTAAGGAAGACAGGCTGATGATGCCTCATTTACAAAATAGCAAAGACCAACTGACCATAGGCAACCAATACAAAATAAGTACATCACTGAAATTGTGCTTGAAATCAGAGAGCATTATAATGTAAAAGTAAGGGATTTCTAAAGATAGAAATAGCTAGAATGGCTAGACTAGCCATTCAGACAGGCAAATAATTTTTCTTAAAACGAATGGCTTAAATTTTGAGCTTATTTGTTGGTTCCTGGATGGTGTCTGTCTATGCTTGATACAAAGAACTATTCTTTAGCCCAATGTTCAGGGCATTCATATTTGAAGAAGACTCTTTCCCCAAAATGCACGTAGAATATCTCAAAAAGGAATATAATGATAACATACACTTTATAATAAATACCTTGTTTTTCAAAATTAGTGTTTTAAAAAGTATTTATGACTATAACTTTTTAAAAATAATATTTGGTATTTTTATTCGTTTTTAATAAAATTTTTTTCTGCCATAGAATCCCAATTTGTAACATTGTGCTTAAGGAAAATAAAAGAGAAATTTAACAGACATTGCTTCAAATGTTACACAGGAACTAATTAACCTATAAGACATGGGTCACCTGTATGACTCTCCCATTATAGATGATAAGATCAAGGCTCAGAGAAGTAAACTAATTTGACCAAAGTCACACAGCTGGCATACAGAATATAAACCAAGGCTCTCTGGCTCCTAAGTCTCTACTGTTAGGATGTCCTTGGAACCACAGTAGAGGGGACGGCCATCTTGCCAGCGCAACCCAATGAAAAGCCCCTAGTAGGGTGCCAGACGAATTGAAGGTCAACCAATCACCGAGCGACAGCACGACCTGATGCAAAAAAGGCAGGCCCACGCGGGCCTAAACCCAGAACCACTGCAGCTTAAAAACCCCACCCCACCACACCTGGGGGCGACTTCCCTGACTCCTCTCTCTCTCCCTGAGTCACGGAACCTCGCCCAAGACCTTAGTTCCCAAATAAGCCTTTGACTGCTAAAATTTTTTAGCCTCTGACTCCTATCTTTACCCTGCCTTACCCCTGACCCTAACACCTACTGTGTCCAGCATGTCACAAATCTCACTAAAAATAATGTTGATTATGGGGTACCTGGGTGGCTCAGTCAGTTAAGCATCCTACTCTTGATCTCAGCTCAGGTCTTGATCTCAGGATCATGAGTTCAAGACCCACATTGGACTCTATGCCCCCAATTTTTTTAAAGAATAATAATAATGTTATTTACATAGAGAAATAAAAAAATTATATAGTATTTATGAACATAATATATTTATTCATATTCATATTCATATTTATTATGAACATAATATATATTATACCTGAAAGAACACATGAGGTTCCAGTGCTTTATTCAGTTACATTAGTTCCTTAAAATAGATCTGGTCCTCTATTTGGGAAGGGGAAGCACTGGGGTTAGGTCCTTTTCATCAACTGAAAGGAGAGGTATATACTCAGAGCCAAAGAACATCCAAAAAGATGCTCAGTAAGTGGCAAGGTATCATTTTAATTACCCCAGGACCCCACCAAAACTTCTAAAATAGCAAAGGTGATTCATGCACAGCCAATGGAAAGTCTCTATTTGAAGGGCCTGCTTCATGATCTACTTGCAACATAAATCCCCCACTTGTATGAAAGGTAAGGAATCATTCCTTCTGTTCCTGATGAGAACAACAGAGAATTCAAGAGCTGATGTCATAGCTACCTGCTTAGGACACACCCCCAATGGGTGGGTGATATTAGAATGCTCCAACTTCCACAAAGCAACAAACTCTGGGAAGACATGTTTGTTAACTTCATAATAGCCAACAGCTTGATCACATCTATTATGTGACCAAAGAAATGTCTTGATGATTCAGTATTTGCTGGGAAAAACTCATGATGCATTTCCTTCTTTTAACCCATCAGAGTCACCAAGGAAGGTCACTGGCTAGAGGTCACCAGGAGATCATGGTACATCCTTATGCTACGTGGCCTCAGTCCAAGGAAGGTTCTCAGTTTATAGTTCCCACCCACTAAGTGGGAAGATGGCCATGTAATCTGTTATCAGTGCCAATGAAGATACAATGAGGATGACACATTAATGTTAAAACCGATTCCAAAATCCATCCGACTATACAAACCCCTGAAACTCCTCAAGAGGATGGCAGCCATGTCCTCTTTATCAACCAAAAGGGGAGGAACTATAAAAATTTATTAATTTATGTGCTATAAATTAAAGTGAGCTTGGTATTTTGTTGCTTCTCCATTGAGGCTACCAAACCTGTATAATTTTAAAGGAATTCTGAAGAGTCTGCTTCAAAATATCACAAACTTTTTTGTACTTGGCAACCAACAAGAATGTCAACTTATGTGAAAGTCTTTATTCAGCAGATGTGTGTCTAATTAAACATTAACAGGGGGAGCCTGGGTGGCTCAGTCGGTAACCATCCGACTTCGGCTCAGGTCATGATCTCCGGGTTCGTGAGTTCAAGCCCCACATCGGGCTCTTGTGCTGACAGCTCGGAGCCTGGAGCCTGCTCCAGATTCTGTGTCTCCCTCTTTCTCTGCCCCTTCCCTGCATGCTCTCTCTCTCTCTCTCTCCCTCTCTCTCAAAAATAAATAAATGTTAAAAAATTTTTTTTAATTAACAGAAATTATGAAATGAAATTACATATTCCCATAGAAAGTTCAAAGCTGACTAAAAGTGAAAGTTTTCATTTTACTCCATTAAAAATTAATAACAGATTCCAGTAGTCTAAGATATTATTGGCTTTTAGGAACAAATGTGTCAATAACTGTTAAAGAATAGTTCCTTGCTAGGGGCACCTGGGTGGCTCAGTCTGTTAAGTGTCTGACTCTTGATCTCAGCTCAGATCTTGATCTTAGGGTCCTGAGTTCAAGCCCCACATTGGGCTCCATGCTAGGTGTGGAACCTACTTAAAAAAAGGGGGGGGGGGTAGTTCCTTGCTATAAAAGCTAAAAATTTTAGGACATGTGATGTTTTAATATATCTGAGCACAGATAACAGATTGAAATAGATATATGTCTGCCTTTCTATCCATCGGGTAAGAACTAAAGACCAGGAAACATTTTGATGATACTTTTTTATTTCTTATAGATAGATCTTTTTTTTTAAGTTTTATTTACTTATTTTGAGAGAGAGAGAGCACAAATGGGGGGCGGGGGGACACAGAGAAGGAGAGACAGAATCCCAAGCAGGCTCCGCACCATCAGCACAGAGCCCAGTGTTGGCCTCAAACTCACAAACCCTGAGATCATGACTGGAGCCGAGATCAAGAGTCAGACGTTTAACTGACTGAGCCACCCAGGCGCTCCTATAGGAAGATCATTTAATTCAGCCAGGCCCAGTAGTAGAGAAGGCAAAGACAAATATTCCATCTTGGCTCTACACAGAAAATCTGAATATGGAAAGCAGACTAGATGACCAGATCTGGGCTGCTCTGGAAGGGACACAGGACCAATACGTAAAAAGTCTCTAATCACCAGTGTTGCCCTAAGACAGAATAGGCTATTTGGGAGAAAATGAAACTCCAGCCCCTGGATGTACTCACACAGGAGTGGGAATGCCAGTAACAGAAGCATTGCAATGGCAACTGCACTAAAATGGCATCAGAGGGCACTTTGGGTCCTGCAATTTGATGGGTTCTCCACTTTATAGACCTTGGCTGTAACTGCAAGTTCAGTCAGGCAAAATGAGAGCTAGTGTGTCTTTGGTCACATGGGTGGCCTAAAGGGATGGCACAGAGGACACAATATCCCCAATGTATAAGGTACATTTCATATATCATTGCCTAGTACAACAATGTTACAAGTGAAGGCGCAGAGGCTCAGAGACAATTAACGATGACCAAAGTCACAAAGTACTGGATATCTAGTCCCTCATCCTCAGACTTCCAGATTAGACCTCTTTCTACTCTACCACGATGCTTCCCTGTCAGGCCTCCAAAGAACCACATACATTCCTGACACACAGAAGTACTAAGTAAAAGAAACATTTACACTTACATAGAAAAAAAAAAAAATCCACAGATCAAAATGCTTGGCCAGCTTCAGGGGTCTACAATATCGCTCCAGCGTGAAGACCAGATCTTTTTTTCCAACTTCAAGTCATGAAATATATTCAAACCATGTGCTCCATCTAGTGGATTAATGGAAGATCCTCAGGATGAAGGAAATGCACATTTTTAATACTGTTCAATTCACACAACCCTGAAGTATTTGTTTGCAGGAGTCAAGGCTGAACTCATGCCAGCTGGTTAAAACTACACTTCAAATTTGCTTCCTCCCCCCATTTGCCCAGTTTTCCCCAACATAAGTCAGTGGGGTGGGTCATGTCACTGGTAATCTAGGTAAAAGCTCTCCGTGGGCGCACCCCCAGCAGGTGTAACTCATACCTGACTCTGAAGCTCACAGATGTTCCATAGCCTCTTCATATTACTGCAGTGACTGACTACTCATCATCTTAAGCTCAAGAGCAGACATTCCTCTCAGAGAAAAGAACAAGATGTGGTAGGAAAAATCCAGGCTTAGAAGTCAGCCAACATCCCTGGTCCTGCCAAGTTTCTGAATGTTGCAACCTTAAGTAAGTCATCTAACCTCTGCCTCGATTCCTCATCTGTAAAATATGGACAATAACGTATCCCTAAGCAGGTGCTGTGAGGACCTTATCTTTGGCTCCAAACTTCTATTTTAAAGAGGTAATAAAATGGCTAGTATGGTTGCTAGAAAATATGGAGACACATCATAAATAATAAGGAACAGTCAAGAAACTGTATGACTAGGAGATAGGTGATACCTGTAGATGCCAGGAGTTGAGTTATCACAAGAACGTAGGTCCTTGTAAACCATATTAATGTGTTTAGATTTCATCCAGCATGAATGGGGGGCCACCAGATTATCTTTCCTTGACCCACATCTATCACTTCCCTACACTGCCCCAAAACTTGAAGTCAACCCATTCCCTAAAGAATGAAGTAGAATGTTCTTTTTTAAAATTGTTTAATGTTTATTCATTTTTGAGAGACAGAGAAACAGTGCATGAGTGGAGGAAGAGCAGAGAGAGAAGGAGACACAGAATTTGAAGCAGGCTCCAGGTTCTGAGCTCTCAGCACAGAGCCCTACGTGTGGCTCGAATTCACGGACCTTGAGATCATGACCTGAGCCAAAGTCAGATGATTAACCAACTGAGCCACCCAGGTGCCCCTCAACCTCCCACTTTTGAGTGGGCATACTGAATATTAGCAGTAAACACCCTCAACTCAATTAAACTATTAACTGTAACCTTACACAAAATATGAATGAGCACTGTCAGACTGCTGACTGCCTCCTTCACTCTGGTGTCTGCCCTCCCCTATCAATATAATAATAGCAGTATTTGTGAGCTTATGACCTCCCAGCCAAAGACTACATTTCTTAGCCTCTCTTGCAGGGAGGCATGGCTACATGACTAGGTTCTGGCTAATGGGATGTAGGCAGAAGTGATGTGTACAACTCTACAATCATGCACTTAGGGGTGCCAGGGTGGCTCAGTCAACTAAGCCTCACATTTCAGCTCAGGTCATGATCTCGCAGTTTGTGAGTTTGAGCCCCGCATTGGGCTCTGTGTGGACAGCTCAGAGCCTGGAGCCTGCTTCAGATTCTGTGTCTCCCTCTGTCTCTGCCCCTCCCCCACTCATGCTCTGCCTCTCTCTCTCAAAAATAAAAATTTAAAAAAATTTAAACTATAAGAAGAACGACCACGTGGAAGATAACACAACAACCAGACAGAAGCAGGCTGGGGTCCCAAAATGGTAGAGTCATCAGTCAAGACGAAACTGTTTGCACTTGGACTATTATGTAAATGAGAACTTAATTTCTATCCTTTATAAGTCACTGTTTTTTGGTCTTTGTTAAAATTAAATCCTAACTAGTACTAAAACATCTACAAACCTGAAAACAACATTTTGTCCATTCCATGAATATTTATTGGGGACCTACTATGTGCCAAGCATATTATAGACTCTAGAAATACAACTGAGAGTAAGATTTAGCTTCTGCCCTCTAAGAGCTCATACTCAGATGGGCTTTTTAAGATTTTGGACTATAGATTAAAAGAAAAAGACCATGTGAACATATAATGCCACCAAACTATACAGTTACACAATGTTTGTTTTACTTTTTTTTAAATAAGTAATCATGCCCAATGTGGTACTTGAACTCACAACCCTGAGATCAAGAGTCACATGCTCTACTGACTGAGCCAGCCAGGTGCCCCACATAAACAGTGTTTAAACAGTACATTTTATGTACATTTTACCACAATAAAAACAAAATGTTACAAAAAAGAAAACTGTAGAAGAAACAAATTTTAACAGCGATTTGTTTTCAAGTCATATATCCGATTAAAAAAATTTATCCAGATATATAACTTTCAAAACTCAGTAAGAAAAAAAACTAAAAATAGACAAAAGATATGAACAAGCACTTGCCCAAAATGACATACAAAAGGTAGTACATGAAAAGATGCTCAACTTTGTTAGCAATCAGCAAAAATTATTTTAAAGCTCAATGAGCTACCTATACATACCATTTTAGAATGGCGAAAATCAAAGACAGCCCATAGCAAGTGTTGACATGGATGTGGAAGAAAGGAACTCTAACACAAAGATAAGCTGTTGGGGGAATGTAAAATGCTACAACTACCTTGGAAAATATTCTGGCAGTTTCTGAAAAGTAAACATTCACCAACCATATGACCCAACCATTCTACTGCTATGATATTTACCCAAGAGAAATTAAAACATGCATCCATACAAAAGCTTATGTACAAATAGTCATGTCAATTTTATCTGTAATAACCAAAGAATGAAAGCAACCCAAGTGTCAAGTGAATTGATTGATGGATAGATAAATTATAGTATATCCACACAATCAAATGTCACTCAATAAAAAAGAATGAATTATTGATATACACATGTATGAATCACAAAATAATTATGCTGAATGAAAGGTGCTAGACCAAAAAAGGTTTGTAACATATGACTGCATTTTTATAAAAACTAATTTATAGAAACAGAAAGCAGATCTGTGATTATGTAGGGTTGAGGAAGGAACATGAGGGATGGATTACAGAAGGACACAGGGACACTTTCAGGAGTGATGGATATGTTCATCATCTTGAATGCTGTGATGATTTTACAGAGGTTGAAACTTACCATATTTGACATTTGAAGTATGTATTTTTAAATATATGTCAATTATCCTCAATAGAGCTATTTAAGGGGGGGGGAGTTTTTATGGTAACATTTTCACACAGATTCAAATGCATGCTCTCTTGTTCTTAGCTTCCATCAATCTAATTCAGACTCTGCTCTAAAGTTATCAATATACCCTGGTATTACTATTAATCTGAAAAGCTGATATAATAGAAGTTTCAACTCAAAACAAAACTGACTTCTGAGAAAAGGGAAGAAGAGAGTGCATTTCACACTCTCTGTCCTTTGGAAATTAACAGGATTCCAGTTTTCCCACATGCCACTTTTGGCTTCTCCCACGGGAAAGTACATTTACACTCAAGCCTGTGCATGTGTGCATTCTTCAAAGGGGGACTTAAAAAGGAAAGGATAAGAAGTGCCTAGAAATTATTGAGCATTAATCGATGAACTGAAGTTCTTAGTTCCACCATGAGAATTTCTCCAAACACAATGAAAAACTCACAAATACAGTATCTATTTGATAGCTTGGAAGCTATACACATCTGCCGCAGGACCATTATTGTTTCACATCATCTTCTGAATGACTGTAAAATAGTTTAACTTTTTAATCCACGTGATTTATACCTACTTACTTTCTTAGATAATTTCTAAATAAAAATCAGTGCTATTGCATTTGTTATATCTAGCATAAAATACTAAAACCTTTCAGGAAACATCTTTTATAGATTAATTTTAATGCATCATTTAAAAAACAACATCTGTTGGTGCAATAGATCCATCCAGTAAATAATGTATTATTTTAAAAACAACATCTGCTTGAGCAGTAGACCCAGTAAACATTTTTTGAAGTTAGAAAATTTATTGTTTTGTACACATAATAATTATGTTAATAAACTCTCCAATACATAAGACAGGATCTTAAAATGTCTTAACACTGCAGCTCACAAAATAAACCCTGTAATTTATGGGTGTTAAAATGGCTGTACAATCTAACTTTTAAGTGATATTATTGTCAACCATGACTCATGGGAAGAAAAAAATGTTTTTCATTTCTTAACACTTGGGAGTTACTTTATTTTTAACTACAAAAATAAAACCTCATTCTCAAATGAAACTGTGGGAAAATGTTAACAAAGAAGAAACCTCAATAGAAAGTAATACATGTAATACTTTAATTGAATCCTGATAATAATAACAAAGCATAGCGGTTGTTCTCTGCAAAATGATGCCATTGGGTTAGCGTTCTTTCCACAAGCACTATGCTTGGTGGAGGAAATTTGGCGGGGAAGTAATTTAATCCCACGAGTTTCTGTCTAGCGGAGTTTTCTACAAGAGGGGAGGACCAGCCCCTTCCTGTTTCCTCCATATTCACTCAATCATTAGCACAGCAACATCGTTAAGGAGGCTGAGTAGCATTAGACTTTGATTATAAATTCCTGCCTTGACTGCCTTTTGGGAGTTAGAATTTTCAGATAGTACTGAGAGGGTGTTCAAATTCAGAGGGGCCCTGGAGTCAGACAGCCCTGGCTTGAGGAGCTCCATCCACATATCTCACTGGCATGTAACCCTGAACAAGTTACTTAGTGTCTCAAAGGCTCAGTTTTCCCATCTGTTAAAGGGGGACACAAACATTACCTTCCTCTAGCATAGTGAGTACTCCATGAACACTAGTTTATTACTATAGAGTTCTTTTTATATCACAGTCAGCAGAAGGGCCACCTAAAGTACTGCTGAGATCTGAGTAGAAAAAAGAAGAAAAAAACACTTTTTTAATGGTACTTTCTGGGAAACCAAAGATATCATTTGTAGAAATATATAAATTTCAGGAAAATATGTACATGGTGATTGTGTAAATAAAGTGTTCTGCTTCAAAATTCAATCCAAATATTGTACCAGAAATTTAGTGGCAGCATAAAGCATTCATGGATCCCCAGAATTCAGGTAGTCATTCACTAAACATCTGTGGAGGGCTCCTCCTCTGTTCCAGACTCCAGGGAGAGGAAACACAGAGAGAAGACATGCTCCATCCCTACAGGAGCCCATGATGACACAGGTGGGGAGACTAAAGGGAGGGTACAACTCAGAAGAGAACCTACTGACCAACCCCCTTCTGTCCCACAGCTCCTCCCAGAACCCCCCAGACCATCACTGCAGGAGACAATGCTCCCCAAGCCAGCAGTATAACAGACTGGCTTTACAGAATGGAGACTGGTTTGGAAACCCACACAAACATTTGTCCGCAGAGTTGGTTTTCCTATTGCCAGGCATTCAACTCACACCCAAGCTGGGCCCTGTCTGTCCACAAGCATCCAAGTGCCATCAGGCAACAGTGTGGGGCTGTTGGGTGGCAGTGGGTGTGCTTCGGTATTAGCCCACTAGGGCTGCCATAACAAAGGACCACGGACACGGTGGCTTACACAACAGAAATTACTATCTCACAATTCTAGAGACTGAAAGTCTGAAATTAAGACGTCAGCAGGGTTGGTTTCTTCTGAGGCCTCCCTCCTCAGCATGTACATGGTCGTCTTCTCCCTGTGTCTTCACATGGTCTTCCTTCTGTAGGAAGGAATCACATGATCTCTTCTTGTAAAGATACCCATCGTATCAGATTGAGGCCCACCACCATGACCTCATTACTTCTTTAAAAACGTGATCTCCAAACATGGTCACATTCTGAAGTTCTGGAGGTTAAGACTTCAATATGTGGACTTGGGGTGGGAGTAGAAAACATCTTAGCCCATAACACAGAGGACTGAGCATCTGTAGCCAGGGCATCATTGAAAGAAGTACAGGGAGGCATGAAGGTTTTCAAGCAGGACATCAAGTAAAAATAAGCCACTTTCTCTTACTCTGCTAGAGATAATACATACTGGTAAGCAGATACATTTTTCCCCTGGTTTCTTTACATTCTTCTGAATGTTTCAAGTAGCTTCTACAATAAGCTAAGAATAAACTACCTTAATGTCTAAAAAGCATCAGTCCCCCAAGAGTTGGTCCCCTAGTGCAGGCAATGGGGTGCTTAGTATGCTTTCTAATCATCAGTATACAGATGGAGAGTATGGTGTGTTGAATGGTATCCCCCAAAAAGATATGTCCCTGTCCTATCCCCAAAACCTATGAAAAAGAGTCTCTGCAGCCGTAATGAAGAATACTGAAATGAGATCATCCTGGATTACCCAGGTGGACCCTAAATCCAATAACAAGTGTCCTCATAAGAGACAGAAGACAGGAGACACAGACCCAGGGGGAAGGCCACACGAACACAGAGGCAGAGACTGTTGCTTTAAGCTGCCAAAGTTGTGATAATTTGTCACAGCAGACCCAAGAAATAATACAGAGAATAATATGATTGATACAGGAAATTCTGTGGTTGTAAGAATTTTCTGGTAGCCTTTTATTGGCAGCTGACAGTCAGGCACCTTTATTACTGATGTAGCCAGTATTCTTTTTTTTTTTTTTTTTTTTTTTTAGCTAAGACAGAAGAGATGATTTATTGTACACTATTACATTCAGCCACAAATGAAAACAGAATTAGTCCTGAAAGTCACAGGTACAGGGCAAAGGACCAAAAGGGACTGTTTTGGTATGAGCAAGGTAGGTCTCTCAAAGGTGGTCGTTGTGACCAGATGGCAATGGATGTTCCAGATCCATTGAATCAAACTCTAGAAAGTAGGCATGCAGTCCGACAATTTGTACCAGCATCTGTGGCCTCTCGCTTTCCTCATTTCTGCTCCTGTGGCTTCCACGGGTGCACGAGCTAGAGGTTTAGTTGGCCCTCGGCCTCATCTTTCTTCTTCTTTTGCTTCTTCCTCCACTTGGCGCTCATGTTGCAGAAGTTTCCAAGAAGATGGCACCAAGGCCAAGAGCATCGCCAATAACTCTTAGAAACTGCCAAGGTAGGTGTGACCTCCAATCTACAAATACTCAAGCATGCCCCAAAAGCTAACTTGCTTGAGATGATGCAGTAAGATGTGGTAGAGAAGCAGTTCATGTCCTGGACTCCACTAAATGTGGTCTTTTTCCTATATCTCCATGCCTTCCTCCCAAAAAGTAGTTTTGCACACTCTCCAGCCTCCTCCTCCTGCACCTCAGCTATCCACCCCCTCAGTCCTGCTGGGCAGTGATGCTTCCCAGACTTCTAGATCCCTGTCAAACGAGGAAGGAACCTGGAAGTATTTTTAAACTTTGATTGAAATATATTAACACCAATGAGTTACTACTCCCCAAGCGTTTACATTTTTAGACATTTTGCTTTCAACTGTGGAACAGAAAAATCTGTCACTGTTATATAAATGGACCAAAGATGGCCTCTATGCATTGACCCCTAGGTAGTTTACTTTTTCACTACAGGCTGAGACAGACCAGTTAGCTCAAAAGCCCACGGGCACAAAACTCAAATTTTTACACATTCAATTAAATAACACAAATTAAATTGTAAAAAATTTTAAACAGCACAAGCAAGCAGATTTTTAGCCATTTAGCCTGCTTTACATACCCCATGAACCTCACCTGATACTGAAAAGACAGGGTTTTATATTTCGAAGGCTCTAAGCTGCTAGGCCCTTGGGAGCTCTCTGCAGCTGAGCAACATCCCTAGATACCTGTGCTCCCTCCAGACCCCCTCACGGCAGCAGCCTCCTTCCACTCTGAATAGTGGTCCCTTTGCTGTAAGCCTCTGGCCACTCTCTTACAATCCCTTCCAAGTGCCATCCGATAAAGCCCATGTGTTATTACTCCCTGTCTTGGTTGCACGTTTCCTTAATTGCTTCAAACCCCCTACAGTCACCACAACAGGACTATAGGCAATAAGAAGAACCTGGGGAAGGTATCATCCTGTCTTTGTCTTGCTTGCCTTAGAAATCAAACTTGGGGCACCTGAGTGGCTCAGTTGGTTAAGCATCTGACTTTGGCCTAGGTCATCATCTCATGGTTCACGGGTTCGAGCCCCACATTGGGTTGTGTGCTGACAGCTCAGAGCCTAGAGCCTGCTTCGGATTCTGTGTGTGTGTGTGTGTGTGTGTGTGTGTGTGTGTGTGTGTGTGTGTGTGCGCGCGCGCGCGTGCCTCTCTCTCTCTCTCTCAAAACTAAATAAACATTAAAAAAAAAGAAAGAAAGAAAGAAATCAAACTTCCCTCGGAGTGGGCCCTGAAGACAACCTACCCTCAATTGCAGGTGCCTGGGGTGTGTGTCCTTAGCCGGGGAGGATGGGGTGGGGGGCACACATACACCCATTGCTCTGCCCTAGACCTCTGAGGGGCCTCCCTCAAGGTACCCCTGCCCCTGCCCCAGCAATCCTGGACAGGCTCTCTTCTCCCCAAGTACAGAAGGGTCATCTGTCCTACAGTCTCACGTCCTATCAACCCCTTTAGCTTTCCATCACTTACAACAAACAACCTGGGCACAAGGGACTCAGGGACCCTTCAGGTACGTGGGGGGGGGGAGGGAGGGGTCTGCCACACAGGTACACAAACAGGACCTAAGAATGAGATGAGGCAGCAAAGTGGCTGCCAAGGGCTGCCTCTATTCCTTATGCACCGAGAGTCAGGTAGAGGAGCTGAGGGTACCCCAGAGGGAGCTGGGGGTTCCAGCTAGGCTGTGGTAATAATGGAGAACAGACCCTTTTACCAGAGTCATCTTGTCCATATGCCCGCCCACACTCAGCTCAGGCCCACTACGAAGCACTCCAAGACCACACATGGCAGATGTCAGTGTTCACTCACTCCTGCCCCACTGGCCTCTGGACGGGCCACTGCTGCATCCAACAGCACCGGGGTGACCCCTCCCTCTACTGAGCAGGGGAGAGGGCGAGGGACACTGCCTGGCACCAGAGGCTACTGGTAAATGTTTGCTGAATGAAAGTAAGCACTAACTCATCATTTACATTTAATTGTAGTATAAACCAATTGTGATTCTTATTTATATGACAAATTAACTCTGCTATAAAGTTATGTACTAAGGGTCACTCAGGAAGGCTCAGTTATGGTTCGCTGGTCACAAAGCATGTTCAACTGCTCCTACAACATTGCCAAACATTCATTAAGTAGAAAGCCG
This sequence comes from Lynx rufus, assembly GCF_022079265.1. Classification (NCBI taxonomy): domain Eukaryota; kingdom Metazoa; phylum Chordata; class Mammalia; order Carnivora; family Felidae; genus Lynx; species Lynx rufus. The sequence continues at coordinate 70,576,442 of NW_025814823.1, forward strand.
GGGCCACCCCTGTTTGTTCACAGGTCCCAGTTTCACTAGAGGAATTGGTCTTGAACACAGACAGAGAAACAACTGACCAGCCCTCCTGCAATCCCTGACTCCAGAAACAAGAAGCCCTCAGGCAACTCAGCCCCAGACAGTGGGTCTCACTTATGTTCCCTCAGCAGCCAGCAGGATGAGTAGTAGACAGTAGGCCACCAACACATGCTTCTCGTGAGCTTTCCTGCAGCAGCAGATGCTTCCGGTAGCTGAGATGTTTCAACCTCTAGAGACAACAGATGTCCCCTCACCGGCCGAGGGCCCCAGCACACCCACACCACTGGGGACCACCACGCAGTGACAGGTGGAAAGGAACAACAGACATCTTATGATGACTTCCTACTTCCTTATTTAAAGTAATACAGAATGCTACTCACTGATCCTTTATGAAAGTGTAAATTTTCCCACATACACCCACACACACAAAAGAATGTGGAAATCCAAAAGCTTAGGACAAAAAGCAAACAGTGAATTTAAAGGACACACACTTTGGGCCACCTTAGAAATCGTTTCCATATTGACTATGGGCTGAAGACAAGAGCCACCATTTCCCCACAACAAAGTTTTTAAAACCATAAGTGAAACTAAAAGAACTATCACCTGATTATAAACACAGCTGCTTACATCACACACATGCCACTTCATTTCTTCCTATGGTTTTTAGGGTCAGGTTGGGATTTTTATCACACTGAGTAAAAAGGGGAGAAACTCCCACCCTAATTCCAACCCATAAAAATATCTACCCATGAACCATTTAGTAGCAGCCAGGTAGATAGACATTTTGCAAGAGATGCCTCACTATGTTTTTGTTTTGTTTTTTAAAGTTTATCTATTTATTTTGAGAGAGCACATGCATGTGCAAGCAAGGGAGGGGAAGAGAGAGAGGGAGAGAGAGAGAATCCAAAGCTGGCTCTGCGCTGTCAGCACAGAGCCCGACACAGGGCTCGAATTCACAAGCGTGAGATCATGACCTAGGTTGATATCAAGAGTCCGACACTTAACTGACTGAGCCACCCAGGTGCCCCAAGATGCCTCAGTATGTTAAATGGCATTTTTGAAACCATGTCCAAGTGTGTTTCACTAACAAAACAACCAGAATATATCCAAAGCAGACAGAAAAGACAGGAACTCCTGCTGTGACACCGCCACCCCAGACTTGCAGAACCAGCCGGGAGGTGGGGTGCTCACAGCAGGTTCTCCTGTGCTCTGATCTGAGTAGGAGGATCCTGACCTCTAGGGCCACACACATTACATAACTAAAGGCTCAGCCTCCTCACTCATCCCAACAGAGATTAAGAGAGGAAGTCATTTGTTGGTTTTGAGGTTTTCAAAAGGAGGAAGGACTTTACACCCAGTGTGCTAAACCCCTTTGCTCTGTTCTGGAAAACAGCAATTAGAAGGTTGCTCAACTTTCCGGTCTGGTCCTGGCAGCAAACATCCCATCGGACTTGCCTAGTTACTAAGAGACATACCTGACAGGCAAGCCGAGGGCCCATGGGGTGGTCCTAGAGAGCCATTCTGAACCACTGCTGTGTTAAATACCTTCAGTGTATTTCATACACACCCTCAAAACCTGTTGTTTTTTTTAAGTTTTTATTTATTTATTTGAGGGGCCGGGGTGAGGGAGGGGCGGGGGGGGGGGTGGTGGGTAGAGAATCCCAACCAGACTCCGCACCATCAGCACAGAGCCCCATGCAGGGCTCAATCTCACAAACCATGAGATCCTGACCTGAGCCAAGACCAGGAGTCAGACGCTTAACTGGCTGAGCCACCCAGGCACCCCTCGAAACCTGTTTTATTCAAACTCAGATACTGATATCTGTCTCTGCCTGAATCTACCACTTACCCTTTTTAATTCTTTTTTTTTTTTTTTTTTATTTTTAAATTTTTTTTTTTTTTTCAACGTTTATTTATTTTTGGGACAGAGAGAGACAGAGCATGAACGGGCGAGGGGCAGAGAGAGAGGGAGACACAGAATCGGAAACAGGCTCCAGGCTCTGAGCCATCAGCCCAGAGCCCGACGCGGGGCTCGAACTCACGGACCGCGAGATCGTGACCTGGCTGAAGTCGGACGCTTAACCGACTGCGCCACCCAGGCGCCCTACCCTTTTTAATTCTTATACTCAACTCCTGACCCCCAGCTCTCCTAAAGATATCCCCAGAAACATCTCATGCATGCAGTGATGCTACAAAATGTAGCCCTGGATGTTTCCTAAAGGCTCCTTCTTAGGTTATGCTTCAAATGAAAATCCACCTTGACATTTCCTCTCCCATAGGGTGAAAACGAAGAGAGAGCAAATGTTGATGAGTCAAAGTTTAATCTCTTCTATCCCTAGTAATTAATGAACAAAATGTTTGTTTAAAATAATGTCAAACAGCCACTGAAATCTGTGCCATTCTTGGTGGGTGAGTTGGGCTCACAGGTGGGGGCCAAACAAATAAAACAAACCAAGCCTAATAGTAATCTTTTCTCAATAGTAAAACTTCCCAAGATGAAGTGCTAATTAAGATACATTCTAGTTGACCTTGGAAGTAAAGTATGGCCTACCTACCCACAAAAAAGTAGATGTCCTTGATCTCCTCAGAAAATACAGCCTTTCCTATGGGACTACCTAGACGGGGCAGAAAGCCGCCCGACCAAGAAATATGGGGCCGAATGGATGCCCCTCCTAGCCACACACACAGGTTCCAAATGAGCATTTCAGTTTCTGTCAAGGCCCTGGAATTAGACAACAAGAATTAGGGAATTATTCTTCTACTTTTAAACTTTTTTGGTTCAGTTCCACTGTTGCACTGTTTTTCACTCCTGGGGTATTGCCTGAAAGTAATCAAATCAAAAATTAAACATGAAACTTCACAGTCACATTTGTTCTGAGAATTAGTGATTCTAGGGGTGCCTGGGTGGCTCAGTCGGCATCCAACTTCAGCTCCGGTCATGATCTCACGGTCCGTGAGTTCGAGCCCCAAGTCGGGCTCTGTGCTGACAGCTCAGAGCCTGGAGCTTGCTTCAGATTCTGTGTCTCCGTCTCTCTGCCCCTCCCCTGCTCGCACTCTGTCTCTCTCTCTGTCTCTCTCTCTCTCAAAAATAAATAAATGTTAAAAAAAAATTAAATAAGAAAGAAAGAAAGAAAGAAAGAAAGAAAGAAAGAAAGAAAGAAAGAAAAAAGAATTAGTGATTCTCAGAAGCGCCAGCCTTAAGCAATGGCCTTTCCTACAAAGTGTCCCTGGACACAAACTCAGTATTTTGCTCTCCCCTCTTTTTCCTAGCCTATTTGGAACTCAGTTCCTGCTTTCCTGTATAGTATTTCTAAACAGCACAGCTTCCCCAGGCAAATAATTGGCTCTGACATAGATTTCCAGCCTGGCAAGGCCCCTGGCCCTGGGGCAGCACCAGGGATCATAACGGCAGCAAAAGCATTAACCCAACACTGATGCTCAATGTCAGTGCTCATAGATAATTTATTCCATTGTGCTCCAAGGCTCGGAAGACATGCGAATGGTGTTAAAAATGATTCATCATGGTCCATTTCTTAGTTTACTGTTTTGTTTTGTTTTTTCACAGTTCAAAGCTCTGGCAAGATTTTCATCAAACGGAGTTTTGGAGAAAGAAGCAAAAGTGATGTCAGCCTGTCGGTGATGAGGACTCTAGGCGTCCCCAAGTTCATCCGTCACTCCCCACTGCTTCATGTCCACCACTCTACCGTCTGGCCCCTACCATGGAAAACAAGGTAAGATGGAATTTTTAATAACGTGTGTTTTGCGTTTATGAAGGTAACATATGCACATAACTAAAAATATAAATATAACCAAAGACCTTTAAATGAAAAGCAAATGGAGCCTGGTTCACCCTGCTCCACTCCCAGCCTTGCTTCTCAGAGAAAAATCCTTTCAATGATTTTGGTTTTTCTCCTAGTTGTTCCCTCTGTATCTCTAATATATAGATTTCCTAAATTTAGCCTTTCAAAACATTTTTAACTTCATGCTATGAGAGATGAGAATAGTACATAAACAAATACTCCCAGCCTCACAATGTCACTATTTTTAGGTCTCCTTAATTACCTGTTTAACTTGAAGTAATAGACTTTATTATATATTCCATCATGACTTCCCACTTTGTAAGGTAAGGATGTCAGTACCAAAAAGTGAAATCTGAATCACTAAAACGCAGCTTTGCCCCTAATATCAGCTGAGAAATGAATGAATGAGAAGGAACACTTAAAAATATGTTTTGGCACTGTATGAACTCCAATAAATCACTCTGTTCCCTGGTTCCAACTGGCAGTGTGTAATCAATAGCTATTCTCACTCAATTCTCTCATTACTTAAGAATTTTGGAGGTGAAGTCCACATGTGAAGCAAAACTTCATCAACAGTAACACTGAGTTCATCTGAACATGTTTACTATACCTCCAAACTTGCCTACCCTACCCACCTTCCCATTTTCCAACCTCACAATGTCTAAGGGGAGATAGCAGGTGATGCTAAAATCTGCTCATCAGACCAGAGGGGGGCTTGGCCAGCCCAGAGCCTCAGAAAGGGGGCTGTAGCCGTGGAGTAACAACATACTAGGAAAAGACACATCTGATTTGAGGGGGCCAATTAAAGGAAATTTCTGAAGGCATGACACATACTACATGGCCAGGTAATGATCCCTAACACATAAAATTGAATTGGTTAGGAAATTACTGGTCTTTCTAGATAATCAATGCTGCAGACACTCTCCTAGGTGAACATCACAGCTAAAAATACAATTATGACACAATTAAAAAAACAACAACCATAACCCAATATATGAATGTATTTTAAATAACCTGTGATACTTTCATAGTTTATAGAAGATATTTAAGTTTCAGAACATAGGATGACACCTGATTACATGTTGAATCCTGTCTAAAATTTCAAACACTAGAGAGCAAGTAAAAACAAATCAGAAACACACATGGAATGTGTAGTTTATATATGTCACAGAGCAGAAGGTAAAACGTCAGTAATGCTTTAATTATAATCCAGTGCCTACAGTTCATCCCATATTTCAGGGCTGTAGGAGAAACATAAACAAAACAGCTTTGTTTGGGGCAATATGCCAGTAGAATGATCTGAGAGCAGAAACCTGAATCAATGACCAATAGTATGATCTTGAATGACTCCCCTTATTCTCCTGTCCATTCAGTAAACATTTCCCAAGCATCCCACGTTCAAAGAAAACAGAAACTGGAATGATGAAGGCAGTCTATACGGGACTTGACCCAGCTGCAGAACTGAGTTTTTTGCCATCACCATATTTACACTTTTTGCCTGCAGTTACCTCCCTACTCAAATAAAAATGATCCTAAGCTGCTAAGAATGATCCACAAAATACATAAAAACCCTCTCAAAAACTGATAAAAGCTATGTTTCCAGTTTGGAGATAAAGAACATGTCTCACTCCTCGAGGGGCAAAAAAAAAAAAAAAGAAGAAGCAGAAGTAGGAACTCACAATCTGCTAAACTTCCCTCCTAATACATTTGCCCACAAAAAACACAAGAACCACAGGAAATACCTCATAGGAAAGAGAAACGAGCTGGCTTTTTGAAAATGGGGAAGAAATTCAAGGAGCAACAGGAGCCAAATTGATAGCTAGCCAAGGTACCATTCCTGTTTAAAGATTCAAAACATCCTTAATAACCACAAGGCATTAGCTCTCGGTATGTCAGCATGGTCGCTTTCTCGCTGGGAATGCCTGGACACCAGCAGAAGTGGGACTTCTACTGGAAGTTTGGGACACAAACCCACTGCTCCACAGCCCGCGGGGAAACACCGAGGGAGCTGTGGGCGAAGCGGACCCCCAGCAAAGGAAGGAGTGCGCTCCATCTAGTGCCGCAATCCCCTCCTCCACGGGGACCCCACCCTGGTCTACCACCCACGACCTGAGCATGAAGTGGGATGGAAGAATCTCATGTCACACACGTGCCAGCACACAGCTTCCTCGGTTCCTTGAAGGAGTAATAATCCACATGCAAAGTATTCTATCCTAAGACACTTGCAAGCATCAATTTCTCCATTCACCCTCTTGCCACAATCTCCGAGAAAGAAAGACTATAGGCTTTATGGTAACTTTTTTTTTTTTTAACCCAAAAGGCCTTTGCTTTTCATTCTGCAAGCTATTAAAGAGAGTGGAACTATATTACTATAGTATATCATAACCACCTATGAATATACTATTTTTAAGAGGCTTTGTAAATTCAGTGCCTACCATGTGTCAAAGCTTAAGCCAGGTATTTTATACACATCATCTTTCACCATCCTGGGTTCAGACTACAAAATCAGTGACAGATAAAAGGTGCTCTGGATCATTGCTGATCCATTCTTGCCAGAAACAACTGCCCTGCTAGAGAACTTCCCAATCTTACTGCTAACTCAGCCGTCATCCAGAGTCACTCGGTGACTCTCCTATTCTGTGCTCTTTCCCTCTTTTATGCCCCACCTTATCTTGGAGGAGAGTTATCTCACAGAAAATGTAATCAGAAAATCTCATAGAAAAACCAATTCGCACTAAGCTATCAGTGAATACACATAATTGCTCTAAGAGACATGTACTCAACAAAAGAAGGCCACAGGAACACAGGTGCTCAACCCAAACCAATATATTACTAATGGTAGATTTTCCAGGTCTCAGTAAGGATTATGTGGTGGGGTGAAGTCGCGGCCATTGCTCCTTCAATCAAAACAATTCCACTAGCCTGTTTCTTAGTTGTCTCCAGGAGCCCAGTTCCTAACTAGCCCTGAAAATACCACTTCTGAGCAACACCCTCTATACCATCCCCCTACACGGATTACTACTACTGATATCATAACTATTCCCTCGCCCTACTTCCACTATGTTCACTCTCCTACTATCTTTTCTATTGAAAACAGGCAAGAATTATGTCAATAATAACTTAACACATGTAGATTACAAGGACTTTGTTACACGAGAAAATTAAAAACTCACACGTCTATAACAGTGTCTCGGTGGCTCAGCCGGTTAAGCGTCTGACTTCAGCTCAGGTCATGATTTCATGGTTTGTGGGTTCAAGCCCTACGTCGGGCTCTGTGCTGACAGCTCAGAGCCTGGAGCCTGCTTCAGATTCTGTGTCTCCCTCTCTCTCTGCCCCTCCCCCACTCATGCTCTGTCTCTCTCTCTCTCTCTCCCTCTCTCTCTCTCAAAAATCAATAAATATTTTTAAAAAAAATTTTTTTAATTCACATATCTATAAAATGTGTTGGAAAGAGAGTTAAGAAGAAAAATTCTGTCACTTGAATGTTTTTCAAAACTGTAGCAATGGGTACTATAACTTCCCACACAAATTACCTAAGCTGAAAAGAGAGTTAAAACTATAGAAACTCTGATACATATTTCCAAAATAACATATTATGCTTTTAGGAAAAAATTTAGAATATAAATTTAATTATTCAAATTCAATTGAATTGAATGTAATTGCATTACATTATTTAAATTATTTTCAAAGATATTCTTTCTATAAGCCATGTGAACCAAGAAAGTCACCTGTTTTTATTTAAGGCCAATGGCAAGAATTTTCTGAGAGAAAGAGAAACCTCTGTAACTCACATACATGTACAAAGGAATAAGAAATAAAAACAGGATCCCAGGTTTCAGTAACTGCTAGAGGATTCTGCTTCCTGCCAGGGCCTGGAGTTGGGATCAGTTACTGTAACGAAGAAACCTCCAACAGTTACCTGGTCCTGGTGATAGATAGCACAACATGTGGCCTGGGCCCATCAGATAGCACAAACCCAAAGTTATCCAACAAGGAGGGTAAAGTACCCCACACCCTCCACATCCCCTCACCCACCTCCCTATTCCCAAGGTTAATTCTGCATTGAAAAAACACACAACAGATGGGTGCTGTGAGAGTTTAAACACCGTATCTCAAAGAAGATTATCTGCCCTAACACATTAAACAAGAAAGAGGAGAATCACGGAGAAGACGAAGTCAAAATCTGGGGTGAATTTCCATATAGATCAATGTTACCTTATTCCTTTTCCACCATAAAAGATGTTGCAGTGCTTTGCCACATGTTGAAGGATTTGACTCTTCTGGTGGCTTGGTCTGAAATCTAGTTCATTGGGATTATCCGGGTCTATTTATAAACCCAATGGCTGCAAACTTATAAATATATGTGCTCTCACCTAGAAAAAAGAAGCCTCAGTTCCAGAGTAATTATAACATAGAAATGTTACCCTTGGTGTTCTGGGACCCTTAAGGTGGGTTAACTTCCAGCCTAGCTGAAGACTTGAGAGAAGGTGGGCCCCAAATGGTCCACTATCACCTAGAACTATAGGCCACGATTGTTAAACCCGCACGTTAGTACATCCTGAAAACCAAACACCGACACTGAGCTCACAAGAGCAGAAATGATACAAATCATGATGAAGCAGGTTTTACTGAATAACCAGAGAAAACAACCCAAACCCACACAAAACCCACACAGTTAAGGTCCTAACTGTGACAAACCTAAAAACTGGGCTTTTTTCGTTTATTGGTTTGCTGGACAGGGTTTGAGGGCAAGTAAGACAGAAGTCACAGCCACAGGTAATAGCAAATTACTTTTATTGCTATTGTTTTGCCCCAGGCATTAAGCACTGTGGTTTGATAAAACCTGCTCCTCTTTTTTACTGTGCTGCGTATGTTCTCTCTCGTTTGTTGAGAAGTGGTACAGACACAAGCCCAATCAAAGACCCCACCACTCTGAAGTTAAGGGATGAGGCTAAAGAAGAGAGGAGGGAAAGATCAAACCACCTTGCATCTGAACTTGCCTTTACTATGAGCCCTTTCTAAAACCAATATCCTGCAGAGAAGACAAAGAAGATGGTCTCAGAATTATACAAAGACTTTTCCATTTACCTTTCCAAGTGAGAAGAGAGGTTTCCATTCGTCCATTTTATAGACCAAGAAACTAAATTACAGTTATGACTTGCTATTGTAAAGTAGGGAGAGAAAGATTCATTTTTCTCTCCATTTTTTTCCATTTTCCATTTCCATTTTCATCCATTTTTTTAAGTTTTCTTGTTTGTTTTTTAATTTATTTGAGAGACAGAGAGAGAGAGAGAGAATCTTAAGCAGACCCCACACTCAGTGCACAGCCCACATGGGGCTCAATCCCACAACCGTGGGATCATGACTTGAGCTGAAATCATGAGTCAGATGCTCACCCAACTGAGCCACCCAGCAGCCTACTCATTCATTTTTTAAAAAGCCTCTTGCTATGAAAATTTCTTGAAGGAACATATGAATGAATGAATGGCCCATTACCCCATACTTGGGAGTTCAGTGGCTTACCTGATTCTGTTTAACTTACACAGAAAACATGTCAAGAGTTAGAAGAGGAACAAGGCCACTCTCGAGTATACCCAAAGGAACAGAAAGCCAGGACTTGAATAGATAGATACATGTACACCCATGTTCACCGCAACATTATTCACAAGAACCAAAAGATGGAAGGACCCAAGTGTCCGTAGACAAATGAATGGGGGGTGGGAGGGGGATGTGGCATATGCATACAATGAAATATGATTCAGCCATAAAAAAGAATGAAGTTGGATAACCTTAAAAGCATTATGCTTAAGTGACAGAAGCCAGAAACAAAAGCACGAATATGTATGATTTCATTTATTGGGAGTTACCTAGAATAGGCAGTCATAAATACAGCAAGTAGAACAGAGGTTACTGGGGGCAGGGAAGGAAGAATGGGGACTTAATGTTTATGGGTACAGAGTTTGTTTGGAGTGATGAAAAATTCTGGAAATGGATAGTAATGATGGTTACACAACATAATAGATGTAATTAATGCCACTGAATTACATGCTTAAAGATTGTTTAAATATCCTCAGAACGTGAAAAACAGAACTACCACATGATCCGGCAATTCCACTTCTGTGTACATACCCAAAAGAATTGAAAGCAGGAACTTGAAAATATATTTGTACAGCCGGGTCCACAACAGCGTTATTCGTGATAGCCAAAACGTAGAAGCAACCCACGTGTCTGACAGATGAATGAATAAACAAAATGTGGACGATAACAGAATGGAAAGTTATTCAGCCTTAAGAAGGAAGGCAGTTTTGACACATGCTACAAAATGGATGGACCCTGAAGATGGTATGCTGAATGAAATAAGCCAGACACAAAGGGGCGAATACTGTATGATTTCACCCAGATGAGGTACCTACAAAAGTCAAGTTTATAGGGACAGAAAGTAGAAGAGTGGTCGCTTGGGGGTTGGGAAGAATAGGGAGTTATTGCTTACCAGGTACAGAGTTTCAGTTTTGCAGGATGAAAGAGTTCGGTGGGTGGACGGTGGACGGCAATGTGAACGTATTCAATGCCACTGGACTGTATACTTAAAACAGGCTGATGGCAAATTTTATGTTTTGTGTATCTTACCACAATTTTTAAAAATTTAAAAATGGCCAAATAGTAAATTTTGTGTTATACATATTTTACCACAATTTTTGAAAACTAGGGGAGCCTGGGTGACTCAGTCAGTTGAGAGTCCGACTCTTGATCTCGTCTCAGGTCAGGAGCTCACGGTTCATGGGATGGAGCCCCGCATGGGGTTCTGCACTGACAGCGCAGAGCCTGCTTGGGATTCTCTCTGTCTCCCTCTCTCTCCCTTCTCGCGTGTGCATTCTCTCTCTCTCAAAATAAATAAATAAACTTAAAAAAAAACACTAATATAAAAAACTATGGAATTGTACACTTTAAATAGGTGAGTTGCATGGTATGTGAATTAAACCTCAGTAAAGCCATTAAAGAAAAACAACCGGAGGAGAAAGGGACAGCCCCCACTGGGCTACCTGTCAGCTGTCACCCCTGCTGCAAAGCCAGCTGTCCAACTCATCCACTTCTGGGTGCCTCACCTTCCTCCCTGTTCCAGACCACAGGGAGTAAGCTAGAAAAGAAGCACCAGGACACTCCCTCCACAGTGTCTTCACTTATTTTCACAGCCTGACACACACAGGAAACCCAGGAAATGGCTTATGGAATGAGTGAGTGGGAAAAAGTGAACTTGATAAAAATGGCAATTGCATTCAATGACTTACTAAGTTCTCAATAGCACTGCACTGGGACTTTAAATACACCATTAAATACTGCTTGATACAAGCACACAAACACCAGAGAGAGTACAAGACCTAAAAGTACAGAGAAGTCACAGGACTTCAGAGTAGAGAAGAAATCGTATCTCGTTCATGCTTTTTCCGTGTGCTTGCAGGAAGATGATCGATACTAACCCGCCCTCACATAAACAACTGGAGTATCTGGGTAAACGCTATGTGGGAACTTCTGGTTCTATTCTTACCTTTTTGTGTAAGCTTAAAATTCGGTAAAAGTTCCAAAAACAGAGTAAGGGAAAAAAATATTAATCTGCCCTTGTATGGGATAGGAGTCCTTCCAATGAAGACCATCATTAAAGGAGCTTTCTAGAAACTTCCAAGAGCAAAATCTGTGTCCCTGTGTAGAAAGAAGCAGGAAAAGTAGACTCCCTGTGAGGGATCTGAAAGGAAGGAGGGAACTTCTAGGAGGCTAGGAGCGAGAATGTTTTTTTGGGGCTGGGGATGCTCTAGAGATAGAAGAAGATAGCTGCAGGGTATGGTGCACCTGGTAGAGAAAGCTGGAGCCCCTCCATGCTGGTGTCCTTAGATAAACGCCAGAGATAAGAGAAGCCTGGGAAGTGCTCCGTCAACTGTGGCCACAGTAGAAACAGAGCAGAGCAGGAAAAGAAACACAAGGAATCTGGATTTGGGTTTGAAGGGAAAACGATATGCAATTATATGTGACATAAATAATGTGATTAATTATATTGATGACTACTATACACATTGTCCTTAGCTTTTCTCCAGGCTTTTAACAGGACTGCCCGGTAAAAGCCTATAGAGCCTCTGTCCAGCATTAAATTTAAGACAGATAGCAGATACAGCTCATAACAGACCCTAAAAGTTTGCAGAGACTAGATCCAGGATCTGAGGCCTATTGTAAATTCCCAGCCCAAGGCATCTGGGCTTTTTTCTGAAATAAGCCAAACTTTCCAAAAGCACTGTCAGAAGCAAATATCAGCTACACTAGCATCACAGGGACATGGAATTTTAACAAAGTGCCTTTGTAGCTGAATGAAACAGAACCGAGTCTGGTTATTGTATTCTGTACCAAATGCTGTGAAGATAACAAATTTAAATTTCAGAAGGCCTTCTTCCAGTTTAGTGAATATAGTGTCTCTCTGATAAAGTGTACGCTAAATATATTTTGGGGTAATTTTTAGAATATACATGTAAAATATATTTCCGAAAATACAACTGTGAGATCTGTTTTACCACAGAGTCTAATGACAAGCAATTCAGCTTCTCTGGGCAACCAATTACTAGATTTTTGGCATTGTCTTGGCACATAAATGGTGCCAATGAAGTTGTTTCTGAGCTTGTCTTTTAAAACGATAAATCTTAAAAAAATAATAATAAAACAATAAATCTTAATGGAAAGTATCACCAGAGTGAGAGTTAATACTAAATATTCAAAAGTATAAAGATACGTATACGTTGTCATCCTTATAAAAGATAACATATTATTTTGTACATTATTAACTCCGGGGGAGAAAAAGATGTTATGTCTGCAATGATTCAACTAGGTGTGGCTCAAGCTTTGCCATGAATAAAACCAGCTCCTAATGGCCCAGAACAAAGACATGAGCAATCCAAATGTTATTTCTGAATGGATTTATGTTTTGGGGCAACAAACTTGCCTCCCTGATTCTGTTTTTCTAAGTCAAAATAAACTCATGGAGCAAAGGCTGTAAGTCCACCCAGCCCCATTCTTCTCTGGGGCCAAGAAGTCCCTAGCTCTGATGAGAGGGAGTGGCCAGAAGCCACATTCCTACAATGACCCACAGCCCTGGCCACAATGGAGGGTTCTAAGGGTAAACATCAGACCCAATCCAGATCCCCACCCTGGGGGTTTTAGAGCTGAGCCTAAGAGAAGGACCGGTCCCTTCCCAAGTAGCTGGACTCTCAGAGTGCTGTCTCCAACCATGTAGACTGGGAGCAAAGAAAGGCAATATCCCGGTAGAGGAGGACCCAAAACTGAAGGAGAGCAGAGGTAAGGGAGAGATTCTTGAAGGCTGGGAAACCCCTCAACACACCCGGTGCCATCCCTGCCCTTGGGCTTGGGGAGACACTCTATGTCCTTATAATCCATTTCCCCTTTTTACTTAAATCACTTGAATTGAGTTTCTGTCCCTTGAAACCCAGACTCTAAATCAATACACAGAATTTCTAGCATTCACACCAAAGAAGCGGTCTCAAAATATTAGGAGTTGACACACTGGGTCTGAAATCTTGCAGCACAAAACAAATAACCATGGAACAGAAGAAAAAAAAATGATACTTTTAATCCTAATCTTTAAACAATTACCCTGCTACTCAGTAGGGAAAGTCCTGGCTGAGCTAGATGACTGCTTGCATCTCACCTCGAATTTCTTCCGTAGGCCACTGACTCGCAGTCAGCTTTGCATTAGGGGACTTCCACACCTTGCTGTTGCACAAGAGTCCCCCAAATAAAATAATAGTTATTTGGACACCTAAATGTTTCCATAACACTAATATTCTGCCTTTAACAAAGAAAAAAGCAACTGCAACTTATAAAGGTGCAAATTATAAATTTAAAAGTGGAACAGCTTCAAAGCTCTTTGAAACAATAACTAAACCCTCCTTAAAGTGCAGTGGCTTCAAAAACACAGATAAGCAGAACCGGAGCTCCACGGGGGCTGACAACAAGCTAAAAGAATGGCAGGCATACTACTTAGTGAACTGACACGCATTTAAGTGGATTTGAAGATACTGTCATTCACACCGATTTTCCTTATACTGATTAATACATAGTAATCTTATTACACAGAACTGCGGAGACCAGATTTACAACTCTAAGAGAACTATGTACCTTTTATTAGACAATATTTCAAAAGGCAAAAGAATGTGCCAAAATCCCGGGGGGCGGGGGGGGGGGGGCTACCACTTCCAAGTATTTGTACATTACCTCTCCCAATACCGTACATGACTAGCAAACCAAGAAAAATGTGAAATGGCGGCAACTTCAAAAATCTGGCCTTAGTGATTCAAACCCCCAGCTCAGCAGTACTGGATATCTTGACATAGGTATTGTGCAGGTCACGGAGCAGAGTCCGGGCTCTACCAGGCCAAGTGAAGAACCAGACGGGCCATCTGCTAGTGTCAGCAGCCCCAAGACCCCCTGCTCTAACACCACATCGCCCCTCCCCCACCCAGCTCCACATGTCCCGTAAGCCTAGGCCATTTACTGAGGGTGCCCCACACACCTTGGCCAAACACTCCCCAGCGGAGGCCTTAGAAGCACTCAGCATATTTCAACAAGGCTGAGGAATGAGGCAGAGCCAAGGAAAATGTTTGAGGTAGCAGCTCAACCCCTTGGAGGACCCATGGGTCACATGCGGCAGCGCCATGCCAGCCCCGCTCTGGAGACACGTCTCTACCATCCAGGCCCTGACCGAAGACCACTTTGTGGGTAAACCCAAAGCGCACTTTGCAACTCTTACGTTCCTTCTCAGAAGCTTAGGACACCCTGGGACACCTCCTTCCTTGGCTTCTCTGACACCCCACCCTCCTGGATGCCTCTTACCTCTCTGGTCTACAGGTCCAGACACCCATGAGGTCTCCTCTTCCACTACTGGGCCTGTAAAAGAGTGATGGGGCCACTTCTCCTCTCTGCCACACCCTTCTCCCTAGGGAATCACAGCTACTCCCACAGTTTCCAGGCATGTCCACAGGAAGCCTCAAATTTTAGGTAGGTCCACCACAATCAGAGATTCTGACTCCATATGTCTGGAGTGAAGCCTAAGAATTTGCATTTTTTAAAATTTTTTTTTAATGTTTATTTATTTTTGAGACAGAGAGAGACAGAGCATGAACAGGGGAGGGTCGGAGAGAGAGGGAGACACAGAATCTGAAACAGGCTCCGGGCTCCGAGCTGTCAGCACAGAGCCGATGCGGGGCTCGAACTGATGGACCGCGAGATCATGACCTGGGCCGAAGTCTGACGCTCAACTGACTGAGCCACCCAGGCACCCCAAGAATTTGCATTTTTAATAAGAACCCTGAGTATTTGGATTCCTAAGCTCTGTATCAACTATCTACTTGATACAGCCATGTGCCTGGTCCGGGGACATCCCAGCGGGTCAGGCTATATGCATGCTGAGGTCACCTTTCTTCTCTACCCTGCTCTCTCCTCCATCCACAGCTCCAGATGGGCCTACAGGCATCATCCTCAATTCCTCATCTAATGAATCACCAAACCCCACCACATTTTGTATTTTGAATTGTCTATGTCCTGTCACTCCCACTGCTATTTCCCTAGTTTAAACCATCCATGTCTGACATGTATTACTCAAACAGCCTCTTGATGTGCTCCCTGCCTCTGGTCTTGCCCCTTTAAACCACTTTCGCCACAGCCAGACTAATTTTCCAAAAACACAGATCCAACTGTGTCCACCACCCTGTTTAAAATCCTTCAAGGACTCCCAAACAACCTTAGGATAACATTCACTTTTTTTTTTTTAATGTGATACACATACCACAAAATTGCTTTGAAGTATACAATTCAGTGGGGTGCCTGCGTGGCTCAGCTGGTTAACCAGCCAACTCTTGACTTCGGCTCAGGTTATGGTCTCACGGATCATGGGATCCTGCCCTGACTTCACAGAGCCTGCTTGGGATTCTCTCTTTCCCTCTCTCTCTGCCCCTCCTCTACTTGCGCTCTCTTTCTCAAAAGTAAACTTAAAAAAAAAAAGTGTATAATTCAGTGATGCTAATATATCCCCAGGATTGTGCAACCATCATAACAATCTAATCTTCACCATTCCAAAAAGATACCCTGCACCCATTAGCAGACACTCTCCCTTCGCCAGGACCTGGTAACCACTAATCTAGTTTCTGTCCCTGTGGATTTGCCTATTCTGGACATTCCAAAAAAAATGGAATCAAGCAATATGTGACCTTTTGTGTCTGGCTTCCTCCACTTAGCATGTTTTCAAGCTTCATCCATATTGAGGAGATATATCAGTACCTCACCTCTTTTTATAGCTAAATAATATTCCACTGTGTGAATATACATTTTGTTTATCTATTCATCTGTTATGGACATTCGGGTTCTCTATTTTTGGGCAATTATCCATAATGCCACTATGAACATCCATTGTGATATCTAATTTTATGTATCAAATTGACTGGACCACCAGATGCCCAGATATTTAGCTAAATATTATGTCTGGGTATGTCTGTGAGAGTGTTTGGGGATAAAATTAGAATTTGAATCAGTGGACTCAAGAAAGCAGTTCACCCTCTCCAGTCTGGGTGTGCATCATCCAATTCGTTGACAATCTGAATAAGACAAAAAGGCCAAGGAAGGAAGAATTTGGTCCTTCCTGCCTCGTTTCTTAAGCTGGGACATCAATCTTCCTCGGCCCTTGGTGTTGCCGGTTCTCAGGCCTTCGGACTTGGACTGGATTATACCACTGGTGTTCCTGCGTCTCCAGTCTACAAATGGTAAAATGTGAGACTTTTCAGCCTCCATAATTGTGGGGGACAATTCCTTATAATAAATCTCCTGTTGCTTCTGCTTCTCTGGAGAATCCTGAGTAATACATCCACGTAAAAATTTTTGTGTGGACATATGTTCTCAATTCTCTTAGCTATATGCCTACAAGTGGAATAGCTGGGTCATAGAGTGACTCTATATTTAGCTTTTTGAAGACCTGACTACAAGGTCTTCAAACAAAAAAGTGCAAACACTTTTCCAAAGTGGCTGTGCCATTTTACATTCCCACCAGCAATGCATGAGGCTCAAATCTCTCCACATCCTCACCAACATGACAATAACAGAGAAGACTTATTGCCTGTCTTTATGTTACAGCCATCCTAGTGTGTGCAAAGTGGTATCTCACTGTGGTGTGGGTTTGTGGTTTTTTTTTTTTTTTTTTGAAAGTTTATTTTGAGAGAGATAGAAAGAGAACACAACAGGGGAGGGGCAGAGAGAGAGGTGACACAGGATCTGAAGTGGGCTCTGTGCTGACTGGCAGAGAGCCCGATGGAGGGCTCAGACTCATGAACAGTGAGATCATGATCTGAGCCAAAGTCAGAAGCCCAACTGACTGAGCCACCCAAGTGCCCCTCACCATGGTTATGAATTACATTTCCCCGAACAGATTTCTACAGTTGAGCAGAGCCATTTGTATATTTCCTTTAAAGAAATGTTTGTGTAGATTCTTCGTTCATTTTTTAAGTTCTATTTTAATTAAGAGTTCTTTATACATCTAGATGCAAGTCCCTTATCAGATAAACAACTTACATATCTTTTCTCTTATTGGTGTATTACCTTTTCACTTTCTTCATTGTGTCCTTTAAAACACAAAAGTTTTGGGGCGCCTGGGTGGCGCAGTCGGTTAAGCGTCTGACTTCAGCCAGGTCACGATCTCGCGGTCCAGCAGTTCGAGCCCCGCGTCAGGCTCTGGGCTGATGGCTCAGAGCCTGGAGCCTGTTTCCGATTCTGTGTCTCCCTCTCTCTCTGCCCCTCCCCCGTTCATGCTCT
Organism: Lynx rufus; assembly: GCF_022079265.1. Classification (NCBI taxonomy): domain Eukaryota; kingdom Metazoa; phylum Chordata; class Mammalia; order Carnivora; family Felidae; genus Lynx; species Lynx rufus. Next base: position 70,594,126 of record NW_025814823.1, read on the forward strand.
GTCTCTCTCTGTCCCAAAAATAAATAAACGTTGAATGAATGAATGAATGAATGAATGAATAAATAAATAAATAAATAAATAAAACACAAAAGTTTTCATTTTCATAATGTTCAATTTATCTATTTTGTTTCTTTTGTTGCTTGTGCTTTTAGTGTCATATCTAAGAAATTAATGCCTAATCCAAAGTCATGAAGATTTATAACCTATGTTCTTTTTCAAAGAATTTTATAGTTTTAGATCTTACATTTAAGTCTATGATCAATCATAAGTTAGTTTTTACATATGGCATGACATTAGGACCCAACTTCATTCTTTTGCAACAGATATGCAGTTGTCCCAGCACTGTATGTTGAAAATACTGCTCTATCTCCGTTGAATGGTCTTGGCACTCTTGTTGAAAATCAATGTACTATAAATGTATCAATTTATTTCTGGACTCTCAATTCTAGTCCATTGAAATATATGTCTATCCTATGCCAGAATCACTCTATTTTGATTACTGTAGCTCTATAGTAAGTTTTAAAAGCAGCAAGTGTAAGTCTTCCAACTTTGTTCTTTTTTCAAAATTATTTTCACTATTCTGGGTTCCTTGCATTTCCATATGAATTTTAGGATCAGCTTATCAATACCCACAAAAAAGGATGCTAGAATTTTGACAGAAATTGTTTTAAATCTGTAGATAGATTTGTGAACTGGACATCTTAACAATATAAGTCTTCCAATCTATGAACACTGGATGTCCTTCCATTTATTTAGTATTCTTTCTTTTAACAATTTTTTTGGTAGACAAATCTTGCAATTTTTTTGTTAAATTCAGTTCCAAGTATTTTATTCTTTTTCATGCTATTGTAAAATGGAATTGCTTTCTTAATTTAATTTTTGGTTTATTCACTGCTAGTGTAGACAAACACAATTGATTTTTCTATATTAATCTTTGTTGAATTCCTAAGTTCACACATGCCCTAGACGGCCCTTTGTGTTGGGCTCCAACTTACCTCTTCAGAGCTCTCTCTTATCACCCTCATCTGGGACAATAGGCTTTGGTCATATTGACCAGCTTTTAGCTCCTGGATGATTCCATGCTTTTTCTTGCCTCCAGGCCTTTGCACACACTGTTTCCTAAGGTTAGAATAAAATATCTCCCTTTATCTGGCCCATTTCTTCTTATCATTCAGGTCTCAGCCTAGTCACTCCTTCTAGTCCAGAACAGGCATCTTTCCTATGTCATCACAGAACATCCCACATGTTTCTTTTCAGAATTCCTATCCCACTATGTTGGAACGGATTACCTGTTAATCTCCTGATCAGGGAAGGTCTGTGAGATCAAGCACCATATCTGTCCAATTTATAATTCTTTCCCAGCTTCTAGCCCAGTGGCTACTATGTAACAGTAGTCAATGTCTATTTATTACAGAACCTAAAAAAAGCAACGTGTTATCTAGTCCAAGCTTCTACACCTTCCATTTACATGTTAATCCTGCCTTACCTATAATAAAATAGCTAGTAGATTTGATATTAAACATGTTTCCACAGATTAAAAAAAAAAGCCCAAGACAATTTATCTGTTTAAATGTTTATTTATTTTGAGACAGAGAGAGAACACCAAGCAGACTCCATCCTGTCAGCACAGAGCCCTACATACAGCTCGATTCCATGAACCATGAGACCATGAGACCATGACCTGAGCAAAAATCAAGTCAGCTACTTAACTGACTGAGCCACCCAGGCACCCCAGCCCAAGACAATTTAATCCCATGCCTTATAAAGATTTCTCAAAACAATTTAATCCCATGCCTTATAAGGATTTCTCAAGACAATTTAATCCTATGCCTTATAAGGATTTCTCATACTATCTTTATAAACTAAAATGGACTGAAAGTATGACTACTGATAGCTGCTCTGTAAATGTTTACTGAGAAAAAGGGAGAAGTGTCATCCCACAAAACACCTAAGCGTTTGTCAATATGGCAAAACATGGAGGGAATGGGAAGGTCAAGAAGATAATGCAAAAGGGCAGAAGCCAATGTACATTTCCTCTTTTCCCCTCAAAAAATTGTTGTATTCTCCTGTATCTTCTCTTTTATATTTTCTTTATCTCTCTTACAACCAAGTCTCTCAAAGATATCCTCTCTCCCTCCCTCACACACGCAAACACACACACACACACACACACACACACACACACACACACCACTCACTCACTAATATAAATCTATCTTCAGACTTCCTTCTTGCCCAGCACTCCTTCTCCTTGACTGACAAGATATGAAATACCCTGAGTTGACCAGCTTCTCAACTAACCACTACACAGTTTTCTAGCTCCAAACAAACTTGGAAATCATCAGGTCTAAAACCCATGGCAGAATGGAAGGCCAACCTCAAAGGTAAAAAGTCACCAGTGAACATGTGGCATGCAGGCAAGACAGCTTCCATGGAGAGTTTTCAAGAGGATCTTCTCTGACCCTGTCTCCACTCCCACAGCTGCCAGAAAACCCTGGTTTTCTCTCCTTCACCACACTGCTCTAATTTTCCACGTCTAAGTCTTTCCAGCCCATTCCTGTACCATTCAGTTGCCCATAGGTGTTTTCTAATTTTCCTATAATAAACATGAACTGCTCCTGTAATAAGAGAGGCAAAAGTTAGTTCTTTTTAAAAAGAACCAACAAATGATTCCCTAGGAGGTTATGACAAACCATCCTATAAATCTAATTTGGAAGAATTAGAGTTTTTTTGTTTTGTTTTGAGAGAGAGAGAGAGAGAGAGAAAGAAAGAGCACGTGAGTGAGGGAAAGAGGGGGAAGGGGGGAGACAGAGAAAGAAAGAGAGAGAGAGAGAGAGAGTATCCTAAGCACGCTCAACATTCAACATAGAGCCCAACACAGGGCTCGATCCCACAACCCTATGTTTATGACCTAAACCAACATCAAGAGTTGGACACTCAATCGACTGAGCCACCCACTTGCCCTAAGAATTTGCCTTTTTTATGTGATTTTTAAACCTAAAAATAAACATAACTTGGATAGAGTTTCAGTTCATTGACCCCTTACAGGCAAACTTCAAATGACCTCATGAGAAACAGAATAATTGTTTCATTTTTCTAATCTGTCATGTGCTATAGATCTCTGTGTCTGACAAGTTTTTAAATCACAAAGCATAAACTTATAACCATCTTATTAAGCACCATAAATAAAAAGAAAAGCATTTGACTTGGCCCGCAGTGACTGATTTCCTTCCCATCCCCTCAGATCCCTTAAAGACGCAGAAAGAATGAGGTGCATTTGTCTGCATTCTCTCCCCCAAGCCTTCTCCAACAGGATATCTCCATCCGCTGCTTGCTTTTTGTTCACTGCTCGTAACAGGAAAACTCGCTTTCCTGCTTTCTCAATACCAAATGGGTTAGTTCTGGGGGGGGCGGGGGGGAACATCCCCTCAGAATCCACCCCAAGGCTACACAGAAGGCAAGAGAAACAAAAGCTGGTCCATTCTTTCCCCAAATATTCCATTGGCAGGCAGCCGAGGACCACGCCAGTTTGGTGGTTTAATATCCTGTCGCTTCCAGCAAAGCGGAAAAGATAGAAAAAATTATAAAATTGCCATCCCAGGATCCCAGAATTTGCTTTGCTGGTGTTAATATGTGTTGGGCATTCATCATGACACCACCTTTCACAGGAAAGGAAAAACAGCCACTGTCAGATAAGTTACACTGTTAAGAAAAGGCCTATGGAAAGGTGCATGGCTTTGAATACAAGGGGTCCAGGAAAAATATCAACAGAAGGAATCACTCTTCATGTTAGAAGAATTTTAATTTTTTTTTAATGTTTATTTTACTGAAAGAGAGCAGAGTGTGAATGGGGGAGGGGCAGAGAGAAGGAGACACAGAATCTGAAGCAGCTCCAGGCTCTGAGCTGTCAGCACAGAGCCTGACACAGGGCTTGAACCCACGAACTATGAGATCACGACCTGAGCTGAAGTCTGATGCTTAACTGACTGAACCACCCAGATGCCCACATTAGAAGAATTTTAAAGAAAGGTTCAGTAAACAGGGAAAAATCAACATTAAGGTTTGTGCAATACGTCTGTCTAGGCAGAGTCGAGGTGGGAAAGAACAGAGACTAATAAAGGATGAAAAGCAAGCTCAGAGCACAGAAGATGACATAACCCTATTCGTGTCCTGTGAGCCAAAGAGGATACTACTGGTGATGGTCCCACAGCCCCTACTCAGGCTGCAGGAAGCCCCTGACCAGCCTCAAAGTCACCAGCAGGGCGATATGCACATTCCTACTAAACACTGGGACTGGGCCTCACTCGAGTGTGGGTACCCTGTGTCCAAACACCATCCTCCAACCCACAACTCCCCAGAGTCACAAGACTCTGTCTCAGTCATGCCCCTTTTCTTCAGGCGCTAAGATGAGATCCCACCTGCTCCTGGCCTGTGCACGCATCGTTCCCACTGCCCAAACCAAGCACTTGGAGTAAAACCTCCCCAACTACCATCTCCACAACCTACAACATGCCTTCTCAAACTCCCTGCAGTGAAGGTGCCCTTCCTCCCCCAACCTATCTGGGACCAATACTTTTATAAAATGCAAAAGAATAATAGTAACTACTAAGTGAAATTTAAAAAAAGATACACAAAATAAAAGTCCCAATTTTTTATTAGATTGAATAGACTTAAAGTTGGCCTGTCAAATTGTTAAAGTTTCTACACCCTTATTCTCCTCTGTATATAGTTCATCACAGATCAGCTATAAACGATTCACAGGCAAATCCCTGTCTGTGGGTATCACGTTGAGCTGCACTACCTTACAGTAAGAAACGGAGGTTCAACACCTTCACGTTTTTGCTTCCTACTGTGTTTCTCTATTCTGAAGCCCCCCCACTGAGACCTGCAGATCTTCTTCCATTTAGGGTAAATTCTCCTTGTATCCTCCTCCTTTTTCTTTTATCATATGCCTTCACCAATGGGCTTCCTTCTGACCTTCACAAATCTCTTGGTCAAGGCTGGAAATAAAGACATGGGAATGAGTCACGGAAAGAGAAGTAGCAGATAAACTCTCTGGAAAGTAGAAGGAAGAAAACAACAGGTACTCATTCTCCTAAGGGATGGCTACAGTGGGAATCTGAATGGGAAAACAGTAACAGAGAGATGTGAAAAAAAATTAGTATTATCATTCACCATATTGACTAATAACCAGGTAACATAACAGTATTTAGATATCAAAGGAAGATGGGATTTCAAAGAAAAGAGATCTATGGCCATAGGAAGGAAAGAAATCCAAGAAGAGGAAAACTGAGAACCCTTTTCCATCTATAATTTATCAATCCATGCAGTGACTTAGCTTGTATTTAGAAATGTTAGAGAAGCTCACCTCCAAAACTGAATTGGGGCCCTCTTGTACAAAGCAGCCACATTTTCTCTTACCTAAAACAAGTAAACTTTAGAACTCTGCACAAAAAGAGTGGTAAAATTAATTACCTGACTATCTTGACTCTAAATAATTATGACCATTTTTAAAGGCTTCTTTAATTTTTCCCTGAAAAGGGGAGACAGGAAAGTTCGTTCCAAAAAACTGATAGGAAGTCAGAATGTCAGGCTTGCAGACCATAGCAGAGAAGGCAGCTGGTTGGGGCCCCACGGTTAAACACACACTGATCATGACGGAGTATTTTAAAGAGGACTAGCTAGATAGATGGTTTTTAAAGCTGTCTGCTCTACCCTAAACACTCTAAAAAATGAAGGCCACTAACAGCTCACTGCTAATCCTTTTCTCTGGTGGTAGTTTATAATGCGAGATGAGATTCTCATCTGTCTGCAATGGTTTATCTGAAAGCAGGAGACCAGATAAATTTACACTCCCCTCAAGGCCCACGTAAAAAGGAGGGTGTTCTCAGATTTCTGCATCACCACTTTCCCGGTCTCCCAGGGCTGAAACCTAAAGCTATATTTAATACCTCCAGCTTCTCAATCTCACCCAGCCAGGGAACACTAAGCTCACCTTAGTGTGGGGCAGAAGAAGATTATTGGTAAATATTTATTGAATAAATAAATAACCTAATCTAATCAGGTCCAAATACCCATCCAGTTTATCCCAAAATACTTCTTTTACACATCACCTTTTTACTTTATGCCCTCCTCATTACTTCCTGTCTAAATTATGGCAAAAGTCTCCTAAGTAATATCTAAGACCACAGCTCTCTGCCCCCATGCCCATCCATGTCCCAGCCTCTAGGCTCCAACCACACAGTCACCATATGCCTGCAGCAAAACTCTAATCAGGGCATCTTCCAGGTCAAAAACCCAAAACAAAGAATAAAGTCAATACTCCACGACCTGGCCCTTGTCCACCTTCTCCACACCATCCCGCGTGACCCAGATCCATATATCCCTAACTCTCTCTACACTTCACCAGTCTTAACTACTCACTGCTCCCCAGGTACAGCCCATGATTTCCTCTCCAGGAGCCTTCACCTGTGCAGGACCCTCTATCTAAAACAATTCAAGTCTACTTTCAGCTCAAAATGCCATCTCCTTCATTAAGCTTTTTCTGATTCCCTAGACTAGGAGTACTCACCTTCCTGAGGACTCTTTAAGGCTTTACTTATAACTCTCCAATGATACAATCTTCTATTTAAATGTGCATAAAGCTTATTTTGCAATCTTCTCTCCCCTATTAGTGCGTCAACACCTTAGGATAGGATCTGCCTTACTCATCCTGATTCCACAAATCACTGAGGACAGTGGTTGGCACATGTAAGGACTCAACAAACGTGCTCAACTAATTTGGTGCATATGTGAGATTAAAAATCTATCTATTCAGATATACGTGGAAACACAGATGTGGAAGCATCTACAATATACCTGTGCATCCATATTTATCTGACAATCAAATACTTGCTCATTTCTTTTCCCAGGGTATTATTAACATGATCCACACATATCCTTAATGGCAGGAAGCAAAATAACTAATTAAGATCAAACCAAACAAAAACCAAGCCTAAACCAAATGCATACACCTTCATATAAGAACCATTTTTAGTACTCTATGAACAGATGTTTCTTTGCACTTGAAATAGTGACCGGTACCTTACTATTTATGCTATCATTAGCCTAACTGCAATGAGCAGGATGTCACCTTGCTTCCAAAAACCCCCATGTTAAGTACTCAGTATCTTTTACAATCAGTAAAAACCCAGGTAACAGCGCCATGCAAATCTGTGTTCCATGGAGCCTAAAGATCCTAGCGATTTTGCATAAAAAACTTAATTTTCTTTTCATGCACAGTTCTTAAAATCAACTCAGATTATTTTTAATCTGGAGCTTCACAAAAATTAGTTTCATTTTCAGTTCTGAAGAAAAGAGAGGCTTTACAGTTCTTGCACTATCAACTAGATAGTTGAAAACAAACTACTGTAATATACTACCATATTATTTAATATAAGTTTAAAATACTAATATGATACTGTTATTAAACTTCACACAATTTGTGGGGTTAAGTAAGGACATAATCAAGATCCAAATCCCTGCATGTTTGGGGTCTTTGCACCTAGGAGACACATTCTAGCTGCCCAAAGAAATTAATCTCATAAATGCCCTATTTTCCCTAGTTAGCCTCAAAGTAAATCACATGTATATAGCTAAAAAAAATCTTAATTTTAGGACTCTCTGTAAGGTTAACAGCTGCATTACCAGAAAAACAAAAAGCCTTCCCTCCCACCTCTCTAGCCCACTCCTTTGAGCCCTAACCCACGATTCCCACTGCACCATTATCACTGATATGAGTTTCCTCCACCCTCACCCAACAGCTTCATGAGGAAACAGTCTACCACCACGCTGCCACGAGCATGTACATCAAGCTTCAAGTTTCCTGGGTGTCACGGAAGCAGAGTAACAGATGTGGAGGTCCTGGTATATTTCTACTTCCCTAAAAGCTGACTTGAGTCTCAGACCTTCCTGCAAATTTGATCTGCACTAGTCACAGCCTTCCTTCTTCCTTGCAGGAAGCCAGAGAGCCAAGAAGCAGAGGACTCCCAAAGGGGAACACCAACCCCAAAGCTCCCCGAGTCTCATCTATGCTCCTCCTTCCCTCTAACACCCTTCTTGAAGACAAGGTCTGTGTCTTAATCAAATGTTTATCCTTCAGTGTTTGTTGAGTAAATGAACGACAGATAATAACCGGGGATCTACTGAACACTGAAGCGTAAGAACTTAAAAAACTGTAATAACACTGCATTTTTGTCTGCTAATGTCATCATTAAAAACTCAAAAATGACTCAAGATCTGCTAAGATCCTCACTGAAAGATAAACAAGCGGACAGTGAATCCTCAGGAGGCTCTAGGGCAAGATGCCCTAGCCTGATAATATGGAACATGACAGGGAAGCCTGGAACAGAAAAGACTGGGCTCCATCAGGCCTCTGCCCCTCCCTTCTCAAAGGTCCCTGCGGATGGAAATGAGCTCCAGGCTGCACCAGGCCAGGCTCCAAACCTCAAGTTCTGGTCAGAAAGAATCAGCTTAAGTCCATTCTGGGCTGGTTAGTGCCTCCCCTACTGTACAGGTGACACAATGCAGGCCCTAGGCCAGGATACAAAGTTGTAAGTGTCACAGGCAGAACCCAGTTCTCCTGACAAGTAGTATACTGCTCACTGGAATATGCTGGGAAATTATGGAGTAGGGCTGGTTTGGGACTTATTTCCCAGAATGGAGGATGTCCAAAACACCAAGACTCCATACTGTCAACAACAGAAATTGGGCTTCTTTATGACAATTTCTAACAAATGAAGCCACGGGAAAAGACAGCTGCGATTCTCTCAAATTCTAGAAGTTATTCTGAAATTCCTTTCCTCAAATGGAGCTCTCTATAATGTCTACCAAAGGAGCCTATCCTCACCACCCAACCTGTGGGGTATCCAGAGCCCATAATCTTCACTCCTCCTTTCCAGCTTCGAAACTCCAGACCATGATATGTGATTTATAAAAAGTGACTGTCCCCAGTTCAAGAAACCATCATCTTCTACTGATCATCCCTCTTCTCCCTCACCTCCTCTTACACAGTACAGAAATCTCAATACCAATGTGTTTACTAAAGTTTGCCTGGATATATTAACTCTTCCAGGAGAAACTAATGCTGTGTCACCAATCTTTGCCTCTCTCAGTTTTGAGCGGTTTTAAGTTTTATGTTCCATTAAAAATTTGATGTGTTAATTGGTTTTTCACAAAATTACCTCCAGATAAGACAGTAAGGCACACGCATTCTTCAGTTCGGAAAAAAAAAAAAAGAATCCTATAACAGTAGTTATTACTAATCTTCTAGAAAAAAAATAGCATTCTCTTTTTCTTCAAAGAATAAAGAAAATCAAAATGGCTAAATGAATATATTAAAAGCCAGAGGAAAAAAATTGTAACCTACAAGATTAAATATTCTGCAAATTCTAGCTAGTATAATAGTTTATAAATGAGTCTAACATACTATAAATATTATGGCACCTCTGCTCTCACCATAGGAACTCTGCTTTCTACTTAAGAAAACAGCAATATGTTAGAATGACAGATTAAATAAATTCACTGAACAATTTTAAAAATGCAACTTTTCCTGTAATAATACAACTTGAACCAAAATGCCATTTATAGCTGAATATTTATTTTAGCCAAGGCAAAGCAGCCTGAAAGGTAAAATGACCTACATTAACAGACCTTATTCTACAGTAAAGAATTTTAGGTTAATAGGCCCAGGAAAGTCTTTTTCTCAAGCCAAATAAGATTTGAACCAAAGTACACATAAAACCATGATTTTCTATCCCTTAAATAACATTATTTGACTACTAAATTAATTCTTCATTCCTCAATAAGTTTCTATTGAGACCTTTTTTAGATTAATCTTGTAATTCTTGCCTTTTAATTCCTTCTCTCTTTCCTCCTAACCCCTTAACAGAAATGTAGAACTCCTTTCTTGGCTTGTAGAAAAATGAATGTCAATTTCACCTACCAACTGGCCTGAGACTGATGAAATATACAAGCAGAAGATCCATGGTGCAAATGGATGTATCATAGTCTGATATAATCTGATTATCATGGTCTGTAAAGATATTCAATGAAATGCAAGTGTAAACAGAGTAAACTCAATTATTTCCTGTGGTCAGTGGAAAGTACACTGGACCCAGAGTCAGTAAACTCAATTTTGTTCTTGTCTATAATACTAACTAGCTGTATGAGCACAGACTAATCGCTTAACCATGATAGATCTTAATCTTCTTCATCTGTAAAATTAGGAAACTGGACCAGATGACCTCAAAGATAACTTTCACCTCCAAAACAATATGATTTCATTTCCATGTCACAAATTTCTCCCAACCCAGAGAATTCATGGTACTTTCCTGAAAGGTGTTTAATGATTCAAGTTAACAATTTAAAAGTTCTGGGGCGCCTGGGTGGCGCAGTCGGTTAAGCGTCCGACTTCAGCCAGGTCACGATCTCGCGGTCCGTGAGTTCGAGCCCCGCGTCAGGCTCTGGGCTGATGGTTCGGAGCCTGGAGCCTGTTTCCGATTCTGTATCTCCCTCTCTCTCTGCCCCTCCCCTGTTCACGCTCTGTCTCTCTCTGTCCCAAAAATAAATAAAAATGTTGAAAAAAAAATTAAAAAAAAAAAAAACAATTTAAAAGTTCTAACATACTCGGGGCACCTGGCTGGCTCAGTCAGAATATGCAACTCTTGATCTTGGGGCCATGAGTTCAAGCCCCACGTGGGGCATAGAGATTACTTTTAAAAAATTTAAATTTAAATTTAAAAAAAAGTTTTCAGGGGCGCCTGGGTGGCTCAGTTGGTTGAGAGTCCAACTTCAGCTCAGGTCATGATCTCACCGTTCATGGTTCAAGCCCTGCATCAGGCTCTGTGCTGACAGCTCAGAGCCTGGAGCCTGCTTCAGATTCTGTCTCCCATTCCCTCTGCCCCTCCCCCACTCATGCTCCCTCCCTCTCTCTCTCTCTCTCTCTCTCAAAAATAAATAAACATTAAAAAAAAAAAAGTTTCCAAGAAACTCAAATTATATCATTTAGACAATCCCTGCCATGGAAAAACTGCTAAATATTAGTCAGATGACCTTAAGTGAGTCATTTGATTTCTCCTGTCTTCAGTTTCCTCATCAAAAAACAGAAGTAAAGTAACTATCCCTGTCTGACTGGATTTTCCGAAGGCTCAAGCAAGACAGTTTTTTGAAAGAATTTTATAAAACTGTCGAATGCAAAGTTTCACTATTTCACATGGGCCTTCTTCTATGAGCATTTAATGTAGGATCTTAAACTGATTGACAGGTTTTTTTTGCTACCAAGATGCAACTGTCTATCTCACTTCAGGAGCACATTTTACATCAAGATACACACTTGTTTAAGCACTAAGATACACACGTGCAATTTTCAGAGAGTCCTAATTTTATATGCAACATCAAAATTTTCCTCCTACGTTGATTGTGTTTTGTATTCCTTAATAGATTATTACTATCCATTTGTGAAAGTAATGCAATTAGGAAACAGAATATATAAAGAACAAACTATATGCCTACTTTGCATGTATTTCCTTCCAACATTTTTCTTTAAAAATTTTTTTTTTCAACGTTTTTTATTTATTTTTGGGACAGAGAGAGACAGAGCATGAACGGGGGAGGGGCAGAGAGAGAGGGAGACACAGAATCGGAAACAGGCTCCAGGCTCCAAGCCATCAGCCCAGAGCCCGACGCGGGGCTCGAACTCACGGACCGCGAGATCGTGACCTGGCTGAAGTCGGACGCTTAACCGACTGCGCCACCCAGGCGCCCCCCAACATTTTTCTTAAACACAGGCTATTTCTTACACAGTTGTGATCATACATATTTCCGTATTTTGCTTCTTTTTCCCCCAACATTGTAATTTTTCCATGTTATAAATTCTCCCTAAATGGCACTTTTAAGGGTCATATGATATTCTTACAGGTTGCTCTCATAAGTAATAAAAGCTTGTACTTACTGGGTATTTACTGTGTGCCAAACCCTACTCTAAGTGCTTTACAGGCACGTGCTCACTTAATCATCACAAAGATCTACAAGACAAGTGCCGTCATAGTGTCCATTCTCAGGGTAAAGAGCCTTCTCAGCAGAGCTCGGGTTTCGAATGTCCGGAGCCCAAGTTCTTATCCGTTATATTCCACTGCATCCCTAGAAAGAACAATCCCCCATCAACATCATCTTGGTTATACTACCAACCTTTTCTATGTTCTAGAATTCAGGAACTAAACATCTGATATTTAACTTATTCCTGAAACAAAAGAGCATGGTTTATCATAGCATCTGTAAGGTCATAAACCTTTCTCATGGACAAAATACTACCTCTACTTTTTTCAGTGAATCATTCTGTATAGACTGCTTATAATCTCTTTTTTAACTTAGCACAGTAAACATCTTTCCACAGAACATTACTATAGCCACACGACAGAACATGTATTTTCTGTCAAGACGAAATGTGTGAAAATAGAGCATGTGAATCTCAAACTAAGAATATACAAGTTTCAGAATAAACTTGAGAATAAAGTGGTCAGTGGAAACCATAGGTAGTTTGTGGACATCAGCTTCCAGATTAACTCTCAGTGAATCTAGCTAACATTCAATAAATGTTAATCTATAATAAATAAATGGCCATGTCTCTAACACAAGCACTGGCCCAGCCTGCCTCCCAAAGTAGATACACCCAAGTACTATCTTCATGGTATTTATCCCTGCCAAATTCAAAGAAAGGAGGTGGGGAGATTCAAACACACCATTTGGCATTAGAGTTCTGATCAGATAGTATGCTTCCTTGCTATCAATTCACTGATAAGCACTCAAGGAGTCTGTTAGAGAAAAAGTGCCAGAGATGTAAAAGAAACAGAAACAACTTCACCATCCACGTACTTCTGCATGGTTTGCAAGACTCAGATTCAACTGAATGGAAGGCACTTCCAGTGGTTTTTATTGGTTGTATTTTTGTTTTATTTTGTTTTGTTTTCAGATCAGTTAGCTAATAAATAGCTAATACAAGAATTAGATCAGTGTGTTATTTTATACACTGAAGCTCTAAAGAGTTGGTGAAGACAAATGGTCCTAAAAAAGAAAATTAATCTTATTTGTACCAAAATGTGTGGCTGCTTTCAAAAACTATGCAGAGATCATGCAGATTTACTGACAACCTGACCAGTTTTTTTCTAAACTAAAACAAACACAGGGCCACTCCAAAGTGATATTCTTACGTGCGAGAAGATAACCAAATCTGTCAGGTGGCAATGAAAAATTAATGACATAACGGAACTGAGCATTAGGAAAATTAATCTGGCAGAGGGAGATGGGCTAGAATGAAGTAAATAGAAATGGGTACAGGGGAGTGAGATTAAGGGCAAGGGGGAATCAAAAAAAAAAAAAGATGAAAAACTGAAAGCGTAAGATGTAGTCTTCAGGATTCATTTATTCACACGTAAAATATTGGTCGAAGCCCCGCTATCTGCCAGGCCCTGGAGAAACTGTGGTCAACAAACAGTTCAGTGAGGGAAACAGACATTAAACAAACGCACACACAAATAAATATCTAAATTGTGCTAAGCGGAACAGAGAAAAGAACAGGCAAGGCCTGTTCGGGTTTGGGTGGGTAGGCAAGGCCTCTGTGAGGCAAGGGCATGTAAGTACAGTTCCAGAAACCTAGGGGAGTGGCCTGGCAGATGAGGAAAGAGGCAAGAGGTGATTATTATCCCAGGCAGAGGTAAGCACTCCTGCCAAGGTCCTGGGGTATGAGAGAGCCTGGCATCCGGAGAACGTTAAAGCCGAGCCAGTGAGCAACGGCAGAGTGGTGCCTGACAAGGAGAGCACCTTACAGTCCAAGCTCCTATTCCAAGGGCAGTGGGAAGCACTGTTGTGTTAAGGATTCCGAATTAAAGCCTTAAGGATAGAGGAAGAAAGGCAGCAAGGAGACCAGATAGGAGGGACTATGGCGGGGACCAAGGGAAGGGCAGGAGACAGAGGGAAGGGGACGATAGGTCACAGCAGTCAGGAGTGCAGCTCACCAAAGATCTTAGCTCTCCTTCCAGGCACATAGATAAGAATGGACTTCCCAGCTCTTGGAGCTAGGTGTGGCCAATGGACCGGAAGCAAAAGTGTGTGGAAGAGTAAGAGTCTATGAGGGAGTCCCCACACTCTTTCCCCCCAACAAGGACACACCATATTCAAGATGGTGGCTGTCCCCAACCCAGGTCCCAGGATGTGGATAACATGGCCCCAGCCATCCTCAACAGACAGGCAGCACTGGGAGGGAAAAAAAAACCCTTCTGAGCCACTAAGGTTTGAGAGTCATTCGCCCACACAGAAGCAGAAATAGGACATAATGGATGCAGTGATGATGGAAAGAGGAAGGCAAAAGGAGATGAAAAGAAGAGATAAAGGAGGAATGAGAGATTTCAAAGTCGGTGGCCATGACAATAATGCCTATTGCTAAGGAAAAGAACGCAAAGAGGATGGCTGGTTTGGGATGAAAAGTGGCATTATGTTTCACAGATGCTGAACATAAGGGACTGGTAGGACAGCCAAGTACACATGTCAGACAGGTCCAAGTACACATGGACAAGCAGGTCTAAGCTGGGGAAACTGAGATAAAGATTCAGAAGTCCAAGTGAAGGTGGAGAGCTCCCTTCAGAGTAAAGAGCAGAGATTAAATGCCATGAGCCAATAGTGGAGAAGGGACCCGTCAGGAATGCCCCCAGGTGTCTGGGTAGCAAGGGGACAGAGTGAAGACTGGAGCATGGAAGAGAACCAGAGAAGGGGAAGGAGGGGGGCTGAACGGCATCAAATGCTGCAGACCAACAAGTTGAGAGGCCACCCCACACCAAGGACAAGTCAGACTTCAAGGGCGCAATCCAAGGTTACACCATGCTTAGTAGCAAAGAGGTACTTAGAACCCAAACAGCCAGGCCCAAGCCCCTGAACTTAAACACAAGCCTCCCTGCCTTCCAGTGATGCAATGGAAAAATTTTCTCAACAATATTCTTCTAAAACAAAACGTAATGGTATCATAAATATTCCACATTCCACAACTTATTTAGATTACTGTCAAGATCTTTCGATAGTCTGCAGTTGGTCGGTATTTTACATTTTCTGCCCTGAGCAGTCAGCACTGTGACTTCAGACACTGAACTTAAATGCACATTTCAGGTTGATCCTCAGGAGAAATTCCCACAGTTATAAGTACTGGACCAAAAAAAGGGAGTGTGTTAAAGTTTTTGATATGAAGCCCAAATGCAAAAAGATTACACCATTCATCATGTCATAAAATCCAGGAGGCACAATTCTCACTAAATGCTATGCAAATGAGAGTCCCTGGAGTTGGGGACAGAGTAGTCCTGCAAACAGGAGTTCACCCATCCTTGCAAATGTCTTTTCTATCTTGGCAAATTTGCAAATTTATCAGGCAAAAATGGCATCTTGTTTTGATTAATGTTTCTCTAGTTATTAGCAAGGTTGAACATGTTTGTCTGCTCCTTATTGGCTAATTATACTCCTTTCTTTGAGAAATTGCGTATTAATGTCCTTTCCTATTTTTCTACTGGAGTGTTTTTCTTTTTGTAATTGATTTACAAGAACTCTCAATACATTTTTAAAAACGTAATACTATTAGATATGGATATAAATAAATAAAGTGTTTAGTGTTTCTAAGCTTATGACTTTTTATTTTATTTTGTTTTATTTATTTGGGGAAGTGGGCAGAGAGAGGGAATCTTAAGCAGACTCCACACTCAGTGCAGAGCCCAACCCGGGGCTTGATCCCACGACCCTGGATGATGGCCTGAATGAAAATCAAGAGTGGGATGCTCAACTGACTGAGCCACCCAGGCACTCCTTTAAAAAATATTTCTTTGTCATTTTATTTTAAGGAGAGAGAGAGAGAGAGTACAAAACTTTTATTTTCTTTATATTTTGGGCGTCTCTATATGGACAGCATGGATTTTTCTTAGAAAGAGAAAGAGTGAGAGCAGGAGAGAGAGACAGAGGGAAGTGAGAGAGAATCCTAAGCAGGCTCCACATTCAGTGCAGAGCCTGACATGGGGCTCGACCCCGTGACCCTGGGATCATGACCTGAGCTGAAATCAAGTCAGAGGCAGCTTACTGACGTAAATTTATAGTACTTGCTACACATAGAACAGAGGTTTGAGTGTTCACATGGGAAGCAATAGGCAGAGTGGTTAGGAACACATGGTCTGAAGCCACAGTGCCCAGGTTCAAGACCCAGGCCCTCCACTTACAGCCGGGTCACCTTGTGACTCACCCTCCCACATGTAAAGCTCTAACATATATCCTAGGACATAGTAAGTGCTCAATAAATGCTGGATGCGGATATATTTAGTCAAGATAACATGACCTTACTTCTTACTTTATTAATATAACATGACCTTACTTCTGTTAAACATATTAAGTGATTTAAATACCTTATTTGATCTTTATTTTAAAAACTAAGATAATAATATCTAGTAATCCGAACTCTCAGATGAGCAAACTGAGGCTTAGGTGAAGTAACCTACTCCAAGGCCTCAGTTCACCAGTGGCAAAGCCACAGCTCACTTCATAAACGCAGACAAAACTGGTTTTTCCCTTTACTTTAATGCTTTAAAAATCCCTCTCCACCCTTACGTGATTATTCATCAATGTTTTATGCTGCTTCTTTTATTTATTTCACATGCAACTCTTATATTTAGTTATAATTTATTTTAGTATAAAAGGCAGGGCCCCAACACTGTTTCTTTGCAACACCATTTACTGAATGGAGCGCACTCACCACATTTGACTACTCCTCCCATGATACCCTAAATGATTACACACACTGAGTCCTATTTCTGGGTTTTCTCTTCATGCCACAGACCTTTCTCCCTGTCCTTGGGCATGACATAAAACCGTCACATTATTTACCCCCAAGGTTACACTTAGGAAAAGATGTCTCTCAGAAGCATATATTCAGGGACGCCTGGGTGGCACGGTTGGTTGAGCGTCCTACTTTTGATTTCAGCTCAGGTCATGATCTCACAGTTTGTGAGTTCAAGCCCTGCACTGGGCTCTGCACTAACAGTGCAGAGCCTGCTTGGGATTCTCTGTCTTCTTCTCTGTCTACCTTTCCCCTGCTCACCTTCTCACTCTCCCTCAAAAATAAATAAATTAAAATAAAATAAACCTAAATAGGTTTCAAAGAGACAAGGGAAAAAATATATATATATTTTGTGATGTACTCTCAGCCAATCATTGAAATTGTTCTCCAAATTAGCAAACGTACCTCTCAAAATTTCTCCCCCTTCCTCCTAAAACTTGTCCCTCTTTGTCTAAGCTGCTGCTTGCTCCTTCTTGGCCTAGCCAGGCATTCCAAGCATTTGTTCAATCTCTCATTCTTTTCTAGGAAAAAAGTCCCCCTTATCTCTGCCTCTTCCAGGTCCTGTTTAGTTCCTCAGAACACTTTTCCATGTGCACCAGTTCTGCCATCTCATCTTCCTCTATGCGCTGAACCAACCATTTGACCTTTTAAATGTGCTCCCTTGTACTGTGATCCACCTTTCTGTAGACTACTGACCTGTCCACCTGTTTAGATCATAAACCCTCAGGGCGAAGACTCGCTCTAACACAGCAGCGTATCTCCACCAGTCAGCAAACAGTCCTAGCACAGAGAAGGCCCTCAATCCACGTGGAGAAAGATTTTACAATTCCTTCCCTCCCTTTTCAAACTCAAGGCATTACTAATGCCCTCCTGTCTCCTAATATTCAAATGGACTAGAAACCAAAGAAATAGAACCTGTTGTTGATTATCTACTTAGAGATGGGCCTCCACCCTACTTCCTGTGTTTGGGGACATTTCTGTTTGTTAGGGCTCCACCAGAGGGTGGAGAAAGACAGTGAGGTGATGCTCAGGCCAGTTCAGTTGCCGATTTACTAACATATCTGATTTGAAATTACAGCCAAAATGAGGTTTTACCTTACCCGAGGATTTCAAAGAACACCACCACTCGGGTCTCACGTTACCTCAGATAATACTGGAACCTTGAGCTGACTGACCTAAGAGGGTGAGGAAGGCCTCAAGCACATATTCCAGGAGAGAATCATCCCACACCTTCTGTCCATCCTCTGCCAGTAACACAAAGGAAAATTTAGTGACCTGACTCGGTTTCATTTCATTTCATACTGCTGGATGAAGGGCATGGAATAGTATCACTGGCAGGGGCTTGACATGGAAGGAGGGTTTGAAGCTGAACATACAGAGATAAGATCAATAAGGAAGTTGGCAGCCAGGTGACCCAGGCAGGCATCAATACCCAAGTTCATAATACCTGGTAAACCCGCACAAAGGCCCATGTCACAATATTTACACAAATCTTTCAGAGAAAGGATATTTTTAGGCCTTGGGTGATACAGTCCGTTAGATCTAGGCCATTATGATGCTATCTTTAATAAATCTGAAAGACTCAAGCAAGGTAAAATGCTTTCAGGAGCTCCAAAAGCACTCACAACTCAGCCTGTCTCAGGGAACGTTTTCTTCTGAGCTTGCATATATTTTGAATGTACTGCCCTGCCCTCCCAACTATTCTAAATCATGGAAAACTAATTCTGGAATTGTGAGGACTCTTCCTTCATTAGCCAAACTCATAAATTACTTTTCCCACAACCAAGACGATTACTAGCAATACATCTACTACTCATAAAAAGCAACTTAGAATTCAAGCCTGTTGATAAGGAAAGAGCCTCTAGGAACAATCTAGTACAGCACCTCATTTAATATAATGGAGCCCTAAAGTTCAGATAAGTTACACAACAGCACAGTGTGACTTAAGTGATTGGTCAAATATATGCCAGGCATTGTCAAAGAGCTTTCTCTATATTACTCATTTAATCCTCCTAACCAACCCTAAAAAAATAAGTACGGTTATTATCTCTACTCCGCAGATAAGGAAACTGAGGCACAGCAAGTTTAAGTTATATGCCTAAGACTGCCCAGCTGGTAAGGGGCAGAGCTTGACTTACAAACCACATGCTCTGCCTCCAGAGCCCATGGTCTAAACTACTAAGCCTTTAGGATTAAAACCCAGGACTCCTAACCCCAGATAGGGTCCTCACTACCATAATTCTAAGCCTCATGAAAGAGAGAACCAGAGCAGCTGGCTGACTCAGTAGAGCATGTGACTCGTGATCTCAGGGTCATGAGTTCAAGCCCCACATTGGATGTGGAACCTACCTTAAAAAAAAAAAAAAAGAAAGAAAGAAAAACGAAAAAAGAAAGAGCTAACCACATTTGAAAAGGTCTGCAAACCTTATTTAAATCCTGATTAGAACAAACTACCTATCAAAGATGTTTTTTAAGCAATCTGGGAAACCTGAAGAGTATATCAACAATTACTGTTGATGGCATTATGTTGATGGCATGATGGCATTATACTTCCATACAAAATATCCTTATTTTTAACAATACGTACTAGGAGTATGGGGAGAAAGGACAAGAGATCCGGAATTCACAAACATACACACATACACAAAATAAAAAATGGACAGTTGAAGCAAACTTAGGTAAAATCTTGATAATTATTGAATCTGTGTGGTAGACTATGAGGGTTCATTATACTATTCTCTCCACTTTTTCGTATGTTTATTTTCAAGCTCTTTGAATTAATACAAAATCATTTTTTTTCAATGTTTTTTATTTATTTTTGGGACAGAGAGAGACAGAGCATGAACGGGGGAGGGACAGAGAGAGAGGGAGACACAGAATCGGAAACAGGCTCCAGGCTCCGAGCCATCAGCCCAGAGCCCGACGCGGGGCTCGAACTCACAGACCGCGAGATCGTGACCTGGCTGAAGTCGGACGCTTAACTGACTGCGCCACCCAGGCGCCCCAATACAAAATCATTTTTAAAGGGCCGCAAACCTGAGCCTATGAAAAATGAAGCTATCAAACAATGAAAAACTTATGAGCATGTCTCACTTTCACATTTTAAAGTTTGTTTTTAAACAGCAGCCTTTAGTACCCACTAAACTATTAATTTTGTTGTTTCTGATCTCACTACCAGCCACTCACCAGTACTAGAAGCAAGGGAAGAACTAGTTATATCCATATTCCCTTCATTTTTATCTTCATGAGGTCCCAATAGTTCATTTTTGCTTTTAATTCCCTTGCCCTTGGGGATGTGTCCAGTAAGAAATCGCTGAGGCTGAGGTCAGAGAGGTTTTTTCCTGCTTTCTCCTCTAGGGTTTTGATGGTTTCCTGTCTCATATTCAGGTCCTTTATCCATTTTGAGTTTATTTTTGTGAATGGTGTAAGAAAGTGGTCTAGTTTCATTCTCCTGCATGCTGCTGTCCAGTTCTCCTAGCACATTTTTAACTAATCTTACCCCATCTGCAAAATTGCTTTATTAGTCAGCTAGTTAAGAGTATTTATTGAGCATTTACTATGCTGTAGGCATTGTGTTAGCACTGACCCAAGTTGTCAAAGACAGAGCAATCCTCTGTCCCTCTCTCTCTGCCTCTCTCCCACTTGCACTTTCTCAAAAATAAATAAAACATTAAAAAAAAAAGAGGGGTGCCTGGGGGGCTGAACTGGTTGAATGTCCGACTTCGGCTCAGGTCATGATCTCACAGTTTGTGAGTTCAAGCCCCACATGGGGCTCGCTGCTGTCAGCACAGAGCTGGCTTCAGATCCTCTCTGTCCCGCTGTCTCTGCTCCTCCCCAGCTTGTGCTTTCTCAAAAATAAAAACATTTAAAAAAAAAAAAAAAAAGGCAGAGCAGAGTAATACTTCCATCTAAGCATGGATCATTAGACCATGGGACTCCAAACCGTGGCTTGGTTGCTGTTCTGCCTCCTGCAAGGATCAGGGGCACCTCCTTATGTCCTCCTAGACCAAAGCCAGACCAGAACTTATGTGGCAGGAGCACCTACTGTGGCTTCCTGATGGACACTGGGGAGCATGAAGAAGAAGGTGGTAGCAGAGTGCCTGGGAGGAGGTGAAGAGTGAGGTTAATGGGTTATTTTTAGGATCTATAAACTCTCCGATTCCTCCTTCTGCAATGCAGAACCACTGCAATGCACTTCCCATTCAGTTTGGGGGCCCCTCAAATGCCCCAGCGAGGACACCGGCTTTCCTGCAATTTGTATTTGTTTCATCATACAAGTGACCACCCACAGAGGACACTAAGAGTTGAGACACCAGCCAGGCATCTGACGGTCCATGCCAGAGGGTGCCAGGGAAAACAGATGCACCAGTAAAGTGTCATGAGGTACCACGGAAGTGTGTCAGACATGGGAATGGACACTACCAGGTCACTATCAGTAGGCCATCCTCCAGTGGGAAGGGCAGATACTCAAGGAATGTTGCACATCTACGTCTATTGCAAGGTTGTGCCTATATTGGCACTTCTGTGCTCAACCTGATGGTCATTAAACTAGAACCTCTTCTTCAGTTCAAGTCTGCCAGAACTTTGGAAATCATGGCACAGTCATGTTTTACTTACTCTTCTTTTGCCTCAAATCCCTGCTGAGGGCAGTGGCTCCTGGTTCAAAGAACTAAATTTCACATGAGAACAGAAAAGACGCCACAGATGTTGCAGGCTTTATCCTTAACACACATACAATGGCAAAAATCAAGAGGATGCAGGAAGTCCTCCTTAGACGAAAGGAAGAGAAGTCAGTTTGGGTTATGGAGGAGAAACCAGGTTCTAGTCTATTCCCAACTCCTACTCTACTCTTACCACCCACTGATCAAGTGCAGTAGAAAAGCAAAATAAAATCCCTATTGTATTACGGACGGACTGGTTGGAGTTTGAGGAATCTGGGGTGATCTGGCAGAGCTGTCAACTGAGAGAAAAATCAAGCTAAGCAAGCTGGACACGGAAATCAGCAAAGTTTCATCTCCAATCTCCACAAACGTCATTCATGTCATCCTGTGTCTGCCCAGGAAGGGCATCTATCTGCCACCAGAAAGATGCCCCAGCTCCTGTGTCAAGGGACCTGCACTCCACTGGACAATACCCCACACAGAGGGCCACAAAGCACAGACAATCACTTCCAAGGCCCATCTTCCCACATCGTTCCAACAAACACGAGTCACCCGCCCACAAACAAGCCCCTTTCCAGAAAACAAATGCCAACGACGATGCAAGGAGCAGCTAAAAGTTTCCAGCTGCCCCAGAGAACATGCTGCCATCAAAAGTCGCTCCTCTCCCGAGCCATCTGAGTGATCTGGATGTACTGCGTTTCCAAATATAGCAGGACCAGCCCTGGCTGTGGAGAAGTCGATTTAAAACTTCATCATCCTACACCCAGAGGCCTATTCTTTAAAGATGTTCTGCTACAACCCGATTAATCTTGGACCTCATTGCTTCGCTTGCTTCAAATCCCCAAACTCCATAGTAATTTGCACCAGTGCTGAAATTACCAAGGGTTTCTATCACGCCCCCTAATCCTTCCGAAGAGGAGGCCAAACCTCAGGAAGCCGGCTTAAGGGGAGGGGGCGGAACCGCTTCCCTTCTGGAGCTCAGCCCACCCAAAGGGTACGCAGGGCCACCTCTTACCCAGGGTTTTGGACTGAAAAAGGAAGCCCCCACCTCCACTCCCCTGCGTCCCTCCAGGCCACAGGTGTCAAGCCCCTCCTGAATACCGGAAGAGCAGGGGACTGCGGGAGAAACGGGGGCAAAGGAGAGTAAAGCCCCATTTGGCAGAAGGAGGTAAACTTCGGGGTGGGAGGGGACTAGTTGAGGGAGATGGCGATCTCACTCGCAGGAAATTCCCAGGAGGGAAGGGGCAGCAGTAGTGGGGAGAGGAACCCCGGACTCAGGGTGGGGATGTGGAAGTTGCTGCCCCTCCGGGACCTTCCCTTCTCCCCTGTGCAGCATCCACCACCTCTTAATCCTGCGGTCCTAGCTGAGTCGGGCAGCTCGGCCTGGGCCCGACCGACTTAGAGGAGCGTGGAGGAGGTGGCCGCCCGCCCGCCTCCCACCATCTGTGGTCCCGCACTCACCAGGAGCACCGAGCCGCGCACCACCTCCGACACGCTCTGTCGCAGCTCGGCCGCCGTGCCCGGCTTACTCAGCGCCCGGGTGAACTTCCGAGTCTCCGCCGAGGCAGAGAGCAGCGGCGGCTGCGACATCCTCGCCGCCTCTGCCGCCGCCGCGCCTGCTCCCGCGGTCCGGCCCGGCCGCGCCGCCGCCAGGTGCGCCTTGGGCGCCGGGCCTGGCCCGCAGGCAGCTCCCGGCGCTGCCGCCCGCCCGCTCCCCCTGCCGTTCGCCGCTCGTCCTGGCGGGGCAACCGGGGCCGCGCCCTCCGCACCGTGTCACGCCCCGAGGCGCCCCCCCAGGCGTCCGCGGTTCCCCGCGCTCAGAGCAACGCCCGGGCTCGCTAGGCGCGACCGTGAGTGTGGCGGCGGCGGCGGCGGCTCCCCCATGCCACCAGCCTCCCTCGGCGGCCGCTTGCCGGGCCGCCTCCTCGGGGCGGGGTGTCCGGCGCGGCGCGGGGCGGGGCGGGGCGGACGGAGGAGGGGCCGGCGCGGCGGGACGGCGGGCCCGGCAGGTCGGCCCGGTAGGCGCCGCACGGCGGGAGCGAGGTGGCGGGACGCTGGGCTGCGGGACAGGTGGGGGCGCCTGCGCTTCTCGGGCCGCACGTCCGAAGACCCGAGGTGAGGGCCGCGCACGCCGCCGACTGGGCGCACAATCCCGGGCTGGAGCGGGACCGAGTTCCCGAAACCAGCGCCTGTCTAATGGGACCCTGCGGTCAGCGGCAGTGTGCGGGCTCCGTGGCACCACGCCCCCTGTGGGCCGGGGGCCTCTGGGGTCTCAGGAAGGTGGGCTTTATGCTGCACCTAGAGAGCACAGGGCCGTTGGACAGAAAAGCGGTCGTGCGGGCCCGGAGGGAGCGCCCTGTCTGGGACCCTGCCTGGAGCGCCACACGCACTCGCATTGGCGCTTCTCGGCCTAAAACCACCATTCCGCCCCCAGAAGCGTGGTGCGAACGGCGAGGAGCCTCTGTGAACCGAAGGGAGCGTCGCCGGGTGAGGGGCGGCGCAGGCCGGTACAGCCGCTGCGAGTCCCGCAGACCCCGGCCCCGCAACGGCGACCTGCTGCGTCACCTTGGGCGGGATCAAAACTTCTGAGGCTGGCCTATCTCTCGTGTAAACTGAGGACTGTAACCTGCAAGAGGCTGAAGTGACACCACAAGCGTTCCTGCCGCCCTTCCGCGGCCGGACGGGAACGCGAGGCGCGGAGCCCGGGAAACCCAGAAGCGCCGGCCTGCTAGCCCCACGAGACCCAGGAGCTGGCGGCTGCTAGCGACAGCCATCGATCTGAGGAACTTCCTCTCACAGGCTTTCCCACTTTCTCGTCCCTAAGGGGCCCCACCGCCGTGTCTCCTTTTTCCCTCTTCTGAGGAAATCCCGAGCAGCCTAACTCTGACCCCGCTGGAGAGAGGGCGCCCAGGGAGGAGGGAATTTGCGCTGGGCCCAGAGCGCATGCTCAGTGGTTTGGGTTTGGGCGGGTTCCCGCGGCGGGGAGCCCATCTTAAAGGCGGCCCCTCTGATTGGCCGGTCTTTTCAGGCCACGCCCATTGCCTGCTGATGGACAGCTCCTTACCTGCCGGGTCGGATTCCGCAGCGCGAGGTGGTATCTTGGAACAGGCCTCGGGAGGAATCGCCGCCGGCTCTCAAGCCTAAGTGCCTGGAGGCGCCCTAATCGCCGTCTTCGCGACGAAGGAGGCTGCCCATTGCGTCCCACCCCACCAGAAAACCAAACACTGGCCTACATCGGAATCTTAAAGCGGTAGGAAAAACTAGCAATCTCGTTCAGAAAGCAAAACACCACCGTTCAGGACTTAATGGGCGGGTCTAGCATATAATAAAACTGGAGGTTAGGCATGCAGTTAGCGCCCAATAGAAGCTTGCTGAATTGGATTGTTTTCCTAGGAGGTTGGAATGCAGGATGTGGCACTTGAGTGAGCCTAACAGGCTGAAAGATACACAAAACAAGTCATGTGTGATAACAAAAACAATTACACACTAACCCATTTCCTCCTCTGCGAAATAAGGGAATAGCCTAGACATTTCCCAGTCCTCTCCTGTTCCAAGAGTAGAACTGGGTGACCCCAACAAAGTCGGGTAGATGCAGGCCCGTATCTTCCAGCCCTTGGGGGAAACTTGTGCTGTTCTGTATGAGCGTGCACTTCGTCTGGTCTACACTGGGGTATGTCAGCTCTATTCTTACCTAAACTATTAGATGCTAGTCTGAGAATCCTAAATTAAGATTTCCCTTTCGGCTTCTGACTCCTGAAGTAGTCCCAGACAGCACAAACCTTTACCCCACTATGTTACCTTGGCTCTCTAGACCATTTCTACTTCCGAAGAAGGCAAACATCATATTTTTGTTTATTAAAAACAGCAACGGGGCGCCTGGGTGGCGCAGTCGGTTAAGCGTCCGACTTCAGCCAGGTCACGATCTCGCAGTCCGTGAGTTCGAGCCCCGCGTCAGGCGCTGGGCTGATGGCTCAGAGCCTGGAGCCTGCTTCCGATTCTGTGTCTCCCTCTCTCTGACCCTCCCCCGTTCATGCTCTGTCTCTCTCTGTCCAAAAAATAAATAAACGTTGAAAAAAAATTAAAAAAATAAAAAATAAAAAAATAAAAACAGCAAAAGGGGGCGCCTGGGTGGCTCTGTCGGTTTGGCGTCAGACTTCGCCTCAGGTCATGATCTCTCGGTTTGTGGGTTCCAGCCCCACATCGGGCTCTGAGCTGCCAGCACAGAGCCTGGAACCTGCTTCAGATTCTGTGTCTCCCTCTCACTCTGCCCCTCCCCTGCTCACGCTCTGCCTCTCTCTCTCTCAATAATAAATAAATGTTAAAAAAAAAAAACAGCAAAAGCATGCAAGGTTATGGGGTTTTCTTTTTTTTCTTTCTTCCCCTTTTTGTTTTAAGAGACATATAAATAAAGAAAAGAACAGGGGTGCCTGGGTGGCTCAGTCGGTTAAGCGTCCAACTTTGGCTTAGGTTATGATCTCACAGTTTGTGATTTCGAGACCCACAAGGGGCTCTGTGCTGACAGCTGGGAGCCTGGAGCCTGCTTCAGATTCTGTGTCTCCCTCTCACTCTGCTCCTCCCCTACTCATGCTCCGTCTCAAAAATAAATAAATGTTTTAAAAAATTTTTAAAGAAAAAAAGAAAAGAACATGTCCAGAAAGTGAGGAGTTCCCCAAACCTTCTCCTAATTTCATCCATGTGTATATCAGTTCTGAATTCTTTGCTTGCTTACTAATTCAATAGATTCTAGAACAGGCAGATTTTCATTTAGGAAATAGAGGATGATGTGTAAGGTGCTGACAGTAGTCACTGACAATGTCTAATCAAGTGCAAATTCTTTTTTTTTTTTTAAGATTTTATTTTTAAGTAATCTCTACACCCAACCTGGGGCTCAAACTCACAAGCCCAATATCAAGAGACTCATGCTCTACTCACTGAGCCAGCCAAGTGCCCTTCAAGTGCAAGTTCTAATAGAGAAGGAGGCATGGAACATGTGAGCTAGGAATATCGATTTTCCCAGCAACCCAGAGCTGAGCCGTTATTTCCTGATGAAGTGTGTCATTAACAAATGGGACATTTCTCATGTTTAAGTTTGAGCAGAAACTTGTTCCTTCTGTTACGCGTTGAATGGTGTCCCCTAAGAAGACATATTGGAGTCCTAACACTGGTACCTGTGAATGTGACCTTAATTTGCAAATAGGATCTTTGTGGATGGCATCAAGTTAAAATGAGGTCATACTGGGGGTGCCTGCCTGTCACAGTTGGTAAGAGCATGGGACTCTTGATCCCAGGGTCTTGGGTTTGAGCCCCACGTTGGGTGTAAAGCCTACTAAAAAAAAAAAAGAGGGAGGTCATACTGGCATACTGGATACTGGACCAATGTGACTGGTGCCCTTTTGAGAAGAGAAGAGACACAGACACACAAGCAGAAGGCCCTGTGACAAAAAGAGGCAGAGATTGGAATGATGCATCTATACGCCAAGGAATGCCGAAGATTGTTGGCAACCACCAGAAGCTGGATGGGACAAAGAAGGATTCTTCCCTTGAGCCTTTGGTGGAGCAGAGTGAGCCTACTGACACCTAGACTTTAGATTTCTAGCCTCCTGTGAGAGAAGAAATTCTGCTGTGCTAAGCTAAGCTACCCAGTTTATGATACTTCACTACAGCAACCTTGGAAACTAACATACTTACCAAAGGCTATTTTTTTTAAGTCTCCACCAGAGCGGACTTAGAATTATCT
This sequence comes from Lynx rufus, assembly GCF_022079265.1. Taxonomy (NCBI): domain Eukaryota; kingdom Metazoa; phylum Chordata; class Mammalia; order Carnivora; family Felidae; genus Lynx; species Lynx rufus. The sequence goes on from NW_025814823.1 coordinate 70,621,415, forward strand.
AAGTTTTTACTGCATCAACTCTCATGAGAAGTGCCACACCTTTCTAGGAGAACGAGCATCACCTCCAGGCAAGGGTACTGCATGGAGTGGAGATAGGTGGTGTTTAAGGTGTGTTAAGATATGTTTAAGGTGTTAAGGTGTTTAAGATATAGCCATCTATTTTAGCTTGAGGGAGTAACCCATCACTAGTTTTCCAAAACTATAAGAAGAAAGCTTTCCTTTCTATTGAGGATGATACTAGTAGGTAATGGAGATGAAATATAATTGCAGCCAGTTTTGGAAATTTGCATATAAATGACTGGGCCTCACCCAAGTACTTATAGTTCAAGCATTAGCCATCTTTTAATGATAACTTCTTACTGCATCATTTCCTTGTTAGGTTTGCTTTTAGGATTTGTATGTGTCTTAATGATGCATAATTAGTTTAAAATCTTTTCCAGGTAAATCTTGAAAGAACATATCTCTTTTTAGTATACATAAAAAGTATCCTGTAAAGAGTTGCCAGTCCTGTGGATTGTAGCATCCAAGGAAGTAGGAAGGGGGCTTTCATTTTTTTATTTTATCCTTGCATTGATTGAATTTTTAAAATCAAGCATCTGTGACTGTTGTACTTTTTTTTTTTCTTACTAAACCTGGACATTTTCTTTTACCAAAAATACGTTGAACTCTGTTATATACAAGGCACTACTAGAGATCAATATAATAATAAAATTATGAGGGGCACCTAGGTGGCTCAGTCAGTTAAGCATCTGACTTAAGCTCAGGTCATGATCTCGCCGTTTGTGGGTTCGAGCCCCGCATCAGGCTCTGTGCTGACTGCTCAGAGCCTGGAGCCTGCTTCAGATTCTCTGTCTCCCTCACTCTCTGCCCCTCTCCTGCTCACATTTGGTGTCTCTCTCTCTCTCTCAAAAATAAACATTAAAAAAAATTTTTAGGGGCGTCTGGGTGACTCAGTTGGTAAAGTGTCTGACATTAGTTCAGGTCATGATCTCACAGCTCATGGGTTTGAGCCCCATATTGGTCTCTGCACTGACAGCTCAGAGCCTGGAACCTGTTTCGGATTCTGTGTTTCCCTCTCTCTCTGCCCCTCGCTTGCTCATGCTGTCTCTCTCTTTCTCTCTCAAGAATAATAAACATTTAAAAAATGTTAAATATTTAAAATTTTTAAAATTATGAAGTTGGTGAAAAGACAGTTTTTTATTGTGTCAAAATGTTCATAATGTACACTTAAAAGAGTATCGTTCAATATCCTTTCAAATGAAGTCATTATTACCATACCTAGTTTTCTATATTTATTATAATAATTAATATTTATAATTCAACTGTTTTAATTTTTTTTTCAACGTTTATTTATTTTTGGGACAGAGAGAGACGGAGCATGAACGGGGGAGGGGCAGAGAGAGAGGGAGACACAGAATCGGAAACAGGCTCCAGGCTCCGAGCCATCAGCCCAGAGCCTGATGCGGGGCTCGAACTCACGGACCGCGAGATCGTGACCTGGTTGAAGTCGGACGCTTAACCGACTGCGCCACCCAGGCGCCCCTAATTCAACTGTTTTAGACTATAGCATAGAGCAGCATTTCATGTTATGTTTGAACTGGTCTTTTTATAATAAATTGTTGCTTTGCTACAAAACTAATAATAAAGAGGGACTAATAATTTAGCTAGGAAAAAGAGAAGATACCTGTTTTTAAAATAGAATTTGTTGGGGCGCCTGGGTGGCTTAGTGGGTAAGTGTCCGACTGTAGCCCAGGTCATGATCTTGTGGTCCATGAGTTCGAGCCCTGCATCAGGCTCTGTGCTGACAACTCAGACCCTGGAGCCTGCTTCAGATTCTGTGTCTCCCTCTCTCTCTGCTCCTCCCCCACTCACACTCTGTCTTGTCTCTCTCTCTCAAAAATAAATAAACATTAAAAAAAATTTTTTAAATAGAATTTGTTACCAGCCAGATTCATTCTATTCACCTTTCTTTAAAGGACAGCATTAATAGTTTGCCATTATTTTTCTAGGACAGAGAATCCAAATTGCATTTAAAAAAAAGATTGCAGAAATCATTTCAAGAGATGATATTATCTGACTTCCATCTAAATCCCCAAATACTCTATTAACACTCTTCAGGGAATAATGTATCAAAATATGGGTTTTCCAAAGTTTGGAAAACTATTAACCATTTATTACCCTGAGATTGTGAGGAAAATGCCAGATCCTACCCTAGACCTTTATAATAAACAACCAGAAATTAATCTAGTCTAGGTTCAGCACTCTTCTAGCCCAGTCTAAATATTGGGGGTGGGGGGTGGGGGGGTAACCTGATGATTCCAGAGAAATGGAGACTTTGTCCTCAAGCATTTAGAGCTTCATCTTCTCTCCAGAAATAAAATAGCTCAGAAAAAATGAAGAGTCACAGTTCATTATCAGCTCTTCCCAATTTACTGTACCTCATATTACAGGAAGTGGTGGATAATAAAGCAAAATTCCACTAGAATGAACTTATCTCATTTCTGAACTTGTGGGGCTGGTCTGACTGGTGGGGAAGACTCACAATGCTGGGGGACCTGGATGCATACCCTACCATGTGTTCATTATTCCAGTGTGGGAGCACTTTAAAGACTGGAAACACCAGTAAATATCAAAGCTGCAGCTTCTTACAACCTGGAGTTCAATGAAACGGGCTTCCTGGCTCTTTGAAGACAATCAGAGTTGTGAGTTTGGCTCAGTTTTGTCCAATGACACAAAGGATAAACCATGGGAAAACACTAGAGAAGACGGAAGAAAAGAGTGAAGAGGAATTTCCATATATTAAATCAGAAAATACAGATATTTTACATAAGAGATGGGAAAAAGAACCTAGCACAGACCAGTCTGATTAGTAGAGTCATATTTGTCAAACTACCCAAGACGGTGTCCATTTGCAACCAAATACAGTAAAACCTTGGATTGTGAGTAACTTGTTCTGCAAGTGTTCCACAAGATAAGCAAACATTTCTGATAAATTTTAACTTGACAAATTAGCCGTGTCTTACAATACGAGTAGTGCATGACGCTGAACATCACATGATCACAACTGAGCCAATGGTTCTCTCTCTCTCTCTCTCTCTCTCTCTCTCTGCAGGATTGTGAATGATCATCTCTCATGTTGGATGCTTGGTCTCAGGCCACGGTGTTTGGCAGTAATCAGTGATTTTTCAGAACGTTGGAAGGTGCCCCCAACTGGCACTAGTGTATTTTTTGTCACTTCAAAGCACTTATGCACAGTCCTTTGCTTTTCCATACAAGAGTAAGCTTAGGAATGCTTTGCTTCACTCTAGGTCAGACTGCCTGCAGATAGAGACCCTTTCCTCTGCTGCCTTATTGCCAGTTACATTACATACAGTTTGTGACAAGAATTTATTAATACTGTGCTGTAGTCAACATCCATGCAAGCGTGTACAATGGCCCCCGTGCAGAAAAAGATTCCATTGAACCGACAGCAGTGATTCCATTAGTGGTCCATTAGTGGTGAAAGTGGTCCTACCCAATAACCCTCCTCTCTCTTGTCTCCCTCACACCAGCCATGAAGTTTTTCAAAGGTTAAGTACAAGTTAATTTGTTTATTTTTCTTTAAAAAAAATGTTTAGCGGGGCGCCTGGGTGGCGCAGTCGGTTAAGCGTCCGACTTCAGCCAGGTCACGATCTCGCGGTCCGTGAGTTCGAGCCCCGCGTCGGGCTCTGGGCTGATGGCTCAGAGCCTGGAGCCTGTTTCCGATTCTGTGTCTCCCTCTCTCTCTGACCCTCCCCCGTTCATGCTCTGTCTCTCTCTGTCCCAAAAATAAATTAAAAAAATGTGGAAAAAAAAATGTTTAGTGATTACAATACTGTAATATAATGCAAATACAAATAATAAAGAAAACACAAAATATAATGTTTATTTATTTTTGAGAGAGAGAGAGACAGAGTGTGAGCAGAGGAGGGGCAGAGAGAGAGGGAGACAGAATCTGAAGCAGGCTCCAGTCTCTGAGCTGTCAGCACAGAGCCCGATGCAGGGCTCGAACCCACAAATGGCAAGATGAGGACCTGAGGTAAAGTTGGACACTTAACCAACGAGCCACCCCAGGCACCTCTGTCATCATTTTTATATGAATACTTTTGGGTTATGGAACGAATCATCTGAGTTTCCATTATTTCTTATGGGGAAATCCACTTTGATATACAAGTGCTTTGGATTACAAGCATGTCTCAGAAATTAATTATGCTTGCAAACCAAGGTTTTACTATATTTGTATTCAGCTGATTGCATCCCGTGACCTCAGTAACTATGGTAAGTACAGTGGTGTTGTTCCAAAAGAAAATGTGACCAAATATTTTTATCTTAGCACTTGTTTTTTGTTTTTTGTTTTAATTTTATTTTTTAAGTAATCTCTATTCCCAACTCAGGGCTCAAACTCACAACCCCAAGATCAAGAGTCACACGCTTCACCAATCGAGCCAGCCCACCACTTGTATTTTTAAATGTTTAAACCACATTTATTATAAAGTGGTGTCATTCAACATGGTAGTTTCCCGAACAGTAGACCCAGTAACAGCTCTGGCACCTCCCGTAGTTTCCCTTTATAAAATTCTGAACCCACAAATTCTTCCCCATTATGTAGCACTGTGAGAGTATGGAGTAAAACACTGATTTAGCTCTCAGTGTCACAACCGAACTTCTTGTCCTCGCCTGTCCTCCTCCCCGCAAAAACTGCAGGCTGCTGGAAGTGTTAACCAGCATTTTCTCCTCACTTACCTTGACACCCCAACCTCAATATTTCTGCCACCCAACAAACAGGGAAAAAAATATCCAGCTGCATCAACATCCCTTTTGAATAAATGAAAAATTTGTCATTAAAGACGAAGGAATAGTTGAGCTATAATACAGAATGAAAATGTAAGGAATTGTTAGTAAAATAATTCTATTCTATTAACTTATGTAGATTGTTTTTTCAAGTCATTGATCTGGGTTAGAGAAAGGGGCAACCATGTGGGATTTCTTGGTTCATATTTTTTCCTTTTATCCTATTTTGACTTTTTAGTCTTCTCAGTCATTGAAATACTACTTAGATCATTTAGAATGATCTGTCATTTTCTTACACCAAAATACAAATTGTTTACTCTTTTTATTGTCATGTGCACGGAATAGTCTTAACATGATAATTAGACATATCATTAGGAAACAACTATTTCTAGAGCACTTTACATTTATCCTCATCTTTTGTTAATTGACACAAATTTATTCAGTCAACAATATTTATTGAGCATCTACTATGGGCTAGGTACAATTCTAAGCACTGAATATATAACGCGATTTTTTTAAGATTGAAATTTCTGCCCTTGTGGAGCTTATATTCTAGTGCAGGAGACAGTCAGTATGGAAGTAGAATAAGGAAAAGGTAGAATACTTTGATAAGGGCAAGTACCAAGTAATTATGGGGCACCTGGGTGGCTCAGTCGCTTAAGCATCCGACTCTTGGTTTCAGCTCAGGTCATGATCTCACAGTTTGTGAGTTCGAGCCCCACACTGGGCTCTGTGCTGACAGCATGGAGCCTGCTTGGGATTCTCCCTCTGCCCCTCCCCCATTTGGTCTGTCTCTCTCTCAAAAAAATAAATTTAAAAAAAATTTTAAAGCAATAGAGGGACTAAATGATCAATTATTATTAGCTAATAAATAATTATGAATGTTTCAAGAACTTGTCAGAGCAGTTTACTTTACACACAAAGAGGGTCTAGATGGTGAAATGAAACTACCTATCCCAAGGCTAAGGAGATATTTGCATCACCAACTTCTCTCTCTTTTTCTCTTTGAATCATCTGCAGATTTTTATCCTCTTTTAACTGCTCACCACCAACAGTTTTGCTTTTATTTGTAAACATTGTTGGATAATCTACAAAGATTAAGTGAAATCAAAAGAGCAAATCGTCTGTTCATTTCATTTTTTGGCCTGTAACGTGTAGTCCAGGATACAATTAATATCCTTTGTAGGGTTTGTGTTTCAAAACTTAAGCTTGTCGTGTCATCATTTAATAAAAGAGAGTTGGTGGCCACCTAAGTGGCTCAGTCACTTAAGCTCCTGACTTCAGCCCAGGTCATGATCTCACGGCTCCTGAGTTCGAGCCCTGCAGCCAGTGAGTTCGAGCCCCACAGTGGGCTCTGTGCTGACAGCTCAGAGCCTGGAGCCTGCTTCAGATTCTGTGTCTCCCTCCCTCTCTGCCCCACCCCACCCCCACTCGCACTCTGTCTCTCTCCCTCTCTCTCAAAAATGAATAAACATGGGGCGCCTGGGTGGCGCAGTCGGTTAAGCCTCCGACTTCAGCCAGGTCACGATCTCGTGGTCCGGGAGTTCGAGCCCCGCGTCGGGCTCTGGGCTGATGGCTCGGAGCCTGGAGCCTGTTTCCGATTCTGTGTCTCCCTCTCTCTGCCCCTCGCCCATTCATGCTCTGTCTCTCTCTGTCCCAAAAATAAATAAACGTTGAAAAAAAAATTAAAAAAAAAATGAATAAACATTATAAAAAAGAAAAAGAATTTAAAATAAAAGAGAATTGGTGACTGATGTTGAGTGCAACTGTCTTTAATGTCATCAAATATCAACAACTTACTATTGCTATTGTAGATATAATCACATAATGATCATATATAATAACAGTAAATGCATAACCATTAGTTTGGATTAAAAGTGCTGCTGTTGAAGCCATTCTGATCTTATCAAATGAATTCCCATAATATTCCTGCAAGATGAGCAAGTTAAAGTTCACGTCACAGATGAAGTGTATCTACACAAATAGGGATGTATCGCTAAGTAACTTCTTATCTCTTCAGACAGGGTAAAACAGGACTTGGGTATCAAAGGCTATATCTGAGGAAGTAACTAGAGTTCTGTCCTCAGTTATTTCCATTGTAGGTACGGCTTTTCAATGAACCAATACAGCAGAAATCAGGCAGGAATTCTGCATAAGTTTTAAGAGTCCACCTGAATTGACCAGCTGAAATAGGATCCAAAAGCCAGTTTCCTTTCAAAAAGATTGATTTGGCACAATTTACACAATTTTTAAAAAACATAGTAAGAATAAAAATGCAGAGTTTAAACAGATGGGGAGACATCTTCAACAACAAAATAAGTGACAGTCGGGGAAAATTGAACTTAGAAAAGGATTATGTCTCTTAAAAGTACACCACTTCTCACTGAAGAAAAATGTTGATCTCTAAATCCCTTTTTCAGGCTTGGGCTCCAGAAGAACATGAGCCAGGGTAAATAGCGGAAGAGCAAAACCCAAGGGAATCTGGTGTGGCACCCCCTGCATTGCACCCAGAGGAAACCTTAAGGCAGAATCCCCTTTTCACTTGGGAAAAAGCCTCGGTGTCTATAAGGGCAATGATTCTGTTGAGGACTGGCTACATAATTTGCAGAGCCCAGTGGAAAATGAAAGTGTGGAGCCTCTTGTTCAAAAAGAATTTCAGAGTCCAGGGACCCTTCTAAGCACAGTCCTGGAGGCCCCCTTCACCATCAGCCATTAACCTTTAAATGATCCCAGGGCGTAGGGAGATGCTCAGAATTACCATGCAATGGCCAGAGAAGACAATGTTCAATGTTTTAGCAACAGGTGTGGTACCAGCTGTACTAGCTTTCATGTCAGCCAGACGTTACACAAATGGATTTTAAAAGTCTTCCAGCACAGGGGAGAATAAATACATACGCGGAATAGATCCTCTTGACTAATAGGATAGATAAATGTATGTCTATAAAGTAAATTCTAAAATGGAAATAAACAAGAAACCACAAATCTGAGATCTTGAAAAATTAAAAATAGAACTACCCTATGATCCGTCAATTCCACCTCTGGGTAAATATCCAAAAGAATTGAAAACAGGGTTTCAAAGTGGTATTTGTACCCTGAAGTTCATAGCAGAATTATTCACGATAGCCAAAAGGTGGAAACAACTCAAAGGTCCAGTGATAGATGAATGGATAAACAGAATGTGCTATATCCACACAACGGAATATTCAGCCTTTAAGAAAGAAGGAAATTCTGACACAGGTAACATGAATAAACCTTGAGGACATTATGTTAAATGAACCACTCAAAGAAGGCAAGTATTGTATAATTCCACTTTATGAGATGTGTAGAGTGGTCAAATTCACAGAAACAGAAAGTAGGATGGTAGTTGCCAGGAACTGAAGTGAGGAGTAAGGAATTAACAAGTAATTGTTGAGTAAGTGTTGAACAAGTACAGAGTTTCAGTTTGGAAAGATGAGAAGAGTTCTGGAGATGGATGGTGGCGATGGTGTACAATAGTGTGACTCTACTTAATGCCACTGACCTGTGCGTTTTAAATGTTTAAGATGGTACATTTTATGTTACGTATATGTTGCCACAATTTGTGTGTGTGTGTGTGTGTGTGCGTGTAAAGCTTACAGAATTTCAAGAAGTACTTTTTTAGAAAAAGAATACAAAATGATAAATATATTGGGCACAAAAATGGATATTTAGTAGCAGAAAAATCACACAGATTATAATTTTTAAAGATACTAAGTACCACAAACACCACAAAATTCAGAAAAATAACAATGTTTTGACTTAATTAACTTCCTCCTGCGTCTCTAGAATGCTTTTTTTTCCTACGCTTTTGTCAGCATACACTGATAGTGTCTTCAAAAGACAATGATTTTGTGATATATTTTATAGTGAGGACAGAAGGAAAATTCAGTCTTCTCTTAAGCATCCTTCATTGAAATCCTTTTATCCTTGATGAGTTAGAGAAGTCCTTTCCAACTATGCAATTAGTTGTTAGTCACATCTTAGAACTCTCTTGGATTTCATCAGATTTGGAGGAAGCACTGATGAGTTTCTTCCATATATACTCTATAAGATCTCAGGGTATTTTGAGGGTTTTTTCTGTGTCAATGTCTTTGAACTGACAATCTTCAATAGCCGGCCTGTCATTGGTGACCTCATTATATTGGAGTATTAAGAGTATGCTCTCCTCCTTATCAATGTCAAAATTTCATGTTTGATCCATAAGAATTTACAATTCTTTTCTAATGAGTTCATATAATTCACAGCTCTTCATTAATCCGATTTCCAAACAATCCAAATGCCATTTATTTCTCTTGATAGAATGTCCCCTCCTCATAGCGAATGACTGGATTCAATATGATCTGAACGTTTTGTGTTAAGCTTTCCTTCTCAATGTCAGAATAACTTCTATTGACTTAATCACTCATCTTAACTGTTTAGGTTCATATTCCATTAATTTTTAGCTGAAATTTTTCTCATTTTTTAAATAAATTAGTTTAAGGAACATAAAATAAGCTACCCTTTATATACATCTAAATAGTTTGTAGTTGCTTGTGTGTTTTTATTGAAATGTTCTAAAACATCTTTCTTTTTTTGTTGTTGTTTATTTATTTATTTTGAGAGGGAGTATGCGTGAATATGCAGAGAAAGAGAAAGAATCCCAAGCGGGCCCAAACCCATAAACCATGAGATCATGACCTAAGCTGAAATCAAGAGTCAGATGCTGAACCACCTGAGCCACCCAGATGTCCCTAAAACATCTTCCTAATTTAAGTTAACATGGTGTATCCCCAACTCAACATTCCCTTAGCAAATCCTAAAACTACCCGCAAAGGAAGCCGAGGTGGAAAGACATAAGTGGGCTTAATGGGCTGCAGTTAAGTATCCTACTTGCACAAGTTTTGTAAAAACTTAAGACCAGATGAGCACGATGCTAGGACCTTCCGAAGGCCTTGGAAGGAGCAGTGCGCAGAGGGGCTCTGAAGCTGAGGCAAACCCTCTTCTGCCACCAGTCCCAAAAGAAGGTGCTTCTAGAAGTAATGTCCAGAGAACAAAGTCAGCAGTTTGCCAATTGTTGTGGCACAGTTGAATTTATCTTGTTTCATGACAGCCTCCTATCAGACTCCAGTTCCTCCTGCTAGAATTGGGTGTGATGATGAATTCTTTGTTTCTTCCTATCCCTCCCCCTCCTTCTCTTGCTGGCTGCTTTTCCGCTCCTCTTGCATTCTGGGAGATCATGCTCTGGATCCCTGCTGTCGCTGACAGGTTTCATTAGCCTGATGGAAATGTTTCTCCTCCTCAGGCCCTCTTTTGGCAACTGCCGAATTTCTCTCATCCTGTCAGTGTGGCTAATCTCAGCTCAGGTCCACGCTGACCCCGAGCTGCCGCAGTGATGTCTGTGTGATGCAGTGTGTGGTAGTCAGTGAAAATCCAACCATGGGCCATGCCCTTCAGTTCACGCAAAGAAAGAATATGTTTTGACCAATGAAAATAACAATACAACTTCAAATGCCCTGCATTGTATCTCTATTCTTTGACTACTCTTTGCTCCTCACATGTCTCTGAAATCACAAGAATAAACTGAAGATTCAGCAGCCTCCGGGCTTTAAAATGTGGTGACAGCCAAGCCGTCAGGTGTATTATCAATGCCTCATAATTACAGCTTTCCGCATATGAAAAATAGAATTACACTTTCAATGCCAGGAATGATAGTTTCAAAAGGCAGTCTGCTCATGGAAGAACATTATTCTCTCCCTAGGCTTCCACAGGCCTCCTAAGCCGATGCTCTGAACACTTTCTGGAGAAAAATGAGCACACTGCCTTTTGCTAATGTGAAGTAGCAGGAATCAAACACTGTACAACTTGGGGGAAGGCTTCCTGAGTCACATTATCCTCAACTGTAAAAAGGAGAGGATTGCTAAGATCCCTCCGCCTCCAATATTTGAATTCCATACTGCTCTATTGATGCCTCAAAGTTCATCTTTCCTTCCTTCCTTCCTTCCTTCCTTCCTTCCTTCCTTCCTTCCTTCCTTTCTCCTTTCTTTTTCTTTCCTTTCTGCCTATGGGCTTGATCTTTCACTTTCTATATTTATATACCACAGTAGGCAAAAAAAATTAAAGACCAAGTTCCATCAGGTGTAGACCTATTTCAACAAAAAGGCTTGGAAATGGGAAATCCCAGCCCATGGTCATAGTCCTAGGCCTCAGTTTTTGTGGAACCTTGAGGCAATAATTACTGCTCAGTCTTTGCTGTAGTCTAAAGCAGGAGTCCCCCAGATTTTTTTGTGAAGGACAAGGTAGTAAGTGTTTTAGGCTTTGTAGGCCACACAGTCTCTGCTGTAACTTTGACATTGTATTGCTAAAACTGCCATAGACAATATGTAAATTAGTGAGCATGGCTGTATTCCAGCAAAACTTTATTTATGTACTCAGATATTTGAATTTTATATAATTTTCATTTGACATGAAATACTACTTTTCTTTTTAAAAATTTGAAAACATAAAATCCATTCCAAGTTTACAGGCTGTACAAACACACGTGGCAGTACAGATTTCAAATTTAATTTCATCTAAATTAATGTAACCTACTGCTTTTGCAGAAATTGACAAGCTAACCCTAAACTCATATGGAAATTCAAGGGCTCCAGAATAACCAAAATAATCTTGAAAACAACAAAGCAGGAAGATTCATATTTCCCAATTTCAAAACACACTACTACAAAGTTACAGTAAACAAGACTATGTGGTATTGGCATAAGGATGGATAAACACATTGCCAAAAAAAAAAAATTACAGACCACTATTCCTAATTAATACAGATGTAAGAAATCTTTAAAAATATCAGTAAAGAGAACCAGAGACACCATGACAAATTGAGGTCTATTCCAAGGGTACAAGACTGGTTCAATATCCGAAAATTGATCACTGTAATCTGTCATATTAACATAATAAAAGAAAAATCACATGATAGTACCAACTGATACAAAAAAAAAGTGGCAAAGTCAACACTTATTCATGATTAAAAAAAAAAAAAAACCTCTCAGAAAAATACAAATATAAGGGAGCTTCCTCAACTTGATAAAGAGCATCTACAAAAAAGCTACTGCTAACGTTATACTTTGTGTAGAAGACTGAATGTTGTCTTTATAAAGTTGGGAACAAGGCAAGGATGCCTACTCTTACCACTTCATTCAACATGGTTCTGGTTGCTCTCGGCCAGTGCAATAAGGCAAGAAAAGGAAATAAAAGTCATATAAATGAAAAAGGAAGAAACAAAACTATCCCTGCCTGCTTTGTATTTCATAATTGTCTTCATATAAAATCACAAGGAACCTACAAATATACTCTTAGAATAAGTAAGTTTAGTAAGGTCTCAGAATGCAAGGTAAATATACAAAATCATTTGTATTTCTGTATACCTGCAATGAAAACATAGATACCAAAACTAAAATACAGAACTATTTACAATTGCCTGAAAAAGATATAACACTTAAATATAAATCTAGTAGGACATGTGCAGGTTTATGCTGAAGACTACACAATGCTGGTGAAAGAAACCACCTATCTAAATAAATGTGTTTATAGAATAGAAGACCAAACATAGTAAAGATGTCAGTTCTCCCCAAATTGATATATATGGCTAATAAAATTCCTATTAAAAAAACCAGCAAGAGTTTTTGTACCTATAGATGAGATTATTTTAGAATTTAAATAGAAATGCAAGTGAGGGGTGCCTGGGTGACTCAGTCAATTAAGCATCCAACTGTTGATTTCAGCTCAGGTCATGATCTCATGGCTCATGAAATCAAGTCCTGTGTCAGGCTCTGTACTGATAGCACCAAGCCTACCTGGGATTCTCTCTCTCTCCCTCTCTTTCTGTCCCTCCCCTGCTCATGTACGTGCTCGTTCTCTCTAAATAAATAAATTTTAAAAAAAGAAAAGAAAAAGAAATGGAAGGAAACCAGAATAACTAAAACTATTTTGAAAAAAGAGGAATAAAACAGGAGGAGTCAGCCTACCCAACTTTTAGACTTACATAGCAGCACGATATAGTAATTGAGACTGTGTAGAACTGGGGGAAGAGAGACAAAAAGATCAGTGAAATGGAATCAACCCAGAAATAGGCCCACACAAACATGCCCGACTGATTTTTGACAGAAGTGCAAAAGCAATTCAATGGAAAGATAGTCTTTTCAACAAATAGTGCTAGAGCAAGAAGTTGGACACCATCAAAAGTGAACCTCGTTCTCAGTCTCATACCTTGTGTAAAATTAACTCAAAATGAATCAAAGACATAAATGTAAAACATAAAACTATTAAAAGCTTAGAAAAAAACATGAGAGAAAATCTTTGGGATCCAAGACTGGGCACAGAGTTCACATACTTGACATCAAAAGTGTGATACATATAAGGAAAATTTCATAAATTGGACTTCACTCATACATTGCTGACACTTTCTTGATAGGATCTGGTATCATGAATGTTTTCTGATAATAGCAGGACTCATATTCTCCCTGCAGTTGGACCTTAAATGGCTTACTGACTAAATATCATGGATTTCAGTTGTCCAGTTGTTCAACTAGAAATGACCAATGTCATGTATTTGAAGATAATGACCATCACTGTGAACACTTTGTCAATAATTTTAAGACAGATTTGCATTTCAGAGTTATAAAAATATTAAGGTGGGGGAATGTGCAATTCTGTAGATCCTATTGCTGTTTGGGTCTAGTGTGCCCTTTTCAAAGCGTGATGAGTGATATGAATGAATTGAAGGTCCTTTAGGGGATCCGGTAGTAGAATATTTACATACCCACATTCAGTTGTTCAGGGAGTGCTCCATCTTGTAAATAGAGAAAGTATGTAGTCTTCCATAAAACACTTACTAATTAACCAATTAACTAATAAAAGTGCTGCTTGAGTCCAAGATACAATTACAAATAATTGTGTGTAACAAATATAAATACAAATAAATGTGTATTTTACATATACATTATCATTATTCACTTACAGGGTTGTGATTTCTTCATTTGGGGTTGCTATTATAGTGAACTTGTTAAAGAGAGAAATACTTTAGTTTTATCTCTTTAAACACACTTGGTTAAAATCAACCCTGGGACCTAGTCCTTTCAATATTCAATTATCTGCAGTTCATCAAACATTTGTTGACCTTTGAAGCTGGTATGTAATAGATTCTAGCCACTTCCGGAAATGAGGAGAAAAAAAGATGTACAACCAGCACTACAGGAGGTGGTAATGGATTTTGCAGAGAGGTGGGACAGTCCTTCCCCTGCTCCTCCTCACCTCTTCAAAACTAGCTCCTGTTGGCCTGAAATGCTGTTTACTTCTTTAAGCAATGCCATTTGCCTGTAAGACATCTCAGTTTCCTAATGCTATAACTTTACAACTTCTATTTATTAAAAGTTCACTGTGTACCAACCCCTCGGCTGGGTGTTTTACAGGTAAAGTGCACATAACCCAAAAAAAGGGTTATCGTGATTTAGTTCAAGAAACAGACGGGGCGCCTGGGTGGCGCAGTCGGTTAAGCGTCCGACTTCAGCCAGGTCACGATCTCGCGGTCCGTGAGTTCGAGCCCCGCGTCGGGCTCTGGGCTGATGGCTCAGAGCCTGGAGCCTGTTTCCGATTCTGTGTCTCCCTCTCTCTCTGCCCCTCCCCCGTTCATGCTCTGTCTCTCTCTGTCCCAAAAATAAATAAATGTTGAAAAAAAAAAAAAAAAGAAACAGTTTTCTAACTTAGTAACTATTTATGTGCAAGACCCTGGGAGACTAGGATAGTTGTGCTTAAGAGGAGCTATGCCAGGGGCGCCTGGGTGGCTCAGTCAGTTGAGCCTACTTAGGTCATGATCTCGCGGTCTGAGTTTGAGCCCCGCGTCGGGCTCTGTGCTGACAGCTCAGAGCCTGGAGCCTGCTTTGGATTCTGTGTCTCCCTCTCTCTGTGCTCCTCCCCCGTTCATGCGCGCGCGCGCGCGCGCTCTCTCTCTCTCTCTCTCTCTGTCAAAAATAAATAAACATTTAAAAAAAAGTTTAAAGAGGAGCTATGCCAGCTTGAAGGGCTTTTTGGGAAATCATGGAGTGTTGAGTTTGTACATTTTGACAGAAGGATTGGGGCTGCCATTGGCATTTTGAAGTCAGGAACCAGGGATGCTAGGTTCAGAGCTGTGCCACATAGGTGTTAATATTCGTACCAAACCAAAGCACTCAGCAAGGTTTGTAATTATCTAAGCCCAGACTCTAACTCTGTTTTCCATATAAACAGCAAGGTAATTTTTTAATCTTATTTTTTAAATTGACATTAACATGATTTTTGAGGGTATATAGTTTTAAAACATATGTAGGTTTTCATATGCTTTTTTGCTATCTGCATGTATCCTCTTTAGTGAAGTGTTCAAGTCTTTTGTGCATATGTAAGTTGGGTTTTTCATTTTCTTACTGTTGAGTTTTGAGAGTTCTTTATATATTCTGGATAGAGGTCCTTCATCGGATGTGTGATTAGAAAATATTTTTTCCAACTGTGTAGGTTATCTTTTCATCTCTTAATAGTGTCATTCATAGAATTTTGATGAAGTCTAATTTACTAACTTTTTCTTTAATGGATTATGTTTTTAATGTCATGTAAAAGAACTCTGCCTAACTCCAAATCACAAAGATCATTATACAAGTTCCCTTCTAGGATTTTCATAGTTTTGTGTTTTATATTTAGATTTATAATCCATTTTGAGCTAATTTTTGTATAAGTTGTGAGGTTTAGGCTGAGTCTTTCTCTCTTTCTTTCTTTCTTTCTTTGCTTTTCTTTTCTTTTTTTTTTTTTTTTTTTTTTGCATTTGGATGACCAATTGAACCAATACTACTTACTAAGAAGACGAACTTTTCTCCACTGACTTGCCTTTCCTCCTTTGCTGAAAATCAAATGACCATATTTGTATGAGTGTATTTATAAACTCTCTTTTTTGTTTCATTGTTTCTTCTGTATGTAGTTTTTCCAATGTCAGTTTTCATTTTCAAAATCTTTGCTGTGCTATTTGGATCTGTCCTACGTGTACATCACATAGTGGCCAGTCTGGGACCTGAGTGGTTTCTACCCCATAGTTCAGTTCTCAAAGTTCTTAGGTCTCAGGTCACATTCATGCATGTGCAGCTGGAGGTGAGCCCAGTAGTTCTGGAACTTTCCTGAAGTGTTCCCTGTCTGCCATGATGTTAGTACTTTCTAGTTCCCTGCAGCTCCCTTTTTTAGTCCTCCATTTTGGAAGCTGGGGCATTAGTTATCCCCCTGTCCTGCACACTTCGCAGAACAGTACCTATCTGCAGGACCTAGAGACGGGAGGGCAAAGGGAGAGAAAGCATTGGAAATTTGCTCCCTGTGGTGGGATCACAGCTTCTCTGATTAAAAGAGAAAGGGTTTCCCACCCTAAGGTTTTAGATACTTGTAGCCACACACTGCTGCTTTGTGGTTGGGATTGCCTGGGTGCTGGGACTCAAGAGAATGGCGAAAGAAGGAAAAAAGGAAAACAGGGTGTTTTCCCCTCCAGTTCTGACTGTTCACAATCCCCCTTCTAGTTGCTTCAGCCAGAACTAGAGAGATTTTCTTGGAGCTCTTTCCAGGGCCCACCCCCACATTTCAGACTACCTTGAGTCCAGGTAGGAGGAGTACTGGAAGGGGCAAAAATGGGAAACTCACTGGTAGTTTGGTCGTAGTTCAAATTCTGGTCTTTCCCATTCCATCTGCTCCCATTTACCCAGGACCAGGACTCCTAAACACAAGACAGTTTTTATACCATTTTAAATACATACTGAATTTTTGAGGAATGCACCTAAATGTAAAGTCAAGAGATGGTGTATTTGATTTTGTTTCGAACTTTATGAAACCATGTTTATGCTCTCCAAATGTCACCAAAGGCCATCCTACCCATGGCATTTGCACTGCCAGCATCACATGCCTGCATTTGTAGTTTTGTGCCCTGCCTCAGGCATTTCGTGCTTTGCCTAAGGCATTAAACATTAAAATACATGTTATTTTGTTATCAATAACTTAGTTTTTATTTTTCCTTATTTTATAGATGAGGCATGGAGTAACATTTTTGAAATGATGTGCTTTGGCAAATTAAGGAAGTGGGCCTTAAATCTTTTGACATCCTTCTTGTCTAGAGATGCTTTGGCGGCTGGCCAGGTTGTCTCTTCATGTTATTTCAGGGACTCTCCCTGTGTTCTCTCCAGCATGGTGGTCTCAGGGTAGTTGGACTTCATACATGGCATTTCAGGGCTCCATGAATGCTCCCAGAGCTCCAGAAGGTAGCTACAAGAATTCTCATGACCTAGCACTGGAAGTACCCAAATGCCACATTCTACTAAGCTTGCAACCACGAAGGCCCAGCCTGGATTCAGGGGAAGCTTAGGCAGGAGTTACTCAGAAAGGGCCAGTGCCAGGAATGGCTTGTAGGTAAGATAACGACCTGGAGGACCAGGACTCCCCAGACTCCATCAGGGAACAAACTGCTAGGCATTAGTGTGACTCTTGTTGATTCCTAAAACAAATAGAGAGGGAAGTCCCTGTTGGGTGAATCTGCATGTAGTATCCATGGTCTACATTTCTTGTCCTTGAACAGAGTTGCCAAGGATATCCTTTGAATGCCTGTATGCACAGAGCAAATACATATACATTCAATATCACAGTGCTAAGTATGTGGGTGATAAAGTTAATAATGTCTGCCCTTCAAGGCTACAATGCTGTTATAAAAAATCAATATACAAATATTTACAAATCAAATAGTGTATAAAAATTGCCATAAAAGTAGTATGTAAAATTGAAGAGCTTCATGAATCCAGAAAAGAGAAGTATCTATTTTTCATCTCTAAACTGTGCATCTGTGATGTCAACCCTGACTTTTTTTTTTAAGTTTTGTTTATTTAGGTAATCGCTACACCCCACATGGGGCTCAAATTCATGACCCCAAGATCAAGGGTCACATGCTCTCCTGAGGGAGCCAGCCAGACTCCTCTCATTGGCATCACTTGGGAAACTTTTTAAGCATAATAATCCACCCTCCTCTACCCTACCCTTGCCTCAGATTATGATTTAATTGAAGGGTGGAGCCCAGGCAGTAGTATTTATAAACAGCTTTTCAAGTGATTCTTTTTAAATTTTTTAAAAAGATTTTATTTTTAAGTAATCCCTACACCCAACGTGAAGTTCCAACTCACAACCCCGAGGTGAAGAATTGTGTGCTCCACCAACTGAGCCAGCCAGCCATCCTCCTCCAAATGATTCCAATGGGAAGCCAGAACTGACCAGTGCCCAGTGTTTCTCTACTTTTCTGATAATTGGACTCCAGTGGGTTCCTTTGTAAGCAGTATCATTTCCTCTGGGAGACAGAGAGACAGGTCTGAGAAGGTCTAATATATAAACTAGGAATTTGTAGTTTCAACAATTGCCCAGATGATTCCTGTCATTAGAGAAGTTTAGGTGACAGTGCCGTGTTCCAATTCCTTCCCAGTGCTGAATGCAAATTTCACTCTGAAGCTAACCTCTACCTTAACCTCAAATACAGGGGCCATCCTCCCCTCGAAACCCCATAAAATCCAATGCCAGCCCTGTACTGAATCCTACCCTAATAATTACTGCAATTCTCACCCTAACACCTACTTCAAATTTTAACTCCCAAATCCATTCATTAACACCTCTGAGGAAAAGGTTCCATTTTTAGCCCAATTTTCTCATCAAATTCTCCACCTTTATCTCCATCAGCTTGTTCAACCCTACATGGGAGTCATTTGGTGCCTTAGCTTTAGAGACAAGCAAATCTCTGCTTGAATCCCAGTTCCACGTTCAACAAGTTGTTGAATCTCTCTGTAGGACTCACTTTTCCTTCTCTGTAAAATGGGGATAATAATAACTGCCTTATAGGATTGTTTGGAAGAATTAAGAAAGTAATACCTGGGAGGCATTTAGAGATAATAGATGCAATTAACATTCCCGCAACCTCCCGATGCTTCCATTCCAGACCTCTCTGCCTGCTAAACTCCTGCTCTAGAAAATCTAAATAAGATTTATTAGACTGTGTTGTGAAGGTCAAAGAAAAATCTCACCTTTCTCAAAAAGAATGAGGAAAATTATGAAACGGGAATAGTTTGCTGAGATTCCGGTCTCTTTCCCTTCTATCTATCCATAGATGTTCAGAAAGCAAGTTTTAAAAATCTAAACTTAATTTGGAAAGGTTTGCTATAGGCATTAAAGGAATATTAGCGACAAATGCTTCTCTTTTGACCTAATTTATAGATCTACCATAGTTCACTCCGTTTATGTTTTGGAAAACATGTTTTTCCTTTCAAATCATCGTTACCTTTCCTTTAAGAGTTAGGCTTCACCATGAACTCCAGAAGAAATAAAATCATGTGTAGGCAATGATTTTAGCTTTAATATTTTCAATACTTCAGAAAATAGAAAAGGACGAGGGCCTTTTTTTAAAGTCAACTCCCTTCTGTGTATTCCTCAGTGAGCACAGGCTGCCTTCTGGAAGTAGGACATAACCTACTTGTATGTTATTAAGACGTCAAAAGTAAAGAAAAAATATGTTTAGCCTAACCTTAAAAATGGTTTCTTTTTTGGTAGAATGAAATTAATGGAAATGGAGTTCCCAATGAAAATGGAAAACGAAGAAAGGTTGTTTGTAAAAGAAATATATTCTCATTAAACATGCAGAGTCAGGATCAGTAATATTAAGGAAAAAGAAAGTATTTGTCAAATATATACATTTCTCTTTATATATTTACAATATATAATATTTAAATATATATTATATATAATATTTAAATATATATTATATATAAATATATATTGTATAATATATAGTGTATATATTATATATTGTAAATGTATGATTTACAATATGTACAATATATAAAAGATAAATATATTATAAAATATAAATATATAAATATTATATAATACATATACTTAAACTTAGAGAAGATGTATGTGTATGTAAATTCTCCAGGTAGAAATCTTCAGCTGAGTGTGGAGCCTGTGGTGGGGTTCGATACCCTGACCCTGGGGTCATGACCTGAGCCGAAATCAAGAGTCAGATGCTTAACCAACTGAGCTACCAGGTGATCCTCCAGATAGAAGTTTTTTTAACTATATTGTTAATGGAAACTATGACTGGAAATTCACTGCTGAGATATTTAACATGATGAGAAATTCTAGTAAAATGAAGAGAAATGAGGAAAACTACCCGTGAACTGAAAACAAAGATTATTCTCTAGACTGAGAAAATCCCCTTTTTTCTGACTCCTTCTTGACTGGGCAGGAAAAACAATCCTGCCCCTCCCTCTGAGTTCTTTTTTGTGGAATTTTCATTCTTGCTCTTTTTCTGTCGCTGGTGTGGCTTGTTCCTTCTCTTTGGTGTGGGTGCCTGCTGTACTAAGAGCACATTATTTTTAATTTCTCAGAAATCCATAAACATGCAACTAAAATGATATAGAGAATGTTTGGCTCAAAGGAGAGAAGCTCTTTTAGCCAAACTTTCCAATTCCCTCCTATAACTTCTAGGTTATTCTAATTGTCTCCTGTCTGTAGTTGAGTGGTACTATAAAGCAGAGTGAACAATAAAAGGCTTGTTTCAGTTTTAAAAGGAGCAATGTTTCAAATCCTAATTGGGATGTCAGAGTATCATTTGTACAAATTTGCCAGTGACCACAGGCTGACTTGCCATTATGTGCGCATCGCTGTTACTCATTCTTAAAGATGCTGCTCTGGGCAAAACAACGATGGGAATTCTGTTTACTTGTTTTGTTTTTGGTTTGGGCTAAATGAGATGACAGCTTTGTACGTCGTTACTGTGCTTTGTCACCTAACATATAGAGCATTTCAGGCTAAAAATTCCTTATGCTTTAAGTTTCCATTCACATAAAATGAATTAAAGCCCTTCTGGATCCACATGGCAGGTTCATAGGGGAGCAAAATACATTTCTTTCAGTGAGACATAACTCGAACAAATGTTCAGTGTGTTTAAAATTCTGTGAGAGGATGAGCATCGCAATGCGGAGAAATCTCAGTGGTGGGTTTGTAACGGCAGACCAAAGGAAAGGAGAAAGACCTTGCTGTTTGAGGCAGTGCCATGAATTGTAAGGCTGAGAAGGGGCATAGAAGGCTGGGGATGAGGAGCTTGGAAGGAAAGTGCAACAGACCCTACCTGTGTCCACGGCAGAGTTGCTTTCCCTGGAAATATCTGGAATAGAACAGGCTAGCTGAAACCGGGGGTGGATATCGGGCACATTCTTGCCATAACCTTCCTGATATCTCACAAAGCACAAGCACCTGCCCAAACCCAAACGGGAGTTTTTATCGGCTGCCATGGACCAGATGCTATATTGACACAAACTTTCTTGGGACTGATCAAAGAATTCCAGAGGGGAACACAAGGACCAGGGGAAAGTTCAAAGGAGGTAAATTTCAGTCCAACCCAGAGAAAAACATCCCCAAATTGGAGTGCTTCGTTCCAAGCTGCCTTACCTTGAAAGTCACCCCAACTCGACCCAGCACCCAGAACTTTATACACATTAAGCCCTCACATGTGTCCCAGCCAAAAGAACTTACAGCCCAGCCCTGTTGGATACGGCCAAGCCTGTGGGCTTGGGCCAGTCTTGGCATCCCCTGCATTGGCCTAGGGAGCCGGCAGGAAACGGTGCAGGCCCAGTGAGAGCCCTGATGTCCAGTTTTGCACTTTTCATGCCCCTGGTTAGCCTGCCCTGCTGGCCCTGCTGCCTGGCTCCCCCGACACTCATATTTTCAACTAGCTCTCCCTGGGGAAGGAGGAGGCGCTGGAAACCCTGTCCACCTCACTTGCTTCCTTCCAACCCCCTTGCCCAAGATTTCACTCTGCATCAGGTTTTTCTCCCCGTGTGGAGAAAAGTATGTGGCACAGCCAGCCACATACTTCAACCTGACCCTCTTGGGAAGACCAGTATTTCCATCATTCCAGTCTCATCCTTTGGGCTCCTGGCCACTAGTCATGGCCTGATGTCACCCAGAGCTGTTGATCCTCTCACCGCTTAGCCTCACCACAATTTGACTCGGATCTTGCACATGTTTCCTCAGACTGGTCACTTCCACGACTCCTGTGTTTCCCCCTATTCTCTTGCAGCCCTCCCTACCTAGGACACTTCTGGGTTCAAGGACTGCATGTCCTGTTCCCTCCTCCAGGTCCAAAGTAGGGAGGCAAAGAGGGGATCGGCATTCTGTCTTCGTGTATGCAGCAGAAACAATTGGTGTTCCCCATGCCAAACCCCTTGGCATTCATTTCCAAAGTCAAAGGCTACTTACCACTGACTCCCAAAAATATCCGCTTGAAGGCTTTTTTTGGCCTTGGGAAGTATGCACAGGGAAGTCGGAAGTGTTGGACAATTAATCGCCCTGGAAGCACCCTGAGACAGTGACAAAGAGAGAACTAGTGAATAAGTACCCCAGCTCCCTGGCCCCTTGGGTGGGTTATTTCTGAGCCATGGTTTTCATGTTCCCCAGTGGTACTGAGCTCTATTTGCCCACGGTGGTAAGTTGCTTGGAATTGGATGCTTTGTTGCCTTCCTCCCCTACCCTGTCACACATTGACCATGTCCTGTATTTTCTGGCATCTTCCTCTCTCAAATAAACTACTTGCACTTGAATCTTCCTCTCAGGGGGTTGCCAATGAGCGAGGCACAGTGTCTAGCACACAGTAAGCACTCAGAGCGTGGATTAATGAATTCATCTATCAGTTTTGTAGGTGGGGTTTCTGCATTACGAGAGAGGCGGCACTCTGTGACCATGAAAGATGCTTCCAGAAGCGATAATACTCCTAGGGAGAAATAAATCTCTTTGTAACTAGAAGTCCTAGAAAAGGACCTGGGAGATGAAAAGATGTGAAAAAAAAAAAGAGACTTTTCTCCCCTCTGTGCCAGTGTGCTTTCAGATGTGAAGGGGGGCAATGAGGATCACAGGTTGGTTATGAAATCATGCAATTTCTTGAGCCAGCACATTGCGTTTTATGGACACTGCAGCCCAGGGTGATGTGCAGGGAGTGATTTTCCATCCAGTCTATAGCGTTCACAGCTTCTAGTCACAACAAGCAGAGCCAGAAATAATAGAAGATACTCAAACCCAAGAGTATTGCATTATAAATAAATAAATATATAATGTCAAAATCATATATGAAATAAAGTTTTAATTACTCTATGACTGGAATTTTCATAACACTCTTTTATGGTTGGTTGGCAGCGTGTTCGTATTTCTGTGTTACAAGTGAGGAAATGAGTCACAAAGCTGTAGAGAGAATGTGTTGAAGACTTTCCGGCTGCTGTCTGAGGAGGGCTGGAAGAAAATGTTCCAGAACCCTCTCCTCATACGCTCAGACTGACACGAGCTTTCCAGCATAGGTTCAGATTCTCAAATCTGATATAGTTTTACGAGGGAACAAAACCTCGTGGCTAGTGAGCTATAGAAGAGCCATTTGTGACGAGGAATTTAATGATATTATATATTGGGGGGGGTGTAAAATGAGAACATGAAAAATCACATATTTTTCCATAACAACTCAGAGTCTAATATGATTGAGCAAAATCAGATTTTTTTTTCATAACAACTAAAAGTTTAATATAGTAGAACAGGTGCAAAATGAGGTTTCCCCTGCTCCCACCTCCATGGAGCTGTCCTGCTGGGAAGTCTCTGAATTCCACATCTTCTCTACCAGAATAGGGGCTTAGGGAGGGGGTGGGTGGGACAGGACAGTCCAGGAGGGGTCTGCCCCTGAAGTCTAGACACGCTCATGGGGCACAGACAGATGCTGGGAGGAAAGAGATCCACGAGCAGAGAGAACATCACCTGCCTGGAGGAGAGTTGGCTGGCAATGGCCCGGGCGGTGATTAGCACCTCAGATGTCCAGAAAAGAAGTCATAGGTGGGTGTTGTGCAGACCACTGATGCATGGCAGCAGGGAGTGGATAATACATGAAATCCAAACAGACCAGCAATAGTGTCTGGCAGCCACAGGACTGGTTGAAAGGGACAGTCACTTGTCAGGCTACAAAAATAAACTGAGAAGAGTCAAGAGACTCTGGAACTGAGTACTAGGTGAGGGCGAGGAGCCCAGCCTCTAGAACTACCAACGGTCAAGAACACGCAGCAACACGGCAGACTTGATGATCAGGACTCACTGGATCTACTGACAGAGGCATTAGAAATTCCCCACAGTCAGGCACAGGGTTAGCCCCAGAGCTGAGAGTAGGGGACTGAAGTTGTTTCCTGAGCTTGGGTATTAGTCCATTGTGTGTGTGTGTGTGGGCGGGGCAGGTACAAAGGCAGGGGATCTGGCAGACCACACTACAAATAATCCCCAGGAAGGAAAACAGTGATTTCTAAGAAGTAAAGGGAGGAAGTTCCCCTCTCTTTAAAACTTGGGACCTACCCAAGTTCCCCACGGGAGACTGAAAAGAAAAGTAAACTTAATTCCTAAAAAATAGAGTCTTAGGAAAATAAGGGAATGAGTGAAAAAATAATTGGATCCTAAAGAGAGAGTTTCTGGGATGGGTATCTTTGGCTCTCATCTATTTTACGTTTTTATCATTGTCGTGGACCAAGACATAAGATGCAGAGTTACCAAATAAGACAATGACAAAATTCTGGGAAGCTAGCCAAACTCATGACCTTCCCCCACTGGACCTGAGAGGTGCTGTGAGACCCACAGCTAAGTCCTGGAATAAGATTGGAGAAGCCTTCTTGAAGAGGGTTTGGCGTGTGGAGATCTATTCTCCTGTGTTAGGGTTCTTCAGAGAGATGGAATCAATAAGGTGTGTGTGTGTGTGTGTGTGTGTGTGTGTGTGTGTGTATGTGTGTGTATGTGTGTGTGTACAGAGAGATTGATTGATTTTAAGGAATTGGTCACACAATTGTGGGTTCTTGTAAGTCCAAAGTCTGCAGGGCAAGCCAGCAGGCTGAAGACCCAGGGAAGAACTGATGTTGCACCTTGAGTCTGAAGGCAGTCTGGAGGCAGAATTTCCTTTCTTGAGGGACTTCATTCTTTTTTCTCTTAAGGCCTTCAACGGCTTAGATGAGGCCCACCCACATTATTGAAGGTATTTTGCTTCACTCAAAGTCTACTCATTCAAATGCAATTTCAGGGGTGCTTGGGTGGTTCAGTAAGTTAAGTGTCCAACTCTTGATTTTGGCTCAGGTCATGATCTCACGGTTTGTGGGATCGAGCCCAGTGTCAGGCTCTGTGCTGAGCCTGTTTGGGATTCTCACTCTCCCCCTCTCTGTCCCTCCTTCTTCTTCATGTACTCTTACTCTGTCTCTCTGTCCCTCCCTTGCTCACATGCTCTTTCTCTGTCTCAAAATAAATAGGTAAAAACTTTTAAAAAAATAAAATAAATGTAATTTCACTTGAAAAATACCTTCAAATCAACCTCTAGGCTGGCGTTTAACCAAATATGTGGGTACCATGGCCTAGCCAAGTTGGCACATAAAATTAACTATCATCGAGGGGTGCCTGGGTGGCTCAGTCATTTAAGCCTCTGACTTCAGCTCAGATCATGATCTCACAATTTGTGAGTTCGACCCTGCATCGGGCTCTGTGCTGACAGCTCAGTCTGGAGCCTGCTTCAGATTCTGTGTCTCCCTCTCTCTCTGTCCCTCCCCTGCTCCTGCTCTCTCTCTCTCTGTTCCAAAAATAAATAAACATTAAAAAAATAATAGCATTTTTTAAAAATTAACTATCATAGAACCCCCAAAGGAAGGGTAACTCTGGTCCCTTATGGTATCTTGGTAGGATCCCACTGACCTTCCTGAATTCCAAGAAGCTGGAGATGGAGGGAGGGAGATAATATGTTTTTATGCAAGGCTAGAACATATAAGCCCATGTAGCTGAGAAGATGAAGGGTCAAGGAGCCTTCCTCCCAGTGTTACAGTGGGGAACGGATGACATATCAGCTGTCACACTGCAGGCATGCAGGGCAGGCACAATCTTGCTTTCATCTTTCGCAGAGTGGCTTCCCTTTAAGTAAGGTGGTAGACAGAATAACACCCCTCGAAATACATTCACATCCCAATCCCGGGAACCTCTGACTATATTACCTTGTGTGGCAAAAGGGACTTTGCAGATATGGTTATGGATCTGGAAAGGGAGATGATCTTGGACTATCCAAGTGGGCCCAATATAATTAGAAAAAAACCCTTATAAGAGGAAGGCACGGGGCTAGAGCCAGAGAAGGTGACATGACCACAGAAGCAGAGGTTGGAGTGCTGTGTTTTCAAGATGGAGGACGGGGCCACAAGTCAAGTAATGCAGGCAGCTCTAAAAGTTGGAGAAAATATGGAAATGGATTCCTCCCTAGAGCCTCCAGAAGGAATGAAGTTCTACTGACATCTTGATTTTAGGACTTCTGACCTCCAGAACTGTAAGACCATTTGCATGGTCTGACACCATTTGCATGGTGTCAAGCCACAAGGTAATGAGGTAATTTGCTACAGTAGCAATAAGAAGCTAATTTAGTACCTTGAAGGGACCCAGTGGCCACAGAGAAACAACCATCAGAAGACTCGTAATAGGTTTCAGGGAAATAACATTGTTGAAGAAGTCAGACGAAAACTGAATTAAAATATAAAAAAGCACATAAGAAGATTCAATCACAGCACATGCACACGCACATGAACTTTCTGGAACATTTATTATTAAAAGATATTAAAAACTATTAAAAGATAAAATAGTCACTGTTAAGACCCAAGCTGGTGGTACTGAAGGCAAATAGAAAAAAAGCTTAAAAGACAGACCAAATACATAAAGGAATGGAAATCGCAAGAGAGAAAAATTAAAAACTTGAAAGACATAAGTAGAAGAAGTAACATAAACAACAGGATTCCAGAAGGATGAAAAGATATGGTTTGCTAGAAAATAGAATCCAACCTTCTGTGATATCGTGCTAATGAGAGTGCGTGCTCCAGGCAGCAGTGGGGAGGGAAGCAGGAAGGAGGCTGGACGGAGGGAGAGTCATCACAAAGGGGTGCATAGGGGCGGCTACAGCTTCATGACAAGCATGGGCTGAAAGCCTGGACTTGCAGAATGTGTTCAGATGGGGGGAAGGGAGGGGGCATAAACTACTGCATCTCAGAATGTCTTCTGGAAGGAGTAGAATTTACTCTCTGGTTCCTCTTGGCTTCCTGTCTCTCACTAGTCAAAGGTTGGGGACTCCAATGACATGGATATTAGATGGTTAGTTATTGTCCCACAGGTCCCTGAGCCTCTGCTCTCTCTCTCTTTTTTTTTTTTCAGTCTACTTTTTCTCTTTCTTGCTCTCTGATCTTTGAATGCAATATTTCATGGCTGATGCCCATTGAGCCTGTTATCAAACCATCATTTGTTTATATAACTGTCTTATTTGTGCTTCAGCATTTTACATGAAACCAGCCTTACAGAAATGAGTCACAGACCAAATATACAAACGATCAAAACGGCCAATGTCTAAATAAATAAAACAGATTAAAAATTAAAGCTGACCACTAGGAGACCAGCGATAAAATATCCATCATTAAAAATTTAGTCCTTACTGATCTGATTAACATAAACTCATTAAAGTATTAACAAGAGGAGTAGGAGGTGAACTTAAAAGTAACAGATTGATGTATCCAATAACAGTTTGGAAAATCAATTTTTATTGTTGTCTTATTTTCTAGAGCATTTTCAAAGGAAGAGAATAACTTAGGTAAACCGTAACATATTTAAAAGAAAAGAAAAGAAACTGTGCACGTCCTTTTTTGCCAATTGCTCAGACTGATTATAAGAAGTTCAGTTTTGGTGCGCCTGGGTGGCGCAGTCGGTTAAGCGTCCGACTTCAGCCAGGTCACGATCTCGCGGTCCGGGAGTTCGAGCCCCGAGTCAGGCTCTGGGCTGATGGCTCAGAGCCTGGAGCCTGTTTCCGATTCTGTGTCTCCCTCTCTCTCTGCCCCTCCCCTGTTCATGCTCTGTCTCTCTCTGTCCCAAAAATAAATAAACATTGAAAAAAAATTTTTTTAAATAAAAAAAAAAAAAAGAAGTTCAGTTTTAACCTTTGGTCCTTCTGGCTTTCAAGCCAAAGGACACTCAGGGTGTACACATGTGACACATTGTCTAGGGGAGAATAGACCACAGCCACCAGTGCCTATTTCCTCTAACTCCCTGGAAAATTCAAAATGAAAGTAACTCTGAATAAAGCCCCAGAAGAAGTCAAAGCTTTGGGGCCAAATGCAAGGGAAGCTCTTCCAGCCAATACAAACGGGAGGTGCAGGAAGAGGAGAAATGAAGAGGTGCTACAGAGTGTGCTAAGAGGAGAGAGCTATTGAATGTAATTCTTTCCTTTTTATTTTAAGTGTTTATTTATTTATTTTGAGAGAGAGAATCCCAAGCAGGCTCCATGCTGTCCACACAGAGCCCAACGCAGGGCTCGATCTCACAAACTGTGAGATCATGACCTGAGCCAAAATCAAGAGTCGGATGCTTAATCAACTGAGCCTCCCAGGCCTCCCTAATTCTTTCATTTTTAAAACTATTTGACCCTTTGGTCTCATAGACAAAGCAGGAAAGTGAAATTCTGGGTAAGGAAAGAAAAATTGGCACTATGAAGAATATGGAATTTAGCCCAGTAGATTTTAACCAATTTAGAAATTCGCTGGAAAGGTTCTATGGGGAGAAGATGTGAAGGACCAGGTGAGAAGGAACAAATTTTGTTTGTTTTCCAGAAAACTGTCAGCTCTAATTCTCATCAAGGAGTCAGGGCCAGCACATAATTTTCAAACCTTAAAATATGTGGGACACCAAGGGCTCCCGAGTGTAGAGGGTGGAGCCCGGAGGAGCAGAGAAGTGGCAAGAGCTAGTCCAACTGAATGAGTAGGAGAAGTTAGATATGTCGAGGAAAATAAGGACTGTATGCAAAATGACACACTCCTGTGTGTGTGCGTGTGTGTGCGTGTGTGTGTAGGTAGGTACGTGAGAATTTTTGTGCAAAGGTAGAAAGCAGGATAAGGCATGGTTCCCGGAGATCGTGGAAGATTAAGAATCATTGAGGAGCACCAGACTAAGAATTTAACAAACGAGAGTGGAGAAGAGGCCAGCCAATGGGAAGTAGGCTCCAAAATAAGGTAGAAGGCAGATTTCATCCCTCTGGCTAAAATTTGAGGGATGATTCATCTCAAGGTTCCTGACACTGGGGAACACGCCTTCTAAGCCCATATTTGAGACACATACTCTGATATGAATGGTTGAAAATGGATTTATGCCAGAAAATCCAGGAAGTATTATGGCTGCTGAATCAGCGGGGTTTTCACCCTCTGCACTATTGACATTTGGGGTGGGCATCGTGGGAAGGGCTCTCCTGTGCATTGCAGGATGTTTAGCAAGTGTCCCTGGCTCCTATCCACCAGATTCCAGTAGCACTATCCTCCCAGGTGTAAGGGTCAAATTGCCCTGGTTGAGAGTAACTGCTTTGTCCGTAATATACAGCGGCCCCATTTCACTGCTCGTCCTACTTAGGTTTTACGGCATTTATCGTATCATCTGACCATGCCTTCCTTTTGTAAACTCCCCCTTCTCTTGGCTCAGTGAGGCTTTATTCCCCTCCCTCTTCACTGTCTACTCTTTGTTAACTATCCTTCCATTTTTTTTAAGTTTATTTATTTTTGAGAGAGAGAGCACACGTGCATGAGTGGGGGAGAGATAGAGAGAGAGGGAGACACAGAATCTGAAGCAGGCTCCAGGCTCTGAGCTGTCAGCACAGAGCCCAATGTGGGGCTTGAACTCACAGACTGCGAGATCATGACCTGAGCCAAAGTCAGACACTTAACCAACTGAGTCACCCAGATGCCCTTCTCCATCTTTTAGTGATTTAATCTGATTTCACGAACTGCTTCCTTCCTCAAAGTACCTAACTCCCAGGCCCACAGGTGATATTCCGAAGCAATGGCTCCTGGTACAGCATGAGCACTTGCTGGGTGACTGGAGCCATGAAATCAGCTAAATATCCATCGTGCGAATATCCATCTTTGCCCCTGAACTTGCTTCTAAACTACATACACACACTTCTAAATTTCTGCTCAGACTTTGGTGTATCCCTCTGGTGACTGAAGATAAAACTGTTCAGAAATGACTTCTCTCTGCTCCGGACTGTGTTTCCTATTTTCATTGATGGGATCTTCAGTTTTACTGTCCTTGGGGTTAGAAAGCTCTGAAATGGGTGCCCGGGTGTCTCAGTCGGTTAAGGTTCAACTCTTGATTTTGATTCAGGTCATGATCTCACGGTGCATGAGTCAGTGTTGGGCTCTGTGCTGAAGGTGCAGAGCCTGTTTGGGTTTCTTTCTCTCCCTCTCTCTCTGCCTTTCTCTCTCAAAATAAATAAACTTAAAAAAAACAAAACAAAACAATTCTGAAACAGCTTTGTCTTCTCTCCCTAAACAAGAACTTGGTTCTGTATCAAGATCTACGATTCTGTATCATTCTCTCTGCAATAAGTCCATTTGATTCTACCTCTGCACTGTCTCTGATATCAGGGCCCCCCTTCCACACCACCAACACAGGTCAGATTCTCTTTCTCTCTCAACTGGAGGCCTTCTCTCCACCTGCCTCCATTTTTCCCATCGACTTACATGTTTTCATAGTGCTTACATTTTAAGAAGAAGAAAATATGGATGAAGCGGATGCTAGACCTAGCGTTAATTCTAGCAAGAGTCAACATTCCCTGGATACATGAAGGGGAAATGTGTGGTTGAATATATTTCACCCATCTCAGTAACAGGTGCATTTTCAGTAAATTTTTTCCAATATTTTGTTATAAAAAATTTCAAGCATATAGAAAAGTTGAAAGAATTTTGCAGTAAATGTGCATATACCCACTGCCTAGATTCCAGAATCATTTTACTAAGCCTATATCACGTATCTATCCATCTGTCCTTTCCTCTACCCATCTATCAATCCAGCTATGTTTCAAAATAAATTGCAGGCCTCCGTGTGTTTTCACCGGAAATACTTCAGCAAACACGCCATAGTTAGAACTCAATATTTGTTACCAGTTGTTTCTTTTTCTTTTGAGGCAAAATGAACAAACAATGAGATGCTCAGATCTTAAGGAAACTACTCTGTGTGTTTAAACAAATGCATACACATGTGTAACTCAAATCCCATCAAGTTACAGAGCATTACAATCACCCAGAAAGTTCCCTGACATCATTTCCTTGCTGGCGCCTGTCCCAAATCTGCTCTGGAGGCAACCACTGTTCTGATGCTCTTTGACCATAGATTAGTTTTGCCTGTTTTAGAACGTTATATAAATGGGAATCACATAATCTGTACTATTGTATGTGTAGATTCTTTTAGTCAGAATAAGGCTTTCAAGATGGCAGCCATGTTGTTTCATGAATAAGTAGTTTGTCCCTTTCTATTGTTAAGTTTCTACTGTATAAATATACCACAGTTGGTTTATCCATTCTTCTATCAATGGGCATCTAGGCTGTTTCTAGTTTTGGGCAATATTTTCTTTTTTTTTTTTTTTTTAACGTTTATTTATTTTTGAGACAGAGAGAGACAGAACATGAACAGGGGAGGGTCAGAGAGAGGGAGACACGGAATCTGAAACAGGCTCCAGGCTCTGAGCTGTCAGCACAGAGCCCGATGCGGGGCTTGAACTCACTGACCGCGAGATCATGACCTGAGCCGAAGTCGGCCGCTTAACCGACTGAGCCACCCAGGCGCCCCTGGGCAATATTTTCAATAAAACTCTATACTTCATCATTCATCAAAGTTTGTAATATATTTTTGTTGTATTAATCAATTATGGACTAAGAGTAATTATAATATCAACTCAATACAAAAGAAATGTTTATCACTTTCAATTTTATGGTCACAGAAAGTTAAGTTTATATATACATTTTTTATTGCAAAGCATCATGAAAGGGTGAGTAATAGAAAACTTTCAAGCATAAAAAATTACATGAGGATAAACTACTAAGGAAGAAGTAGAAAAGAAATAGAAGTCTGAGGAGAAACAAGAAACAATGTGAACTGTTCATCTGTAAAGATGATCTGTGCTTTAGGGGTGCCTGGGTGGCTCAGTCGGTTAAGTGTCCGACTTCAGCTCAGGCCATGATCTAGCGGTTTGTGAGTTCAAGCCCAGCATCAGGCTTTGTGCTGATAGCTCAGAGCCTGGAGCCTGCTTTGGTTTCTGTCTCTGTCTCTCTCTGCCCCTCCCCCACTCTTGCTCTGTCCCTCTCTCTCTCAAAATTAAAAAAAAGTTAAAAAAATTGGGAGAAAAAAGTGATGTGTTTTTAAATGAATGATGTGATTATTAAATTGCTATGGCATTTTTTAAGGCTTATTTATTTATTTTGAGAGAGAGAGAGAGAGAGAGAGAGTATGTGTGTGTGTGTGTGTGTATGCGCGCGTGTGTGAGAGAGCAGGGGAGGGGCAGAGGAAGAGGGAGGGAGAGAATCCTAAGCAGGCTCCACACCCAGCACAAAGCCCAACACAGGGCTTGATCTCATGAACTGTGAGATCACGACCTATAAATTGCTATGGCACTTAGATACCCTGTGTTTGTTTACTCAAAAGAGTAATGTGGCAGTTAAAAAATATTTTCATATTAAAAATTTTAATATTCAGTATTTATAATACTCCAGTAATGGCAAATTTATGATGAAAACAATTAGATGCCAACATAGAATTATGAAGAGGTTCACAATGTTCTCAAATTATTCTCCAAGCCCTATTTAAAATACCAGGAAAAAGAACTGAAGTTTTCCCCAATGCCTGCTGCTTCAGCAGACTTGGGTCCTGGATTCACCTCATCACTCTGCAGCTCCAATTGCCATCTTTGAATCTCACTGGGCCTTGAGAACACTACTGAAAGAGCAGACCTAGACCGGCCGACTCCATCTTGTTCTGTCCACTCAAACCTCAGACCACGCCTCCTCCCCTTGAGTAACTTCCCGCTCACCGGTTCAACATGAGTTGGGGCCTCGGCATAGATCTGTGGTCAGGGAGCCATCCTGAGGATGTAGAACAGGTGGAGGAAAGCCTTGAGTTTCCTTGTTTCACCTGGGGGTGGGCTGGGATGAGTCACTGGGGAAAGGAGAGCTCAGATGAAGGTGGAAAGATGGCAAGAAAACCCTACAATCCAGCACTTACTCTTTCTGCACCCCTGAGAAAGAGGCTGGGTGACCTGAGGGCCAGACTCTTCTGATTTGGGGGAGCAGGCCCAAGACAACTGACACTCTGAGAGCAGGAGCTCAAGGACAGGAGGGGGATGGGCTTTCCTCTTTAAATCACCCTACTTTAAACCTTTCAAACCATGCCCCGAAACCTGCATGACGGGACTCTGGTCCTTCCCCAGCCAATTGGCTGAGGCCATGATCCCTATAAAACCTTTGTGCTCTTGAAACCCACTCTCCCCCCCCTCCCCCCCCCACCCCATGTCTCACCGCTGCCTCGTGCAGGTAGGGGATTGAGCTCGAGCTAGCTCGAATAAAGGCTCTTTGCTTTTGCATCTGACTCGGCTCCCTGGTGGTCTTTGGGGATCACGAATTCTGGGCATAACATTACCAGTCAGGCAGCATCCACAGGGAGGTCTTGGTCATATTCTATGCCTCAGAATTACTGAAACTGAGGTGAGGACTTGGACCAAATACAGTCCAGATGGTCAATCAATGTGGTGTCATGAAACACTCATCTTCTCAGTCTGTGGTCTAGTGGATATGAACTTACATTTCAAAGCCTTGCACTGGGAAGATGGTATCTCTTCCATCATCACCTCTTCCCTTTTGCACCCATGTGGCTTGGAATACACTGAAAGAAATCAGAGATGTCTTTGCACTGGCCATTTTATTTTTCCTCTGAGAAAGCTTCTTTTTGCTGGAAACTAACATGCCACAGATCCCGTTACAGAAAATATTGGTTACAGAATTTTACAGGTTCCTTGTGTATTATATTTAGTTGTGTCCATTTACACAATGTGAAAAGAGCCCATTAATTTGTGAAAAAAATGTAATAAAGTGGTAGGAACTGCATTAACAAAACCACTGACTGATGAATTTTTAATTTGAATATCCTGGAGACTTACTGAAACCTAAGGGTCATCAGTGAACTCAATCCGTTGGGAAAGTCAAAGATTAATACCATGCCCTTGTAAAATGTTTTTACAATTTTTTTCCCCAGAAAACGCTCACTGTTTCGTGTCAGAATTGTAGAGTTCTATGGACTGAATGTGCCTCTCCAAAATTCCTATGTCAAAGTATAGATGCCCGATGTGATGGTATTAGCAGGTGGGGCCTTTGGGAGGTGAAGACTCTGTCCTCATCACTGGGATTAGTGCCCCTATAAAAGGGACCCCAGAGACCAACCCACCCCTTCTGCCATGCGATGACACAGGAGGCAGGCATCTATTAACCTGGAAGTGGGTTCTTACGAGTCTCTGTATCTGCTGATGTCTTGACTTTGGACTTCCCAGTGTCCAGAATTATGAGAAATAATAGTTTAAGCCACCCACCCAGTCTATGGGTTTTTTTTGTTATAGTAGCGTGAATGGATTAAGGCACAGAGTTTAGCGCACAATTATTCCTAAGTATTTAAACTGTGTTTGTTCCCACCTCAATTAAGTGTAAACTGTTTTTTTAAAGACTTTATTTTTAAGCAATCTCTACACCTAACATGGGGCTTGAACTCACCGCCCCAAGATCAAGAGTTGCATGCTCTTCTGACTGAGCCGGCCAGGTGCCCAAGTTAAACCTTTTTAAAGGCAGAGATGGTCTAATTCTTTTCTGCCCCTCACAGTCATGACCACTGAATTAGATACACAGCAAGTGCTTGATCTGGGGGTGATGTGATAGTCAAAATCTTCAACAGCCGGCTGGTTAGAACATTGGCCATAGCGCTGTAGAGATCCCCAGCTGTGCCTAGCATTTTTATTGCTGGATCTTAGGGAAATCCAGGGTTTCCAGGGAGGGGACCAAAGTAGTAAAGGGAGTGGCTATTTATCACCCAATACAAAACCATTTATGTTTTAGCAATTGATATGTAGCTACACCATCCAAAGAGCAAACATTTTGTGCAAAGAAAAAATTGTAAAAGTATGAACATTAGTTCCTCTTAACAAAAGAGTCAACTGAGATCCAAGATGCAAATGTGTGCCCCAAAGTTACCCAGGTTAATAGCAGGACTGGAAATCAGCATCTAGCTTTCTGGACTCCAGATATCACAGGCAGATAATTTGATGGGTTGGATGATGCTGTCGCTCTGCCTGGATCCCTGTCTACCATTACTTTCTTCCCCTCTCTGGGAGTGCTTTCAATTTCAATAAGCAACATGGGCTGTGTTTTTATGGAGAACTACCTTGTAGTTCCTGAATCCCACTAGCCTGCGGTGAAGTCCCTTGGGCATGGTCTATAACCTGTGACTGGTGGGGTGCTGGCTCAGGAACTCTAGCCCCCTTGACTAGGGTGAGTTCACCATGAAGCATCATTTACACTCCAAAGTCCCCCGGGGGCCAGGTGATATCAGCACAGCCCTTGGAACCTGGCTGAGCACT
Source organism: Lynx rufus (assembly GCF_022079265.1). Classification (NCBI taxonomy): domain Eukaryota; kingdom Metazoa; phylum Chordata; class Mammalia; order Carnivora; family Felidae; genus Lynx; species Lynx rufus. The sequence goes on from NW_025814823.1 coordinate 70,656,798, forward strand.
CTGAGGTCTGCTCCCCTCACCCCTCCCTTAATGGTCTTCCGGGAGCACTTCCTTAACAAGTCCCTCCCATACCAACCCGATGGGAGGAAAGCCAACTGTATGTGCTTCCTGGGGCTGCTGCAGCAAGTACTGGGGAGCCCAATGCAGTACAAATGAAATGTGTTCTCTCCCAGTTCCGGAGGCCACAAGCCTGGAATCAAGGGGCCGAGCAAGGTTGTGCTGCCTCTGAAGGCTCTAGGGGAGAATCTGCTCCACACCTTTCTCTTAGCTTCTGGGGTTGCCACAGTCCCTGGTGTGCCTTGGTTTGTAAACACATGACCTCAGGCTCCACCTCTGTCTTCGCATGGGGTTCTCCTGTGTCTGTGTTGTCTCTTCTTCCTATAAGGATACCAGTCATATTGGATTAGGGCCCATCCCCAAATGAGGATGGCTTCATTTTAAGTTGATTGTATCTGCAAAGGCTCTGTTTTCAAATTTGGTGACGTTCGTGGGTTGGGAGGCCAGTGTTTGCTTAGGGCGGTGAAGGAAGGATTAGTTTCAGGCCTCTCTCTCTGGGCTTATAGATGGATGTCTTCTCCCTGTGTCTTTTCATACCATCTTCCTTCTGTGCATGTCTGTCTCTGTGTCCTATTCCCCCCTCCCATTTTTTAAAATGTTTATTTTTAAGCGTGCAGAAGCAGGGGAGAGCCAGAGAGAGGAGGACAGAAGATTGGAAGCAGACTCTGTGTCCACAGCAGTGAGCCCAATGTGGGAGTCGAACCCACAAACCATGAGATCTTGGCCTGAGCTGAAGTCTGATGCTCAACTGACTGAGCCACCCAAGTGTCCCTCCTATTTCCCCTTTTTAGAAGGATACCAGTCATATTGGATTACCACCCTAATTTTATTACCGTTGTAAAGACCCTTTCTCCAGATACTGTCACATTCTGAGGTAATGGGAATTAGGACTTCAATATAAGAATTTTGAGGGAACGCAATTCAACCCATAATAGGAAGTCAGGATTTCAACGTATGGGGGAGAGGTGCACAATTCAATCTTCAACACTGACCTAAAACATTTTATTACTTCAAGATTTCATGAGAAACAAAACAAATGAGCAAAGGGGGAAAAAGAGAGAGAGAGAGAGAGAGAGAGAGAGAGACAAGCCAAAAAACAGACCAAGCTATAACTAAGCTGTAGCTAAGACGAAGCTAGAGCTAAGAAACAGACTCTTAGCTATAGAAAACACACTGATGGTTACCAGGGGGGAGAGGTGGAGGGATGGATGAAATACCTAATGGGGATTAAGGAGTCCTTGTGATGAGCACTGGGTGATGCATGGAATTGTTGAATCACTGTATTGCACACCTGAAACTGATATTACACTGATATAAACAAATATTAACTCAAATTAAAATAAAAAACTTTTTAAAAAGATTTCATGAAGATCAAGAATATAAACACAGAAAATCATGTGCACTGTATATATAATCCAGCAGTCATATTTCCCAATTGTTATTCAAATGTCTTCAAATACAATATTTTTATTTTCTCTGAATCATCGACCATAAAATCAGGAACAATATTATGGCCTTATTAATGGGACTTGTGAATTTATAACATTTGTGTTTTTATTTACTACAGTCAAGGCTAGATGTTTATTTCTTTTTTTTTCTATCTGAACATTAATTTATTCTTTTTTTTTTTTTGGTTACATAAGTGATTTTATTTTTTTTATTTTTTTTCCTCTTTTTTTTTCTTCAATATATAAAGTTTATTGTCAAATTGGTTTCCATACAACACCCAGTGCTCATCCCAACAGGTGCCCTCCTCAATACCCATCACCCACCCTCCCCTCCCTCCCACCCCCCATCAACCCTCAGTTTGTTCTCAGTTTTTAAGAGTCTTAGATGCTTATTTCTGATAAGTATTTGTTTTGAATTGGAAATTATGTACCCTTAAGTGTTGTTTTGTGTGAAACAAATGAGTCATTAATAACACAGTAAATAAACTGTACGGTGGGTGAGAATGTGGGCTCCGGCATCCGGAGCTGTGTAGGTTTACATCAGCTCTGTAACCTTCTAGCTCTGTGACCTTAGGCAAGTTAATTAATCTCCCTGAGCTTTTCATTCCTTCATCTATTATAGGGAGATGAGAACAGTAGTGTTATTCTGAAGCACTTCACACAGTATTTGCTCGTAGTAAAGAAACACTGTTATCATTAGCTATTATTTTGTCTGAATATTAGTTTATATGTAATAATTCTGAAAACAGAAAGACATAAAAGAAGTGAAATTTCTTATTATTTCTTTAGGTAAAACCTCATGCTTTTCCAGGAAATATCGCTAATGGTTTCCTTTAAAATGACAGGATACAACTAATTCTTTTCTATTTATCTTTCAGAATTTAACTTTATATTACCAAAATAAAATTATCATTTGAACTCCTTTTATGGGAAAAACATTTTAACTATATAATAGGGAGTTTTAAAAAAAAAATAGGTAATCCTCTAAGGTAGTACAAATTTTCAAAAGTCATAAAGGAAACATAGTAAAAAGTAAGTCTCCTCTTTCTTACCCCTAATTCTCACGTCTCATTTTGAGAGGCAATCACTGTTACCGTTGTCTTTTTTTTTTTAATGTTTATTTATTTTCTAGAGAGAGAGAGAGAGAGTACAGCAGGGAAGAGGCAGAGAGAGAGGGAGACACAGAATCTGAAGCAGGCTCCAGGCTCTGAGCTGTTAGCACAGAGTCTGACACAGGGCTCAAACTACAAACCGCGAGATTATGACTTGAGCCAAAGTCAGACACCTAACTGACTGAGCCACCCAGGCTCCCCCCGTTACCCTTGTCTTGTATATCCTTCCAGAAATAATTTATGCATATGCAAGAAATATACGTAATATATGTATATTTCCCCACCCATATATTTTTTTAATTTTTTAACGTTTATTTATTATTGAGAGACAGAGACAGAGCATGAGCATGGGAGGGACAGAGAGACAGGAGGAGACACAGAACCCGACGCAGGCTCCAGGCTCTGAGCTGTCAGCACAGAGCCTGACGCGGGGCTTGAACTCACAAACCATGAGATCATGACCCCAGCTGAAGTCTGACGCTTAACCAACTAAGCCACATAGGCACCCCCCCAACCCATATTTTAAAACATAATACTGTATTATGTATGGTCTTCTGCATCTTGATTTTTACAATTTAATAATGTTTCTAGGAAATTTTCTCTTATCAATACCAAGTCATTTTGTTTTATTCTTTTTCCCTGTTGCATAGTATTGCACTCCATGGTTGTTCTAGAACTTACTTAACCAGCTCTCTGCCAATGGGCATTTGGCTGGTTTTTTTGTTGTTGTTGTTGTTACTGCAATATGTATTTACATGTTTAAGCTCATGTGCAAATATATCTGTAAAATGAATTCCTAGATGTAGAATTTCCAAGTCAAAGAAAGTAAATGCATATGAAAATTCACTATTACTTTTTAAATTGTCCTCCAAAGAGAATGGACCAATTTGCCTTCCCACTCACATTAGTTGTCTCATCAGCATGAGGACATTATTAAATATTTTGAATTTTTCCAATCTTATAAGTGTCAACAGCATCTCATTAATCCTTGAATTTCATTGTTCTTGTTAGGGTGAGATTGAGCATCTTATCATTTATTCATGAATTATTTATATTTCCTTTATTATAAACTGTTCAAATAATTTGCCTATTTTTCTATTCAAATATTTATTTTTATAATTTTTTTTTAATTTTTTTTTTCAACGTTTATTTATTTTTGGGACAGAGAGAGACAGAGCATGAACGGGGGAGGGGCAGAGAGAGAGGGAGGCACAGAATCGGAAACAGGCTCCAGGCTCTGAGCCATCAGCCCAGAGCCTGACGCGGGGCTTGAACTCACGCACCGCGAGATCGTGACCTGGCTGAAGTCGGACGCTTAACCGACTGCGCCACCCAGGCGCCCCTTTTTTTTTTTTTTAATTTTTTTTATTTTTATAATTTTTTTAACATTTATTCATTTTTGAGAGACAGAGAGACAGTGCATGAGCAGGGAAGAGCAGAGAGAGAAGGAGACACAGAATTTGAAGCAGGATCCAGGTTCTGAGCTGTCAGCACACAGCCCAACACAGGGCTCAAACTCATGAACTGCAAGATCATGATCTGAGTCAAAGTTGGAAACTTAACTGACTGAACCACCACGGCACCCCTCAAATATTTATTTTTAAGGGGCGCCTGGGTGGCTCAGTCGGTTAAGCGTCCAACTTCGGCTCAGGTCATGATCTCGCGGTCCGTGAGTTCGAGCCCCGTGTCGGGCTCTGTGCTGACAGCTCAGAGCCTGGAGCCTGTTTCGGATTCTGTGTCTCCCTCTCTCTCTGACACTCCCCCATTCATGGTCTGTTTCTCCCTGTCTCAAAAATAAATAAATGTTAAAAAAAATTTTTTTAAATATTTATTTTTAAATAATAAACTGTGTTAACTCTTTATATATTAAGGCACCTAAACTTGGTTTTGTGTGTGAGAGAGAGAGGGATTTTTCCTGTTTAGTCATTTGCCGTTGATTTTGTTATGGTATTTTTTTTCTTGCAGAAATGAAAAAATATATTTTTTGGTTGAATCCCTGTAGGAGGTAGAAGACTACTGCAGTTGTCCCAGTAGGAAAGCCAGGTGGCTCAGGCTGACATGATGGTGGACGTAGTGATGAGTGGTAGGTATGAGAATGTAGGAATTGTAAGGCTAGAGCTCGGTTGATGTTGTTCCTATAAACATGGCAGCAGGGGTGCCATGAGGTGGGTAAGGCGAGGGAAAGAGATGTTGCCTCTGAGGCTTTGGCCTGAGGGACTAGGTGGATGGTGGTGCCGCTGACTGAGATGGACGAGATTTTAGGGGGAGCAAGTCTCTAACCTGCTTTGGAGACATGCTTCCACATGCCTGGTTTCAGAATGTGATACATATTCAGGTCTTATTCATTCATCTTCTTCTGAGGTTCCTCCCATCAAAGTGAAAAGCTGAGTCAAACTATCCAGTTGGCATGTCTGAAGCAGTCATTACTACGTGGCGTATATTCACAGGTAGTGACTTCGAGAGCAAGAGCACTAACAACACCTGCAGTGTCATCACCTCACCCAGTGTCTGCTCGTCCTCTCTGCTGGGGAGTTCAACACACACTATGGGATACACGGAGAAACACTGGCCCATCTCTGTGTCTGGGACTGACTTAAATGAGTTTGACTAGTTTTCCCTGAATTCACAGGTATTTAACCACCGAGTTGAATCAGTTTAGCAACTTGGCTGGTAACCTAATAACAAAAAAACCAGACTGGTTTGTACATGTCCAGAGGGCCGTCGTCTGTGAGCTCAGTTGGTGGGGGCAGGGGGAGAGGGTTGATTTTTTCAGAGACTCTGAAAACATAAAATTCCACATGGATGATTAACATTTCTATGCCACATAATGGGTGTTGGCACACAATGAATGGGAAGAAAATGTTATTGAAAGGGAAAAAAACTTTGTGATAGAATGATCTCCCCTGGAAATTTAAGCCAATCTCAAGGAAATCTGTTTGCATCTGTCTTCTTCATGTATCCCTTTGACAGTAAAATTAGTGCAGAGCATTACTAGCCATGAGGGAGAGCAGCTGCTGGCTAAGAACTTAGTTCAACGACTGAGATGAATTACCAAGCCTACCTGGTCCCCGGTTGTTCTCATGAAACCTATTTTACTTCTGGATATGCAAATCAAATATGCTGATATTTGAAGTGAGATAAAGTATAGGAGTAACCATATTGATTAACATGAGCAGCAAGCCCTACCTTAGGTAGACCAAGCATGTGATCCCCTGAAAGTTATAATGCAGGGGGGAAGGGGACCTCAGATGGCTGAGAGCCCAGCTGATATCTGATTGCATCTGCATGAGAGAACTTCCAGTTAAGCTCAAACCACAGGGCTGTGGATGGCTCCTCATGTAGCAATAGCGACTGAAACATCTGCCATGCAGGTGACATAGGGGGTCAGAGAAAGTAACAAACACACATTGAGCATAAGACTCTCCAGAAGACCAGAGTACAGGAGTACGTATGCAGTTGAGATGGAAGAAAGGACAGTTCAATAACAGTTCAAGGTAGCACATGACTCCCAAATATAGGTGTTCAGGGCACAATGAAGTAAGTGAAAGCTGAGAGTCTTCGTGCAGGAAGAGGGACTAGAAGTGTGAATTAAGACAGGGGAGTACACGCAGGCAGCCTGAAAAGTAGAGAGCATGGATATAGGTATGGTTTTAGAAATGTGCCTAATGCTCAAAGATCAAACAGCTTGATGTGGCTGGAAGACAGAATTTTTTTTTATACATTTTTTTCAATGTTTATTTATTTTTGAGAGAGAGTGAGACACAGAGAGGGGGAGGAGCAGATAGAGAGAGAGACACAGAATCTGAAGTAGATTCCAGGCTCTGAGCTGTCAGCACAGAGCCCGATGTGGGGCTCGAACTCACAAACTGTGAGATCATGACTTGAGCCAAAGTCAGACACGTAACCAACTGAGCCACTCAGGCATCCCGGAACACAGAATTTATGTATGTGTGCAACAGGTGATGACGTTGGAGATGGACCTTGAATAACAGGCTGTCTTTGAAGAGAAAGGTGAGCGCAAGAGTTTTAGGTTGAGGAGATTCTGTGTTTAGGTGAGAGGGGAGACCAAGGTGTGAAGGTCTCCAAGGAAAACACCCCTAAACAATACTTTGTAGAGAGACTATAATCCTTTAAGTCAGTCATTAATTACTTTTTTAAAAATCCAATTTCCTCAAAAACAACTCCACACTGGGTAGGAAAAGGAAGGAGAGCCATTCAAGGAAGGAGAATCACTTAAGATTAGCTTTGTTAAGGAGGATGGAAATAATCTTGAGGGTTTCATCCTAAAGGGGAAAATTGGGGGTCGAAGGAATCTAATTGGAGCTGAGATCACTGATACCAGATGGTAGGACAAGACCATTCTCATTATTTCCATTACTGTTGAAGCCACTGTCAGGAAGGAGCCACACCCTTCTTAGCCCGTACACCAAATTTATGTTTTTGCAGATGTGTCGGGGGGGGGGGGGGTTCCGGAAGAAGATGCTGAGATGGAGTTCAGAGGGCAAGATGTTTATGACACCTACTCTAAGGAGAGAAGATCGGGTTAGGCAGAAAGGAAAGAAGTTGAAATGCAGTGTAGACCCATCAAAACCTTGGCCAACCTGGCGGGTGGCTTTGGAGTGAATTTAGGGTTGTCTTGCATTGAGCTGAAATGAGTGGGCCTTTATTCTCACATTGCTCATCACTGGCTGTGCGCTGCCCAGGAAGGACGTGACCTCAGGTGAAGGGAGGTGACCCTCTGCATTTGAGACAAAGTCAAACAGCTGCTTGCTGACTCTGCTCCCCACATCTGGGCATCAAGCCCTTCCTTGAAGTGGTAGAAGGAGGATCTGACTCTCCGTGGCTAGCACAAAGGGGTAACCAAGCTCAAAGTCACATTAATGAGAATATACTTTTCTTTCATGAACCTAATAAAGTTAGTAATATTGCAGGATTGCTGAGCGAGACAGTCAAGAAAGAATTCTGGAGACATTTCACCAGGCAGCTTAGTAAGTTTATTTAAGCAGCATGGAGACAGGACTTACGGGCAGAAAGAGCTGTACCCTGTCTGTGTGAGGCTGGTGGTTATATGCTTAGTGCTCAAGGGGGAGAGAATATGCATGGAGTATTTGATCATAAATGTTTCTTCGAATCTCTACTCCTAAAACTACGTCTGGTGCTTACCATTCAGTTTGAAATTAACTATCGATGAAATTTACAGGTCATCTTGAGACCCTTTAAGGATATAGCAACCAGCACTTATCTGATCCTTATTGAAACTATGCAGGCTACAGGTCAGCCTTCTGGGCTGAAGGTGGAGATATTTCTGCTTCTATCCCTCATCAATAAGACCAATGCTTACTTCGGTCAGTGTGTCTGCTTATTTACTTTAAAAAAGGAAATCAGTCTCATTGATCATTGGCAAAAATGGGGTTCCCAATACAAGAGTCTGGAGCCCACCATCCCCATCCCTCTGCAGCCAGAATCTTCCTCTGGATGGCAAGTGGTGGGTCATGAGGCAGACAGTCCTGAAAGAAGGGTAGGGTATAATAAAAGTAAGATTTGGTCTTTGTCCCAGGTTTCTGGCACAGAGCTTCAAAAACCTTTAGAATTTTGAGACATATGTCTTTGTTATGCTAATGATGAAACCAGGGTCAGTGGGGAGCTTGTTAGCTTCAGAATGGGGGACAGTTTCTGGAAAACCCAACCTTATGATTAGAGTGTTAGAACTTTCAACCCTACCTTCAACCACTGGGGAGAGGAGAGAGGCTGGAGATTGAGTTTAATCACCAATAGCCAATAATTTAATCAATTGTGCCTGTGTAATGAAACCTTGATTTTAAAAACTGAAAACGAAGGTTTAGAGGAGCTTCCTGGATGGTGACCTACTTATGTACCAGTTGGGTGGCACACCCCAACTCTACAGGGACAGAAACTCCTGCACTCTGGACCCCCCAGACCTCACCCTGTAGTTGTCCTTCATCTGGCTGTTCATTTGAATCTCCTTTATAATAAAATGGTAATTATAACACTTTCTTGAATTCTGTGGGTTGTTCTAGTGAATTATCAAACACGAGGGGGGCATTGTTAGAACCCCTGAATTTGCAGCGGAGTTGAACAGAAGTTCAAGTGGCCCCCAAGACCTCAAGCTGGTGTCTGAAGGGGAAGCGGTCTCGTAGAACCGAGCCTTTCTTAATGTGTTGGGTCCATGCTAACTCTGGGTAGTTAGTGTCAGAAGTGAATTGTAGGACACTCAGATGGTGTTGGGAAACACAACGTGTGGATCAACAAATATCAGGGCACTCTAGCCCAGCCAGGCTGACACAGAAAATTACCCATGACACCTCTCCACACTTCCAGGTCGCACACACCTAAGTGCCAAGTAGACATTTTCAGGGCAGAAAACAGGAAGTGCTGGAAGTCACTGAGGCAGGGAGCTGCCAGTTTACACCTGCCGGAAGCCAGCCGGTTTGTGCTGCAGTGGCTGCAGAGGTCAAAGGGCAGCTGAGATGTCAGACCATGTTCATGAGGTCTGATAACCACATAGTATACTTTCTTCTTCAACGCGGAAGGGAAAAAAAAGGTGTTTGAACCAAAATAAATCGTTCCCTTTGTCTAAATTTACATTTAGAAACTAAAAGGGAGTCCATATACCAACAATTGTTACCTAAAATAAGGAAAAACTATGGATTTTCTAATGATATTTTGGAGGCAAACTAAAACCAACCACTCATTTTTCGTAAAACTAGACTACCTGTAAAAGAACACTGAAATTTTTTTTTTTCCAACATTTATTTATTTTTGGGACAGAGAGAGACAGAGCATGAACGGGGGAGGGGCAGAGAGAGAGGGAGACACAGAATCGGAAACAGGCTCCAGGCTCTGAGCCATCAGCCCAGAGCCCGACGCGGGGCTCGAACTCACGGACCGCGAGATCGTGACCTGGCCGAAGTCGGACGTTTAACCGACTGCGCCACCCAGGCGCCCCAACACTGAAATTTTTAACCGGTTAAGATCAGCCATTGGATTTGATGTGGAAAAAAAAAAAAAATGTTTCCCCTCAGCAAATATTCTTCCAAATTGACATGCAGTGGGAAAATAACAAAAGCAAAACCTCTTACTTTAACATTAGACAGCATACATTTCTCCTTTCTTAGAGATTGGGGAAATCCCAGAATTCTTGGGATAGCTCCCTATGACCGAGGAGTGAAACATTTCTAGAAACTCCAAGTGGTGCTAGCCTATGTTGTTGAAACTTTGATACACACCCAGGTTAAATAACGCCTAATCTGTAATTCTTTTTTGAGGGATGGAGGGGATTTATTTAGACTTTTCAAGAAACTCAACCAATTCATTTAATCAAAGATGTTAAGATTTATGTAACACCATGAGGTTTTTTGGTTTTGTTTTAAAATGTTTATTTATTTTTGAGAGAGAGAGCAAGCAGGGGAGGGGCAGAGAGAGAGAGAGAGAGAGAGTGAGAAGAGAGGGAGAGAGAGAGAATCCCAAGCAGGCTCCACACTATCAGCACAGAGCCCAACACATGGGGCTCGAACTTTTGAACTGTGAGATCATGACCTAAGCCAAACTCATGAGTCAGTTGCTTCACCAAAGGAGCCACTCGGGCCCCCCTGTTGGGTTTTTTTGTTTGTTTTTAAGGAAGGAGATGATTTAAAAATATTCTGTGCTTGATTCTACTTACATGAGGTACCTAAATAGTCACATTCATAGAGATAGAAAGCTGAGTGGTGGTCACCAGGGATGCCAAGCTGCTCCCTAATGGGAGGGATAATACGGAATTATTGTTTTATGGGTACAGAGTTTGGGCAGATGAACATGTTGGGACGGATGGTGGGGATGACTGCAGAACAATACGGATGTGATTACTGCCACGAAATTCTATACCTAGAAATGGTTCAAACCAGTAAGTTTTATTTTATATATATGTCACTAAATAGAAGAAATATTTTCTGCAGACACTTAGCTACAATGGGTGAGTAAGAGGGTTATGCCACTTCCGTGGCAATGACCAGACGGTGAACTTGGTGATTAGGCCTGACTGGCTATACAAAATCAACAGTTTCAAGGAGTATTGCTGTGGCTTGTCTGATAAAATAGAAATCCATTTTCTGACTTGCTGACAGAATAACTAAGAATGTGATTAAGAGAATGCTTTCAAGGATGAGAGGTCAAAAATGTGGCCTGTGCCCTATGCTAGCAATGGGAAGCATAGGGCAGGAAAAGAATTCTTCTCACAGAGCAGGAATTCACTACATTTTCTCCTTAAAAGCCACTTTTAAAACATAGGATTATCATGATCTAATGAGAAAAAAATACTGGTTTTTTTTTGTTGTTGTTGTTATGGGTACAATCCATTCCTTGATTTTATTAATTGTCCTCCCTTATGTGTTATCATTTAACTAATATACACTGATTCTTTTAACTACCAATGTACTTTTTTTTTTTTAAAGTAAACTCTACACCCAGCATGGGACATGAACTCACAACCCTGAGATCAAGAGTCAAGTGCTCTACCAACTGAACCAGCCAAGCCCCCACAACCAATGTACTTTAAATCAAAGCCTTTTTTAGACTTTTTTTAAGGAAGTTTATTTATGGGGGGAGGGAGGGGCAGAGAGACAAGGAGAGAGAGAGAATCCCAAGCAGACTCTGCCCTGTCAGCGCAGAGCCCGACGCGGGGTTTGAACCCACGAACCCATAAGATCATGACCTGAGCCGAAATCAAGAGTTGGATGCTCAACTGACTAAGCCACCAGACGCCCCTAAATCAGCCTTTTTTAATTAAAAAATGTAAAATTCCTAAATATGAGTCTACTTAAATGGGAAAGTTTATATTGTATTTCCTCTGATACTTTACTTAATTTTAATTTTGGAACTTACACATTACAAATCAGTGAATTATGATGTTATACCTAAAGTAGCCAAATATAAAGTAGTTATAAAATAGCCAAGTAAACTGAAAATAAATATAAGTATTATTTATGCAGAAATATCTACATGACAATTACATGATATAATAATACATGAAAAGTTCTTAAGACAGAGTCTAGCACGTAGCTGAGTGTTTTAACTAAAAGTTTTTTGTTGACAAATATTGATATCTTTAATTTGCTTCATTTTAAGTCCATGAAGTATGTAATAACTGCTTAGTATGTTTTTACTAGGTAAAAGGCATATTATAGGCTGTATGAGGGAACAGAAAGTTGAAGGAGATACATACAACATTGAGAGAATCATCACATCTTCTGGGGATGGGGAGAAGACAATTAACATAAGTAACGAAGTAACTGACATAAGAAAGGATACCCGAGTGTTATGGAGCTTCAGATAGATCAGGGGAAATTTCGCAGAGGAAGAGGCATTTTTCCCGGACCTTGAAGAATAGAAGGATTTCCACTGGTGAATGTGAGAGAGGGTGGTGAGGAAGGAGGAGGGAGAGCACAGAGGCAGCGGGGGAGGAGTGAGCGGAGAAACAGGGTATCGGATGTATTCGGAACACCAGACACGGCAGGAGAGTTCTTAGAGGTCAGCCTGGAGAGGCTGGTTGGGGTCAGAGCACGGAGATCTCAGATTCTGAGAGAAAGGGACCCTTTGAAGCTGCAGGTACACAAAAGAACATGGCTAGAGGAAGTTTTAAGAAGATGAATCTACAAGCATTCTGCTCCTGCTGTGTTGAAAGAAAGGAAAATGATTGACTCTCATTTCATAGGTGGGCACTGGCTTGCCTGAGCACAGAGCCAACCCTTGGTTTTCAGACTTGAAGTGCACTGTTTTTGCATGCTTTCCAGCACTTTAAGAGATCTTGCCCATACTGCTGTATCTGTATGGATCTGCAGGTGAGGTGCCCTCAGTGGCTCCTGGGTGGGCTTCCTGATGGCCTTCTACAAGTGGTTAGGAGCTTAGAGGGATCCACATCCCTCTGTGGCCCTCACAGAGCCCAGGCTGCTGTTGTCCCAGCCCCTGTCCCTGCCCCCAGTCATGCAGCCTACCTCAGTTTTCTGGATGGGGCGAGAAAGGAGTGGGTCTCTCCACACAGCTGAGGGAGCCAGCTCTCACATACTATCACTTTCCCCCGTGGCAGAAGCTGCCATCCAGCTGAGAGAAGTCTCTCCTGAGAGAGAGAGAGACAGACTTTGTGAGACAAGCAATGTTGGTAAAATAAAACTGTTCCTCTTACCATTTTCATTGGGTCCACTCCTGATTTTTTTTTTCCCCTTCAGTGATGTGCTGGAGCTTCTCTGCTAAACTCCCGAAACTCCTGGACTTCCCAAAAAGCAACGTCATGCATGGGCAACTGTCAAAATTAGTGTTCCTCAGGGGGGGCAGCAGTGGAAAACTCTTATTCCACCATGTTGCTGCCATCACTTTGCAGATCTCCTTTCAAAGAATAAAGATTAATTCTGGGAAGATTTCTTTGTTCATTCACACCTCGCAGAGCATTTTTTTTTTTAATGCTTATTTATTTTTGAGACAGCACATGCACAAGTCAGGGAGGGGCAAAGAGAGAGGGAGACCGAGGCTCCAAAGCAGGCTCCACACTGACAGCAGGGAGCCTGATGCAGGACTGAAACTCATGAACCATGAGATTATGACCTGGGACGAAGTCGGATACTCAAACCCAGCCACCCAGGTGCCCTGAGAATTATTTTTTTTATACTTTCTGAGTCTGTAAAATTGAAACAATTCAAGGCATTTTCTTCAGAATCAAAACTCAAATTGATGGATGTCAGTCATGTGATGAATAAATTCAATCTTTTGAGGATTGGCTTATACCAGGGTGACTGAATAGAACTGAATTTCTGTGCTGCTTCTGAAGGAAATTCCAAAAGTGGTGGCCCAAAGAACATTTTTGAAAACAGACAACATTACTCAAATTCAATATATGACCTCTTATAGAATCTGCTTTGAGATTCAGTCCTTTTTGTTTGTTTGTTTGTTTGTTTTCAAATTTAACAAGTTTGTTTTCAAAACAGAGTTTTATTCTTTCACCAAAAGTTTGTATCGGAGGCTGCTAGTGCTCACAGATCTCAAACTAATCCTCTCCTTCCCGGTCACACAGCTAGACTGCGCTTCCCAAGTCCCCACTGTCTAGAGGTAGTCTATGCAACTCGTTGTGGCCAGCAGAATGTGGTCCCTAATCCATCTTCAGATTTTCTAAGAGTCTCTCACCCCTTGTCTGTTGGTTGGATGCAGAGAATCTTCTGAGGACTCTCGGGGTCCAGAAGACAAGAGCCACAGAGTCCTTGAGTGACCATGTGGAACAGCCTCCTGGCCCACACCTGCCCATCATGGGTTGCGACTCTTCTGTGCTGAAGCCAGTCAGCTTTGTCGATTACATGTTATGGCAGTGAGCCTCCCCTGACTAATGTCCATCACGCCTCTTAGAATCTGAGGGAGCTCCTGAGACTTTCCAGGTGATATGTATTTTGTATCTGAACCCCGAATGTCCAGACCACTGGACACACTGCTGTTTTTGGATTTATTTAAGACTAGTGTTGTTTCTTTAGCACCCCAAGCAAGTCACTCCTCTTGATTCAGTTTCTGTTTCACTGTCTGTGAGTGTCATTCAGTCCAACCACCTCTGCCAGAGATTTCTGTGAGGACGGTTTGCTGTTGCCGGGAAGAAGCTTTGACTGTTCAGGGCCCCCTGTTTTACAATTTGTCACCCACCTTCGACAGCTCTGTCAACAGGCCTTAGAGCTTCACTGCCTCCCTGCGAAGTGTCAGAGTCTTTCCCACATTGTCTTGAATGTGCGCTTAGATATTGTGAGCTGTCAGCACCCAGTAAAGCCTGACCCGTGGTGCCAGAACTTTCGATAACAGAAACAGCCCACTAAGTTCTTAGAGAATGAGAAATCTATTTTAATATCAGCCTCAAGCTCCCTTTTTGTGTCCTCAGGGAGAGATATGTACAAATACATTCTATTTATGTTGTGGAACGAGTCAGAGTGCGAACTAGTAATTTGACCAAAGTGACCAAGTTCTTGTGTCTTAGGTTCAAAAACCCTCAATAGACATAGTAAGTGAATAAATTTATCTGGCGGCTCAAATCTGCCACATAGGTGTTTTTATGGTTTTGCTACCTATATTTACTGGCTTAGCAATAATGTAAGGTGGATAGAGGTCTGGATATTGTCTTTACATCTCCTGGAGGGGCTTTGACATGAAGACCATGCCTGCTAGATAACCCCGTGTGTAAATGTGGAATGTGATTCTGGCAGTTGTGGCGAATAAAAATGTTCTGTAGTATTATTCAAAGACCATAGTATTTTGCTTCCAGCAAAAATGTTTATGATTGTATAAAAATCAGAGCAGCCCATGGGCTTGTAGTCTGCCTGAAAAGAAATTATTGAGAACCACTAATCTAATAACCCTGTTGTTGTTTTTTTTTTTTTTAGATTTAACATTCAAACACCTTTGAAGGTGCCTTCATTTAAATTGCTTGTGGCTTTCTTAGAACTACATCCCTTTTGTATGAAAAGCTGAATGACAGCTGTCATAGCCTGAAGTCATTGACGAGGTGTTACAGTTCAATCTCCTCCAGTGACAGTCACACACCTAATAATGCATAGAACTGGGGACAATGCTAAGCATTCTGAGCAAACAATTTTAAGATGCCTCTGAAGGAAGAGAGATGATTGTTGATATTCACAAATATGGGGGAAAACCATCCCTCTGAGGATTAAATTGATGCTAGGAGAACATGATCCGTACAAATGATCCTCACAGACTATGCAGTGCTGTATTAAATGATTACCATTGTTTCTTTTACTGCAAATGTTTACTGTGCATCTATAATGCACCAGGCACTGTGCCTAGACATTTGGATGCATCAGCAAACAGTTCAAAGCCCATGACATATATACCTGAGTGCTGGACAGACAGTATAGGACAGATTTCTAATATAAGGTCTGGAGGTAACAGATGATGTGTTGATATAAAATAAAGCAAGGTCAGTACAGAGAGAGTTACAGGTAATGATATTTGCCTCGTATGGTCAGGGAAGGCCTCTCTGAGGAGGTGACATTGATGGGAACCCCGGGAGATGGGAAGGAGTGAGCCATGTGGAGATACGAAAGAAGAGGGTGAGGATGGGAACTTGGGAGTGTTCAGCATCCATGGCTGTGTTATTCATAGCCATTGACTTGGATGAGATTATCTAGAGAGAGAATATTGAGAGAAATTTAGACAGACAAGAGGAGAGGGGTACTCCTGGGTCACTCCATCAGTTAGAGAGTGCAGAGAGGAAGAAGAGCCAGCAGTGAAGACCAAGAAGCAATGAGTCGGGTGGAAGGAAGATGGGGAGTGTGTGATGTCCCGAAGCCAAGTGAAGAAAGTGTTTTCAGAAAGAAGCTTGAGCTGGTGGTTATCACACAGAAACAAATATTATAATTAAATTCCCATCTCACTTAACCTACAAAAATAGGTTCCACTTGGATTAAAGACCTACATGTTCGGACCTGGGTGGCTAAGTCGGTTAAATGTCTCTTTTTTTTTTAATCTTTTTTTAATGTTTATTTTTGAGAAAGAGAGAGAGGCAGACTGCAAGTGGTGGAGGGGCAGAGAAAGAGAGGGAGACACAGAATCCAGAAACAGGATCCAGGCTCAAGCTGTCAGCACAGAGATTGACACGGGGTTCGAACCCACAAACTATGAGATCGTGACCTGAGCCGGTCGCTCAACCGACTGAGCCATCCAGGCACCCCTTAAATGTCTGACTCTTGATCTCAGCTCAAGTCTTGATCTCAGGGTCGTGAGTTCAAGCCATGCTGGGCATGGAGCCTACTTTAAAAAAAAAAAAAAAGACCTACATGTGAAGAGCAAACCTTAAAAATTTTTTGAAGGAAGTATAGACAAATAATTTTATGACCTCAGCAATGAAAGAATGTCTTTGTAAAAAAGACATAAAGAGCACATACCATGGAGGAGGAAAATGAATAAATTTTACATGTCTATTCATTGAAAACCAATATTAAAAAGTAAAAAGACAAATTATGAACTGGGAGGAGATATTTGCAATGTATATAAGGACCAAAAAGCCTCTTAATAATTCAGAATGTATTTTTAAAAACTCCTACAGATTACTAAGACAATGACACATAACCCAATAGAAAAATGGACAGAGCCAAAGTTGGATGCTCAACCGACTGAGCCACCCAGGTGCCCCGATTTTTTTTTTTTAAAGAAGATGGGAGTGGGGTGCCTGGGTGGCTCAGTCGGTTGAGCATCCGACTTCAGCTCAGGTCACGATCTCACGGTTCGTGAGTTCGAGCCCCACGTCGGGCTCTGGGCTGATGGCTCAGAGCCTGGAGCCTGCTTCCGATTCTGTGTCTCCCTCTCTCTCTGCCCCTCCCCCATTCATGCTCTGTCTCTCTCTGTCTCAAAAATAAATAAACATTTAAAAAAAAATTAAAGAAGATGGGAGTGAATGTCCAACATTGCTAAGAGGTCAACTGTGCTAAGGACAAAGGACTGACCATTGGATCTTGCCAGGTATGTGTCACTAATGACTCGACTGAGCACAATTCCAGTGAGTCGTGGGTCAAAAGCCTGCCTGGAATGGATTGGAATGAAGAGAGGATAGGAGGTGAGGAAATGCACACAGCAAGGGCCAGCCTGAGATTCTTCATCATGGGGAACAGAAAATAGTGGGAAAGCAGGAAAAGAATAAAAAGGTATATATTCTTGAGCAAAATATTTTTAAAGCATCTAATAAGAAGTGAAAATAGTTCTTTCAGGAGAGACTATTAAGAACCACATCTATTCTTGCATAGTTGACAGATAAGGAGATACAATTCAAAAGTGAAGGAGCTGGTCTTAGATGAGAGTGTGAGAATTGTATATTCATATTATTGATGCAATAACAGTATTACCAAGGCTGGGTGGGTGGTGGTCTTCATGCAAGAGAGCAGAGCACACAGACGTACGTGATCTTTTTTTTTTAATGTTTTTTTTTAGTTTATTTATTTATGTATTTTGAGAGAGACAGAGTGAGTGGAGGATGGGCAGAGAGGGGGGAGGAGAGAGAGAGAATCCCATGCAGGCTTCATGCTCAGTATGGAGCCCGACGCAGGCCTTGAACACACAAAACCGTAAGATCATGACCTGAGCTGAAATCAACAGTCACACGCTCAACCAACTGAAGCACGCAGGTGCCCCTAGAGTTTATTTCTAAGACAGACTGTATTTACATTCCTGGTATTTCCTGTGTTTAGTTACCTGTTCATCTCTGCTGGCACCCACCAACGTCTTGCTAGGGCCAGCCTGTCTCTGCAGTAACGGAATCCAACCTTACTGGGCACAAACCCAAACTATGTGCCGTGCACTAGATAAAGTCACCTGACAAGGTGAGAACCCCCCCCCCCCCCCACACACACACACGGGTTAGACCTAGATCAGCCCCGGTGATGCACCAGCTTCTGATTCTAGGACTAACTTCTGGAGGCATTGGTCCTTCCTTCCATAGGGGATGGGAGGTCCAAATAGGAGACGATACAGAATGTGAAAATTGACAGAAGCAAAGGAGGTCCCAAGTAGGAAAAACTGGTGAGAAAAGGAAGGTCTGAGAAAACATATCCAAAGAAGGAAATGAGAAATGCTGCTGAAAACAGCAGTTACAGGAAACAGAGCCCAGAGGAAATTCAGGAAGGGAGCGCATTGCTCATCTAAGTAGAATGAACACTATACTAATGGCATTAGGTGTGTGAAATTATACACTGGCTGACTGAGGCTTTTATTTTTATTTTTTAAGTTTATTTGTATGTATGTATGCATGTATGTATGTAATCTCTACACCCAACACAGGGCTCGAACTCACACCCCGGAGATCAAGAGTTACATTCTCTTTTGACTGAGCCAACCAGGCACCCCTGGATCTTTCATGTTTAATATCTAATCCACTGTACTTAAATCTAGCTGGTAGGGGCACCTGGGTGGCTCAGTCGGTTAAGCATCCAACTTCGGCTCAGGTCATGATCTCACGGTTCATGAGTTCGAGCCCCACAACAGGCTTTGTGCTGACAGCTCAGAGCCTGGAGCCCACTTCGCATTCTGTGTCTCCCTCTCTCTCTCTGCCCCTCCCCAACTCGTGCTCTGTCTCTGTCTCTCTCAAAAATAAATAAACATTAAAAAATTTTTTTTAAAAATCTAGCTGGTAGGTAAGTAGCTTCTTCTAAGTGGTTCTTCAAGAACCACTCCCTAAAACAAACCATGCTACATTTTCCAAACCAGTTTTGGGGGCACTGGAGATATTTGCTGGTTTTACGATACTTCAAAAGGATTGTCTTATTATAGTTCTTGCAATTGGATCTTTTATCACTGCTGTTTCAAATTCATCTGACCAGAATCCGCTCCAGTGTCCTAAAAGGAAACAAGGTCAGTCTGTGTGAAAATTTTTGTTCTAAACATTTCAAAGTTTCTATTCTTGTTCCGTCAGTGGGGAGTTGAAGTGTGGGGACGTGTGGGCTGGGTTTTGTTTTTTTCTTATTCATTTCATAGGTCAGAAACTGTAGTATTTTCTGCCTCCGAGCCAAGGGAGGAAAGAAAAATGTGACACGAGTTTGGCCCCCGCTACTTCCACTGAGTGGCAGGGTCACTTAATGGCACCAAAGTGTATCTGGTCATGTTCCTTTAAAGTGTCCTCTGGTCGTGATTTTTTTTGGAATAGAGACGAGGTAAATATGGACAGGGGTGAGGGTGGTAACGGTGTCCTCAGGGCAGAGAAAGTTCTGAGAGCAGAATTCCCAGCAGAAAACCGGACTGGACAGCTTTGCCATAGCCCAGCTTGCAGCAGGGCAAAAGCACCCCTCCGTGAATTCAGGTTAATTGCTGCTAAAATTATACTGGATTTTTTCTTTCCTTCTTTTTTTTTTTTTTTTTTTTGTACTCTTTATTGTCACAAGAAAAAAATCTAGGAAATTTTATAAAAACACATTCTGTCAAAAAAGGAAGTTCTTTGCACTTGTCCTCAGCAAATCTTTAGGGCAGTGAGTTTTCTCCACTAGCAGACTCAGACCTACCCAGTTTCTGAACCAATATTTATGAGGGCAGGAGTACATCTGTGTATCTTTCCTCACTCCCAACATCATCACCAGCAGGTTGAGTCAAGAAGGTGTTGTTCTTTTAAAGGCCTGCTCCCTCCTTTAAAATGTTACAGGCTACATTGTGTTCCCTCAAAATGTTTGGGTTGAAGCTCTACCTTCCAGGAGCTCAGAATGTGGCTGTATTTGGAGACAGGGCTTTTAAAGATGTAATTAAGTCTGAATAAGGTCATGAAGGTAGGTCCTAATCCCAACAAGATTTGAGTCTTTGTAAGAACAGGAGATTATGACACAGGCACACACAGGGGAAGGCCACGTCAAGATACAGGGAGAAAACAGTCATTGACAAACCAAGGAGGGAGGCCCCAGAAGAAACCAATCCTACTGTCCTCTTAATCTTTGGCTTCCAGCTTCCAGAACTGGGAGGAAATAAATTTTTGTTGTTTCACATCACCTAGTCTGTGGTACTTTGCTACGGTGGCCCTAACAAACAGAGACAAACTCCACACACTCATTCCCACCAAATACCAGCTCTTCTCTCCTCCTCATTCAACAAGCCAGTGTGAGTCGACCGCGGCCAGGATGGCTGTCTGTCCTGCACCCATCCCTTATACTAGGACTTGGCATGCTTTGCCTGGAGAGGGCCAGAGAGGAACTATTTTAGACTTGGAATGCCAAGAGGCAAAAGAGAGAGAAGATGATGTAGTTGCTAATATAAATGTAAAATGTTACACTTACACTTGTACACAAATGTTCATAGCAGCGACAGTCCCAACAGCCAAAAGGTGAAAACAACCCAAAGGTTCATCAATATTCATCAATAAGACAAATGGATAAACAAAATGTGGTATATGCACACAGTGGACTAGTATTCAGCCTTCCTTAAGAGGAAGGAAATTCTGACATATGCTACAATATGGATAAATCTTGAAAATATTACACTAAGGCCACAATAAGCCATAAGCTTATTATGTCATAAGCCAGACACAAAAAGACAAATATTGTGTCATTCCACTTCTATGAGGTACTTAAGATAGGCAAATTTGTAGACAGACAGTAGAGCAGTGGTTACTAGGGGCTGGAGGGAGGAGGAAATGGAGAGTTAGTGTTTAATGGGTATAAGAGTTTCTGTTGAGGATGATGAAAAGGTTCCAGAAATGCAGAGTAGTATTTGTTACACAGCATTGTGAACATACTTAATGCCACTGAACTGTACACATAAAAATAGTTAAATTGTGAATTTCATGTTAGGTATAGTTTACTACCACCACTACAACAACAAAAAAAGGTTATTCCCCTTCCCCTTCCCCCAAATGTAACGATTTAAAAATATTAAATACAGGGGCACCTGGATGGCTCAGTCGGTTAAGCTCCTGACTTCAGATCAGGTTTTGATCTCATGGTTCATGGGGCTGACAGCTCAGAGCCTGGAGCCTGCTTCAGATTCTGTGTCTCCCTCTCTCTCTGCCCCTCCCCCATTCACACTTGCTCTCTCTCTCTCTCTCTCTCTCTCTCTCAAAAATTAAAAAAAAAATGAATAAAAATATTAAATACAAGGCTAAGGGTGGGGTGCATGTGGATCGGAGGGGAGGCAGACTGGCCCCCAGATCATAGCATGACTACTCCTGCCCTAACCTGTTCAGCTGGTGTCTCACCTCTATTTCTTGATGGTAAGCAAGAGGTCTGCTCTAAACAGACAGATCACCGGTAGCTGTCAATATCTGGATTCCCCAATGTGAGGTGCTCTGGGTCATGGTTTTACTTTTCTCCATCACCCTGTGTTGCTGAATGCATGCAGACATCTCTGGATGCTTTAGGGCCTCATCCACTAAAGCTATGGATGGAGATGTGTGAAGTCTTTGCTTGGGAAATGAGTCCTCCGTGGAGGATGCAAACAAATTAAAAAGCATGATTCTGGTTTTATTATAATGGGACCACACTTAATATCCGAAATGAGAAAACAAAGCTGAAGTCATTGCTTACATAACAAAGGAGAGCTATGCTGGCTAGACTCTGTCTCCCTGTGCAGAATACAGTGTTGACTTACAATGGGTTTTGGGAACATGAGTCAGGGATCGGGACAATTTCAGAGGCGTAAGTGGATTAACACCATCCGGAGAAGTGTGGTCACTGGCTGAGTTATTATTGATTGGTTGGCACTCGGTGTGTTTATTAAAGTGAGTCCATCTCTGATTGACTTATTTTCAAAAGATAGGGGTTGAACTAATTGGTCAGCTTGTAAATGCAGGTTCACCGAGGCAAGTTGTCATTGATCGATCGAGTGGGTATACCACCAGTTCTGATGGCTACTTGTTACCATGCCTGCAGAACAATCAAGTTTTCCCTAGGTTGGTAGGAACTTTTAAATTCTCATGTTTAATCTGTGTCGCTGTCTTTCCGGCCATTAAATATCTTTGTTATCCTCCATGGCAAAGACTGCCAGTTGCCTACCTAATAGCCATTCTCCCCTCCTTTCTTACTAATAGAGCCCTGTTTTAGTTCATGGCAGCAGTGTTCCCAGACAAACTTGCATATTAGGTGGACGATGTGACACAGTCCTAACCAGTGAGATGTGAGCAGAATCATTGGGCGCTGCTTTCAGCGAGATGTGAGCAGTGAGATGTGAGCAGAATCATTGGGCGACCTTCAAAGGAAAGCAGAATCAGTAGGTATGCCCCTTTTCTCCTTCCTGCCTGGAAGGAAGGCAAATGTCTGAGGGGCAGAAGCCATCTTGGCTCCATGGAAACCAAAGTGACACCCTAATGATGGCAGATAGAAAGAGAGAAAGAGATCCTGAACGTGGTGAAGCTATCATATCAGCTCTGGACTTGCAGCTGTGCAAAAAAACAAAATGAAAATCAAAAACAAAACCCAAATCTCTATTTGGTAGCTACCGTGAGCTGAATTTTCTGTTGTGTGTAGCCAAGCCTATTTCCAACTGATAAACCTGCCGTTCTGGGTTTTTTTGATCTGTCCCCTCACAATCATACCAATGGCACCCGTACATACTCATTGCACAGCAGAGTTCTCAGCCCACCACGGGATACACTGTCAATATATAATTGTCGAATGTGCAATTCCCAAAGGAAGTTTTTTGTGCCTTGTGATAGGAGGCAATAAGTACAAAACGTCATCTACGAAGTAATCTTGCCAAAAAGATTTAAAGTGAATCCGATCATGAAGAAACTATTCAACAAATTCAGCCTGGGAGACAATCTAAAACAACTCACCTGAACTCTTTCAGAAAGTTCCAGGAGACAAAACAATAAACAATAAGGTGGGGGATTATTCTGGATTTAAAAAGACCAGACAACATCACAACCAAATGCAATGTGTGGAACCTCAGCTGAATCCTGGATCCAACAACAAAAGATATTGGGGTCACCCAAGATACCTGGACTTACCTGCCTGAAATCCTGAAGGCACCCAATAGTGGCCTGTGTGGTGTAGAAAAGGCATTTCTCAAGGGCTAGATACCCCATGCACAATCCCATGCAGACCACTCAGATCAAGAGAGAAGCTTGGAGAGCTGTTGGTTTGAAAACACTTTGTATGGCTGGGATATAAAAATCCAGGAGGTTTTGTGGGTTTTTTTTGTTTGGTTGGTTTTGTTTTTTTTTTAAGTTTTGCTTGTGCAAGTAATCTCTACACCCCTTGTGCTGCTCCAACTCAGGACACCAAGATCAATACTAGCATGCTCCTTGGACTGAGCCTGCCAGGCACTCCAATCCAGCAGTTTTCTTTACAGTCCCAAGGTGCAATGCAACCAGAGAGGCTTAAGAAAACTCTAAAATCTATCAGAGAGGTTCCTGCAGGGAGTGATGGAACCTTGTGACCAACCTAGGACAATCCCCCCACAAGCCTCAGGGGCGGGCAGGGCTGTTCCTGGGAGGTGAGGACCTGGGGAGCCTCACCAGGCATGCAGCCTAACTCAGCCACTTGCCGTACACAGCCAGTGTGGTGTCAGGGCCGAAAGGAGGGGCGTGCCCTGCCCGGATATCTACACCACACCGGAAGCATAAAATAACTACTGTGAAATGACTTGTTACCCAGGGCGAGAGAAACCTGTGCTCGGACCCGGACCCGAGCACAGTGCTGGTGAGACAAGGCGAGACCAGAGTCCACTAGGGGGCGGTAGAGTGCAGCGATGAGGGCACAGGCTCTGTCTAGGAGCCCTGGATCAGTCCTGGCTTCTCCACTCAGCAGTTAGGTGACCTAAAGCTAGTCACCTCTCTGAGCTTTCGTTTCCTCATCAGTAATATGGGGATGAGAACAGAGTGTGTTCTGGTTAACACATGTGGCATATTGTAAATGCTGGGTTAATATTAGCTAGAATTATCATCCACTGATAGAGGGGGGAGGGCTGCCTCTGCACCTGTGCATCTCAGGGTATGTGTGCAGCAGGGCAAATGGGGACGCAGGCTCACTGGAACTTCCGGGCGAGGCCTGGAAACTGCTGCTCACGAAGTTGAGTTGAGGAATGAATCACCAAGTAGAGACATGTGACACACCAGGCCAAGGGCCACCTACCCATTCCTTCCAGCTGTAACCTTGTTTTCGGTCTTTCGAAAAAAGATTTCACTGTGGTAAAATACACATAATATAAAATTCACCATCTTCATCATGTTTAAGTGTACATTCGGTGGCATAAAGTACATTCATCACCAACATCCATCTGCATTTTTCTTTCTTTTTCTTTTAAGTTTATTTTGAGAGAGAGAGAGAGAATGAAAGAGAGTGAGAGCACAATCCAGGGGAAGGGCAGAGAGAGAGAGAGAGAGAGAGAGAGAAGGAGAATCCCAAGCAGGCTCCACACTGTCAGCACAGAGCCTGATGCTGGGCTTGAACTCAAGAACCTGTGAGAGTTGGAGGCTTAACTGACTGAACCACCCAGGCGCCCCCCACAGAACTGAAACGCTGTACCCATTCAACAATAGTTTCCCATTTCCCCTCCGTGTTGTCCCTGGCAACCGCATTCTATTTTCTGTCTCTATAAATTTGACTACTCTAGGGACCTCCTATAAACAGAATCATACAGTATTTGTCTTTTTTTATGACTGGCTTATATAATGTCCTCATGGTTCATTCATGTTGTAGCACGTGTCAGAATTTCCTTCATTTTTAAGGCTGAATAATAGCCCATGACATGTATATACCACATTTTGTTTATCCACTTGCTGGGTCAATTGAGTAAACTTTTGGTTCCTTTTGAACCAGATGATCCATCAGGACTTTTCTGGGAGAAGTTTAACAACCAAGGGAATCCGTGGCTGACCCCTGGGAAGAGAAGAAATCTCCAATATGGAAAAAGGCCTAGGAGAACAAGAAATGATTTGCAGGCAAGGGAGGAAAGAAATTCAGCCAGTGCCCAGACCCACGGGTGTATACACTCCCTAAATGTCATTCACATGGTTGAGAGGTGGCCCATGACGGTCATTGCCTCTCAGTTCCAAACCCGTGCCTCTCAACGTGGCTTCGTGATGCTAGGCTGAGACCCTGCGCACCACACATTGGGCTCTACCAATTAGAGGTGCTACAGGAAGGCTTCAAGACTAGAGGGAGAAGGAGGGCCCTGTGACCTTCTTTCTGCTTGTGATTCCTCTGAGCAACACCCCAACAAATGTGTCTTCACCCAGAAGGGGCAGTGCCTTCCTGTAAGAGCAGCCAAATCCGGTTTCCAGGGGCTCCAACATTTGCAGACGCAGTTTTATTGTTCCCCACCATCACCAACCAGCCAGTACACCCTCCTCTGAGGGCTGGGAGCACCCCTCTAAGTGGTAAGGTTTTAATCACTCCAACCTCTTTCCTTTGTTTGTGTAGCCTGAGAGGTGAGGTGGTAGCCGCCTCCTCTGTGATATCTTGGAGTTGTCCTGGAGTAGTTATCAATTCTATATTCAACTCTCTCTTTCCAAGTTTTTGCTGTGGTTTTGTCTTCTGACTGGATTGCAACCAATGCACCCCTCCCCGCCAACCACGATTTCAAAACTTTAATGCCTTCCAGCACTGTGTCTCCAGAGCCTCCCTCTAGAAAGGGTGACCTGGCCTCC